>NC_139809.1:3287087-3992087 GCF_963457635.1 Microchirus variegatus | reverse complement strand
TCTTGTTATTACTGTCTGTGGCTACTGTTTTAAATATAGAGAAAAGAACATGTCACTGTTGACATATGCTTCAACCTGGTATGTGACACATAAAAATGTAGCTGAAATACTAAAATCATACTAAATTGTGCTCTTTCCATGACACATTTTAGAGGGCGAGGTATACATATGTATGAATTGGACCCATGCTGTGGATATTTGGAGATTGGTTAGCCTTAATTGAACTGCTGTACATCTAAGGTTCACAAAAGGAATGAAGGACTTTACAGGGGTTGTGTCCTTATCTGTTGTCAGCAATGTACTTTAGACTCACTCGTGCCCTTCTTTGTCAGCCATGACAGTATGACGTGTTAATGATGAGCCCATTATGTATAATTGTGGTTTTCTATAAAAGATGAGTGGTGCCTTGGAGAATATTTTCCTCAGTTTGCGTTGTGGCTGTGTAATTAAGACACAGCGAAGACCACATATGAAAATCTTTTTTAGAAATGATTTTGAAGAAGGCACAATATAGTTCAAATGAATCCGAGACAAAACAGAATATGGAAAATGTTTGCGTCTAACTGAGCAAAAGCTTTTGAATGATTTTCGTGGTCAGGAGAAAAGTGGATGAAATTACATGATTGTGATTGCAGCACATAACATCAGCTGAGATAAAGGTAACCAAATCTTTAGTGACTCCTGTGATGAAAGGATTCATAAGTTACACAATTTCATCTTAGTTACGATGACTTTGGTCAATTCTTGTTTCTAATGATAAAATTAACAAACCTAAGTTAGTTACATGAGCTAATATCACTTATTTCAGTCAGTAAACGCCACTAAAAGTATTCTGGGTAACACTTTGGATTAAGGAACACATATTCACCATTAACTAGGTGCTTACTAACATATATAAGTAGCATACTAGACCTTTATTAGTACTCATTAAGCACGTATTAACAGCTTATTCTACATAACCTTATTCTACATCTATTATGACACGAATTAAGATTTTTCCTACATAAGGTGCTTAATATTTACTTATATGCTTATATGCACGTTAGTAAACACCTAGGCGAATATGTGTACCCTACTCTAAAGCGTTACCATATTTTGCTTTCAATAATGTACTGACCATGACTAATTGCATGTTTTTTTATTTTAATTATTCAGATGTATTATGCTTAGAATTTTATCTTTTTAACTGCTAATATCTTGTGCAAATGAAATGAGCGGCTGAAACAGAAATCATGGGGGGGAAGAAAAAGATACCCTGCACTCTTAGAAATAAATTCCAAAGGTTCCTTCTACAAGGGCTGAGGTTCTACCTGGAACCATTTGCTCCTGAAATACCCTTTCCCGGAATAACAGGTTTTAAAAGGGTTCTTGGTGGAACCCTCCAAAAGGGTTCCGTTCCACCTGGAGCCAAGACGGGTTCTCCTATGAGGACAAGCTGAAGAACCTTATATGATTCTACTTAGCACTTATTTCTAAGAGTGAAAGCCTGAGCTACATAAACCAACTTTTTCCTATAGATAAATAACAAACAAGACCATCTATAACCCATGAAATTCACAATGGAAACATGCAATAAAACAGCATGTTTTAGATAATTCTTAACATTCTGACTGCCTTATGGTTCTATCATTTCTTTAGATCTGCTGCTGAACAGGACAAAGGCAAAGTGATGGAGCGATGAGTACGGCTCATGAGTTCATCGTCCAGGACTTTGTCTCAAAGGAACTCACTTCACTCTTGCACCACTCGTGCCATGTGAAATCTGTCCCATGGGTCAGTGTGTGGACATTCAGTGAAAGCAGGCCAGTTTTCACTAGATCACATTATAAGGTTTGCATGCTGCTCTGGTTTTTGGAAGCTCTTTTTTTCCCCCTCAAGCCACAGTCTGCAGTTCCTTTGCTGTGTTGTGGCAGGAAGACCTTGATGGGCATTCATGCTGGACGTTAAAAAAGGTTGTGAAATTGCTCCACAACTACTTCCTTAAAACAAGAGGAAAAGCTTGACTCTCTAATCCCTCTTCATTTATCGCTCGTGATGTGGTCAGTCTCTGAAGAGGAGACCCATGACTCTTCCAGGCCAACACAGCGAGGCCAAAACTGCACTGGTGAGAACTTCAGGACAAGACAGACCGTGGCAGCCCATTCACTTGCGCCATCCTGGTGCAGTGGAAACCCCAACCACAGTCCAAACAATAGGGGGCTAAGGAGTCAACCATCATTCTTGATGGTAGGTTGAGCCTGAGAGGGATGGGCTGTACCACGTTTCCACCAAGCATGTATTTAGTGCTGCTCCGTGGATTTTATAATAAAAGCTGGGTATAAACACAGAAACACACAGCTGCTTCCCTGTGAACAATGTGGTCAGAAGAAAGGCTCTTGTCTTTGCAGGCTGCATGTGGGCTTTGCCCTTGACCTCCCTCTGCCAGTCCGATCACAAGATTAACTCCCCTGCACTCCTTCTCAGTTGGACTGTAGCCTGTGAAATTAACCACTATTTATTACATCATTTCATTCCCACAGGGTCTGAGGCTGTTTTACCCTCTTTTATATCTCCACTCTGTTGTATTTGCACGCTTATGGCACAGAACATGTTGTTTTGACTCGAACATTAGACGGCGTACACCGATTACACAGACTATCTGATAACATGAACTGTAAAGAAAGGATGGAGTGACTGTGGTCACTGCAAACCTTTTACCAGCTCTGAACGCAGCCTGGTTTCACGGTTGATATCATTTAACAGCAATAATGCTTGTATGTTTGTACATATAATGTATTTATTTTATTTCATTCATGCCCTAGTGTTGTGTGTAAATAACTGGACGACCTCTGTCTCAATTAAAATAAAATGTCATTTTAGGTTTCGCTTTTTATTTATTTTTCTATTTGATCATATTATTATTATTAGCAGTAGTATTATTATCACCTAGGGATAGTGTTAAGTACGTTTCCATCACATTAAGTGTATATTTTTTTGTGTATAAAGTTTTTTTTTCTTGTTTTTTTTATGTTCTTATATTTCATATTTACATTTTGAATTTTAATGCACGTTATAGACAGAATTTTTGGCTCTGACTTGTCTTCATTATGTCATAATGGTGAATACAAGACAATTACTGCTACTACAACTACTACTACTATTACTACACATCATTTCTCTGTTTACGTTTGAAGCAGCGTTGTGGAACAGCGCTGCCATCTAGTGGTGCACTGCCTGCAGTACAATAACAAGTATGTATAATTTCTTTCACTTCCGGGGTCGTGAAGATATGAAGTGGAGTGAACCTGAGGAGGAGATTTATGTACACGTTGTTGATATTGTTGCTGCAGACACACACTGTTGTGTGTGTGTGTTACAGTGTAAGTCATGTATCACCAGCCTGTGCTGAAGAACAGACGCACTCTCGTCGAGAGAGCCGAGAAGTTTGTCTCTGATATTTATTTCACTGACTGCAACCTAAGAGGACGGTAAGACTCAACACACACACATTTATGAACTATATATATATATATAAAGCTAAACATGTCTGTGCTGCTTCCAGTGTGTTGTGGAGGCATTATTATACTTCAGATAAAGTCTAGACTCTCATATGTTAGTAAAAATGGGTTAATATTTAACTATAAGTAGCTTAATATCACTTGAATGCCTCACTTAAAGGGACACTATGTAGTATTTATGGGTTTATATAACCCAAAATCCACTTTTGTATACATATTATGTGCTCCTGCATTGTCTAGTCGCTGTATAATAGTTTTTGTTTCATTTTCGTAGTGTTTCAAAAAGTCATGTAAAATAACATGACCGCGGTTGCATAGCCACTGTTAGCAGCGAGACGCCATGTTTCTACCGGAGCCTGTAAGGACAAACGCGAGAGAACAAATCAAGCGTCTCTTTACTTGTAGCGGAAGTCCCGCCTCCTCTCTCTCCGCTTCGTCTGCTACGGCCGCGGTAGCTCGCCCTCTCCCTCACCTCACGAACCTCATCTGCTGACACGGAGAAAGACGAGGAGGACGACATTTGACCAGCTGCGGATACCGTAGCGCTCAGGGAAGGGAGGGGGTGAGCAGAGGAGCAGTTCTTTGTTGTAAATTTCAGCCTCCCCTCTAGATGGCACTATAAACTACTTATTTCCCCTTTTTAATGCACGTAAACATGTACACGAAAAGCATCAACAGCATTTTAAACCGAGTCACATGCCATTGTTTAATCCTATATTGGCAGCAGAATGTTTAGTTGGAGCATTGTTAAGCATTTTTAATTGGCTGGTTATGGCATGGAGGTACTGCATCAGCACAAACAGCCCTGTGTTGCTGTTTTTAAGAGCATCGTGTGCAGTGTGAGAGACATACTGTTACACCCCTGTGAGTAAAAGTAAGATGAATTGACGTCTTGACTCTGCTTTACGTTCTCTGTAGACTTTATGGAGACTCTTGGCCGCTGGAGTCCCTCACCTCCTTCTTATCTCCTAAAAGGATCACTTTTACAGAAGCCTCTCAGCAGACCTTTGAGCCTCATCGAGTGGGCGATACCTTTGGGCCGACGTGAGGATTACAACCTTGTATTTTATCACCCTTATTACCTTGGCACTAATCCAATAATCCAACCTCGATGCTTCGTTCAAGGTGGTGGACGTGTTGGTTCGAGGTGAACCTGAAAATCCCAGAGTCCTGGAGAGGGAAAGAGGTTCACCTTCTGTGGGAAAGTGATGGGGAAGCGATGGTGTGGAGAGATGGACAGCCAGTGCAGGTAATGTAGCAGTCAATAATGCATCAGATTAAGAAAATTAAAAAAGATTTGATTGTGATGTATAACATGCCGTGTGGACTGCAGGGGCTGACAAAAGACGGCGAGAAGACGAGTTACATCCTCTCTGAATGTCTGAAAGATGAGGAGCCACATAGGTTGGTTGACATTTCACTGCTACTTCTGTAACCAATGCGTGGGCACATCTCATTTAAGCTTTCTTGTTCCTTAGTGTCACCCTCTTTATAGAGATGGCCTGTAATGGGCTTTTTGGAGCTGGTCAAGGGACCTTTATCGCAGCGCCAGACCCAAACAAGAAGTTTTCTGTACAGAAAGCTGAGCTGGTGGTGTTTAACCGAGACGTACGGGAGCTGCTGACTGACTTTGAGATGCTGATCGACATTGTGAAGGTACCGACGCGCGACGCAATGCATCACTTTGTCTGAGAATTAACGAAATTCGGGAGTTTAATCGAGATTCTCAAACTCTTCCCTCGCAGGAACTAGGAGAAGGAGAGCAGCGAGGCTACCAGGCGCTCTTCACTGTGAATGAGATGGTCAACCTCTGTGACCCTTCTGATTCCAGCTCTTTCGCCAAAGCACACGGTCTGGCTCGCAAATTCTTCAGCCAAAGGAACGGAGACAGCCAGCACACTGTCCATGCAATGGGTCACTGCCACATAGACTCAGGTCTCCATTTATTCCACGTTGATATTATGTAGAGCCGAATGTCAGTTCACTGACTGAAATGTGTCTCAGTATTAACTCATTGGCTGCCAATGATGTCAATTCAAATACAACCGTTCACTGTTGACGTCGTCTGATGAAAGAGAGTCTACTCTCTCTTTTGGTTTCTGTGTTTACATAGTCTTGAGTTGTTCATTTAGGGAAAACAACTTGAAGAAGCTCATGTATGAGCTCATTTTAAATGGCCCTTCCTTCATTTAAAGCCTGGCTGTGGCCGTATGAAGAGACCATTCGTAAATGTGGCCGGAGTTGGGTGACAGTGATCCGTTTGATGGAGAGGAACTCGGACTTTGTGTTTACCTGCTCTCAAGTAATTTCAAACATTCACACTATAGCTGTACACAAGCCATACATACAGTACAGATCTGAGCAGTTAAAAATTATTTTTTCATTTTTTCAAGGCCCAGCAGTTTCAGTGGGTAAAGAGCTGGTATCCAGGACTCTTCTCCCAGATACAACATTACGTCAAGCGAGGCCAGTTCATTCCGGTTGGAGGAACGTGGGTGGAAATGGTAACTGTGATCTCAGAAATGAATCACATATCATCATCCATGTCTCATGACCTAATCATATATCATTTCCTGGATCCTCTGCATCATGCTCTAATGACACAGTTGCCTTTCAGGATGGAAATCTGCCCTCAGGTGAGTCCATGGTCAGGCAGTTCTTGCAAGGCCAACGCTTCTTTAACCAAGAGTTTGGGATCCATTGCAAAGAGGTGAGGAATCATAAAACGTATAACTTAGTATCCTCCCTGATGAGTATGTGATATAGATGCCTCTTCTTTTTCGTTTTAGTTCTGGCTTCCAGACACATTTGGCTACTCCGCCCAGCTTCCTCAGATCATGCAGGGTTGCGGAATTGCCAACTTTTTGACGCAGAAGCTCAGCTGGAATCTGGTCAACACATTTCCTGTGAGTGATGTGGGTTTGCACGCCCTCACTCTTTAACAGGTTGAAAAACGTCTCGGTTTTCAGTTTTGATTTCTCTTTTTTTCCGAAAGCACAACACGTTTTTCTGGGAAGGTCTGGACGGGTCCAAGGTTTTAACACACTTCCCACCTGGGAATTCCTATGAAATGAAGGGCAAGGTCGAAGACGTGAGTTTTGTTTTTTGTGCATCGTGATAGTTTGAAAGGTCGATGTCTGGGAAGAGATCACTGTTTTCTTTCTCTACCTACAGCTTGTCAAAACATTAAAGAACAACAAAGATAAAGGCAGAGCCAATCACAGTGCGCTGTTGTTTGGTTTTGGCGACGGTGGCGGTGGACCCACACAACTGATGTTAAACAGACTGCAACGGGTCAAGGATACAGATGGGCTACCAAAGTCAGTTCTGGTTTTATCTTCACACTCGGCATCACTCAGCAAGAATGACCAAGCCCACACTGGGCAGGAAACACTTCCCACAATTAAATTCAAGCACATACACAAGACAGGAAACATCCAAATATGTAACGAGTTACTGTACGTCTACTGATGTCATGTCTACAATATGTTACTACAATCGTGTTAGTCAGAAAGAAAAGCAAAAGGAGTGATGCCAGAGAGGATATTGCCCACTTCCGTCTACCATTCTTCTTGTGTGTGTGTGTGTCTCAGAGTCCTGACGTCATGTCCCGACAAGCTATTCTCACAGCTCCAGGCTGACTCGGCTCTGCTGTGCACTTGGACTGGAGAGCTCTTTCTGGAGCTGCACAATGGCACCTACACCACACAGGCACAGGTAGAACAAAGGCCTGGTCACAGTCCTCGTTGTAAAATAATAATAAAAAAAATACTTTGAACAAAAACTTATGGGATTTCTCAGAGAAATATGAAAAAAAAACATCAGTTTGTCAACATTGGACAGCTATATAAAATGCATAAATTGAATTGTTACAGCAATAGTCAGACTGACTGGGACATATTGATTTAGATGTCTTGATATTGTTCATATACGAGTAGTAAAAGGAGAGAAATGTGCATAAAACCGAGTTAAAAGTGATGCTTCACAACTATATTAAAGGTGTGTGATGTTTAAACTGCAGTTGTGCTTGCCTTTGCTTTGATGTTTCCAGATTAAACGTGGCAACCGTCGATGCGAGACACTCCTTCATGATGTCGAGGTAGCCAGCAGCTTGGCACGGTGTCGGGACAACGCCTTTGAGTATCCCGGGGAAAAACTGCAAGAGCTGTGGAGGTCCAAACACCCATTATAGTTTCATGATTAGAATAAATAAATATCCATGTTATTAACTTAATATACATTTTATTTTTCTCTTTCAGGCTGCTGCTTCTAAACCAGTTCCATGATGTGATCCCCGGCAGCTGTATAGAGATGGTTGTGCAGGATGCTTTACGGTATTATGAAGGTACTGTTCTCATCACAGCAGCTGTCCATTCAAACCAGAGCCGCATTGATATCAGGTTTTTATTTTGTATTTTTTTTAAAACTAACATGAAAATATGTTTCAGACATCAGTCGTGATGGCACTGCACTGCTGCGTGAAGCGTGTGGAGTCCTGGGCTCAAAAGGAAACAGCACCGGTGTGTTCAACTCACTGCCCTGGCAACGACATGAAGTCATCCAGTTTGAAGACGGTGCTGGTAAACCTGATCTCGGTATGTTATTATTAGTTTGTGTGTTGTTTATATGTCATTTATAAAAGTACACAACTTACGTCTGATGCTGATGTGTTTGTATCTGTGTCCCTGCAGCTCTGGTAACAGTTCCAAGTGTTGGTCTGTCTCTCATCAAAGACACACAGCCTGTGACTCCAGTCTCCGTCACTGTTCAGGTGCTTCCTGTGGGAAATTTCATATATTTCATATAAATATTTGACTTATTTCGACAATATTGCTATAAAACATTTGCTTGGCAGTATTAGAGGAACATTAAAAGCATACATATAGATATACCTATAGTGGTGGCAATACCACAACAAAAAATATCAATGTCTCAATAACTTGATCAATTTTAAAGTGTTGTCTTGGTCTCATGATGTCAACATTTGAACATCATGATGAAGAAGACGGTTTGAATTTGTGAGTAGTGTAGATAAAGATATAGATAGATATATATATACGTATTGTTGCATCAGGTGAGACGACCAAAGATGGAGTTTTTGCAGTCGGTGATGAGTAAAGATGAGAGATAAAATAAGTTCTTCTCAGATCCGAGAACTGAGACAATGCCAAACATGAACAACGAGATGTTAACAGTTGGGAGTTAATGTATATCTTTGGTTTGGAGGAGGAGAGGAGAGGGGAGGAGTCGGATCAAAATGCCTGGCACCTTCCTCTGCTGATACCTAGAGTCGACCTTGGGGAGGAACACTCTGTAGACAAAGTATGGGTGCCAGGATTACACAGAGGTTTTTTGTTATTTGCCAGTTTCGGCTGGTCTACACCGAGTTGATAAGCTTGTGCTTTGGAATGCAAGTTGATAATTTAAAGAAGGCCGAATAATAAGTTTCTCTCACGCAACTATAAGTGGCGTTTCCAGGATATTGATTTAATAAGGGACTGACACCATACATCCAACGATGATATTCATTCAGTCAATAATAACAGAAACACATTTTGGCAAGACAGCAGGTATGTACATTGCAGTGTTATTAGAAAAATACATGTGTATTTTGATTAAAAACATTTTTTACAGTCTGAGACTTCTGTGCTTGAAAAGGTACTGGTAAAAAAAGGTCCTTTGAGTGGGAGCTCTGAAGTGTGCTGATCCTTCCCTTTTTCCTGTTATCAAGATGTTTGATTGATCCATCCTTTGAACTGATTTAATTGGATGTGTCTTTCCTTTTGTCTGACATTACAGACGCACGGCACTGTTGTCATGGAGAACGGGATTGTAAGGGCTGTTGTCAACGAAGATGGGACTTTGGCATCACTGTGTTTGATCGAAGCAAACAGGTAACCCACACGAAACACCTGCCGCAACACACACACACATAAACACGTCCTACACCTGTCTCACGCTGTGTCGGTTTTCAGAGAGTCCATCTCCGACGACTGCTCTGGGAACCAGTTTGTCATGTTTGATGACGTCCCTCTGTACTGGGACGCCTGGGATGTAATGGACTACCATCTTCAGACAAGGTGTCACTCCGTGCTCTTTCGTCTATATTATACCACCTTAAAGCATGTCAGTGTGTCAAATGTGTCAAACTGTGGCCCTACAGAAAGCCTGTGGTGGAGGTGGTGGAGCCCGTTCATGTGGTGTCCTCAGGTGGACTAAGAGGCGTCGTCAGCTTCACGCTCAGGATCAGTGACAAAAGCACCATCACGCAGAACATCGTCGTGGACGCCATGTGTCCTTTCATCAAATTCACAACAGAGGTACTCGACTACACCCCGAGGTCAATTCTGCGACGCCCGCCCAAAAAATAACCCATATGTTACACGATCCACTTTCAGGTGAAGTGGGCAGAGTCGCACAAGTTTCTGAAGGTGGAGTTCCCGGTGCGAGTGCACAGCCCCGACGCTACGTACGAGATACAGTTTGGACATCTGCAGAGACCCACGCACAGAAACACTTCATGGGACTGGGCCAGATTTGAGGTACAGCACTTCTGATTTTAACATCATCTGCAAATGTCAGAGACGCTGTTAGAAATTAAAGTTATGGTTTGGTTTTCTCTCTCTCTCTCAGGTTTGGGGGCACAAGTGGGCCGACTTGTCAGAGCATAACTTTGGAGTTGCGCTGCTGAACGACTGCAAATAC
The DNA here is from genome assembly GCF_963457635.1 of Microchirus variegatus. Taxonomy (NCBI): domain Eukaryota; kingdom Metazoa; phylum Chordata; class Actinopteri; order Pleuronectiformes; family Soleidae; genus Microchirus; species Microchirus variegatus. Next base: position 3,981,885 of record NC_139809.1, on the reverse strand, counting down.
GGCTACTCGGTCCACAAGAACACGATGACACTTTCCCTGTGAGGTTCATACACAGTTACAGTGTAAGTCTGTTAAATCATGAGTCCATCTCACAAAGGTCTTCTTTGTCTTAGACTGAGAGCAACCAAGGCCCCAGATGCCAACGCTGACATGGGAACTCACCAGTTCACCTATGCGATCATGCCACACGCAGGTTTCACTATCATATATTTTTGGATCCTTTAACAGTGTGACAGTGCAACTCTTAACACAAATGTGTCTTATACAGGATCCTTCCAGGATGCCTCTGTAATCCAGTGCGCATACAACCTCAATTTCCCTTTAAGGTTAATGAAGTGCACTCCTGACGCTGTGCCCTGGAGTGCCTTTTCTGTCAGTGCTGAAGCAGTAATCCTGGAAACCATTAAACAGGTATCCAATTAACACTGGCCTTGACCCTCTGGTGTCACTTACTCCACTTTCTACTCTGTCAAGTGTTGATTTCTCCATTTGCTGTAACAGGCCGAGGACAGGGAGGGAGGACTTGTAGTCCGACTCTATGAGTCACATGGGAGCAGCGTCGCAGCAATTCTCTCCACCACCCTTCCAGTGAGGGAAGCCTGGCAGTGAGTATTCTGTTCTGTATTAAATGCTCTCCGACAGGTCGTCATCGTCTGCTAATCCTATTCTCCTCTTTCAGTTGTGACCTCCTGGAGAGACAGGATCCCACACAGCCAGCAGACATCACATCGGGGCAAATCACTCTGAAATTCAGCCCCTTTCAAATCGTGTCACTGCTCCTCATCCTGTGAACACCCAGACTCAGGGTAATCATGTGATCAATAGTGATAAAATGTATGCGTTGTGAAGTACACATCATGTATTCAAGACAACGTGACGATGAACATTCCAGTAAAGAAGGTAAAATCAGTGGCTGTGGTGTCAGATCTTTCACTGGACTTCTTTCCAAATCAAACACTTGCAGAACGTCGGTAGAAACACGTGATTTTATGTAAAAAAAAAAAATATATATATGTATATATACACAATGGTGAATTGTTATTTGCTGCTCTGTCTGGTAACTCTGCTGCTCCGCCTCTGTGACCCTGCAACAAAATGCAAAAATGTGTATATTTATTGAAATATTCAAATTACCATAGTAGACTTTCTTCTTTCACTTGGAGAGAATAGCAAAAAGCCCACCTGCTGTTGACTCAACACTGCTGCTCTTCCGGCTTATTTCACGCTGACTTCCGTTTACTTTTGTAGGCTGCGTCCTCTTGGGTCTGGCTTCCTTTGAATAGGCACCCTTGTCATTCTTTGGCGTATTGGTCACAATTTCCTTTTTTACCTCCCTTTTCTTTGTGGTGCCTCCAGAGCGGCACCTGGCCAACTAATGAAATCAAACCAGAGTTACAGCTTTTAAGATCATTTTAGTCCAAGCATAGAAAGACTAAGGATCTACAAGTACCTTTTTCTTGTTTGTGTAATCATGGTCGTCGTCTGTTTTCGTTCTCTTGTTTGTCTTCTTTGACTTTGAATCTTACAGGGATGACATGGAAGTTAGATGCACTGAATGTTGTCAGACATAGCTCTGCTCAGATTATCAGTTATGTATTCAAAGTACTTCATACCTTTAGGTGCCATGGGGCCTGGATCTCCCTGAAGTTAGAATGGTACAGTTATTATTTGCGACATAGAAAAACAATCAGTAACACTTTATAATAAGTACACACTATTAGTGTTAGTTAGTGCATTAATAAATATTGAATTCATCATTTATAACACATGAATACTCATTAGTAAGTAGTTTATAAAAACATTTATAAATGTTTTACTCTATGCTGAAGTGTTGGCATGTACTGAGCGACTGCTGGACACAGAGCGAGGTGAGAGAGCAGTCCTTTGTTTGTCGATCAAAGAGCTTGTTTGTTGGAGGTGGATGCTGATTGGCTGCTTGAGTACAGCAGCTATTTGGACACCAACACATTTATAACCGTTTATAAACTACAGACTAATGAGTATCCATGCGTTATAAATGATCAATTCAATATTTATTAATGCTTAACTAATGCTAATCTCCACAGAAATCTCCTTTAACTCACTTCGAACCACATAGTTCTGCCATTGTGATCCCGGATGGACTTCATTCCATCCACATAGTAACACCTCAGCCACGCCTGAAAGTCCGAGTGGTCTGCCTTCTCGGGGTCATAGCCCTTTCCGCCTTAAACCAAGAAAACATTTCACAGGCAAATGAGACCACGTCATCTCCGAGAAACCGTTTAAGCTTTTCACCCCAGACTAACGGACTCTTTGAGTTGACCTACCCATGTGCACCACCTCCAGCGGTACTGTATGACAGAGTCTGAGCAGGTCGCCCATCTCCTCTTTCACCACTTTCCTTTTTGTTGTGTCCGTCGTCTGGAGTAAAGATACAGAGAATTTGTGTTAGGAAATGGAAGTCGATACTGTTTTGAATGTCTGATAATCTCAAAAAATGTGTCGGTCTCTTTGGTCTCGTTCACCTTCGAGCGTTCGATCTCTTCTTTCACGTCCTTGTTACTTTCGCATATATCTTCTGAATGGAGGCCTTCCAGGGCGGTCCTGGCTGACACGAAGGGCGGAATGTTCAACCTTGAAAGAGGAACTCAATATATGACCTTGTTCTCTTGTAAAACAAAAAGACTCTGTCTTCAGTGTCTGAATCATAATGACACTCCCACACCATCAGTGGTGAAAGAAGTCATTCATTTTTGAATAATTTTTTCATTTCTTGAGAATTGTTTCTGTTTTTTTTCTAGCAGTATACTGGAATATCAAGATCATTTATAGTTCAACCACGACTCCTCACATAAACCAGCACTAAAACAACTCTGCCTGTGGTTTCTTTCAACTGCTAACCATCCAGCTGCACCGCTGGTCATGTTTCATCTTCAGAAATATATTTGTTTTCATCGTTTAAAAAAGCAGATATCACCACTGAGGATGCACAGTTCGAACTTCTTTTCAAATACTTCTTTCTAATTCTTTCACTTTCACCTCACTTTCACCTTACAGTGAGAACGTTATTGTTTTGAAACCCAGTTTGACTGGAGCCTCTCTGAGCTGTAAACATGTTCTTCTCCTCACGTGTGCTGCATTGGGATTTCACCAGGTACTTTCTGCAGCCAAAAGACTGGCAGATTTTGCAAATTTTCTCTTATATAATTGTCAATATAATACGTTGGATTTTTAAAATCATTTGTCAAACATATCATGCTGTCAGGGTGACACTTTCAGCCCTTGAAAAAAATGTTTTCTTAAATGTATGGCATTTTGAAATAGAGTAATCTCAATAAGATGCAGCAGAATCACCTGTAAATAAAATTGTTATACATCACTATGTTTTAACCGGATTGTTGCACCTGACCTGAATTTTTTTAACCTCATCTAAAAGTGTCAATAGTGCATCGGTGCATTCTTAATACAGAACTGAATGACGTGTTTTTGCACGTTTCTGTGGGTTGTGTGTGTCAATCACCTGTAAAGGATTTCAGCCCTCAGGTAGTTGCCGATGCCATTGAAGTATTTCTGGTTGAGGAGAACTTCACAGATGGGTCTGTCAAAGGCTCGGTCAGACAGATGAGACACCACATTCTCCCTGCAAAACGATTAACACGTCAGTGATACGGATTGAAAATGGGGGGGGGGGGACTCAGAATGTGACACTCGGAATGACTAACCTGAAGCTTTTGTAATCGAACATGATGCAGGGCCCTCTGACAGGCTGCCATGTCCCATTGGGCTGCCAGCTGCCAAACCGACGCGTATCCACGAAGCTCAGCACTCTGCAGGGCTTCTCTTTGGAATAAAAACGCAAATGGGCATGTTTGGGAACCTCATTCTCTGAGGTGAAGCGGAAATAACCCGACATCCCAAAACGAAAGACGATGTCCATGGGTTGGTCTGCTTGTCCCGCTTTCACCCTCTGTTTCGGAGCGTCACTCTTGATGGGCGTCAGTGTGAGCTTCACTTCCTTCCCTCTGGAAGCAGCTGCGACGCGGTAGGCCTCACAGGTGAAGGGCACATCAGGGCTTTTGCTGACCTCAGACTTTCTGACTGGTCCAGTAAAAACCACTCCATCGCACATTTTGTTCACGTAGAGGCTGGCGAGGTGGAGCTCTGGTCCCTCAGGCATTTTTGTTGGAAGAGATGAAGGTATAACTGTACAAATATAAAAGGGTCAGAGTCAAGTTGGCGCCATGTCATTTTAACATTTCACATAAAGCCGAGACAAATCCCATCAAAACGTAGCGACTGCAAGGAACCTTAAAAAAGACGTACAAATAAAAAGACAACAAAATGTGTGTCAATATGGGCGGAGTTTCTGAAATGGAGAGACTGTCTCGAGTCTGATGAGGACATAGACGAGTGATATCACAATGTGAGCATTATAACAATCTTCTGATGAAACCCAACAATCAACTATTTTTCCAGTGATCCAGCCAATTGCAGCTTTTAAGTGGCTTATGAGTTATAGAGCTGCACAAAGTCTAAACAAAGAAAAGGTAAATAGTGGCATGTTGGGCTGCAAAAGCAAGATTGTGTTTGTTTATTTGTTTTTAAAGCGAAAAGGACTGTAATGATTATCAAGGGTGAACATAATTCTCACAGAACTAGGTTCCAAAACGCAGTGAGAAACTATAGTGACAAAGATGTTGTTCTTTGTTTGTGTGGTGATGAGCTTCCACTTTAAAATGCAAAACGCACATGCTAGCTGGTTTGTCCATTTGGGCTACTGTAGAAACAGGGCAGCACAAGATGGCGGCCACCGTAAAGCAAGGCCCTTGTCTAAAGTAAATATAAAAAGGCTCATTCTAAGGCTGCAAACAAACCAAGCAACTTTACGTTATAGCAACTATACACATATACAAACACGTCAAGTTCTATTAATAAACCCTCTTAATTGTTACACTCTGAAACTTAAAATGACTTCACTTCTCTGTTCTAAACCCCCCCACTCTGTTTCATCGTCTAAATATGTTACGATTCAACACAACAATACATTTAGCAGTTTGCTACAACACATTCTTTGATACTGACTCAACAAAACCGTACTACTCAGACATAATGTACACAAAGGCCAACGCTCACATGTGTAGACCCAAACACAGACCATGTGTGTATGTTTGACCATGTGACTCAGTGTGAAAACTCGTAGTGTGTGTTAGTCCAGTGCTTAAGCCACATCAAGGAAACCGAGTCTGGGGTTTGATTAAAAAACAACAACAACAACAAAAACAGGAAACGGACCTCACCTTTGGTCAAATTAAAAATATATCCAGCTGCTCCTCCTCTCACTCCTCACACTGAATGATCGGCGCTGTGAACGAAAAGCTTTACACAACACGCGTGTCATCAAAGACGTTGTGTAACATGTTAATTAGACGATTCATTCAACCGGAAGTGGGGCGAGATCTCCGTGTTTTTCGTACTCGTAATTTGAGGCAAAACACGACTTCTCGTGTCCATGACACATTAATAAACACAAGGACGTTTGCGTGGTTAAACCATAGAAACAAAAGTAAACACGCGAGGGTGCTGCGCGATGCATGATGGGCGATGTAGGCACCCTGAAACCGGAAACGGGACACAATCACGGAAGTGGTTGATATTTGTTCATCATAATCATATTTAATTGAAAACGTAAGGGCCATTGAGTGAACAACATGTTGCGAAAATTCGCTCTGCAAAATTTAATTTAACATATAACAAAGTTAATACATAGAGAAAATTATACATGATGATCGTGAATTTATAAAACAGCAACATCAGGTAGACAGGAAACAGTAAAAAAAAAAAAAAAAAAAAAGCACATACATTGAATATAACACACTCCAGGGCTGTTAAAGGGTGTTTAAATTGATATAATACTAATATAAATAATGATAATTGCAATAAATCATTATGTGTGAGCAATCATATATAGAAAAAAATGTTACATGATATTTATTATTTTACAAAACAGTGATCTATTGATTATTTTGTCTTAAGTTGATTAATGGCACTTTCGACAGTCTCTCCGTTGATTTTTTTTCTTTTCAAGCTCTTATTCAGACACCGAGGTCAGACTTCATTGTAATGCGTTCATCATGGTCTGGCCTTGCTTGAGCTCTGCAGAAAATACATGAGAGCGGTTTACCACAGCACAATTTAAGCAAGTGAAAGTCGTTTGAAAAAGGAAAATACATGATTCAACAAGATCCAAAACTGACCTGCGAGCAAGACTCTGAATTTGTCAGCAGAAATGGAAACAACCGTGGTCTCACTGGAGCCTGACTCTGCTCCTTTTAGCTGGAGTTTCAGCTGAACCACTGGCTCATTCACCTCTCTCAGCTCACTTGAGCTAAGTGTGTAATCGACGCGCCATGACACATCCTCAAACTGTCCCACTAGAATGCATTACAGAGCAGAATCAATGGCTGCTTCAGTCTCAAATGGACATTGCTCATCATCTGTCTTTATTTTCCTTTCCTGTAACAAGGGCAGTACAGACAGAAATACTTACATCTGAGACTTGTCTCTCGTAGTTTGTCTTGCAGTACAGAGTGCTTGTCTTCATATGATTTGCAGAGCCCTGTTGTGTGTTCTAAAAGCACAAGAGAGTGTTGGGAATGGTCAAGATTTATTTTAAGCATAGTCAAAAAAGGTCTCAACAATAAAACCACATCAACATGAAAAAATGCCTTCCCCACCATCAAGATCAAACTGGCCATTGTTCCCTTCAATACCATCTGGAACATTAGTTTTACCACATATCATTTACACAATAGAAAATTATACGGTGCAATAAGCTTTGACAATAAAACAATAGGTGCAGCTGTGCTGGTGACATGGGCTCCCATGGCTATGACCCAGGGCATATTTCCAGATGAGGATATTACACAGTATATCTATCTCTCTCAGGTGTTTGTGAAATAAGGCAATTGTTGATCACAGATTATGCAATTGAATCAGCCCGTTCATACCAAACACACAAAGTCCAGGAGACAAACCTTTAGGAAGACCGAGCTGCTGCAGCTCACTGGACAGAGATTCACTGTCGACATCATGCTTTGCTGCACTGGAGAATATGAAGCTGAGCACTGCCACACTGGCTTTGATATCTCCACTCTCTGCAGAACAGATGAGTCATAATGCGCTTTACGTTACAAGCATTACAAAGCAAGACAGCACCAAAAGAACATTCATTATTTTATCTTATTATATGAGGAGACATTTGAGCAACTTGTACTGCATGACTATAGAACAGTTTATATTGTATTAAAAAGTTGTTTTCAATTGACTTTCTACAGTAACACAGAAAGAAAATATTAAGGGCTTAAACATTATTACACCCAAAGTCACAGCTGCCGTAAATTAACAGCATTGGTAATTATTGGATGCATGCTTTATTAATTTCTGACTTCTCAGAGAGTCTCAGTGAAATGGCTTAAATTAAGGTGAATTCAGTTTGTTATTTGCCAAATACATAACAAGAACACTTTTAGTTTTAAACAAGTTTTTGAAATGTTTTTATGTTTTTGCATTTTTATGACAGGTGGTCTAATGAATTTGCCTTGTATATCTGTGCTTTTAATTCAACTCAAGTATGATTTTGAATGCAATACTTAGAATATACAATACAATTCAATACAATATGGAGAACCTATATACTGGAATTCGGGGACAAGTCAGAATCAAAGATGATAAAATACAATACAACGTAATAAGAATAATATGCAGTCACAAGTCCAGGCAAGAGTTTGAGTTGTAATTGAGTCCTGGACTCATAAACACCTTATTAAATCTTCTTTTTAATCTTCAGTCTTACTGATGGTAAAAACTGCAAAGAGCCAGTTGAAGGGGCACTTACCAAACTTTGCATCGGCTGTAAGCTTTGTAACTTTGTCATACTGGAAAAACAGAGAGGGACAGAGAGCACAGATCACTGATCAGTGTGGTTTCAGTGTGAAATAAGAGGATATGAGATTCATTATTATAAGTTAAACTCTTACATCTATTCCCTCTCCAAGCAAATCCTTAAGCACTTGAGCACACAGGAGTTTCATCTTGACACTTGACTGTCAAAAATGACATTCAACATTATATATCTCCATAGTGTTAAAAAAAAAAAGGACATGTACAAGACTGGTGGAACTACTCACAAGTTTTGCTAATGTGCTAATTTCAGCGAGTACCCAGTCCGGACAGTCCAGATCCCCACAGAAACGGAACCGCTACAACAGAAAGCATATCATGTATTTACTTTACAGCGTCAGAGAAACAACAAACGACAGCGTTCACATTAGCCATCCATTGAAATAGGCTACTAGCTTTAGCCTACGAGCTAAACTGTACTGTAAGCCGGACTAAATGTTGACAGAGCAGAGCCACATTGGTAAGTAACACCGTCATATATCACAACAATAACAAACCCTCTAAATAATAATAGTCCCACATCAGTAAACTAATGATAAAAATGCGATAATTAGCTGTGTTTACCATGACTGCGAGTCAGCTGAGCAACCCTGAACCGGAAGAAGTTCCTCTGACCCTTTTTCTGATTGGAGGAATGAGGGACGGGGCGTTTCCCATATATGACTGGAAAATAGCACAAAAATAATAAAACGGCATAAAATCGTACAAAAAAACGGAGGAAAAAATAAAAAACAAAAAAGAGAAGTGAACATAAATAACCGTTTCACGTGTGTATTCAGGTCAGAAGCTCATGTAACACAACAGTTGTGGGGACTTCACTGTGAATGCGTCTACTAAAATGACTGTGATCTCTTACTGCCTTTTCTTTAATTTACTTAATTTAATGAACAATGCAGACTTTAATAAAATAAATAAATAAATACAATGCAGAGTTGAATAACATGGTAGTATCTTAAGGCACCGTTGGTAAATTGTACACATTTTTCCTCATATATACACATCCTGGGGTGTATTGAGGCTTTAAAAAATGCGTAAAAATGTGCTCTTCGTATGTGTTGTCGAGTCAAAGTAATAAGTGTTTTATATCGAACCGTTAGTAGTGATATAAAGCAGCACTACTTGTGCAGAAGTCACAAAAATAGACCGTTTTTCTTTTCTTTTTGTTCATAAAAACGAGCCAAAGGAACGTTGACATATTTTATTTAAGCATTTTGTTGGTGAAAATGATCTTTTATCAGATTGTGTTGTGATAGGTTGTGCTGAAATAGAGACATAATGCACTCTATATTGTATATTCTTAGTTTTATATACATGAGCCTAAATGCTGTGTGTTCTATGCTTTCTTCTTTTTATGATCACATTTTTTTTTTTTTTACCTTTCATCTTTAAATCGTCATTAATTTGCATATCCGTTAACATTATATGCACTATGATCCAAAGCTTACAGCACTCTTTGGTTCGCTGCTGCTGCTGCTTGTCTTTGATCTCACTGAAGCTTTGAACTACTCCCCAAAAAAAATAACTTTTCTGGTGCATCAAAAGACTGGGCGAGTCTGCACTAAAACAACGACCCTTCCCTTCCCATAGAGCTGATCCCAAAATAACACCGGACTATAATCCCTGGCTCAGCGCTGTGTGCAGGTGTATCCACAGATCCTCACCTCCACCGACATTCTAGCGCTCTCGTTTTGGGTGAACATACTGTAAGGATCGTTTTTTTTATTCCCCCTCATTCTTGAGGAAACCACCGTTTCTGGAGCTTACAAAGCCGAACGTCTTTATATGCTGCGGGTTTATATGGAGGAAAGAGGAGGAGGGTTCTGCTGCGATAACACCGCTCAAACTAAACCAGCCGCGAGCAGCCCGCTTTTATCACGACTGGAGGAAATCACAAGTGCTCAAAAATGGATTGGATGGGATTTATATGGATTTATATTTTCCTTCCCGGATTACAGCTGGTCCTCGGTGCTGGCTTGAAGGACGCACCGACTCTTGGACCCGCTTCTCCTCGGCTTCTGCGCCCAGGTATCAATGCACCTCTCTATGCAAGTTCAGCTGTTTTAGACAGAGATTGCTCATATTACTGTTGTGTAGCTGCCGTTGCAAAAGTGACTCCTGTTTTCAACCCATCTATCCTCTTTCAAAGGAAAAGCTCACACTGATTGTTGACCCCTTGATGTTTAAGATAAAATAGTCCTTTATTCGTCCCGCAGTGGGGAAATTTCCAATTTCATTGGCATTGTTCAGTCTGAAACTAGCACACTTTAGTAACAATCCTTGTTTTTTTTCCCCCCTCTCAGGTTCAGTCACGATTGGATTTGAACACCCAAACATCCAGAAACACAGTGTGTTCTTCTTGGACGAAGACTCTGGAGAGATGTTTGTTGGAGTTACTGACTTTTTAATCAAACTTGACAGGGACGATCATCACGTCATAGAGGTTGGTGGTTTTTATATGAACTTTGTTTATGATACAGAGTGTTTGTACCCAATACATAATTCATTATTTTATCTTGATTACAGTAAGTGCACAGCTGAGCATACAGTAACAGATGGCACCCACAGCATTGTTCAGTCAGCGCCCACTGTAACAGCTGTGAATCAACCTATTATGTGGTTTCAAGCTGGTGATGAACACATGAACCCGTGATGCACAGTATAATATACAGAGTTTCCAACATGTGGGCAATTCATAGTTGCCCTTTAAACTATAGCAAGTGATGGCTCAGACGGTCAAACTTCACATAAACCTTCATTTGACTGATGGATAACAGTCTGTGGCAGGAGCAGACAAAGTGCATCAGTCGACTCATTATCTTAAGTGAAGAACATGAAGTAAACGAGGAAAAATTTAAGCCGGGTGCCAGATTTCTTTTCATGCTTATCTGTTCTTTTTGACAGTTTTGGGCAGAGCAACATTCCATAACAAACAGGAACTTCTAAGGACTAAAATGTTAATTTACCGTTTGTAACGTCTCAAAGCTTTTACACTGTCAATTCATTTCTCTTGCAGAAATTTCATCTGAACACAACAGGGCAGCAGACGTGCGAAGAAACGGTAATTATGTCTCTTATCTGAAATAGCTTTTAAGTTGTTAACACTTTACAATAAGTTTCTACATTAAGAATTAATTAACTATTCAATAATATATTAACAATCATTTTGTATTATTTGGGGTTTTAATAAGCAGTTAATGTTCACTTATCAGTTAATAAATGATTAAGTATTAATAAAAGTTTAATATTGTAATTAGTTATCATGTATGCACTACGCATTTTAATAAGACGTTAATGCATCTACTAATCATTCACTACATGGTGTACGTTACCTGGATGAGCATAAACAATTCATTTAGGTCTTAATTAATAATTTACTAATGCTGTGCTTGTCATCAGGTAGCCCTTCCTAACCTTATGTAAGGTATTACGTAACATTACTAACCTGACCTAACCTTTAATAAGTGCCCCATAAGCATTAATTAACAACAATTAACCATTACTAAATGCTATTTGGACCCTTATTGTGAAGTGTAAACATTTATCCCTTAGGTTAACGCATAACAGTGGTAAATAAGCACAACTTGATCACTATTAGTTGAAATGCAGTTGAAGAAATCACGTAAAGCATTTTACACATTTTATTTAAAACACATTAAAACAGATATTTACAAATAATACATCAACTTGCATAGAGGAGAACTTTGAGCAAACATGAGCGAAAAAAGTTGCACACTCAAAAAACGAAAGAAAAACTAATAATGAGACGATGCTCAAGTTGGCTTCAGATTCGCCACTTAAGGGGAACGTTAAGGGGAAATTAACTTAATGTGCAGTGCGACTGTTTGTACACCACCTGTTTTTAGTGACACTTCTTGATGTGAAAACATTTTAAGTAAGACAACAACTTTGCCTGACACCCACTATTGTATTTGTGAAAACGCAATGAAGGCATATGGCAGCGTTCAGCACATACACCTGATTAGACCAGGTCAGGATCAAAAACGCTACATCATCCTACAGACCCTGAAGATTCATAAAAACAGTCTCTGATTTGCGAAACCTTTATTGTATTTGTGAAAATTCAAAAAGGGATGATTTCACAAAATTGTATGACTTTAGCCAAGACTATTATCATACATCATTGGGGGGCAAGTGGGCAATGGGTTCAGTGTCTTGCCTAAAGAGGACACTACGATATGATGACACAGTTTGGAGGAGTTAGACACAAACAGAATAAAAGTTTCACAAATCAGATACTGTGTAGATTAACCTAATTCAGATTTGAGAAGGCCAGGTACAGCGTTGTTTTGACCTGGACCAATGAGGTCTAGGTACAAAACAAAAACGGGGAAATCTTGCCCCTTTAGCATTTTCACAAATAAAATAAAAGTTTCACAAATACAATAGTGGGTGTCGGGGATAGTTAATGTCTTGCCTAAAATGTCTAAAATGTTTTCACAGACGAACAAACAGCACTGCTTATTAAGTTAATTTCCCCTTAAAGGTGAAGTAAGTAGTTTATAGTGCCATCTAGAGGAGAGGCTGAAATTTACAACAAAGAACTGCTCCTCTGCTCACCCCCTCCCTTCCCTGAGCGCTACGGTATCCTCAGCCGGTCAAATGTCGTCCTCTTTCTCCGTGTCAGCAGATGAGGTTCGTGAGGCGAGGGAGAGGGCGAGCTACCGCGGCCATAGCAGACGAAGCGGAGAGAGTGGAGGCGGGACTTCCGCTACAAGTAAAGAGACGCTTGTTTTGTTCTCTCGCGTTTGTCCTTACAGGCTCCCGTAGAAACATGGTGTCTCGCTGCTAACAGTGGCTATGCAACCGCGGCCCGTGACCATGTTATCTTACATGACTTTTTGAAACACTACGAAAATGAAACAAAAACTATTATACAGCGACTAGACAATGCAGGAGCACATAATATGTATAAAAAAATGTGCATTTTGGGTAATATAAACCCATAAATACTACACATTGTCCCTTTAAGTACCGAATCAGAAGCCAACTTCAGCATAGTAAGAATGGGCAGGTCAAATGTTCAAACAATAATAACTGCCCAATATAACAGGAGGAGGACGTTGAAGAAAAATCAAAACTCAATTACTTAATTACAAAACAAATCCCTGAATTAACTGGATTAACAACATGGAAACATAAGCAGAATCCAGGTTCAACCCAGACAAGGCAGCAGCGGCCCAATGAGGTGGTCACAGTAACACATAATCAAGAAAAACATTAGCATCGGCTAAGTTCACTAAAATTGAAGCGGTTGAATTTTACAATATACCAACATAACTTCTTAGCAGCAACCGACACTCACGCTCACGAGAGGAAGGGGAAAATGGCTCCAGGCAGCAGCCGCCAGGGTTTACCTGTGACCACACTAGCATTAGCCACCTAGCCTAGTAGCTCCAACCACAACGCAGAGAGAGATTGATGACACACGCCACCGCGAAAACAACCACAGCAGCGCACACGGGGAGCACGGACGGAGCAGAACCACAACCAGTCACCCTACAACACAACGCAAATGCCTTGAGAAAGAATGACCAAAGGAAACGACCAGTGAGGTGAAGCAGCGTGCGGCCATACCTGTAGGGACCGCGACCTCTAGCCCGGAAGTGACGCAGGTGACGATGGGAACACCGACGAAGAACCGGTGCTGTCGGCGGAGTACGGCTTTTGTACCGGCTCACCTCAATGATTCAATTAATAGCAACTAATGTAAACAAAAAGAGCGAGGGGGGAAATAAGACAAAAACGCTCATACTGCTATAATCACAATACTAGCAACATTATTAATATACAATATATTAAGTAATTAGAATATGAAACTGTTGTTAATGCTTAATAATTTATTAACTAACTTATTATGTTAACTAATGCTAAGTAATATATACTAATGATTGTTAATATATTATTAAACAGTTAATTAACGCTTAATAATGTACTAACGTTAATTGAGGGACCCTTGTTGTAAAGTGTTACCAACAAGGGTGATAATAATCAGTGTTTTTTTTTATTTTGTTTAAATGAAATGTGTAACGACTTGACGCCAATAACCTCTGTGTTGTAGAGCACGTGTGAAAATGTCATCACTGCCATTGAGAAGTTTGAGGGCAGCCTGTTAATTTGTGGAACTAATGGACAAAAACAACAGTGTTGGAAACTAGTGAGTGTTTTTATTTGTTTTTACTTGACGTTTCTTTATGCTATTGTAGAAAATTGTTTTTTTTTATGTCTATTTTGATTATAAAGCAGGACTAGATGCTATACAAATAGACTACATCTGTAAATCATCGCCATTTTACAAGGATACACATTTAAATTCAGCCTCTTTTTTTTAAATTATAACACTGTTTCACATGTCTGTGTGTTTTTATTTGGTTTTGAGGGCGTGTGGAATTTGAGAGGATATTTAAGCAGGTCCTCATTACTGAAAGGGGCTTTTTACAACAAGGTAAAGACTTAGTTTTCAGCTTAGGGATAGAAATGTGGTTAGTTAGGGTTATAGTAAGGACTGGAGTGACTTGAGATGATTAGGTTAAGGGGCTAGGGAAGGAATGATGTCGATGAGTGTCCTCACAGATATGATTTAGAATGAAAAGTTTGCCTGTGTGTGAACTGAAATGCACTCACAATTTAATATGAATACGGATTTCACAGCTTCCATTAAAACAAAGTGTAAAATACTGGACCTTTAAAGCATGGAGTTGTTGAAGTGGCTACTCATTAAACTTTAATTGAGCAACCCTGTTTTATAATTTAGGCAGGGTGATGGCTGGGTGGTGTTGGGTTGTTTCTCGTCACAGATATCTAGAGCCAACTACTCTAATATTCTGCCTGTGGTTCCATAGGTTTCATCAGAAAACGGGCAATCTCATCAAATAGTGGAGAGTCATGACGGGGAAGGCATCGCTCCCCCCACGTACACACAGAATTCCCTAACGCTCACTGTAGGTACGTACAGCTTACCGAACCTTCTTGCCCCGTGTTTTGGAACGTTTCTGAGGTTGGTAAGCTGAAGCTTTTTCACAGGAATAAACTCAATAATTGAACATTTTAATGTGATGTTTCCTGCTATCTTTAGAGGGAGACCTGTATGCTGCAGCACCTATGGATGCGGACAAAAGTTCATTGCAATTCAGAAGGAAAGCCGGCAGCAGGAGCAAATTGTGGATGGAAAAAAAATTGGTCTTAGGTGAGTTCATATTCATCACATAAATACAAACATATAAACAGGAACATGTGAGAATTAAAGGTGCATTATGTAATAAATAGAAAGCAACCGGCCATAAAATATTCCTGATATGTCACAGAGACTCAGGAATAATGTTCATATAACAAACTGAACTCACCAACAACAACAGTACAGACAAAATATTTGCATTCAAAAAAAATATTTTGCAGACTGCAAATCATGTTTATGTTTTGAAATCATGTTTTGGCATGTGGCGCCACCTACCGCTGTCTACCAATCATTGCAGTCAGTAGAGTTTCAGCTGTCGAGCAACCACGGGTTGGCAGTTACATCAGAAAACGAAACCTAAAAGACCTCGGTATTTTGAATTTGAATGTAGTAACCGTTTTTGGCCACATTCTTACATATGGCACCTTTAACATTACTGTTTCACATATGAACTGTTTGACCGTCATCTCATTTTGTTTAGTTTACTCCTCCAGTGCAAATTAACTACCTTGTTTACCTTGTCCAAGCTTTTCTCATGCGTCAGGCTGACCTTTCACTGTACTGTAAACAGAGTTGTCTTGATAACATTATCCTCCTCTTCTCACAGAGCCCACGTTTATTTCTGCGTCCTGGGTAAAGCGAGAGGAAGACCCCGACAACGATAAAATTTACATCTTTTTCCGTGAAAAGAACTCGGACCCCAGTCCAGAGGCTGACCCCTGGATATCGAGGGTTGCCAGAGTGTGTAAGGTATGCTGGACACTGTGTTATATTTCTAGACTGCTAAGCCGTCCAAATCTTTGTAAGCACCACTTCAGTAATCAAGCCGATAGCAGCCAAGTCTTCAAGGAACACTGAAGGTCAAGTAGACAGTCTTGCAAGTAGTGAAGTTGTTGTTCAGTGTGACCACACTGGAGAAAAGGGTTGTATTGTTTCTAGTTTTAGCAATAGATGTCACAGCTTTTGAGTCTATTATTGATCTGATACTGAGACCAGGACACACGTCAGTGTCAAGTCAAAAAAGAAACCTGTTTGTCAATAGATCTGTACACATGCAGACAGCCTGACCATGAACCTCATTTTGGATGACTGGATACTCAGGAAGGCGACTGCTAACTGTAAAAACAAAACAATCCCAATCTAGAACATTCTAAAGACATAGAGTCACATGACGTCACAAGTGTCCCTGGCATACCTGCGATATTAGGTGGTGGTTGTACATACTTGAGCTGTCATCATTTTTAGCTCTCTCAGCGTTTCGCTTGTGTTTCCCACAATAATCGGCTTGCGTTTGCAGACAAAAGACATTAAATACAGGCCACCATCTATCAGACCTGTGTTGACCGATGTTGACGTGATCCTTTGTTTCTTCCAGGAACAGTGGTTAAGGTCAGCCACTATTTACATGTTTATCAGTCGAGTGTGGCGTGTAGATAAGCTCATATCACTGGTTCATGCTGACATCACGGATAATACTCTGTGATAACTATGTAGGAAACAAATTGTTTTGACTGCACTACAAAACAAAAGGTGATAGAAGGTGATGTGCCATGGTTTTGTAAATGTAACACCAAGCTTGACTTGACCCTAATCCCACGACCTCACCCAAAGAATCAGACATGGGTCTTCTTTGATTGTAATTTCACTTTTTGTGCAGAACAAGACGTGTTGTAAAGCAGGTGAAAACTTTTTCTTTTTCCCCCCTTTTTCCATAATTTTGCAGGTAGATGAAGGGGGATCAAAAAGATTATTGCAAAACAAGTGGACATCATTTCTCAAAGCCCGTCTTGGTTGTGGATTTCCAGAGGAGTCGCTGTATTTTAACCATCTCCAGGACATCTATATCATGCACGCCAAAGACTGGCACAACACAAGGGTCTATGCCCTTTTCTCAAGCAGCTGGTTGGTCATTCTCATTTATAATCAGTATCAGTATCTAATAGTGAGGCAACACACAATAGTTTGGGGACAACTGTGAGATTTAACCTAGTTTTATCATGAACACTAAGGAGGTGGGTTTGCCACATGTTCAGAGAAAACTGGGCGAAAATATTTAGGGTGACATTAACCACTGAGGTGGTCACTGTGATGATTTACGCGTCAGTGTGGACACATTTGCTGCTTCCTCTGTCTGTGCTATATTCATTTTGCAATGATTATGTAAATGTAAATGTACTCTATTTATACAGCCCTTTACGACAATCCTTTCGGTGATCCAAAGTGCTTTACAACAATTAAATAAATAAAGAGGAAACAAATAAAAGTAATTAAAAACAGTAAAAACAATAAAATAGTGCAACATAAAATAAGATAGAATCAGATAAAAGATAAGAAGATAAAAAAGTGTCACCATACTACTCGGTATTAAAAGCCATCCAATATAAATAGGTTTTTTAGAATAAGCAATGTCAACATGTTTTGCCATTTCCTGGGGGGATATTGAGTTGTTTTTTGGGCTGTGTTAGCTAAAAAAAATCAGCATTGTCAGGATATTAACAGCGCAATTTTAACCTCTTTTGTCTTTTTTTTTTCACTTAAAGGAACTCCACAGCAGTTTGCATCTATACTATGGAAATGATTGAAAACACATTTGAGAGCTCAACCTTCAAAGGCTATGACAAAGAGATCCCCAGACCAAGACCGGGAACAGTAAGGATTTGTTTCATTATTATGTCGCTTTGCAGTCACAAAAACTTCCTCTTTGAGCGTTGACTTCTTTTTATAGTGCGTTTGTTTTGGGCAGTCTGAGTGAAGCACTTGTGCCTGAGTAGAAATAAACAGGCGTGTTGCATAAATGGGCAGAAACATGGAAAACAACACCCATGTTTCATGTCCACATTGTTCAATGTTTCCACGTCTAGTTTTAGAGATGAGTCTAGTTGTGTTCAGTTTGTTGCTAAGGAACTAAAGGGGCCCATAAACATAAATCTTCAGAATTTCTACTCTATGCTACAAAGAATTTAATTATGCACAGATGCAGCGGCTACATTCTCTTGTCGGAGTACGTGTTGCTATGTCTTACAAAGAGAAACACCAATTGTGTTCCATGTCTTGATCTTACTGACTAGAAGAAAATGTCTTTATTATACAGTTTAAATGTCTTTGGTGTTGTGCACCTTGATCACAGTCCTGTGTGGTTTTATTTCTTACCTGTGCGGATTACTTCTGAATAAAAAATAATGTGCTCCTGTATCTCATATAGTGTGTAAAAGACAGCAAACGCCTCCCACTGGCCACAGTCAATGTGGTGAGGGATTACCCAGAAATGACTGACTGGGTTCACTCCAATCACTCCAAAGCGCCATTTTATACAAGCTGCAACAACTACACCAAGATAGCTGTGGACCAAGTTCTAGGAGCGGACCAGCGCATGCACAACGTTCTGCTTTTAGCCACTGGTAAACAGTCCATTATAGAGACAATCTGAAATATTTCCATCTGCATTTTCTGTCTCACTTTTCCCCCACTGACCTACTTCATAACCATGTATTGTTTATAATAGCTGTTGGAAACAATGGGCTAAAAATATTGTCTATGAGTAGGCCTCCCAGAATAAGAAAAAAATGTCCCATTTGCCAACTTTCTGTTTGTTCGACGCTCCTACAGATTCCGGGAAGATCCATAAAATCTTGGAGTCTGGATCTGAGCCTTTCATCATCTCTGAAACCCAACTGTCCAACACTTCAGCCATACAGTCGATGAAACTTGACTCTGAAAAGGTACAGCTCTGGTGATTTTATACTATTAAAAGCAAAAGTCCAGATTTAACAGAAAAAAAGGGGACTTAACAGGAAACTGTGTCTTTGCTTTCCTTTGCTCAGAAAAAGTTAGTTGTGGGTTCCTCCGAGAAAGTCTCCACCGTGGATCTCCAGATGTGCAAGAACTACAACAACTCCTGTGCAGAGTGTGTTCTGGCCCGGGACCCATACTGTGCCTGGACTAAGTTTGGATGCACACCCACTGTCCCGTAAGCAGAAATGCTGTTTCCTAACAAGAGTCTTGAGACCACGAGAGATCAATTTACCGTATAAAACAGACTAATAAAGTCCAGTATCTCTCATATTAAAACATAGTGTTTTTTTTTGTTTTTTTTCATACAGTGGCAGTATTCAGAATGTCGGGGATGGAACAACAGCAGTGTGCTCTTCATCAGCAGAAGGTAACTAATGATTACACTGTAATTATTCAAATTACACGTTTGCTATAGAACCACAAAATGATGGTAATCTGTACTTAACATTTTTTCTTTCTCTTAGAACAAAAGTTAGTAAACCGGTCCAAACGGGAGATAGAAACAACAGCGTCACCAGGGAATTTGAGGGCAGTGCATTCGGTTTCCCTCGGTGTCCCCTTCTACCTGACGTGTCCTATAGACTCTTACCACGCTGTCTACACGTGGGAGCACGGAGGCCAGAGCAGCCCTTGTCTCCAAATGCAGTCAAACTGCCTGCACCTCATCCCAGCAATGGCACGAGAAAGCTACGGCCTCTATGAGTGTGTCTCCAAAGAGAGAGACTTCACAAAGGTGGTGAAACAATATCAGCTTACAGAGCAAAAGATCCCAGAGACAAAGCACAGGGACAACACAGAGTTCAAACGAAATAATACATCAACTGTTTTGCCGCAGATAGCGTTGGGCCTTCTTGCATTGGTCGTTGCAGTGCTGTGCTCGTAACTTCTTAGCCACTAATTCTACTGCTTTCTGCAAAAGCTAAAATGTAGCATCCACTTTCTGAGACTCTTTGTCTCTGCCACAGTTCGGGTCAGGATGCAGGCAGCACGAAAGGAAATCCACTGTTACACCAACAAAGCTCAATGACTCAGGCTGGAACACTGAACTTAAAACCTTTTCAGCGCAGCAATAGATTTGTTTGGCAGAAAAGACACTTTTCAAGTTGAGTAAGTCAGGTTGGATGGTGGATTTTTGAAGAGAAGCCAGAGCAGGAAAAGGCTGGTGTGATGGAAGGAGAAAACAAAACAAAAGTGGCCAGCAACAGGATGCCACTTCCAAATGAGAGAGCTCTTGATATTTAGCACCTTGCGCGAAGCACTGCTATGTTCCCCTTTAGCGTGTTTCTCTCCTGAAAGTGAAGTTAAGTGACGTGATCTGAATGCAACACTCAAACCAGGCACATTATTGAAGATGCTGTGGTGAAATGAGCGAAAAAGCCAGACAACCACAGAGAAACTCATGTCATGCAGTCGCTAGGCGCGGTGTCGTTCTCCGCCCCTGCACACGTAGAGGACTATTTGCAGGCCTTTGTGTCATTGCAGCTCAGGAATTATTGCGCCAGTCCTGTGTGACTTTTGTCTGTGGTCCACTATAGGGAAGGGTGGAGGCACCCCCAGAGACCTTAACTCAATGTCCTTGTATTTCCTAGCCCCTCCCTAAGTGCCTGGGGAAAATTAAAGTGCAATGAACACTGTTTGATGACACAGATACTGCTGCTGCTGTAAGGCACTGGCATACATGTTCGTGTAGAACTGCTATAAGAATTTGTGTCTCACTGAATTTCCTTATTATTATTATTATCATACATTTGCAATATGCGACTACTATAGATAGTACTTTGGTTGACGAGTACTCTAATGATGTTAACAAAATGTAGAGACGAGTCGGCAATTTCACAATAGGCCATCTTGACATTTATTGAAAAAAGGCCACTGGACAAACCGCACAGGTGAGACTGTAGCAATAAAACGCCTGAGTGTAAAAAAAAAGTGAGCTGTGACGCACTTTATTTTGTTGAGTTGAGAAGTTTGGAAGTGAAGTAACAGAGTCAAGTTTGACATATAGTGATACACTCTTAGAAATAAGTGTTCCAAAAGGGATCTTCTACCCTGAAAGGGGTTTCCAAGGGTTCTTGGTAACACTAACAATTTCCAGTAAGAATCTTCGATCCAGAGAACCCTTTAAAACCCCTTTCCTGAATTGAGGATTTAAAAAAAGGGTTCTTGGTGGAACCCTCCGAAATGGTTCCTTGGCCAAAAAGGGTTCTCCTATGAGGACAAGTCGAAGAACCTTCTATGGTTCTACTTAGCACTTTTATTTCTAAGAGTGTAGAGGGATGGTGATCATATTGGACAAAGGGTGTTGAAGATGGATCTGCCGAGCAAGAGGAAAAGAGGAAGACCTCAGAGAAGGTTCATGGATGTTGTGAATATGGAAGCAAATTAGCTGCTGTGGCGACACCTAGAGGGAGAAACTGAAATAAGAAGTCAAATTTGTAAGATTGGGTACTTTCGCTAACTGTATATTATTATTTCATCTTTTCATTGTAAGACACTGTTACTTTACTGTCTCCATAATTTCACTGAAGAAAACATGTTAAAACCTACAAAGTAAGATATATATGTATATTTATGAATTTATTTATTCATATTGTATATTTTTTTGTCAATAAAATCACTGTTTTCTTTGACGCTCCAGGATTGTTTATTTTTGCATAATCATTGCTTTTAAAAAAAAAAGGACTTTGTATATATAAAAATGAGCTATATTTCATTTCATTTTCTCTCTTCATAGATTGAATTGAATATGGATCATTTAAAGGAGGAATATTCATTCCTGGTAATAGTAAAACCCTGTAAGATTCACAAGTGTAATCTGTCTTGTTCTATAGAGCCAAAAATCTCAACTTGCCAAGGACTTGCACAAGGAAGAAGGAAACACACGCACGCGCACGCACACACACGCACGCACACACACACCACGAGGAAATCCTGCATTCTTGCAAGATTTTCTTTCAGATAAACTAATTGTGAGAATCCTCGTGTTTATTCCTCATGTTTAGCGACGCATCTGCGTGCAGCTCTACTCACAACGTTACTGTGCAGGGTTGTGATGGAGGCCTGTTTGAGTCAGCCATCCTGCCTTTGGGTAAATATTTTTGTTCGGCACAACAATGACCTCACATGTTCCGCATGTAATGAGAGGGAGGTGTCCCTGTTTGTTATGCACAGTACAACTATCTGCTGTGTTTGTGGTCAGCCTCTGGGTTAATTAGTACTGTGAAGTCTCTGACAGGCAGCTGAAATGACACCTGACACCTGCGGTTAAGCGTCTGCCTGGCTTGTAGTTCGGGTGGAGCTGTAAAAACGTGTTAGTGATGTCTCTGCAGATGCTGCAATCTGCTGTGGTGTCTGCACAGTGTGAAACACAACAAAAACAACAAGGTTCCCATGGCAACATTCGGCTTCATATCATATCGTGGATTTGATTTTTTTTCCTTAGGCCTACTTTAAAATACTTTGAGGCTGTCAGCAGCTTATAACACAACTGTTGTAGGGTTAACTGTATTATTAACTGTGAGCTATTGTTAGTATGTCGTGTGATAAGGGAACAATTCAACCTCGAAAACAGTTCCTGTTGTGCTTCTATGACATAACAATTAGTGGACGGAAAGGCCAAATAACACAAACACTGAACAAAATCATTCCTTCCTAAGCAAAGAAATCAAGGTCATGGCTCTTATAAGACATATGCAATAATGATAAGGACAATAATACAACTTTAACAACAAAGTTATAATGAAATAAAACCACCACAAGTAAATAAAATATAAATAACGATATAAACTAAAACTGCATCACATAGGAAATCAACAATCTTAAATGTGTTATTTATGCTCATGTAGGGCATTGGATCATAAAATAATGATGCATATGCCTGTAATTCACTATTTCAACAGCAGAGGTCACCATCACCACGACCAATGTCTACAACGGTCAACAACACTGTAAAAAACACTGTAAAAAAAGCTCAAAATTCCAAGGCAACTTGATGCAATTAATTTTTGAGCAAAAGATTGCAAGTTTTTAAAACAGTTCCATCAACTAATATTATTTTGTTAGACAAACTTGTAAGTTAGAGTTGTGCCAACTCAAAATTCTCTTTTCAAACAGTCTGCCTAACTAATCTTGTTCGGATAATTAAAAAAATGTATTGAAAATTGTTGGCGCAACAACTCAACTTGTCTAACAAAATGATATTAGATGACGGAACTTTTAATGAACTCGCAATCTTTTATTGGGCTGTAAACAAAAAAAATTGATTGCAGCAAGTTGCCTTGACATTTTGAGTTTTCTTTTTAACAGTTAATTTGGAGAGTGCACCAACTTGGTGATTGGCACCCCTGCCAAATTCTACTACTTTATGTCCCCACAACCCCTGGCTTAGTTTTCATGTCTAATAAACAAGAATACAATACAATACAAAACAATAATAATAATAAACAACGTCATCATATTTGCATAAAATGCTATAAAAAAAAGGCTACCGTACCTGATCGTATGTACATTAATTGGAAAAGGGTTGCTCCTGCTGAGGTTGTAATCACTGAATATTGCGTGAAATACCAGGTTTTCCATATATTTCTTGGGGCAAACAGCTAAATACTTTTGAGTTTTTGCCTTGAATGAAAGGACACAATGAGCACATACTTGGACACACCACACGATGGCAGCATTTCAGCAGGAAACGTCTCCTCAAACACCAACGTTCACACTCAAGGAATTATAATGACCAATAAAATAATAAAAACCCTCATCTATATAGGCAATTTTAAATGAAACTGAACACGTGCATTAGAAATAACAATAGAAATGTACACACTTGTATCCACAACATAATGTGTCACAGAATTGGTGTTTTACCAGAAACATTTTTTTTTTTAGATTATTTTCAATCATTCACTGAGTTAAAATGAATAAAGTGTCACATATTGTTGCAATAACATATCTGCTATTACACATATGTTAGTTCTAATCCAGGCTGTTGCAGAAAACTGTTGCAACTGTGTGCGCCAGTGCGTTTGTAAACTATTAAATAGTGTAATTAAAGACAATGCACACAGCAGACAAACCGAATGAGGTCAAAGACTCTGGTCGGGTTATTAAATTAAACATGGGCTGCTCAATTATGAATTTTCTTTGAGGGCGGAGGACGAGCCGGAGCTTCTGTATCTTTAATAGTGAGGGGAGAGATGGGAGAGGCTGCGCGTTCACGGTTTAGTTTTCTCGCTCCACGGCGGCGTGGACGCGCAGTGGAGCCCACACTCGCTGCTGCTACTGAGGAGGAGGAGGAGGAGGGTGAAAAAAAAGAAAGAAGCGCCGCTCGTTTGCAACAGCGACTCTTCGGGAAAAAATATGTTCCCTCCACCGCCCTTGATTCACCCACGCTGCCCACGACTGCACATGTCATGTGAAAGGATCCACCACATATGAAGATTGGACTTTTTTTCCCTCCTCCTCCTATTATCGAA
Organism: Microchirus variegatus; assembly: GCF_963457635.1. Lineage (NCBI taxonomy): Eukaryota > Metazoa > Chordata > Actinopteri > Pleuronectiformes > Soleidae > Microchirus > Microchirus variegatus. The sequence goes on along the minus strand of NC_139809.1, from coordinate 3,957,489 downwards.
CTTGTTTCAGAGGATTGTCAACTCCGTTTAAAAGACACAGGAATTGAAGTAATCACAAACACAGGTAAGACGATGTTTACGATCAATGAGGCGTTTAATACAGCGGAATAAAAATCTGTATTAATAAATAGATGCATTGGACACAGATCTAGGACATAAGTCATATCTGAGCTGAAGGGCAGAGTCGCAAGGACATCTGAACAAGTGCGGAAAACTGCAGTGCTGTGCAAACTGATACTGAGGGCATTGATGCATAATAATAATAATAATAATATAGTTTTAACTGTTTCGTTTAATTTAATAAAGAAAGGGGAAAAAATGGAACAAAAATGAAAGCTTTTATCGTGACGCACAGCGTCAGTTTGTCTGCACTGTGAAGTGATATTCATGTGAAAAGGCGCTCCTGCGAATATGAGACACATCATATTGTATGTGCACGCTTTGTAAAGTGCACGTGAACCAGAATAAGCAGAGGTGGTGGTTGTGCGGAAATCCAAACTTTTGCACATGATGCTTTTGTGTAATTTTATTCATCTTGTGTTGTTGTTGTTGTTGTTGTTGTTGTTTTCTGCTCTCTTTGTGTGCATTAGTTTATAACATGCATGGTTTCCACGGTGCTTTTGAAAAACACATTTTGGTTGATATGAGATTAAAAAAAAAAAAAAAAAAATGTGCATAGTGCATTCCCTGCTGCTCTAATGCACATAATGGACATGTAAACATCAGATTAAACCATATATTTGGCTAATGTCTCAGTCACTGTTACTTGCAGGTGCAGAAAATGGCGAGAAGGCTCCTGGTGCTTCTGGCTTTGTGGACGGCCGTGATTGGCATGGTGCAGTGCTGTCCAGAGCTCTGCAGCTGCCAGGATAAATTTGCCCATCAGTTTGCTGACTGTGCCTACAAGGACCTGCTGGCGGTTCCCGTGGGTCTCCCTTCCAACGTTACCACCGTGAGCCTGTCTGCCAATAAGATCAAACTACTGAAAAGCAAAAGCTTCGTGAATATCACTCAGGTGACCTCTCTGTGGCTGGCTCACAATGAAATCGTTACCATAGAGACGGACACCTTGGCTCCCCTGATTCAGCTCCGCAACCTGGACATCAGCTACAACAAAATTGTGCACTTTCCATGGGAGGATTTGCGCAACCTCACTGCCCTGCAGCTGCTGAAGATGAACAACAACGAAATGGTGACCCTTCCAAAGGACGCCTTCTCCACTCTCAAGGACCTGAGGTCGCTGCGCATCAACAATAACAAGTTCACCACCATTGTGCAGGGCACCTTCAGTGCTCTCGCCGCCATGTCCCACCTTCAGATTTACAACAACCCTTTCACGTGCTCCTGCAGCCTGGAGTGGCTGAGTGACTGGATCTCAACAACTAAGATTTCCGTCCCCGAGCCAAACTCAGTCCTGTGCGAGGCTCCGGAGAGCCTGAAGGGTACGATGGTTACGAAGATTCCCAAACTGGACTGTAGAGCCCCCACTGTCACTATCACCTACCAGCCCAACACCGAGAACACAGAGGTTAATGAGGGCGTCATGGTCGTCTTAAACTGTGAGACACAGGGGAGCCCGGCACCGCAAGTCAACTGGGAGGTGATTGCAGGAAATCAAAACTATCTCTTCCCCCTGCCAACGTCTGGAGAGATAAATGATCAGCCTATTAATGATAAAACAACCAATAACCAATTCCTCGTCTTTAGAAACGGCACTCTCATCATACCACGAATGAGTAAAAGGGAGGACGGGAATTATAGCTGCTCTGCGGTCAATGATTTAGGTAAAGCAGAGAGCAGTGTTAGAGTGGCTATGGCAGCCACCCAAAAACATAAAAGCAACTCAGTGCCGGATTCTACTCTGGACAGAATCGCTCCGTTTGGTAAGAAGCCCACAGAGTCCAAGACGAGAAACAACGTGGTCAACTGGGGCAAACCTGACGAAAAAACTAAGAACAGTCCTGACGCTTCATCGGGCAAAAGTGACGACACGGAGCAGGTCGGCACCGTTTCCAAACACCCCACGTTTGCGAGTAAGTGTGGCGTGAGAGACAGCAGTGAATACATCTCCAACCACGCCTTCAACCTGAGCCTGGACGACCTGAAGCAGTACACGTTTGATTTTGGCGTCATTGCGTTGGAAGTGTCGGAGACGGAGGCCAAAGTGCAGCTGAATCCCCTGCAGCTTCCCAGCAGCAAATCTAACCTTCACCTGAGTCAAAGTGAAAATGAGCAAACAGTGAATAAAGAGACTGTAGGTTTGTACCAGCCCTCGTCTGCTAAATCCACCCTGGACATGCTCTACCTCTGCATCAACACAGGAAGTGGACACTCTATTGTTCAGTGGTCCAACATAGAGGAGGGGGTGAATGCCTATCACTTCCACGGTTTGAAGCCTGGCACCAATTACACACTCTGTCTCACCTATGGGGGGCAGGACTGCCAAGTCCAAGTAGTCTTCACAACCAGGAAGAAGATTCCCTCCCTGCTTATCATCGTCGTCGTCAGCATTTTCCTACTGGGTCTGGCCACTGTTCCCTTACTGGGCGCCACGTGCTGCCATTTGTTATACAAGTATCAAGGGAAGACCTACAAGCTGATCATGAAGGCTCAGAATCCGGATCAGATGGAGAAACAAATGGGCGGAGATTTCGATCCCAGGGCGTCTTTTGTGGAGTCAGAGAAAACCTTCGACCCCAGCGAGTCTGGCGAGGGGGAAGGAGAGGCGGAGGGAGGGGAGGGAGACGGGGAGGGGGAGGCGGAGGGGAGCGTGGTGACCGAGTCCATCCCCGGGTCCTCGTCCAAAACCAACCCGGAGGAGTTCGAGGTGGGCTCGGAGTACAGTGACAGGTTACCTCTGGGAGCAGAGGCGGTCAACATCTCGGAGGAGATCAACGGCAACTACAAGCAGCCGAGCCGCTGAGCTGTGAGCGCCGCCGCTGACGTCTGCGGGTTTACTGTAAAATACTTTACTTTTTAATAAAGCAGGTAACTCACCCAACCACCATCACCACACGTGAATTACATTGCGCCTGATATAACCGAAGGTTGTTTTTTTTTGTTTTTTTTCTTTATGAATACTTTTTTCCTTTATTTTTTTATCACCTCACAAATACTGAGGAAGTGGATTCATGTAACATTTGTAGTCTACTGTATAAGGTTAAACCGAGTGACATGATGTTGAAGCACAAATGTGTAGTTAATCATACCTCGAGACGGACACAAAAGCGGGAAAAAAGAGTCGCTCCTTCTCTGCGGGGGACGCGCACCGGGCATCAGCGCAAAAATGTGCGTGTATTATACGGTGAAGGCGCGCGTAATCACAGACACGCGTGGCATTAGACATTTTTTTTGAATCACAGTCTTTGAGAGCACAAAAGGCAACGAGACACAAAAAAAGGTGCCATGTATTTTAACGCCATTACAATAAACATCAGGGAAAAGCACTATTTGTAATCTCTCTCTGCGTGCGCACGCGTGTGGATGTATGTGTGTGTGTGCGCGCCAGGCTGTGGATGAGCCTTTTTTAAAATCTCACACAGGCCAGCATCCTCTCAGGTGTCGAGCGCTCCGACTCCACTCAGCCGCGGCACTGAAGCAGCAGACTGACATACTATTAATGATGATATCAGCGATGATATTTTACTCATCATGGCACACAGCTGCGTCCTGCCCGATGTCCTTGCAAGTCCTAAAAAAAAACAAAAAAACCGGGACTTTTATTCTCAGCTGTATTGTTTTTTTTGACCGAATAACCCGGATTAACCCGAGTTATTTGCCAACAACACACTGTCGTTTCACGTAATGTTAAGGCTTTAAAACGTGCGATTATTCCAACCTATTGTATTATTAACGGGTGCTTGCTTTATTCTCGCCTTTTTTTTTTCTTCCAATGAACGTGTCCATGGCATGTCACGCGTATTTCCATGTGTGTTTTTGTTTCTTAGTGTAGTGTCTAGGTAACTTTAGATGTTGCTGTCGACCTGATGTGATGTAAAGCTACGTGAATTTAAATGATCGTCTTTTTTAAAATTATTATTTTTACGACTGGTAAATGAAACGAAGCTTCGACACTGAGGACGCGCGTGTGCGTCAAAAAAAACGGGCTTCACTGTCTTTGTAATCTGATGCGTAGTGAGTTTTTTTGTGAAATACGATGTAAAACGAGAAAAAAAAAACAGTGACCTTTACAGATTTTTTGATATCATTTTATGTAAGTGGAATTAATAAAAGAAATTAAACTATACAGAGTGGATTTGTCATTGATCGCTACTCCCAGGAATTAAGAGACTAATCTGGGGGAAAATATAATCCGGGTAAAATAATTCTGTAAAAACATTAGAAACTGATATACGTGTGGTTGTCGAAAAAAATAATATCTGCTCCTTTTCCTATGCGTTCTCTTTGTGTGGCGCATTACATCATTTAAGGGTGAGATAATTTAGGCCATATTTCACAATATCACAGTCTAATCTTTAAAATCCACAGTTTCAGAATGAGTGACATGTAACTGACTCTCTTCCGGTTCGTCTTTATCAAAAATGTTTTTGACACAGTCAGATCTAAATCGTGAAAACTCCTCCTCTAAAGATGAAGTCATTTTTTTCCCCCCCTCTATTTTATTTTCGGCCCTGTTCAGATCACGTGGTCGACACTGCAGTACATTAAATATATCCCATAATAATAGAACTGTAAGAAGAGTACATTTCAGTGTTATCTTGATTTATATTATCACTTAAAAGCAAAAAAAAAAAAAAAAAAAAAAAAAATGCCAGTGCACATCCAAAATATGTGATATGGCAAATATCACAAAACCAGACAGTATATAGCAGCTACACATAAAACAGAACACAAATAATCCGACAGTTCCGAATCCACAGGTTATTGTTTTAATTACGCAAAATTAAAATTCATCCACTAGATGAACACAGTTAGTTCTTTGAAGTCATGGATGGATAGTGAAAGGGTCTACATATATAAATACTGACTGCACATCCATGTGTCCAGCAGCCGTTCTGCATCATTAGCGCGATACGATAATTACCGCACGTTGGAAAACATCTGTGATTATCCCATAGATTTAAATATATAACATGATGTAAACAAAGGATTTAATGGTGAGTGTTTTTTAGTTGGGAGAGCAGATCCCCACACACACACACACACACACACGAGTCTGTGGCTCTCATACAGAAAACAGCCAGGGGGGAAAACAACAGCACAAAGTAAACACACAATCTCCACACAGACAAACAGGAAACAAAAGGCTTGTTGCACATGAGACACTGAGCTGTGGGTGCACTCAATTTTGCCAAAATGCACACACACATCTGCAGTAGGTGACGTGGGACAAATACTGTGGCTGCAGAATTCTCCCAAGAGACTTTAGAGTAAAATCCTTAATCGTCAGAGTCACATTCATGTTCAAATACTGGCAGCTGCTTCCTTGGTTGCTGGATCCTTTTGGGCACCGCGGTTCAGGCTTCCATTCAGGAAGCTCTCTGCGGTCTGACGCTGGAAGTGCTTCCTGGTACCCACCAGAGACGGGTTGTTGACCAGGGTGTAGAGCAGACGCCAGTGCCCGCGGGCTCTCTTGGCACTGGACATTTTGTAGTGTATCTTCTCCTGTTGGACCAGCTGGATCCCTGGGGACATTTCATGAGAGCCACAAAGGTATGTCACACATATACATTATTAGTCATGTGTATTCTCAAGAACAGAAACAGTTTATAAAAAAAAAAACTGTAGCAGGAATGGCCACCCAGGACCTGCTCCATACTAATGACAGCATTAGAATAGAACAGCAATCACGTTTCTAATCCTCAGAGCGTGGTTGGAGCACATTGGGCTCCCTATTAACACACATGATGTTTAAGCCCCTTGGGCTGCATGAATATGAAACAGGCTATTATAAGATAACCAGTGGAATCAGCTTCAGCTACAGAACTAATCGTTATAATACATTATTGCAGATAATGTGTTGTTCTTTACAGGCAAACAAGCAACGTCTCCTGTGCATTTGTAATTACAGTAGCCTAAGCTTTGACTGTAATGTACACAGATTCATTTGCTTTGCATGGTTTAAAACAAAATATATAGAAAAACAGTACATTCAAATATAAATGGTGTGTACTAATATAAATAAATAAAATAATTCAAAATGCAATACAATGATATCGTCATGACGATACATTTAGTACATTGCGCTTACATGGTGCTTATTTCGTGATAAATGTGCATCTGTGACGTTAGCAGGACAAATACGTGGTGGAGGTGGAGTAGAGGTCTCTCCTCCAGGACCTTCAGGTTGTTTACAGCGATGTTTAGGGCTCAAAATTGCAATTTGAAACAATGCAATTAGTAAATTGCAAAGGCTGCCCTTTCATTTGTCTGTTATCGATGGTTCTGCAGCAGAGCGCGTCAACAAAAACTGGATGTTTGCTGTCCTGACACAACACCAGAGACGACATGTGACTTCCCTACTGAAGACGATGTATAGATTACTGCTGAGGTCTGTCCTAAAAATCAAGTATTTGTTTGTCAGGCATTTCAGCCAAGAACAGAAGTGTTTTAACCCATAAACCCACTGTGTTATGATACTGCGCACAAATACTGGACATAAACAATACTGGCAACACAGATGCAACAAGGTGCTGCTTAGCTCCCTCTAATCACCACTGTGATAATAACAAGAGATATTGGGTTACTTTAAAGGTCCAGTGTCTAAAATGCGACATTTATGTAAGTGTATTATCGCTTACAAATAAAAGTGGTTTTGTTTTTTTAACCTTCAAATAAGCCAGGGTGTGCGTTTTGGATTTAGAAGTGGAAGCTTAACTGCGCAAACAAACACGACTAACATACTTTGTAGAATGTGAAGGTCACCACAGTTTAGCGCTTCACCACGAGGTTCAGTGACCAGACTTAAAGCCAATGTTTATACTTTAGGCAACTTTCTTTATCATTTCTATAATTTGTGTTGTTTCAACAACATTTATTCTACACTATAGGACTCCACTGTCTCTTGGTGACAGAGGCTCAGGTGAGCACAGGCAGCTGATGTGTTTATGACACACTGGACAGATTGGAGACCAGCAGTGCGTCTGTAAATTATTCTACAAAAACTCAATTTGCCCCTGACATATTAAATCAGCGGAGTCGAGCTTTTATTTCTTTCATGAGAGAACGAATTGTTATGATATGATTACTGTGACCCCGCGGCTGAGCGCCAAACCTCTCAAGAGAAATTAAAGCTGCCTCACTGGCTTTAATGTGGAATGTGATCGACCTTTTCAAGCAAAGGACTAACAATATCAATTTCTTTGATTATTGTGATTAAAATAATGAAATAAAATCAACAAATTGATCTGCGAAACAAATGAATTCATGTGCTGTGAAGGCCTGGCAAAGACATAGACCTAAAGCAGTGAGCAACACATACACTATCATAAACATGGTTATTCAATACCATCTTTCAATTGTTTATCTTTCTATGTTTTTGTCAAAATGTTAATGTCAATTTTTTTTTTTTTTTTAACAAACTAAGCAAACAATGTGATTTGTTGAAAGGGGAGGAGAATATATACAATAAATGTGGTAGGAAAAAACATTTAGGGAAATATCAGGGGGGACAGTAGTGCAGTATGTAAGATAAGACAATAGTGCAATAGTAGGACTAAGAATGTCCTGCTCCAGATGTTTAAAATGCTGTTGGTCAGTAAGAAGTTTGCCATGTTTTGTGATATGTTGTTTTTGAGATCTTATGTCAGAAGATGCAAGATATGAGCTGCTGTTGTCAAACGATCGCTCCAATCGTAAAAACAATGTGTGCAGTCTTTCTGGTCTTTCTTTAGCCTTCTCAACATTACTAAAGGTTGTGCCACAGGATTCAGTCGTAGGACCCACTCTTTTCACTGTTTGTGTCAATAGTGCGCAAGCACCGTCGCCCCTGTATTTGAACGTCTGCAGTCAGCTTTTGACATCATTCAGTCTCAACTGTTCCGTCTTAGATGAGCTGACAAAACCAAGATAACGTTGTTTTCTGGTAAAGAGGAAGGTGCCAGCAATTCTTCCTTTCCTTTGCATCTGCTTAGAAAACCTATCTTCAGCTTGTGGCCTCTTATGAAAACCTCCACATGACAATTGATGAAAGCTTTTCCTCTCATTTAAAAACATTGATTATCTTTTAAAGGTGACATAGAGTGGTCCTGTTGCACATAAATGTTAGTTATGGAGGTCTACTTACATATATTAACTTGTTTTTATGGTCAAAAACCTCCTAGTTGCTGTAAACTAGCCGATAGAAATCCTCTTTTCTGACAGTGTTTTTCTGCTGCAAGATTTCAGAGTGAACTTTCACCCCCAGAAGACAGAGTCTTGTGATTGGCCAGTACTATCCAGCACATCCATTCTCAGAAGTGCAGCGCCCCCCTCTGGAACGGCGGATGCACTGCTCCTCATTATCAAAACATTGTTTTAAACACTGTTTTTAACACTGTTTAAAAATAGCTTCGTCACGACTCCCCGCCGCAGTCCCTTTATGACTTTAAACCGGAGTCAGACCCAGAGTCAGAAGACACTGTTGCTCGTGAAACACCTCCACAACGGACGTTATTCTTCTTCTGCGGTTCAATGTACGCAACCGGATGTGCCCGGACTAGTGCCCGGAGCAGGACGATCGGTTGTTCAGGAGAACCGCTGCTTACGTAACTATTACGGGATTTTCAGTGATCTCGTTGAGCCCCGAGATTACAATAAAACACAACGTTCTCAGCAATGGCTGAACTGTTTGTTTCGAACCGTCAGGCTTCATAAACAAGGTAATGACGCAGATACACACCAAAAAAAACAGCGATAATAGGAACTTCCGGTCTAGTTCCGCTTTAAGGAAATTGAAAGTGAAATTAGGTTTCTTCTTCAGAAACAAAGGAGGAAGCATGTTGTTGCTGCCTCCTTCTCGTCTCTTCTCGATTATGGAGATATTGTCGACATGAATGCCTCAATGTCTTCTCTTGTTGGACGCCGTCTATCGTGCTGCACTAAGATTCATTACAGGCTGTTGGTCGCTCACACACCATTGCCCTTTGTGTTCTCTGGTCAGCAGTTTCATTTACAAATCTGTCCTCGGCCTGCTGCCCACATCTTTATCTTCCCACATGTTACATACTCAGTGCAGTCATAGCCTATGTTCCCAGGGCTTCATCACTTTTACTGTCAACTCTGTCGGCACAGAGCTTTGCAAAGAGAGATTTTGTTACTCTGCCCCCTCAACCTGGAGTCTCAAGCTGTCCAGTTTGATTCCCTTAACGGATTTTTAAAATTCTTTGAGTGTCACTGGAGAGGGCATCCTTGGGAAATTTCTCCTGCTCCTAGTATTTTAATTTGTTTATTCACTTGACACATTTCCTTATCCCTATGCCTAATGGGTTAGTGTGCTTAACCCTCAGTGCTCACGTGGCACAGATCTGTGCCACACGTGCACCCATGGTAATTTGCCATGGGAATAATACACAACTCCTTATATGGACATCCTGGGGATGTGTGTTTATAGGTCACATATTCAGGCTTTTAAAAATGTTTTTTTTTCCCATCTTGTTGTTGCTGAGTCAAAGTTATGATTCGTTTTATATATCACACGTTTAGTAGTGATATAAAGTAGCACTAATTGTGCAGAGGTCACAAAATAGACGTTTTTTCTTTTTGTTCATAAAAACTAATTTCACAAATTCAATCTTATTTGAAACATTTTAAGTACTTTTTGCTCAGGTGTGTTTAAATAGTTGGTGGATTGTTTTTTTCTGTTTTTATCTGATTACCTATAGGTTGTGCTGAACTAAGGATGTAAGACACTCTATATTGCACATTCTTATTGCATTTGTATATACTGTACATTTTAACATAGTAATATAGAAAAGCAGCAATGTAAATCTTTGTGCAGACAAAAATAAACTAAACTAAACCATGGACCGATGCATGAATTAATGAGTGTGTAGCCTACGATCTGGAGTAAGTTTTGCAGTACAGACCTTCTTCAGCATCCCTCGACCTCTGTGCACTGTTCCCCTCCTGGCTCACAGACTGGAGCAACATCCCGCAGAAGGCCTTCATCACAGGATGAGACTGGCTCACCTCAATCTTCAGATAATGAGCATAGCAGCGGTAGGCTGCAGACAGACACAGGGGGGGAAAAAGCAATAAACACATAGGACTGCACCCTATGTTGGCTTTGAGGCAATCACACATAATGGTCATACAATCTCACAGCATTTTTTTTTTTTTTCAACCACCTGCTTATCATGACAACAGACGCCTTAAATCTGCAGCCGCTTCAGAGGTGGACGAGCAATTAGAGTCCTTCGCACGGCACAGAATAGAGATATCATTTGAGAGGCAGAGAGTCGCTACCAGGCTAAAGTGGATATGATAGCGATTTCTGGCCTTTAAGTGGGATAAGTAAAAGTGCACTTGCACTTAGAAAATTGTTCCTTCTTAAGACTCCACAGCGAGAGTAAAAAACATAGTCACAGCGACGTCTACAAAGATAAAAGCACAACGTTACTACCAATGAATAATGGAGATGTCAACAGGCAAAAAAAACAACAAGAATGTGAAATAAATAAACATATCATGTAAGACAGTGACTTCCTTTTGTTATTCTGAACACATACACAATGCACCCAGAACAAATACTAAAACACTGTACATTCTTATGCTGATTTAAGCTTTTTTCAGAACAGGTTCAAGAACTTACATTCTGGTTCTCATCATTATCAAGTACCAATACCAAATACTTAATTATGCCATTACTGTATGAAAACAATACATAATAAGATGCAAACTCTGTCAAAAACTGGCCCAAAAAATCAGCTCCTTCCTTTTAGAGCTTATATATATTAATATATATATATAATTATATATATATAGTTAATATATATAGCTGTGTACCTGGCTGAAGTGAATTCTTTCAATTGATGTGACTCGCATGTGAGGTTTTTTTCAGAGCTGTGTGGACATAAAAATCCAATTGTCAACTTTCAAATCCGATTTTTCACTTCAATATGTGGTCCGTCTCGCCTATTTTTCACACGACAGCCGCGGTTCCCCAGCAAAAATATATTTAGAAAAGATCTATGGTATAATGACATTGACAATCTACTGCCAAAATTACATAAACGCTGAATCTGAATGCATAAATATTCTATTTTTCAAAACAGTTGTTTGTGGAGAAAGTGGGGGCTTCAAAGACCGGAGAACCATAATTACATCAGGTGAAGGGCAAATTCACTCTCTCTCTCTTTCTCTCTCTCTCAATCACATGATGTTTCCTGTCAGAGATAAATCAGCAGCAGCAGTCACTCTACGCACATGCCACACATCCAGGCCTTGTATCGTCTTATCTAACATATCACAAGCTTCACTGTGGCTGGAATTCTGAATGTAGCCTTTGCATGATATTCTTTCAATACTCTCTTCCATATCTCTTCATCACCTGGTTACATGCTGCCGTTTGTATGGAATCATAGTAGGTTTGCATTTTTCATTTACTCTTACACCAAAGCTGAGCCAGGAGGAGGAGGAGGAGGAGGAGGAGGAGGAGGAGGAGGAGGAGGAGGAGGTCTTCTAATGGTGCTTTTCCACTAGTGCGACTCGCCTCACCACGGCACTGCTATTTTGCTTTTCCATTAACGATAGTACCTGGTATACCTGGTACTTTTTTTTTAGCACCTGCTCAGGTGCGGTTCCAAGTGAGCTGAGCTGATTACTATTCGTGATGTTGTCAGACTGCTGTCCGTTGATTGGTCAGAGTGCCCTCGCAGAGCGAACAATGCCAAAATTGAAGGTCAGTTAAAAAGACTTAAAGGGGAAATAAGTAGTTTATAGTGCCATCTAGAGGAGAGGCTGAAATTTACAACAAAGACCTGCTGCTCTGCTCACCCCCTCCCTTCCCTGAGCGCTACGGTATCCGCAGCTGGTCAAGTGTCGTCCTCGTTGTCTTTCTCCGTGTCAGCAGATGAGGTTCGTGAGGTGAGGGAGAGGGCGGAGCTACCGCGGCCGTAGCAGACGAAGCGGAGAGAGAGGAGGCGGGACTTCCGCTACAAGTAAAGAGACGCTTGATTTGTTCTCTCGCGTTTGTCCTTACAGGCTCCGGTAGAAACATGGCGTCTCGCTGCTAACAGTGGCTATGCAACCGCGGTCCGCGGTCATGTTATTTTACATGACTTTTTGAAACACTACGAAAATGAAACAAAAACTATTATACAGCGACTAGACAATGCAGGAGCACATAATATGTATAAAAAAGTGGATTTTGTTGTATATTGTACCTTTAACAATCTTGAAAACGTGCGTTATTTCAAACAGCAAGGAAGGAAATGTCAGAAATCTCATCATTTAACAGAAGAGTCTGGTTTATTTAGCAACAGCACTGCTGAAAGCCTGCGTACACACGCTTCGACCTGCATCACAAACCCTGCCGCTGTATTTCAGTTCAGTGACTGTGTGCTCTGGTCACGGAGGAAGTACTGAACAAATCTTTTGAATTAACTGATTCTATTGATTCAGTACATAGAAACAACTGTTTTACAAGTCACTAGTTTGTATGTGTCTTGTAGCAAACTAATTCACAGCAGTTTCATGCAGCCGTGCTGTGATGATCCCTCCCCACATTGAGGAGGTACTTTATTGTAATGGAAAAACAACCAAACCACATAGAGTCGAGCCGAGGCGAGGCGGTACTATGTAGTGGAAAAGCACCATTAAGCCCAATTTATACTCCTGCGTAAAGTGCTCTGCGTAGGCTACGCAGAGTCCTCTGCGTCGACGCAGAACCTGTTGTAGAGTCTCTGCGTCGTCTCCGGCTGCACGGAATATTTTTTAAGTGTCCGTCACTCCGTCAAGGGACAACGGAGACGGCAAGAGCTGCGATTGGTCCTCAGGACAGGCCGAGCGAAGCTGCTCTGTGCCGGCTCACAGTGAGCACCGAGCGACCACAGAAGGTGGAGCTGATCCCCGCCGATAACGCCACTGCCGAACTATAAATACGTCATATCTTAACACACACAGCACATGTTTAGACTCTAAATGGCCAATTTCTCGCCTCAAATCATCTTAAAACTGCGTTCTGGGACACAGAAAAGTGAGAAACGGCCACTGTTTCAATAACAACAGTCTTTCTTCCTCGGACGCCATTGCTCACTGTAGCCAAAAGCACAACAACCTTGCGCAGCGACCCCTACTGATCGGGCGGGAAATTGCAGCGCCTATCCGTCACCACGACACAGAAGTATAAAGGCTCGAGTGGTCTACGTGGTGACGCAGACGGATAACGCATTACGCAGTCGGAGAAGTATAATGTGGCCTTTAGACAGCTTCAGAACATCTCGCTCACCTGGGTCAAACGCCTCCACATTGCGGTTAAGAAGACTGATATCTATACGCCCCAAGTGAACAATGTTGAACAAGGCTGTGATGGCCATGCGCCAGAGTGCCAGGATCACACCGATCAGAACGTTGACAGGAAACAGCAGGTAGGTGAGCAGGAACAGATTACCCCTGTTAGAGAGCATTAAACGCATCAGAGATACAGATTTGATGATGCAATTATCACTGCACGCAACATGTATCAAAAATGAAAGGTAAAAATGACCTGTTGCGTAAGTCTCGAGTGCCTGCTGTTTTTTTGATGAAGCAAAACCTGGCTGTAATATGTTGAATCAACACGGCCAAAAGAATCATCAGCCAGAAGGGCCTGAAAGGACAGAGTCAACAGTCAGACAATGAATGCAATAACATGGCAACAGAGCTCTTATGACAGGAGACAGATCTCATTGGTCATGTAGTCCTTAAATAAAGGAGGGTAACGAGAGAGAGACAGACGAGATGCTGCTTACCACATGCTCCACAGGATGTGAAAGAGAATCAGATTCTGTCTGTGCAGCACAGGTATGATGATGAGGAAGACAGCAATTAGAAGACAGAGGAAGAACACCATGGTCTGGACAATCATGCCTGCAGGGAAAGAATCACAGCTTCAAGGATTACTCTCTGACTGAGGCTGGATGTTTGTGTAGAACTCTGTGCTGCACTGTGGAGCCAAAAATAGAACTTTTTGTGGACTTCCAGTTTTCAGACCACAGAAACATGAGTGAGTCATCTTTTTTCACACTTTGGCAACAGATAGGGTCTCAAATATAAGGATTTAAATGATTAAAAAGTTGATTTTGCATAATGTGTCCACTTTCCACTGCATTTAAGTACATTTATGAAAAAACCAACCCAATTTGAACATGGAAAAGAAAACAGAAGCTTATGGATACAGGTCGTTTCAAAATGTTATATTTGGGCCCATTTTTAAAAATGGTCTTGTCAAGAGCAAAGCTGTGCATAAGAAAAACATCTATGCCATTTCAGCCAAATAATATTATGAATAGGTAATCAGAAAGAAATGTATTTTTTGCATCTTATATCTAATATAAAACACATAGAAATTAATCTGACAACATATTACATGTTAGCACATAATGTAAGAAAATAAAAAAATCTCCTCCTACACAGTCTTTGGGAATGACTGATCTATTATGTGATGTATGTGTTTAGGGGCGGCACTTTATTTATACCTGTACAAAATAAAACATATGTGACAAAAGGGGCCAATAACGTGAACCTCTTTTGAAAAAAAACAAACAAAAATAACCAATCAGTATGTCATCGTACCGACGCAGATATGAGCAGCCGTAAAGCTGGTGAATCCCATCCAGCAGACAAGTGCTGGCCGTGAAGCCCTGATACTTCTCTGGCAGTTATAAACATTATAGATATCTCCTCTGTACAGCCCCTTCAGGTTTGACCTATGAAATAAAACACACAGTAGAGAAAATAAATGTAGGACTGAGCAATACACAAACTGATTTATCACTAAACGCACAAATTAGATAGTAAATTATAGAAGCAATTTAGCCGGGATACAGACAAATGAAATTCAATACTCGACTTGGACAACAATTTATTTTAATATGACATAATTTATGGTAATGGGACAGTATTTCATGTCTTATCTTAATAACCATTTTCAGTTCTTGCAGCAGTTACCGCCGAGAGAATGCTGCTCTTTTTGTCGGGATGATTAGTACTCCATTACGTTATAATAACTCCTGTGTGCAACAGCACATTATAATGAAGCAACCAGAATTCAAATCACATTCACTATTCTAAAAAAAAACAAAAAAACAAAGCTACAATAGAAAATTGTTGTCGAACGTACCGGTGCAGAACCATAGACCGCATGAGCAAAACCAGGTTGACGATGGTAGACAGGGTCATCGCTGAGATGTAGCAAACTGCCAGGAAAATACAGCACTTTAGAGAGATACAGGTATTTTTTATGAGATTAAAAACAATGCCACAGGTGCAGCTTATATTTAGTGATATACACTTGATCAGGGGTGTCCAACATACAGTCCGCGGGCAAGAACTGGTACACCAGGGAGTCCAATCTGGCTCGCAAGATTGTGGAAATTTCACATTATGATTAGAACCTAATCATAATTTTTTTCTGAAGATTTCAGGTTATTAATTCATTTAAAGGTGAAGTAAGTAGTTTATAGTGCCATCTAGAGGAGAGGCTGAAATTTACAACAAAGACCTGCTGCTCTGCTCACCCCCTCCCTTCCCTGAGCGCTACGGTATCCTCAGCCGGTCAAATGTCGTCCTCGTCGTCTTTCTCCGTGTCAGCAGATGAGGTTCGTGAGGCGAGGGAGAGGGCGGAGCTACCGCGGCCGTAGCAGACGAAGCGGAGAGAGAGGAGGCGGGACTTCCGCTACATGTAAAGCGACGCTTGATTTGTTCTCTCGCGTTTGTCCTTACAGGCTCCGGTAGAAACATGGCGTCTCGCTGCTAACAGTGGCTATGCAACCGCGGCCCGCGACCATGTTATTTTACATGACTTTTTGAAACACTACGAAAATGAAACAACAACTATTATACAGCGACTAGACAATGCAGGAGCATAATATGTATAAAAAAGTGGATTTTGGGTTATATAAACCCATAAATACTACACATTGTCCCTTTAAAGGTCCCATATTATACCCTATTTCTCCAAGTTAAACTAGTTCCCTGGTGTCCTAATGAACATGTTTGTGACATGCTTTGGTCAAAGTACCTTAAGGATGAAGCACCACAGCAGTTCAATCACCCTGCCAAAACAGCCCTGTTCAGAACACTCTGTCTAGTAGTATCTCTCTAGTATAAATCCTGGAAGTTTGTGTAGAACTCTGTGCTGCACTGTGCAGCCAATAATTCGAACTTATCGCGGACTTCCGGTTTTCGGATACCGTTTCCCCTCGCCAGCACTCTCGCGTGTTTTACGGACAAAGCGGAGCTCCGTGAGACAACAATTACAGGAATTTAGCGCACTGTGACGCACCAGTGAGCCCACTTGAGATCAAATTTGCGCTGTTTGTGGGCCCATGAACTAAAATGAGATTGACACCCCTGCACTAGATGTCCTGTATGTTATCACACGGCCGATGTTCACTCACCCTCTACACACCACATGTAATAAACCACGATCCTGACCACCTCGTGTTTGTCTGGAGACAGAACTATCTTGAAACCGGCCAAAACGTTTGCAATGTTTTCGTCCACTCCTAAGCGGGCGATCTGGAGCGTAGGCACCACAGCTGAGATCAGGAGAAGACCCACCTGTCAGCAAACAAGAAGACAAATAAGTCATTATCAGTCATTTCTTACCGGAAAAGTTATTTTCCTGGCAATATCAATTATGCGACACTTAGCATGATGCTAAGTGTCAAAATGTACGGTCAGGTTGGTTCCAGGTACCTTCTCTACTACTACATGCATTTACAGTGCATATTTATTTATAGATTATAAAGATCAAAATGATGTTCACCTGATACAGTGTAATGCATGACACAAAAACAGATATGGCCAACTTCAGAGGGAAACGGAAAGCTGCTCCAAAAAAAAAAAGAGAAGAAAAATAAGTGTTGAGGAAAAGCGTACACGATGGAGGTGTGATGCGACATGAAAGAAACCAGAATCCAGTGTTTACCTTCCTCTGGCGTATAAATGTATGATTTAACAGCATCAATCATTCTTCGAGGGAGCGAGGGCGTTTCGGTGCTCGACGTGCTGGTGAGGTGAAAGGTAAACAAATCGTCATCAAAAAGATAGTCAAACGTGCAGTGAAAAAGAAAAAAGGAAAAATGCCTTATTTCAGCGTGCTTATTCACAGAGTCTGCTTTAAGAATACAGGGAAATATTTAGAAGACAGGAAGTGAGTGAGTTCTTAAAATGAAGTGCCAATCATTATTAACAGGAAGAGAGAACGCAATCTGTTTCCTGTAGCTCCTCTCAATGCCACCTTCAAGCAGATTGTGTCATCGAAATGAGTATTTTTTTTGCACATCACTGGCCTTCGATGAAAGTTTCTTTTATGTGTGGAATAAAGAGACAAAGGAAGGTGGGAGATTTTCACACCAACAACAGCCTGTTCTGTAGGTTAAAGGCCACATTATACTTCTCCGACTGCGTAATGCGTTATCCGTCTGCGTCACCACGTAGACCACTCGAGCCTTTATACTTCTGCGTCGTGGTTACGGATAGGCGCTGCAATTTTCCCGCCCGATCAGTAGGGGTCGCTGCGCAAGGTTGTTGTGCTTTTGGCTACAGTGAGCAATGGCGTCCGAGGGAGAAAGACTGTTGTTGTTGAAACAGTGGCCGTTTGTCACTTTTCTGTGTCCCGGAACGCAGTTTTAAGATAATTTGAGGCAAGAAATTGGCCATTTAGAGTCTAAACATGTGCTGTGTGTGTTAAGATATGACGTATTTATAGTTCGGCAGCGACAAAGTCGGCGGTATTCAGCTCCGCCCTCTGTGGACGCTCGGTGCTCACTGTGAGCCGGCACAGAGCAGCTTAGCTCGGCCTGTCCTGAGGACCAATCGCAGCTCTTGCCGTCTCCGTTGTCCCTTGACGGAGTGACGGACACTTAAAAAATATTCCGTGCAGCCGGAGACGACGCAGAGGCTCTTCGACAGGTTCTGCGTCGACGCAGAGCACTTTACGCAGGAGTATAAATTGGGCTTAAGGCTCAAAAAATGAAAACCAAAAACAAAAGCTGCTGATTGTGAATACAACATCCCTGCTCTGAGTCTTGCTTCTTTTCAATCCCAGCTACAATGTTGATAAAAGTGAGTTAGAATCACCATGAGCTGTGTTTAAACACAGAACTGGTCTGAATGAAAAACAGCAAAAAATAAAAGCATAATCTGCATAATATGCAGCTGTGGATCAGTGGTAGAGGTTCAATCCCCAGTTCTGCTAGTCTATGAGTCGGTATGAGTGAACGGGTGAATAGTAAAAACTGATTGGGTGATTATTAGGACTAGAAAAGCACTATATAAATACAGACCATTCACAAGTCTCACCTGATTTTAGCAGGCTTCTTCTTCTTGAACAGTTTCCTCACATAGTCGTTGTAGTAGCTGCTGTTTAGATCCTAAAAAAAAGAACAATCACCACATGAGGAACTAAATAATAACTGTCGAATGTTGGGGGTCACAGATGTTTCAGCGTCCACACTCTTGAACACCTTTATGCGATTAGATACCGTTTAAGTGTAAACTTAAATTAATATAATAAGGAGAGTGGGGGTAAATCAAACATCCAGCTTTGTCACACCCATTCTGAGATTATCGTCGTCGAATAAGCGCAGCATTGTGCGTCCGCCGTGAAAAAAAAACAAGGCAACCATTTCATAATCTGATCAAGAACATAACATAAACCAATTACATCAAATCTACTTAACATGATTAAGCCAGCAGCATGTGCTGTGTTGGACTTCAGATTTTCCCTCAGAATAGATTGAACGGCCACAATAAGCCCCTTAATGTGCAGCGAGTTTACAAAGGTTTCTCACAGGCACAAGGTTCAGGGGAAATTTGCATCATAGTAAGAACTCTTTTTATAAACTATTTTAGGCTCACATTCACAAAAGGTCGCTAATTAATACCGTTTATATAAACAGTCAGAACAGTTGGTGCTAACGGGGCCATTCATCCTGAAACACACAGGCTGGAAGTGCAGTAAGAACAAAACTTACCTCTGTAACGCCGTCTTTCTCATTGCTCTTAAAGCCCTTGAACAGTAGAAGTGGATACTGGAAACTAAGAAAGGCCAAGCAGGCTATTTGGGGCAGCGAGGTGAAAAGGGAGTAGTATTTGTATATCTGCAAAAGAATAAAAGACTTTAAATAACCAAAGAAGTCACAAGGAGAGCACATTGGTTTGACACGTTAAGTGGACTCTAATTACTTTTCCCCTTTTGTTGAGACTAGTGCAGTGTTTGTAGGAAGTATGTATTCACTACAAACACTGTGCAACCTCATTAGGCACAACTCAATTTTTAAAATTTTCGACTAGCATTAGCGCAGTTAGCTGTTTTTTGACTGGCCACCAACGTGGCTGACAATCTAGCCCGATGCCAATGCGAATCCTAGCCTCGCTAGCTTACCTTTGGAAACAGGTTCGCCAAGTTAGCCGCAAAGTAGTAGTATGCTAACGCGAAATAAATATGCGCTCTCGTATTGGTGAACGGACACCGACTTCGTCGTTTCAGTATAACACCGTGTTCTGCGGTGAACCGTGTGAAAATGTCTCACCCACCGCGAGGACAGCCTCTTCACTCACACCTCCAGACAGCGCAGCTGCTGCTGATGAGCCGCTGCCTGCCTGGTGTAGCGTGATAAATCAGCGAAAATCAAAATTCCTCCAAAAAAAAAATGAAAATAAAGGATGCACACCATCGGACCATGCTCAACCCATATCCAAAGTCTTATGGCGATCTGACTAACGGTCAGCGAGATATGCCTGTCACAGACAGACACACGCAACTTGCTTTATAGATAGATGACCTCATATCAGCCAAAATGTGTTAATCTTGTGTTATGTTGTGCACCGAATGCAAATATTTTATCGTGTGATTTTTCTTTTCGTTCCGTGAAAGTGTCCCTATCTGTCTACACGTCAGCTGAAATGTCCCTGTGCAGTGTGTAGTGTGTCTTCTCACAGCCAAATAAAAACACCTGAATCAGCAGATTTAAAACGAATAAGACAACCATGACACAATGTGCTATAGAGCCCCGGATGCCTCTCTCTTTTTTTTTTTCCTGTCACACTAAACTGATTAACTGTGACAAAACGTCTTAATTAAGACCAACAGACAGTGGAACTAATGATTATAAGTCGCGTGTATTCAGTGCACGGGGAAACCCGAACAATGAGGATTTGACACAAAATCTGGGACAGAGAAAGATTTAAAGCCTCATCCATATGAATCCAGCTGAAAGGCCTGATATGTTTTTTTTTAATCACATCTCATACACCTACAACAGAGCTGCTTTGTTGGGTAATCAATGGGTTTACACAGCAAAACAATGTGAGCTTTCTCTGGGAAATAATCCCCAAAAAACTCAGACAGACAAGACTCTGGATTGTTCACCAATCTGTTGCTCTATCAAAAATATAAGCTATATAAATAATTGGATCTTTTTATATTATTTTTATAAAACACTATCTTTTTCTTACCAGAGGTGTTTTGGGACAGTCGATTTTCTGCCAGACCAGAACTGAAAAGTGTGTCCATGACAAGAGGCTGCCAAGAACATAGCCAACTTTATTATGCAAGGTGCCGCATGCCAGGAGAGGGTAGTATAGCACGGGATAGTAGAAGACTCCAAGAATCACCCAGTTTTCTGCAAAGGCAACAAGTGTGTGAGCATCACAGGGGATATAACTTCTGTTTTAGGGGATTTAAATCCACACAGTGCTAAACAACTGCTATTTCCACCTCTTACTATTTGGGTATTGTGTAAAGTAGCAGGGGAACGAGTCCTCACAGTCAACACTTATGTAAGGTAATTTCAGGGAAAGGAAAAGCTTCATGTGAATCTTACTCCTGAGTTGAACAGCCAGGGGAATGAAATAATCCAATTATACAGAATGACACAATCTGTATTTAACAAAAATCACATTGATGGAAAAAAAACAACATTATTACGGCATTGCAGCTAGAGAAGATTTACAGTCAGATGAACCAAGATGACCTCCTCACGTTTGTTCTCGGTGTCTGTCGTGAAGGGGAGGGGATGTGGTGAGATGACCAGGCCCCACAGTTTGCACAAGAGCACTCCAAACACAGCTACTGCCAAGCCCTTGTGCTGAGTATGGTCCAGGAAGTTGACTGGACTGTGAAATCAAGGTATTTAGAGCACACACGTGAGCGGCCTTAGTGAGCAGAGATGATCACACTTAAAACGGAACAAGCAAGGTTTTTTGTTTAAGTCTTATCCCACACATTTCAGCTTCTATTTTAAGCCTGTTCAGCATTTTCCACAAATATGGTTGTTTTTTTCCTGTGCTAATTAAATAAAAATACTTTTTCTGCCTCAGTCCATGTCAGCGTGGCCCAGCATGCCTCGACTGTTTGCAACAGAAAAATCAATTACAGTTACAGACTGTTAATGCACGGAAGCTTCAGCATGCTTGAAAGCTGTTTTTCATTGGCACCCACCCAAAAGATGAAACTAAAGTTCTGATAACTTTGTGGTATCGCAAATTAAAGATATAGTATGTAACATTTCTGCATCAAGTAAATAAAAAAATTAAAAGACTAATGTTAAAGATGCACCTTTTGGATCAATGTAGTGATCGATGAAGTGTTTCCATTTAAGTAAAGTCAAACGAAACTTAAGGGACAGGAAATGACATCAGCAATAGAGGCTACTGGAAGCTAACAGCAGTTAGCATTTGTAAAAGTGATAATTTGCAGGCTCTAGCAGGCACATTGATGTCATATATAACATGTATCCACTGGACAGATAAATCCTCTGAGGCTGGAAGTTTGTGGAGGACTCTGTGCTGCACTGTGGAGCCAAGAATAGAACTTTTTGCGGACTTCCCGAACTTCTAGTTTTCAGTTACCGTTGCCCTCGCCAGCACTCTCGTAGGTTTTACGGACAAAGAGGAGCACCGCGAGACAACAATTCCAGGAATTTAGCGCATTGTGACGTCCCAATGAGCGCGGAAGTCAACATCACGTGTTTCATCTCCTGTACTTAGACTGAGGAGGACCACAAAAACATCTTTGTTCACACTTTGCCGACTGATAGGACCTCCAGAGACCCAAATATAAGGATTTAAATTATTAAAAACGTTGATTTTGCATAATATGGCACCTTTAAGGGAGAGAGAGGGAGAGAGAATCCTAGCAGCAGAAATTGCGTATTGTGCCTTTGCTTCGACACATTGTCAAGTTCACACTTATGCTCTCACATATTGAAATGTAACACTGTAACTGATAACTTAAAGTGTTTGCATGCTCATCTTCAAACAGAAGATTGAACAATTATCAATGGAAATGCAAGGTGCAATGTAAATACAAAGTTATATATACATATATATGTTTCTGTATGAATAGTGTCACCATGTTCAGAGCCTCACCTGAGCAAACCCGGGAGTCCTTTCTTACTGTTGTCCACCCTCGTCCGTCTGGCTAAGATTGCAAGGACCAGCATGATAACGAGCTACGAGAGGAAATGCGACAGTTAGCATGAGCGGCACAGCAGTGAGCAGCTGTGGGGCTCGCAGGGTTCAGCCGTCACGCGGCTCCTGACTAATAATGAGAGGGAAACCGAGGCCACAAAAGGCCAAACATTGGTGTCTCATTAGTGCAGCCGCATAGATGTGGTTTGAATGAATGAATGCGTGGTCACTCAGGATCACTGACCAGTGAGAGTTCAATGACCTGTCGTGACCTGTGACACACGTTTTAGGAAACACGAGGTTGGGAGGAATGCAAAAATGGTACGGACCAATTTCTTAGAATATCTAGAGGAAATTACTGTGTCAATATGGGAATCAACATAAAATCCCTTTAGAAATGCACATTAATAGGCCAATATGGAGTATAATTGACAGATTATACACTCTCAGAAATGAGGGTTCCAAAAGCGTTCTTCTACAAGGGCTGAGATTCTACCTGGAACCATTCCTGGTAGAATCAGAAAGGGTTTTTCAGAAGCAAGGGTTCTTGGTAACACCCTTATGGTTCCAGTAAGAACCATTTTGATAAAGGGAACCCTAATAAAGGGTTTTAAAGGGGTTCTTTGTAACACTAAGGGTTCCAGGTGGAACCTTTAGAAAAAGGCTCTACCTGTCACCAAAAAGGGTTCTCCTATGAGGACAAGCCGAAGAACCTTATATGGTTCTACTTAGCACTTTTATTTCTAAGAGTGTAATTGGCCTTGAGGTGATGGCTCATCTGTGCCCGTTTTGACATCTTTACATGACGCTTTATATCAAACAGGAGGTTTTGACTTGATGAACCTAACGATTGAATGACAATAGATGACAGAAAAGTGCAACACGGTGACGTTTATCCTCCAGGAGAGTGGACTTACAGATATGGCAGTGATGGATATATGGTAGAGCCTGTCATCAGCAGTAGGGTCACATGGTGGGATTATTCTAAAAAAAAAAAAAAAAAAACAGGAATAAAACTTTTATTCGTGAGGGAAAACAATCAATGTGAGGCTTTCATTCACTCAGCTGATCTCAAGTCTACGTCACTAAACCTGTCACACATCACTATCACAAACCATTTGAGGCTGGAAACTTTGGCTAAAGTCCTGCAGCAGAAGAGATTTGCATTTAAACAGATTAGCGAAAGCCTGACGCCAGAAAACAACAAATCCCCGCGTTCACGTTCCTCGAAAAATAAAGTAGCAAGAATGCCTGATCATGGGGTAATAATTATATCTGTGACATTCAGAGGAGGCCTTGTACATGAAGAAGTTTGGAGACTATTAAAGAAAAATAATGTGCTTGTGTCTGTGAGTGCAAAGATGTGTCGTTTTTTTTTCTTGTCCAAACTGTGTGAATTTATAACTTGGGAAAGAGTTTTGACGACAGGACATTTGAATGTTATGGCTGCAAAAAAAGCTTTTACAAACTTTAATTTATATTACATTCACAGAGGGTTCATTAAAACACGGCTGCTGATGATAAATGACTTATTCCGTATTTTGCAGCGACCAAACAGAGCAGTTTTACTCACAATAATTCATTGGCAACGTGGGGAGTCTTTTTTTTTTTCCTAACAAGCAAAAGCCGTCCTTGCGTGCACCCTGCTCCGTTGTGGGAAAGGGCAGTTTTTTTAACACAATTGTTTATTTTTAGAGTTTCCATAACAGCCAATCAGAACTCTCAACACATGACAATGATACGGCGTCTACTATAATATTACAAATAATAACAACAGAAACAAGATAGCGCACTGACACTGGCCTCAGTGAAGCGTGCCAAGTATCACTTGATATCTCAATGAAGTGTGCAGCTCAAAGTTGTTTTTTAATGTGATTTGGAATAACAATAATAATAATAATAATAATAATACACCTTAAACAATGAACTGATTGTCTCAAGGCAGATAATTAAAGCAGAAATAAGTATAGCTTAGAATTGAAAGCATGTACTTACTCTACTTCAGTTTGGGATGGATAAGGTTCCAGGTCTGGGTACTCGTAGTCCACGAAGGAATCCGTATCCATGGTGCTTCCTCTTCTTCAAACTTGTTCTTTAAACTTGTTTCAAAGTCTCACAATGGCGACACAGAGTTGCAGTCCCCTTCACGCGTTGTCTCCCAAGTTGTCCTCCTTTCAGGAGGTGTTTGTCGTGTCTGTGCGTTTGTCCTACTTTCTGCCTTTGCCTCTCTCTTTCCCTCTCTCACAGTCTGCACTCAGGTGCCCAGGTCCCACTGTAGAGTAATGTGACAGTGTCCTGGCTGCAGCGTGTGTTGCCTCCACCCTGCAAAGGCCCGATTTCAGCTGCAGGCTACCACCACCACACTGGGAGCCTGGGGAAGAAAGAGAGAGAGAGAGAGGGGGGGGGGGGGGGTTAGTGTGTGAGAGAGGAGGGAAAAATGTTGAGATCTGGGCAGCCAATCTGTAAGACCACCTGTGGCTCACTGGGATTACATCAACGTTTGGAGTTTTGTTACCGAACCTGTGGTCTGTGAACGTTAGGTTAGGTGTGTAAAGTTATAAAACTGTGTGTGTGTGTGTGTGTGTGTGTGTGTAACCGCAGCGACAAGGTTTCCCCCTATCAGACCCTGATAACAGGGAAATTCTCACATTGTTCCCAACTTTTCATGATTCATATGAGAAAAGGTTACAGTTCAACACAGCAGACCTCAGATCTTTTCATTTAAAAATTGGAACTTGTGTTTTAAATGACTTACCTGCATATTTAGTCAATCTATTCTAATATCTCGACAGACAAATATCAGAAATGCAGTAAGAGTCGTTGTTTGCTAAAAAACTGATCGAGATTAAACAAACACGATGAGCGATGGGAGGAAATCTATGCAGCGTAAACATGATCGGTGAGAAAGAAATGGATTAACAATAGGTGAGAAACACTGCCCGGAGGAAAGGAATTTAATCTGAGTTTCAAATCAATGGTTTCTTTTGGCAGTTCTTGAAATGCAAATAATATCTGACAACAAACAATTACTTCTCTCCAAAACCTCCCACAAAGAATACCTTTAAACTATTAGTAGGCAAATTGACAAAACAAAACAAAGACCTGTTGCACCACTGATGGATGAACAAGTTTCTCCACTTTCCATTTGGACTAGAATTGCTAGAATAATTAGTCGTTGAACTGAGCTGCAGAAAACAGATCACTTACAATGTTAATGTGTTACGAAAAAGATGTCACATATATACCCATTTCTTGATTCTTGCTGATCTAATTTTGGATTTTTGCCCTGTTGGTCAGAAAAGATATAGATATTTGATCACTGACTGTTTGTTTTAATGTTGACTGCCATTTTACTGATTATTAACATTAGCGACGGCTTTCCTTTTGCCTAACCGCAGAGGTCATTAAGTCTTGTCTGTAATGAAATAAACATCATATTTGTCATACTCATATCACAGCAGATGTGGATATAAAATGTCTTGATTGTGCAAAATGAAAAAGCATCAGAAAAAAATAGCTGTAGGGTGTGCTAGCATAGAGGTAGCAGCTTATTCAGCCTACTATTTTAGTCACTAGTGCACTGCTGTAGGAAGTATATTCCTATAGAAGATGTTCCAGTTATGGTAATGCATGATAAGGAACGTAAAGGCTAACATTATACAAACACTGTGCAACCTCATTAGGCACAACGCAAATGTTGTCACTGGCGTGGCTGGCGGTCACGACATCTAGCTACGCTAATGCTAATCGAAAATGAAAACATTCGCGTTGTGCCCTAATGAGGTTGCACAGTGTTTGCATTATGTTAGCCCTATGCTAATGCTAATCGTAGCTTCGCTAGCATACCTTTTGAAACAGGTTCGCCAAGTTAGCCGCAAAGTAGTAGCATGCTAATGCAAAATAAATAATGTGCTCACGTATTGGTGTCGTTTCAGTATAACACCCATGTTCTGCGGTGAACCGTGTGAAAATGTCTCACCCAGCGTGAGGACAGCCTCTTCACTCACACCTCCCCGCTCCAGACAGCGCAGCTGCTGCTGATGAGCCGCTGCCTGCCTGGTGTAGCGTGATAAATCAGTGAAAATTAAAATTACTCTAAAAAATGTGAAAATCGAGGCTGCACACCTTGGGCCATGCTCAACCCATATCCAAAGTCTTAGGGCAATCTGGCTAAAGGTCAGTAATATATGCCTGTCACAGTCAGACAGACACACACACACAGACACAACTTGCTGCATAGATAGATTAGTCACGTCGGAGGACTTGGGCATGTTTGCCAATATCCGATAATACATTTTAAAGCCAATATTCCAATATCATGCTGATGATATTGTGCCTCCCTAAACATCACAGCAGTATGGTCCGTGCCTAACTCTAGCTCCTGAGTCAAATATCTGCTGCATATTAAGTTCTCACAGAGTCAAGCAGCAAACAGGAGACATCCATCACACTATTTTCAGACAATTGGTAATTATCACGTTCTGCTTGACACCTTAATGAGCTGCACTGTATCTTCTTTTTTCTTATAAATAGTGCTTTTTTCTTAGATGACACAAAAAAGCAGCTTGTTTTTCATACAAAATGAGCACAAAGAGAGTCTGCCCCAAGAAAAGTGCAAGCATGTGAGTGCGACAAAGACACCTTGTGGTCAAGGGTCAGAGCAAACACTAAAGCTCCAATTATTTTCCTTTTGTAACAGGTGCACCGAAGCTACAGCAAAAGCACCAAAACACCGACATAAACACAAAAGATTGTATATCTTGTGCAACATGTCTTCGCTTTTTTCCCCCCCTTGCATTCAGCTGCAACCAGCTGAGACTAAGTCAGTTTTGCAACACTGCCTCCAGGTCAGCATAGACTCAATAAGCTGGGATTACAGTCACACAACTTAAAAAAGCAACACATGTTCACCCCAACACTCCTGAGGAAAAAAAAAACACTGTTTCTCAAGCAAAGAAGCCACCAAACCAAAATATGCAGCTGAGGAAAAAGGCAAAGCTGCAGGAAAATAAAAGGGTCAGTGAACAAAGAATGCTTTGAACGGTTATAATTACATCACACAGAGGCAGTTTTATCGAGTCTGACATCTCGCTTGACGGGAGTTCACCCTTTGGTGGGAAAAATATCGAGCAACAAACATTTTCACTTCAGCAACAGTGTGTCCAGCCACAAACAGGGAATAAATACTTCCAGTGCTTCACAATAATACACGAGCAAAAAGAAACAAAATGAAGACTTACATGTGTATGTACTTGGCTCATGAATGTGCCTCAAGTACATCCACGAACAAACAAAGTCCGGTGTATTCGAATGGCGGCCTGTGGGCCAAATGTGGCCCATAAACGACTTCACAGTGGCCCAGTCTGTGGTTCCACCAGAAATAACTGAAGAAATAACTGGAGAAACACTTTTCACTGTCCCTCAAATGTTCCTACATCAATTATTAATTAATTAATTAATTAATTAATTAATTATTATTATTATGATATTAGGTTCATATTATTTTAAAGAGAAACAAATGATGTTGCTTATATTGTGCACCTTTTTTGATTTTTATACACTTTAAGTTGCACCGGAGTCAAATATGACTTTTATATGGTTTTATTACTATGTTATTACTAGTTCCATAGTTCTATAGTGCTCATACGATATTATGCTTATGTTATCATTACGTTCGGGCTATGATGAGATCCCGCAATTACAAATTAATTTGCCATATACATATTTATATGATATTTTAAGTCAACGCCCATCCATCCACATGAGGGTTGTGGGCCACTGGAGCCAATCCCATCTGACACAGGGCAAAAGGCGTTGTGTGTACTAACCAGATTAAGGGGATAGTCTGAATAAAACAAGGTTATACTCAGAAGAAGCAGTGAGTATGCAAATTATTCTGACTTTAATCACATTATTATATAAACATATATACACCTCAGAGGGATAATTTGTGGTTATTGACATGTAGAACAAAGACGTATATGCTCTCACTGAGAACATGGCTGCCAGCAATGACACAGGGAAAAACAGATTCTTAGCTTAACAAAAGGCTCTGCTGATAAGAATCGAAGCCTGTTTACGTCTACGATATCAATCAATCTTTGGCTATTACAGACCTTGAAACTGAATTTTATCTTCTGCTCCGTCATAATGGTAAATGTGTGTCACACAAGTAAATTCAAACCCAGGATTTTAATAAAGTCAGTAACGCATTTAACCGAGTGACATAAGCGGCAGTGGACCAATAACTGTTTGCTGTTTACAGATTTCCGTTGCATAGCCCTGAAAGTCTGTCATTAAGAAATTGTACTCTGAATCAGGTGTAGATTTTATGACGTGAGCCAGGGGTCTCAAACTCAAATGACCAGGGGGCCACATTAGCTTCATGTCTGGTGAGGAGGGGCCACTCAAGTGAAGAAAATCATAATATAGTAATATTTTACATAATTTCAATGCGTTTAAAGGGGAAGTAAGTAGTTTATAGTGACATCTAGAGGAGAGGCTGAAATTTACAACAAAGACCTGCTGCTCTGCTCACCCCCTCCCTTCCCTGAGCGCTACGGTATCCTCAGCTGGTCAAATGTCGTCCTCGTCGTCTTTCTCCGTGTCAGCAGATGAGGTTCATGAGGTGAGGGAGAGGGCGGAGCTACCGCGGCCGTAGCAGACGAAGCGGAGAGAGTGGAGGCGGGACTTCCGCTACAAGTAAAGAGACGCTTGATTTGTTCTCTGGCGTTTGTCCTTACAGGCTCCGGTAGAAACATGGCGTCTCGCTGCTAACAGTGGCTATGCAACCGCGGTCCGCAGTCATGTTATTTTACATGACTTTTTGAAACACTACGAAAATGAAACAAAGAATATTATACAGCGACTAGACAATGCAGGAGCACATAATATGTATACAAAAGTGGATTTTGGGTTATATAAACCCATAAATAGTACACAGTGTCCCTTTAAGTGGTTAAAATGTCTTGTGTCCCCGCTGGCAGCCATGTTTTAAATGACACAGAACGCCCCTGTCTTGGTCTGATTTCTCACAAAATGCTGGTGCAGTCAGTGAAGTCTATACCTTTAATCGGATTATAACGCCCTAGGGGCATTTTCCCAGCAAACGACGTCACGAAGGCGAGTCATAATCAGAATGTGTTCTGTATAAATATGATTCTAGCAACTGGTGTTCATAATCAGAACATAAACAGTCGGATTACTGGTGAAGCAGCACTGGACTGGTTCCATCAGCAGCAGCAGCATCAGTCAGGTGGTGGTGGGTCCAGTTTCAAACAGATACATGGACAAATTTCACGCCTTTGAAGTTGAGCTCTGGCTCCAGACAACAAAGAGACTTTCAGATACAACAGGTAATTTTAGTCACCCGAGCCTCAGCCTCACTTCTGCCGGGCTCTCAAACAACGTTTTCCCACGAGGATGCAGCACCTATGAATTTAGATGATCAAACTTGCACGTGCGCCACGATGACAACGGTCGGCTCGTTAGGAAACGGGCGCGATTAACCTCAGAACACTTTACACTTCTTCAGCCACAAACTGCACTACACACAAAAATTGGTTTTGAAACAGGACATTACCTTGTGACAATCTCGTTCTGCCGCTCTCTCCCTCTCAATCGGAGTATTATCAAACGAGTGAGTGAGTCCTCATCACCTTCTAACACACTCCCACCTCAGAGAATAACTCAATGCCTCGTACCTACATCAACAAAACTGCTTCTTTTTTTTTTCTCTATGACACCTCATGTAGTGTCTGTGTGGGACTTTGAACTGTCTCTATCTTGTTGTGGTGAGGACACCATAAAAGTGCTGCAGTGTGCAAACTGAGGAGAGGTTGTTGTGAAATATGTAGGTGACTATTGTAGGGACCTTCAAGTACAGGTTACAAAAGTATGACCTTTATCTGATAATGGATACAATTACAAGGAGATTACCCAGACTGTGTTGTCTTTTAGTAATGTTGTTTTTTAAATGATGTCTTTCATGTTTCCGCCTTGTTTCGTCTGTCTGTCTTTCTATCTACACTCTAAGAAATTAAAGTGCTAAGTAGAACCATATAAGGTTGTGCGGCTTGTCCTCATAGGAGAACCTATCTATCTATCTATCTATCTATCTATCTATCTATCTATCTATCTATCTATCTATCTATCTATCTATCTATCTATCTATCTATCTATCTATCTATCTATCTATCTATCTATCTATCTATCTATCTATCTATCTATCTATCTGGCTGTTATCTATCTATCTATCTATCTATCTATCTGGCTGTTATCTATCTATCTATCTATCTATCTATCTATCTATCTATCTATCTATCTATCTATCTATCTATCTATCTATCTATCTATCTATCTATCTATCTATCTATCTATCTATCTATCTATCTATCTATCTATCTATCTATCTATCTATCTGGCTGTTAGCTAATCTATCTATCTATCTATCTATCTATCTATCTATCTATCTATCTATCTATCTATCTATCTATCTATCTATCTATCTATCTATCTATCTATCTATCTATCTATCTATCTATCTATCTATCTGGCTGTTAGCTAATCTATCTATCTATCTATCTATCTATCTATCTATCTATCTATCTATCTATCTATCTATCTATCTATCTATCTATCTATCTATCTATCTATCTATCTATCTATCTATCTATCGATAGATAACGATTGATGTCTCTCTATGTTCTTCTTTTCACTGACTTTCTTCATCTGATTCTCAAGTAAAATGCTCTTGTGCATGTTAATGTTTCCTGAAAGTTTCCAGGACTTTAAGATCCACCTCTACTGCTGTTGCTCAGTAAATCTGTCTGTTTTGCTTAATCACACTTTAACTGAATAATTATTAGACTCAAAGACCAAGGCTCGTCATCATTATCATTAACTCATCAACTCACAAAGAGAACACAAGCTTGACTTCTACCTGTCATGTAATTTATGATGATGATGAGAATATATATATATGATGATATTGAATAGGCAGTGTGTACATTTAGCTTGTAGTGGTTTATATACAAATCAAATACAAATCTATATAAGTAAAACCTCAGAATGTGTTCCTGCTCCATAAATATTAATATTTCATTGCTGGCTAAGTCATTTTAAATTGAGTAATACTGAGAAATTTGGCCTCCGTATTAAACCATGCCTCCTGGGTGCAACTGGCTAATTACCGGAGATATTTTTCCTCCAGCTCAGTCTGCTGCCTTTGCCTCTGTCATAATCAATGAGCCTTGTAACACTCAATTAGAACTTAATTGGATTTGTGAGCGGTTCGAGGTGGAAAAGCATGTACATTTGAGTGGACATGAAAGAACTGCTTATCTGTGTCCACACCGGTAATGAAACAGAATTGGCGTCGGTCGGGCTCATTGCAAATTTCAGAAAAATTTAAATGGTATGAGACTATTGCAGCAGTCCCCTCCCAGTACTGGTTACTGGCCTTGGTTGTTGCAGCAGCAGCTTAAATTTGCATTAGAATGTTTAATTAATGTTTGTAATGTAGCACCAGCTGAGTATATAACGAGTCAATGAATGCTGTTCTCAAATTACAGGAGGAGTTGATCAGTCTGTACTTTGTTCTGTGGAACAGGGTCATGAATCTCTGCAGTTACAATATGAACTCTGAGTGATTCAAGGGTATACAGCTAAATCCTGCATGAAGCATTCAAACCACAACTTTAGGAGGCTTCTCCTATACAAAACGTTTGATTTTCTCTCTTTGGTTATGGTTAAAGTTAGTACAAACATGAATATAACCACCAGGGAATACATTTTCCAAGTTTATTACAGTGTTGTCTGTGAGTCTGATCCATGACAGAGTGCTGCCTATGATCATTTTTGATCTTTGTTTGGTTATGGTTGTGTTTCCATGTTGCATTCTTGACATATAAGGTAAGATACGCACATACATAGGCATCACTGCCTGACACTAAATCACCCACATCAGATACAACACCAGTACAGTTTTCCTCTCTCTATCCACAGATCACTGCACTGAAACTGGATCTCGACCTCATCTCCTGCCAGCCATCAAGACTCCAACCACCAGGAATGAACGATGAAAACCCTCCCACCGTTTAGAGAGCCCAGTCTAGAAGGTAAGTGCCCTTCTATGGTCTGCATCATCAGGAGAAAATAATGGGCGACTTCGGGGACTGGAAAGGTTCTACACGTGTGCCGAAGCAGAAGAAATGGTGTGTATGGTAAGGACAGGAAGAGAAGGTGAGACTGAGACGAGACTACAAAACCTGATCGAGCATTCAGCTCAACATCTGTCAAACCCTGTTGACTGCATGGCCTCAAGTTTGGTGACCAGTGCTGAGGGCGTGGTAGAGGCAAATGAGCGGCTGTTGACCAAGTGGAAACCTGTGGAAAGAAGAGGCACTGGATGAAAGCGTGCCCAAGAAGAAGATTCTGCAAAATGACAGTCCATAAACCAGGAGACCGCCCTGCTGAGATGTCTATTCAAGCTGATGGACTCGAGGTGGAGGCAAGAGGAGAGGGAGGAGACTCAATGAACGTGTCTGACTGTGACACAAAGGAGAGCGGTAACACACCACACACACAGCACTTAAGCCCAATTTATACTCCTGCGTAAAGTGCTCTGCGTAGGCTACGCAGAGTCCTCTGCGTCGTCTCCGGGTGCACGGAATATAAGTGTCCGTCACTCCGTCAAGGGACAACGGAGATGGCAAGAGCTGCGATTGGTCCTCAGGACAGGCCGAGGGAAGCTGCTCTGTGCCGGCTCACAGTGAGCAGCGAGCGTCCACAGAGGGCGGAGCTGAAGACCACCGACTTCGTCGCTGCCGAACTATAAATACGTCATATCTTAACACACACAGCACATGTTTAGACTCTAAATGGCCAATTTCTAGCCTCAAATTATCTTAAAACTGCGTTCCGGGACACAGAAAAGTGACAAACGGCCGCTGTTTCAACAACAGTCTTTCTCCCTCGGACGCCATTGCTCACTGTAGCCAAAAGCACAACAACCTTGCGCAGCGACCCCTACTGATCGGGCGGGAAATTGCAGCGCCTATCCGTCACCACGACGCAGAAGTATAAAGGCTTGAGTGGTCTACGTGGTGACGCAGACGGATAACGCATTACGCAGTCGGAGAAGTATAATGTGGCCTTTACACTTGGTCACAGAGGAACATAAAGCTAGTCCTCCAAGCTGCAGTTTGTTCAAGAGTGTGACATTTTCAGCATTTTAGGCTGCTTTTCCCCCCCCATTACTATGTTAAAACGCACATAGAGGCTTGAATTTGTGAGATTTGGAAATATGTCACATTTCAGAGTTCGATTGACCCATTTTTATGAACAAAAATAGAAGAAGAACGGTCTTTTGTGACTTTTGCACAATTATCACTACTCAACAAAAGATAAGAAGAAGAAAAAACATGTCTGAAGCTGTGACCTATAAACACACACATCTAGGATGTCCATAAAACATGACATAAAGTGTGCCTTAACTTTTCTCCCCAAGGCTCCAAGTTAGTTAGTTAGTCTCTGTGTCTGGTATCAGCAGACTCTCACACTCTGCTGCCCACAGTGTTGTAAGTGAGGCTGTTCCAGACCATTAAAACCCAAACACTGACTCCTTTTCCCCCCTGAACCCACTGCACAGACAGCCTTGATGCTCTGTTCTCTCTGTTCTTCTTGCCAGAAGAAGAATAAAAGTCACAAAGACAGCTGCTGCTGGGCCTATGTCCTTATTTCTACACTTTGGTCTTTTTTCTTGTTTGTCTTTGTTCGTCTCTGTACGTGTGGACCTGCGATGGACCCTCATGTGGAGGATAACTGACGATGACTGAATATCTTGCTGTTATGCCAGGAGTGAAAGATTTATTTGCCACTTTATGAGCACAGAGAATGGGGTTGTGATTTATCAGGAGACCTGTGACAAGAAACAAATCTTCCTGATAGTTATTAAAGTGGTCAATGATCACTTTGGCGCAGACACGCTGGGGGTGGGGTGGGGTGGGGGTGCAGCAGCGCTCGCTCCGTCACTGTCTCTGTTGTGAATATCTGACAAGCAACTCGGATTCATGGTGGGGCGGTGAAGTCGCATCCGAGCCGATGTGTAATAGTCATTTTTATTTCATCGTTTGCCGAGCACACTTTTAATGTCGTTTATCCTGCATGTCAGTGTTTTTTTACAGACCTCACGCAATTTATTAGCCACACGCACACAAGCTAATGTCTGTAAATAATCACGATACATATATTTAAATACATTAATTGACATTTTTATATAGAAAGAAACACAGAAACCCTAACAACACAGCAAAAACAAGCCTGAACAAACACATCTAAAGTCCAGAGGAACAGCATTCCAAACAGGTGTAGACAAAATGTCGCCATTCAGTGTAATACAATGGACATACATTATCAGTGAAATCACACTCGTCTGACACCAGGTTGCCAAATATCAACACTATACGCATATTTTTGTTTCTCGGTATACTGGGTTATTCTGTGGCTGTGCAACAGTTGATCCAGTGAGATAAAAAAAGATGAATAATCAAACAGAGGAGAGAGATTCTGTGTTACTGATATCATGTTTTTATTACTCTTTGACTCTGTGTGTGTGTGTGTGTGTGTGTGTGCTTTCGTCGCTGTGATAGATGATGTCCTTGCTGCGGCCTCTGTGTTTTCATTGTGTGTGTATGTGTGTGTGTGTGTGTTGTTTGGGTGGTCTACTCTCTACAATCATAAATTTAAAAGCCTTAAGCCCAATTTATACTCCTGCGTAAAGTGCGCTGCGTAGGTTACGCAGAGTCCTCTGCGTCGACTCCGGGTGCACGGAATATTTTTTAAGTGTCCGTCACTCCGTCAAGGGACAACGGAGACGGCAAGAGCTGCGATTGGTCCTCAGGACAGGCCGAGCGAAGCTGCTCTGTGCCGGCTCACAGTGAGCACCGAGCGTCCACAGAGGGCGGAGCTGAACACCGCCGACTTCGACGCTGCCGAACTATAAATACGTCATATCTTAACACACACAGCACATGTTTAGACTCTAAATGGCCAATTTCTCGCCTCAAATTATCTTAAAACTGCGTTCCGGGACACAGAAAAGTGACAAACGGCCGCTGTTTCAACAACAACAGTCTTTCTCCCTCGGACGTCATTGCTCACTGTAGCCAAAAGCACAACAACCTTGCGCAGCGACCCCTACTGACCCGTCACCACGACGCAGAAGTATGAAGGCTCGAGTGGTCTACGTGGTGACGCAGACGGATAACGCATTACGCAGTCGGAGAAGTATAATGTGGCCTTTACTTAGTGTTGTGCCGCCGTGGGTCATGTGGTCACGCGTGCAGTGGATTATTGGCTTGTTTTCTGACTTTCGAACGTTGCTCCGTCTGACCTATCAAACCGCAGGGTTCAGAAAGTTCACTCGCATTGATGTGTTTTTTGTTGCCGTTTTCGCGTTTTTCCTTGAATCAGAGTCATTATCTGCTGCGTTTTTTAGTTTGCACGTTGCTGTTAAACGACAAAGAAAGAAAGAAAGAAAGAGAGTAAGAAAAAAAGCCACGTCTGAAATAGGAGATAGAAAATGAGAGGCGCTGAAATTATCCACAGGAAACGTGCCATGAATACGATTTCCTTGTCAAAGCCTGTCGTGTCTCAGCCTGCTGGGGGGGGGGGGGGGGGGGGGGGGGGGTGGGATTTGCATTTCTCACATCTCCAAGCTTTTTTTGATTACAAAATAAAAAATTCACCACAGCACGCCGCACATAATTGCTATCAAAATGAGAGATTTGCAAAAAATTGTCCCAAAAGAATTCAGGACAGATAAACACTGATTAGTCTTGTAGTCTTGTATTAGTTATTGA
This sequence comes from Microchirus variegatus, assembly GCF_963457635.1. NCBI lineage: Eukaryota > Metazoa > Chordata > Actinopteri > Pleuronectiformes > Soleidae > Microchirus > Microchirus variegatus. The sequence continues at coordinate 3,921,067 of NC_139809.1, read as the reverse complement.
TTCTCTGGCGTAAAAAAACAGGATTAAATATTTTTTAGCTCTTTGTTCTCATTCTGTTCACTTCTTAACAAATGATTCCTCCCATCAAACCCATTTGTTGATGCGCTTTACATAAATTACACCCTAATGTGTTTTTGTTCTATCCTCCACTCATCAAATGTGAAATAACTGGTTGTTTAGCATGTTTTTTTTTTTTCAGAGAACTATCATTTGTGCCAATTTGGGCCTGACTTTGACCATTTTCCTCATCAGAGGAGGATTCTGCTCCCGATCTGCAAAGCGTGAGATGTCTCTGATGAATAATGTAATTCACGGTCTGGAGCTGCAGACATGTTTTCACAGTGTGTTCAGAGATGCTTGACTTTCACACATCTCTGCAGGAATGAGGCTGAATCAAGAGCTTCTCTCAGCCATCGACAGATGTGGGAAATATCAGAGAGGGATGGAAGGATATAACGTTTCAAAGGCTATTTATATTCTCGTCAGAGGATTTATCGCGGTGACTCAATCCACAACCACTTTTTGGCCACACAAGAAGAACAAAGTATTACATAAAAGACAGCATATGCTAACTTTCTATCTCTTATATGCATGTTATCTTTCATTGTACGATCTCATGGTACGGATCTGTGCCACAGGTGTACCCTTGGTAAATAACAATGGGAATAATACACAACTTCTCATATAGACATTCTGGGGGGGGGGGGGGGGGGGGTGGGGGGGTGTTTATAATTCACATATTCAGGCAAAAAAAAAATCTTATTTATCATTGAGTCAAAGTTATGATCCATTTTTAATTGCATTTGTGTGTATATATAAAACCAAGAGTAGTGTGATTATTGTGCAGAAGTCACAAAATGGACCGTTTTTTATTAGATTTTTGTTCATTCCAAGCAAACTTTGAACTGTGATGTATCAGATTCTAAAAAGTTTGAGTACATCAGAGTTATTTAATCAGATTGCCTACAGGTCGTGCTGAAAACAAGTATATAAGACGCTCTGTATTGCACATTATATTCCTATAGCCTCTGCATATCCGCTTTAACATAGTAATGGAAAAAAAGCTACCTACATTTTCTGCGATCTCAGTGGTTAACTTGTAATTCATTTAAGAACAAAAACAAATATCTTTGTATGTATCATATTTTTACCTTATTCAGGAGACAATATGAGACAATCAATTAATTACACTGTAAAAAATAAAAAAAACCTGTATGTTCTTATGTGTGGAAGTCGGAGACAATATTTTTTTTAATTATTTCGACCAATGGCAGTTGGCCGAATTATAATGGAGTCTGATGTGAGTGTGTAATGGCTAAGGAGAGTCATTATTGAGGATGAACATGATTTCATCAGGCACAAAATCAATCAGATGCTTTTAATAAAGTAATAAAGTTTATTGGACCATAGGCAGTGGTTTCTACCTGTGATGGTTTTTAACAAATATAAAGTGCTTTTATGAAAAAGACACACAAATAATGCAATAAAGAAGCGAAATGAACTATTGACGTGAATGGCTTTAGTTTAATAATATAATGTCGTCCATAAATAAAAGTTATTGTTACGTTTCGTGTAGGGCAGGGGGCGACATCATGATCAAATCATGTGATTTAATAATTATCAGAACATGATAATAAAAAGATAATTAAAGCGGGAAAGTTGTACTCTACTCTGTTTATAAATGAAATGATTATTATCATGAACATAGTAGATTATTACTTCACACTATTAGGGCCAAACTGAAGACATTTTTCTCAAAATCTTTAGAGAATAAAGTGATAATCGTTTGAGAATAAAGTCATAATTATTATTCAAGCAAAAGCGCAGATGACTAGCTGCAACGTGTGTTAAGATGAGAAATTTTCCTGAAGTTACATTTTGATTGGGGCTTCACAAATAAAGAAATACTTCATCTTTTTAGCACATCAGCACCAAATTATCTTTAGCATCAGGACTTTGAAAATATTATATTATATAGTAATATTATAAGTGTATTTTTTCTTTTCAGCTTGGCCCTGATTCTAGACTGATTTGTCTTTTTTTAGAAGTGTCGGTAAGGTTTAGGTGAGAGATCCAAACATCAGTTCAATCAGCATCTGTCAGCGTTAATGAATTGCGTGGTTGCTTTGAAGACACGGGAAACGGTCAGCGCGATGATTTGTCCGAGTCGAGTTGAGCGCAAATGGCCGGAGCAAGGCAGAACCTCTGTGTTCTCTGAAGCTGACGGTAAATCCCACAGAGACTATGGTGCCATCACACTGTGTTGGTCCCCCGCTAAGATTACTCATGCCTCCATTAGCAAAAGGCTGCTCTCCATGTGTCAGCGCCTGAACAAAGACACTCGCATTCATCTCACACTACAGGAGGAATGCCGACTGCCATAAATCAGCCTTTAGTTTTCTTAAACATAACATGGTCTGACACAAGAAAAAGGTTTTGTAATTTATGAATTACAATATTAGTTTAAAGGGCTTAAACTGGAGTAGACTTGCTGCATTGTTTGGTTTAAGTGTTGGATTTAAAGGATACATGTATAAATGTATAAAACACCTTAAATTATATGAGTTAATGTGCTTAAAGGTGAAGTAAGTAGTTTATAGTGCCATCTAGAGGAGAGGCTGAAATTTACAACAAAGACCTGCTGCTCTGCTCACCCCCTCCCTTCCCTGAGCGCTACGGTATCCGCAGCCGGTCAAATGTCGTCCTCGTCGTCTTTCTCCGTGTCAGCAGATGAGGTTCGTGAGGCGAGGGAGAGGGCGGAGCTACCGCGGCCGTAGCAGACGAAGCGGAGAGAGAGGAGGCGGGACTTCCGCTACAAGTAAAGAGACGCTTGTTTTGTTCTCTCGCGTTTGTCCTTACAGGCTCCGGTAGAAACATGGCGTCTCGCTGCTAACAGTGGCTATGCAACCGCGGCCCGCGGCCATGTTATTTTAAATGACTTTTTGAAACACTACGAAAATGAAACAAAGAATATTATACAGCGACTAGACAATGCAGGAGCACATAATATGTATAAAAAAGTGGATTTTGGGTAATATAAACCCATAAATACTACATATTGTCCCTTTAAATTATATGAGTTAATGTGCTTAAGAGTAAGGATCAAAGAGACTGGTCATTTTTCTAAAGACAAATTTCTCAAAGCAACACTTCTACTCCTTCTACAAAAACGTCCATTCCTATTACAAAAGATAGAAACGTTTGCCCTCATTTAGTCTCTTTAACATTTTCCCAGTATTGTGTGTCTGCGTTTGTATGATCACAGTTTCCCTGATGTATTATAATTGTTGGTTTTGATATCCACCTGCTGTCGCAGTGACATCATGGTATTGATTCCCCCCGCAACCGCCTGAAAACTGAGTCATGTTTCCCGCAGAGGTTTTGACGTTACGCCCAGTGAGGAAACCCCCCCCGTGGGGGCATGGTATGGGCCGGGCAGAATACATTCATTTTCACAAAAGACGATTTCTGACTCACTTTTCCTAAAACATCACAGAGCCCTTTTTTACCCCTCTATATAAGCTGTTCACGGTGTGATTGGATCATAAAAAAAAGCTGTCTCTTTGAGCTCAGGAGTCACACAGCTCTCTCTCTCACGTGACCTAGACCTTAATTAGTACTGCAACAGATTGTCATTTGCATGTACGTGCCGCAGTGAGGAGGTGGGAGGCAGCACACGTATGGGGGAAGGCTAGTGGCACTTCAGGGCCAATTTGCTTAACAGACCCCAAAGGTACAGTCAGTATAGTGTTATTGTTATTGTAGCTGCTGTATACGTTTAAAACGAGGATATTTGATGTACAGAAGCAGTAAAATAATACATCAAAACACGCAATATCTTGAATTCATTCTGCTTTTGCCCGCTTTGTATTTCCACTGTTTGAGAAGGCAGATAAGTAGCTTTTTTTTGCTATGTGACTCTGACTCTATTTGATATGCACAACAAATAAGGAAGACTCCACAGAGCGTTGTTATTTTTCAAAGTGCACCCTGATACTGACAAAGGATCCACCTCTCGTACCTGCTGGGAATTTCCGTCTCTGGAGAAAAGAGCCGCACGGCACCGGCACAACTCCTTTTTATTTATCAGGCAGCAACATTATAGACGTTACACGCCTCTGGCTTTTTTTGCTTCAAAATCAAAGAAAAAGCCTCGTCCGCTGCAGAGACGGCACTTTGTTCTAACATTGATACAAAATCCATTCTTCTGGTAGCAGGCTGTGATTTTATCAATTATTTGGCGGAACTTTGGTGTTTCCACGGGATTCTGTGTTGAAAAAGAGGATACATACGCTGTGTTAGAGCAGCAGCTTATTACATTTTTCTTTGGATTCAAACAGAAAATGCAACATAACACAAAAGGAGCCAACTGAATTAAAGGTGACATAGAGTGGTCCTGTTGCACATATATGTTAGTTATGGAGGTCTACTTATATACATTAACTTGTTTTTATGGTCAAAAACCTCATAGTTGCTGTAAACGAGCCGATAGAAATCCTCTTTTCTGACAGTGTATTTCTGCTGCGAGATTTCAGAGTACACTTTCACCCCCAGAAGACAGAGTCTTGTGATTGGCCAGTACAATCCAGCACATCCGTTCTCAGAAGCGCAGCGCCCCCCTCTGGAACGGTGGATGCACTGCTCCTGATTATCAAAACATTGTTTTAACAGTGTTTAAAAATAGCTTCGTCACGACTCCCCGCCGCAGTCCCTTTTATGACTTTAAACCGGAGTCAGACCCAGAGTCAGAAGACACTGTCGCTCGTGAAACACCTCCACAACGGACGTTATTCTTCTTCTGCGGTTCAATGTACGTAACCGGATGTGCCCGGACTACCGCCCGGAGCAGGACGATCGGTTGTTCAGGAGAACCGCTGCTTACGTAACTATTACGGGATTTTCAGTGATCTCGTTGAGCCCCGAGATTACAATAAAACACAATGTTCTCAGCAATGGCTGAACTGTTTGTTTCGAACCGTCAGGGCTTCATAAACAAGGTAATGACGCAGATACACACTAAAAAAAACAGCGATAATAGGAACTTCCGGTCTAGTTCCGCTTTAAAGGATCTTCTTAATGAGAACAAGTTTTTATATTTTCATTGTACAGGAATTGCAATAACCACCTGAGGTTGAAGCGCTGATCTTCATTCTTTCTTTTTTTTTCTCGACTTACTCTTGTGTCATTTATTATCCATATCATTTGTCAGGCTGGTTGTCAGTTGCACTCATGCTGCTGGCCAGTTTAATATCTCACACCATCACTCATGCAGTTATGAAGCAGCTAACGACTGCTCATGCAAATATTCTCTGCAGTGATTTGCATTATATGCTGCAGACTATACGCTCATCACTGTTTCCGCTGATTCAGTGTCAGTAACGGCGACCGCTGTGCACGACGTAATCCGTGGGGGTCAAATCTCACATTATTCTTTATAAGTGAAGAAAAAAAAAAAAAGGTTCTGTATGTTTTATTGACCGTTCTTCTCTGCCGAGTATCAAGTTGAGTGACAGGTGGAATCCCTGAAAGCCTCTGCTGACATGTTATTGCTCTGGGTCAGAAACAGGCAAACATGGTGTTAGCTTCTCTTCTCCTCTCCTCCACATATATGCACTCTTTGCTTTTTCACCTTCCTCCATCTTTCTGCCTCCATATAAAATTTCCTGCCGTGCTCTGAATTATTGACCAGCCCTGAGTCTCTGGAGACTAAGGTGGTGAGCTGGTGTCCATCAGCAAGAACGAGGCGTCTTTGCTGTAGTGGGATCCTGAACCAAGATGGAGACATGGTGGGTTTTATCAGGCTTAGAGGAAATTGTCAGTATCGCATTTCACCGCTCCCCCATAATAATTATATACTGTATGGACGGGTAGAAAATGAGATATGAATAAATCAATTATTTAGGTATTGCAAACGTTCAATGACCGAAGACTATATTATATTAAATATCATGTAAGAAGTATTTACTCAAAAGTAATTATTTTAAATATAACTTTATAATGATAATAATATATTTCATTTGTTGGTGCCATCATGGAGAGAAGAGAAAAAACTCCCTTTTAACAGAAATAGAAATCTCTGACAGAACCAGACTCAAAGATGTGCAGCCATCTGCCTCGACCGGTTGGGGTGAAAGGAAAAATGGCGGACAAGAGGAGAGGGGGGGGGGATAAAAGGCTCAAAACTGAATCTGGATCCTGCAACCTGCAAGATGGGGACACACAGAGAGAGCGAGAAAACAATGTTAATGACATACAATAACAATAACATAATATATAACAAAATATAATAACAATATTTATAGGGAGTAAGACATTTTCAAGAGGTGCTTTATCGACATTTTAAACACATTATTCAAACCTATATGATTTAATCATTTGACCGCCCATGAGATACTGCATTGTTGTTAGATCTATGTAAAATGAACAAAAATGTCAGTATCCAATGTAATACTAATTTATTAATTAATCATGAATTAATTATTTTATTCCTTCATTTTTGTAGCCATTAGTGACATTAAAATAAGAAAGTTTATTTACATCCGTTTCTTGTACAGTAAGTATTGATTCCCTTGTTTGTGATACTTTTTGCACTTTGCCGAGGTCAGTCCACTGCAGGAAATAGATTTTTTTTTTTCAAGATTATCAGTGGATTCCACTGACCAAAATACTGAGAAATATGGCCATGAGGTGTCACGAGATATTCTAATTTATTAAAATTGACAGCAAAGGTAACAGTATTGTGTCAGTATACAATATTTAGCACTTTTTGTCCTGGTCATGAATCTAAAGTTTGATGCACTTTTTCATATTTATTCAAGTTCCTGATATATACAAAAAAAAAAGCTAAATCTTTTAAACCCAAGTGTGAGGTTTTTCCTGGTTATTTTGAAAACTCTTTTTGGAATCCACTCTGTGAAGATGAACTGGTTTCCATCTTGCCCATTTAAACTTGAGCCTGGTTTCTGTGCCTGGAAACCAGAGGCCGTGCATGGGAATGTTGATTCTTCTGCAGCTGGAGAAAACCTCGCTGCTGAAGACGAATGTGAAATTGTCCTGAACTAATTATTCCAGTGACGAGTGCGACATTATGAGCCGAGCCTTGAACGGTATTGAGTAGCTCAAGGTCGCCGTTTGACTCGATACGCTGTTAAGGAAAAGCCGTCGCAGCACGTACAGACTCGCATGCTGTGAAATCACCTGTTGCTTAGGAACCAGTGTGACTTGAGACGAGAAAAGTCTTTGTCAAGGTTCAATGTGCACAAAACTCTGTACATTTGCACCAAATATTTCTGCTGCTAAATTCACAAATTCACACGTTAACATCAGTGAATTAAATCTCTAATACAAGGTGATATAAAATAATGATATTCTAATCAATGCACGTGCATTGTGTCACTCCTAAGCATATTGTTTCTTATAATGTTTCATTTCACATTCCATAGCTGTCCAACAAGATGTGTGAAATCATCTTTTCCTCCAGGAGAGGAGGAGGAGGAGGAGGAGGAGGAGGAGGAGGAGGAGGAGGGAACGGTGCGACGTGACGCCCACAACTTTAGCTCATTGTCAGTATGCAGGAGTAATTACATCTCCCTCTGCTGATGAAAGACATGGCAACTTGAGTGGGTACTCTATTAGAAATAAAAGTGCTAAGTAGAACCATATAAGGTTCTTCGGCTTGTCCTCATAGGTGAAGATCCGTTCCACCTGGAACCCTTTTGGAGGGTTACACAAAGAACCCTTTTAAAAGCCTTTATTCAGGAAAGGGGTTTGAAAGGGTTCTCTGGATCAAAAAGGTTCTTACTAGAACCATTGGTGTTACCAAGAACCCTTGAAAAAACCTTTCTTCGGGTTCGAAAGGGTTTTTCAGAAGCAAATGGTTCCAGGTGGAACCTCAGCCCTTGTAGAAGGACCCTTTTGGAACCCTTAGTTCCAAAGAGTGTATAATGGCTAAAGCATTGCACAAGACATGTAAAGTATTGTCAAAAATGGGGCGGAAAAAAGGGGGGAAACATGTCCCATGGTGTTTATATGCATAATTTTTAAACCTAAAAGGTTCCAAAATGTTCTTTCATATTCTTAAGATAGTCTTAGTAGGTTTACGGTCTTTTTCTTGTCACTTCATTTAGTATTTATCCATGACTTTTTGGGGGAAATGCACTTTTAAATGTCACCACCAAACGGTTGACTTGAGATAGTTGGATAATCATGGATCATTTATATGCATTATGATTCATACACTGAAATAAAAAAAAAAACCTTTGGTAACACCTTAGATTAGGGAACACATAGGTGCTTACTAACGTGCATATAAGTAGCAAATACATCTTAACACCTTATGTAGGAAAAAAATCTTAATTCATGTTGTAATAGAGGTAGAATAGGGTTATGTAAAATAAGGTGTTAATATGTGCTTAATGATTACTAATAAAGGGCTAGTATGCTACTTATATGTGTTAGTAAGCACCTAGTTAATGGTGAATATGTGTTCCCTAATCTAAGGTGTTACTAAACGTTTATAACAATAAAAAAAACGTGTGCTAAAATATGACAAGCAACATCATTGTACTTATAATATTTACAAATGACCAACGCACAGCTGTGTTGTGAGGTCCAGTGGTTACAGAGGTGACTTTACAGTCAATATCAATGTCTTATTGTCTTATACAACCAAAAGTAAAATATCCTTGATGAGTGAATATCACTCACAGGGTGTAAAACAATGAACAGCGGCTCACCCCCTCTCGCCTTGATTTGCACTCCCACTGTGAGGGAAAAGCAACGGTCAAATGAAGATTGCAGACGCTGGGGGCATCATCAGAGGAGCAGTGGCACTTCAAATGGAATGTGTGGTTTTCAAGGCATACGGTCATAAATTTTTCATCTGCGACCAGCTTTGAGGCAGGAAGGATGGGGGGGGTGGGTGGGGGCGGAGAGGGAGGGCGGTGCAGGCCAGCAGGGCTCCGATGAAAGCTTCTCGACACGCACACACACCGGGGCTTTCAGAGACAAAAGGTAGACGAGGGGGGGGGGGGGGGGGGAGGGCGTTTGAAACGAGAAACAACAACAAAAAAAAATCCTTTGTAAACAAGTCAATAATCAGCTGGCAGAATTGAAAAATCAAGACCACAACGTCCGAGCAGCGATAATGAGCATTAACGACAAAACCTCAGATCCATCGATTTGCAATGAATTTGGCTTCTGTGTGACGAGAAGAGATTAAAGGGAATAAATACAACAAATTGAGGTTTTTTGATAAATGCAGCATAGATGCAAATAGTGGTTAGCATGGAGTTAGCATGTTCTCCCCGTGTGTGCGTGGGTTTGCTCCGTCTGCTTCCCCACAGTCCAAAAACATGCAATATGTGGATTAGGTGTTTTGGACACTCTAAATTGACCATAGGTGTGTGAGTGTGAATGGTTGTTTGTCTCCGTACGTGTCCCTGTGATGGACTGGTGAAGCGTCCATGGTGTGACCTCATCTATCGCCCTTTGTCAGCTGAGATTGGCACAGCTCCCCCAGCGACCCTCACGTGGAGGTTAAAGCGGTAGAAGACGGATAAAACACTACTTTGTTTAACGAAAGACTAATGTGCATTTTTTTGGCACAGTCCTTTTTTTTGGTAGCTTGTTAAAAATTAAACATTGTGCTCTTAAATATTGAATGAGCACTTTCTAGACCCTCCTGCTCAAAGACCATCCACCCAAAACTCATGATCCTCCTGTTTTTAACACACACACACACACACACACACTTTAGTTAAATATTTCCTGGACTTTTTGTTTCCTACGTTTACAGACGACTCTTTGTCTGTGAGGTGAATCAGAAATATGACCCTCCGCTGTGGTAAAAGCATCTTTGCCATTAAAGGTCCCACAGGCAGCTGAGTCAGAATGGCTGCAAATTTAATGACAGATTTTTCCCGGCATCGTGGAAATCCTCTGGGTGCAGGCTCATCCTGGATACTATGATGCAGCCTGACATCTCCATTCTTGCTTAAACAGCCCACGTTAGTTATCGTGAATGTTCTACAGCAACGGCGAATTAAGGTAAGGTAACTTTAATATGGAGATCCAAGGTAGAACCGCTGCTCTACTTTTTCAGTACAGTCTGATCCAAGATTGTTTTTTTCTGTCGGATGTGTGACCTTGGAGAGGTCTGACCGTGGCTGTGCTGCACAGGATATGGACTTGCATGTGTAATATATACATTATGTACATTACAAAGATAAAGGTTATAATCCATCTGATTTCATGACTTTTTGTTTTTTAAATTAGTTATTTAGAGAGGGTTTGCTAGTTGTTATTATTATTTTGTAACATGTGGTATTTGCCAGGTGCACGATTCAAAATGGCCTTATAAAAGTATCGTGTCATAAAAACCCAACAAATTATGCCATTTTAACCCTTAGTGCTCACAAGGCACAGTTCCGTGCCACAGGTGCACCCTTGGTAAATTGCAGCGGTAAAAATACACAACTCCTTATATTATAAAAAATAAATACATTTCATACGAGCCCAAAAGGCTTTTTATACATGAAATAATTGTACAAAAACGAAAAACTGAGCACATAACACATCTGTCTGCACATATAACATCTTTTATGGGACTCAAACGGATTGATTCAATGTCTTTTTAAATGTTAACAAGGACAAATAGTTTAGAAAGACTTCATTTCAGCATAATAATGATATTTGTTAGCGCAGCAGAAGAAGATACATGCACGTTTGAGGTTTTGTGTTTCCCACTCTCACAAAACAAAAACAAAAAAGGTCACTAATGTAATTTTTTTAATCCCTTTTGATTAATGCAGGGGTGAGTTCAGATCCATCAGTAGATGAAGCTATGCATTTGTTGCTGAGATTATGGGCAGCGTGGTGTCACAAGGCCACTCAGGCCTTGAGCTGTGTGACTGGAAGCAGGTGGCACGTTTTCTATGTTTGCTCTAAGATGGATTAGGCCTCTGGAGGGAGAAGGAACAGGTTTGAGCAGGCGGCTCGAAGATTTGTGACCATGTTGGGCTGCTCATGTGATTAGTGATATTTTAGTTATATAGCGTTGAGTTTTATAACATCTTATAAAAGTCAACAGTGGCTCTTTCCTTTTTGGTATATATACTGTATATATGCATACGTATGTCTGTATGCTGTGAGGACAGATTCTGATTTTTGCTTCTGCTGGTCCTCGCTACTTTAACCCTCAGGCTTCACTTCAATTTATTACCCTATTAAAGGTGAAGTAAGTAGTTTATAGTGACATCTAGAGGAGAGGCTGAAATTTACAACAAAGAACTGCTGCTCTGCTCACCCCCTCCCTTCCCTGAGCGCTACGGTATCCGCAGCTGGTCAAATGTCGTCCTCGTCGTCTTTCTCCGTGTCAGCAGATGAGGTTCGTGAGGCGAGGGAGAGGGCGGAGCTACCGCGGCTGTAGCAGACGAAGCGGAGAGAGAGGAGGCGGGACTTCCGCTACAAGTAAAGAGACGCTTGATTTGTTCTCTCGCGTTTGTCCTTACAGGCTCCGGTAGAAACATGGCGTCTCGCTGCTAACAGTGGCTATGCAACCGCGGCCCGCGACCATGTTATTTTACATGACTTTTTGAAACACTACGAAAAGGAAACAAAAACTATTATACATCGACTAGACAATGCAGGAGCACATAATATGTATAAAAGAGTGGATTTTGGGTTATATAAACCCAGAAATACTACAGTGTCCCTTTTAGTCATTAGATGACAAAAACTGTTAGAGAAATGTTATATTTTTATTCTGCCTTTGTCTGCATACATCTCTCTTAAACTTAAATTATTTTAACCCTTTAAAACGCATTCGATTACTTGATTGTTTCTTTTTGTCTTTTAATGACTGAAAACTGTTCACAGTGTTCCATGGATCTATTCAGAAAATCAAAATTGGAATCCCAAATGTGTCATTGAGAGACTTTCTTACAAGAAACTGTTCCATATGCACAAAGGCAGCCAAAATGACGGCCTGATCAAGAGAACAAATTTGCCCAAATGGGCACAAAGCCTGAGGGTTAAGGGGATTTTTGCCTGTTGAAAATGTTCTCGCATCATTCTGTCATAGCAACTTCACTTCCTGTCACACAAAACACAGGGAATAAAGATGACATGAATAAAGGTGACCACACAATACAATTATCCACATAATCCATCTGATTTCATAACAAAAAAACGGTTCAAAACCAGCTCACAGTTACATGTAGGTTGTTCCCAAGGAAAAAAAAAAGGTCTTCCACTCAGCTCCAAGTGCAGCAGCCAAAGAATGCAACAAATAGGATGAAGTTATGAGGTAACACTGATTGTTCACATTTTGCAGTGTTTTATAAGCAGGGAGACATGGCTGCCTGAATATCCTCCAGCGTTCTCGGACAGTTCCGTGTCTGCAACAAAGACAGCAGGAACAGGAAACTGTGATCAGTTGCAAATTTATGGACAAAGACGCATTAAACTGTCTGTAACGTTCCGTTGTTAGTGTGCCCTCATGTTGCTGATGCTGCAGCTTGAAGAGACAGCAGAACTGAATTTATGACTATATTATACTGAGATTTGAGTCATATCTCCTGCGTGTGCAGGTACACACTGTGTGTTTGTGTTCCCGGTGCTGCTTCAAAGCGAAAATTGTTTAATTTATGTCAATGTTTGATGTCGTAAAATTTGTTTTTTCCGGCCATCCGCGAGGCATTCAGGAAATCCTGGGTGCCACAAGAAAACAGAAAATCCTGTGACTGCTCTCGTCGGTATACTGCTAACCTTTCAAGTAGCGACTGAACTGTGACATCAAGAGAAGGGAAATGTGTTCATCTGCATGTCTGTGAAGTCTCACTGCCACTGGGAGAGTGAACATTAAATATGAGAGTGAAAAATTTGCCCTTGTGCTTCTGAGGAACTGTTGAATTCTCGACTGGCCCGGTCCTGAATGTTACTGCGACATTATTTCCCCGTAGTTTGCCGTACTAATTACTGGCGTTACAATGTGTATCTGTGTGAAATTGCTTTGCCTTTGACAGCTCAGCGAACCCAGGAAAAGACTCCTGTGTTGATGTTTATTGTCGAGCATGGCTTCGGCTTATTCATGCGGCCTGTTCCCTGCCTGTTAAATGACAGAATAATTACACAGACGCCTAAACGGCGCTCTCAACGAGTGTGAGGAGTGATCGCGGAGGATGTGGAGGGAATACTGATGGATCAGCAGAGGCAACGCAATGTTTCTGAAGCCTCCTCCCTTTGTTTGAGTCCCTGCTTTATTTACCCTTCGACTGCCTCCTCCTATCTGCGGCGATGCAAGCTCATTGGCGGACGCCTCAGTGACGACGAGGACCGCCCGCCACATGAAGGATTTTAACTGTTGCTAAGGTGTTTTAAATGCTTAGTTGACCGTTGACGCCATTTCATTTGCTATCCATCTTCACAGGAGTTGGCCTAGAATGTGTGAAATCTCAGGATTACTGGGTTTCTCATCAGAGAGCCAGACAAGTCTACGCTATCACTCGCAGTCTGCGGAGTCGATGGCTGCAGGCAACATTTATTATCAGGATTTGTCCTGCGTTGTGTTGGATTACTTTACTCTGAACATCTTTTAAATGCTCTGCCAAGAGAAATTTGGCAAAGTCTTGTGCTACAGTCACAGTTATAGATGAGCTTGGACATAAAACTCAGGGGTTCACGCTCAGTTCAGAGCTCAAATAGAGGTAAAGCTATTTCCTGTGGTGAAGACTGACTGAGCACATCAGCGAAAATCAGAGGATCTCTGTATGTATTCAACGATGCATGAAGTTTTTTTTTTTAGGAAATGTTTCTACTTTTTTAACTCATTGTTCTTCAATTTTTCATCTTCAAATGTTTTTTTAAAGAAAGTGAATGTAGTGTGTGATTTGAACTAGTGTATGATAACTTTTGTTTTGTATAATCTTTATGTATGTATTCCTATTTAATCAACACAAAATATATCATTATCAAGAGCAAGAACAAGGACTCACAAACAAGTAAAAAAAAAAGAAATAATTTGCCAGAAATATTATATATAATATTATACTGATTTTCTTTTCTAAGTGTACAATCACACGAATATACTAACTAATATCTAACTAATAATATACTAATCATGGTGGACCACCATGTTTTTAACAGATAAACTAAACATCCTTTGAGTTTTAATGCTAACTTTAAAGAAGTCATAATATTGTACCCTATTTCTCCAAGTTAAACGAGTTCCCTGGTGTTCTAATGAAACTTTGGTCAAAATATCATAAGGATGAAGCACCACAGCAGTTCAGTCACTCTGCCAAAACAGCCCTGTTCAGAACGCTCTGTTTAGTAGTATCTCTTTAGGTCCACCTTAAAAAAAAGTAAAACGAAACTTAAGGGACAGGAAATGACATCCGCCACAGAGGCTACTGGGAGCTAACAGCAGTTAGCATTTTGGAAAAGCGATCATTTGCAGGCTCTAGCAGACACATCATCGTCATATACAACATGTATCCACTGGACAGATAAATCCTCTGAGGCCGGAAGTTTGTGTAGAACTCTGTGCTGCACTGTGGAGCCAAGAATAGAACTTTTTGGAGGACTTCCGGTTTTCGGATACCGTTGCCCTCGCCAGCACTCTTGCGTGTTTTACGGACAAAAGCAGAGGTCAGCGAGACAACGATTCCATGAATTTAGCTCATTGTGACGTCCCAGTGCGCGAAAGTCAATATCGCGTGTGTTATCTCCTGTACTTAAGCTCAATGTATATTCCTGCGTAAAGTGCTCTACGTAGGTTACGGAGAGACCCCTATGCGTCGCTGGAGAGCCTGTCGGAGAGCCTCTCCGTCGTCTCCGGCTGCACAAAATATTTTTTAAGTCTCCGTCACTCCGTCAAGGGACAACGGAGACGGCAAGGGCTGCGATTGGTCCTCAGGACAGGCCAAGATAGCGCTGCTCTGTGCCGGCCACTGTGCGCACCGAGCGTCCACAGAGGCGGAGCTGATCAAACCACATGTTTAGACTCTAAATGGCCAATTTCTCGCCTCAAATGATTCTAAAACTGCGTTCCGGGACACAGAAAAATATTTATTTCAGGTGAGAAACGGCCACTGTTTCAATGTTATTCAGCTGCAACAACAACAACAGTCTTTCTCTCTCGGACGCCATTGCTCACTGTAGCAAGGAGCACAACAACCTTGCGTAGCGACCCCTACTGATCGGACGGGAAATTGCAGTGCTTATCTGGCACCACGACGCAGAACTATGAAGGCTCGAGGGGTCTGGTTACGCAGTTGGCTAACGCATTACGCAGTCGGAGAAGTATACTGTGGCCTTTAGACTGAGGAGGACCACAAAAACATGAGCGAGTCATCTTTTTTCACACTTTGCCGACTGATAGGACCTCCAGAGCCCCAAATATAAGCATTTAAAACATTAAAATGTTGATGATGAGGCTACACCGGTTCTCCTACAGGCTCCTTCAGCTGCAACAAGCGGAAGCAACTTCCCTAACACTGTAGTTGTTACTGTTGAATATATCTGGGTGCAGTGTTCGGAGGTGAAGTCACAGCTTCACTGCCTTCCTGACTCAACTCCCCTGCAGCCCTTTTGGCGCCGATCCAGCTGAGCTCACCTTCTCCACAAAGATGAACACGAGGAGCCTTTCTCTGGTGCAGAGAAACATGCTCAGCTCGTGTTACTGCGCATCGACCGGAGGCGACAACGTTTGTGCGTATCTGTCTCTCCGACTCTGTGCACCTCCACCTGTCAGCTGACTGGCGTGACAGGCCATTATATGCTCCGTCCACGTTACATCCTCTCCTTTAGTTTTGGTAAAATGAGCTCCGTCACACGTCGTCAGCAGTCGTCTCCCTCCACTGCACTACCCTCCGCTCCTCTCCATCCTCGAGTTTAAATTTACTCTCACCTCGGACCACACACCATCATTATGTCTGACTAGAAAAAGGCTGGATGAGAGCCGTCGGCTCTGTCTGTGATTCGAGGGGGGGTGGGTGGGGTGGGTGGTGGGCTCATCATCGTGTCTGTGTGGAGCAGCATGAGACTCGGCTGCCTGGGACTGTTGGTATTGAGCAGGGAGGGGTGCCCCGGGCATAATCCATCAAAAAAAAGGAGCTGTTTGCACTGTGGGAATAGACATGAATAATCCATGCTTTCATTACCCTTTTCCTCTGCAACCATATATGTCATCACATTCTCTGTTGCCTTTTCTTCAATATACCCAACCGCTGTATATGTGTACTGGGTATGTGGGAGATTTAAAAACGTAATTTCAGAAGGAAATATGATATCTTAACTGGATCGTATATCTATCTACTGTATATATGCTCATCGTTGGAAATACCTGTTGAAATACCTGTTACTGTATGACGAACAGTCACCACCACATGTGTAAATGATTTGCATCCAAAATTGAATTTCTTTGACGCTCTAGTTTGTTTTTGTTTTGTTTGTTTTTATCCCAATTGATGTCCTTCACTGTCCTGACAGAAGTGCAGTTCCTTCAGTAAGAGGAGTGACTTGTGAACTGGTTGCAGGTTAAATCAGCTCGAAGCCGTTTAAAAACAGTGCGTAAAAGAAACAGATTTTATAGATGATTCAGGCTTCGGGGGGGTTCCTAGTTTTTTTTTTTTTTACGACGGACATAAACATTGATTTGTGCGGTGTTGTTAATGGAAGACCCTCTTGAGAGCTCTGTTAGGTAATCACTGTTTGTGGAGTCATGTGATTCTTGTTTTTTTTTTTATTTATTTTTTTTCTAATTCTCAAAGACAGATGCTGTTGCCTTTGTAAGCGTCAACACCATTTCTTGCCAGGTATTCCTGCAGTATTCTGTTATATAGTTTAATGGACTGCTGTCCCACCGTGGTTGTTAAAATACTGGGGCACTTTTTCCCAATCAGGAAAGTCCATCGTTTCTCTCCTTGACACAGTTTGAGCTGAGCACGTTCATTTAATCCACCATGATTAGTTCATAACTTTTATTATCAACTACGCGTTTCCCTCAGTTTGGTTGATAAATGGATTAAATCCTCAGGTGGGAATAAACGTACCGTAAGGTGTGAGGAGGGGTTTTTACGGACTCTGCCTTTAAGAGTCTGGAATTCATTTCGTTTTAATCTGATTATGGAATATCTGATCAGATACCCAATCTCAGTTTTCAGTTTTGGCTCTCTGCAGCCACATGAAACGTATGCTAATTTAATCAACCAAAGTGAGAATTTGATATTTAATGGGTGTTTCCATTGATTGCCTGATCACCAGGTGGTACTGCATGGCATTAGTTTAAATGTCTGCATGTGATACGGCGTAACTTAAACTGACCGGCAGAGATGAGCCACATTCACAGATCAGACTCTTTTTTTCCACCTCTTTTTCTTTCTTGATTGATGAATCAGTTTTTTTGCTTCTGCAGGACATAGAATATCCTAATCAGAAGTCTTTACAGAATCTCTGCTGCCTATGTAGTTTCCCTTTTTCAATGACACACAAAAAAAACCATCCCTGGCCTTTTATTCTGCATCCATGAGCAGCATAATCAATATTTGCCCTGGCCGTATTGTGCAGCTGCTCGGCGAGGCAGGGTTGCTCCTAACAGAGAGGGCAAATGCACAACCAGCGTGGGCCTCATCATGAGACGCGCTAATGCACCTCAGGTTTCTGACATCAATTAGGATGGACAATGGTCAACGGTCCTGTGCGTTATAGGCTGAAACACTTAGGAGCTGTAATTTGGGAGGTAAACGTGGACGTTTATCGGGTGAAATGAACCGTCAGTACAGATCACACCGCAACCACCATAGAAGTCAACTTGTGTCCACTCTCTTTAGTACTGGTTAACTTAAAGGTGACACAGTGGTCCTGTTGCACATAAATGTTAGTTATGGAGGTCTACTTACATATATTAACTTGTTTTTATGGTCAAAAACCTCCTAGTTGCTGTGAACTAGCCGATAGAAATCCTCTTTTCTGACAGTGTTTTTCTGCTGCGAGATTTCAGAGTGAACTTTCACCCCCAGAAGACAGAGTCTTGTGATTGGCCAGTACTATCCAGCACATCCGTTCTCAGAAGCACAGCGCCCCCCTCTGGAACGGCGGATGCACTGCTCCTCATTATCAAAACATTGTTTCAACAGTGTTTAAAAATAGCTTCGTCACGACTCCCCGCGATGTCCCTTTTATGACTTTAAACCGGAGTCAGACCCAGAGTCAGAAGACACTGTTGCTCGTGAAACACCTCCACAACGGACGTTATTCTTCTTCTGCGGTTCAATGTACGTAACCGGATGTGCCCGGACTACCGCCCGGAGCAGGACGATCGGTTGTTCAGGAGAACCGCTGCTTACGTAACTATTACGGGATTTTCAGTGATCTCGTTGAGCCCCGAGATTACAATAAAACACAACGTTCTCAGCAATGGCTGAACTGTTTGTTTCGAACCGTCAGGCTTCATAAACAAGGTAATGACGCAGATACACACCAAAAAAAACAGGGATAATAGGAACCGGTCTAGTTCCGCTTTAAATTAAAAATATTTTTATAAAGGAATAGATCTTCCACACTTCCATGTGCACATAATATGAAGAAACAGATGGACTGCAAACACTAGATAGATAAAATAGATCCAGTGCAGGGATAGTCCATGAGACTTGTTTGAAACCGCTACTGCAACACAACATCTGACTGAACTATAAATGGAAAAAAATACCCAAAGTACACCGATTACAAAACAGCCACAACAATACTACAATATTGTGTTCCTATAGACAACAATATAGTGCAATGATAAGGGAGGGAATGGTCTTAATAACCTTTGCATGTAGTATTTTCTTATACTCTTATCAGAATCAGCAGTGCAGCGCGTACAAAAATAAAGGTAGTATTTCTTATGACTGTATCTTCATCACAGGCTACACTGAACTGGACGTGTGTGGTTTTTGCTGTGAAATGATTTTTCCTTATCTTCTGCCATATCAGTAATCATCTCTACGAGCCGAGGGGAGTGAGTTTCCTCGCCCTTGCACTAAACCAAATTAACTCCGTCGCTCCAAGTGTGCAAAATTAAAGGTGGCATCAATCTTCCCTTCTGTACCAAACGTTTCTTATTGTTTCTGGCCTCGGAATCATCATTTATTATCTGCGGTCTGGACACATGTTGGAGCGTTTCCATCTCTGTCTCTGCGGCACCCACTGCTCAATTGCAAAGCTGTTGCCAAGGTGTAAATGGTGCGACTCAATGTTTTATGTATTTGTTCATGCAAATGAAGCGCCTTAATCTGTTGAAAGGACGGCGGCCGACACACACATCATGTTTTCATCGATGCCGTTTGTGAGTGGGCATATTCGTTACAATTTCTAATGTTAGTGTTTCCAAAGACGCCATACTTCCACCTTTCAGTGGATATATAAATTGTGTTTTTTTTTGTGACAACTTATAGTAATGCTGGAATTAAAGTGTCATTTGGTTTTTAAATGATGCTTGTTATTCCTCACAACAAGCAGTATGACTGTGTGTGGCAACAATACTTTCCAATTCTCAGCTTCTGGTATTTTTTGATATGGTTTTATGGTCTGTTTAATTGGGTTTCCCCCTGAAGTATTTCCAGACCAGATCACGGGACGATGTTTCCAAAAGCCCCCTCTGATCGAATGAAAATCTCTGTGTTTCTCTTTTTTTTTAGGCTGCGACTGAGCCAGGATGGGCTGGACATGGCTGACGTCCCAGAGTCATGGTGGTGGGGGGGGAGCTGGAGTCTGCAGAACTGGCATGGCTTCCCCTTCCACTTCTCTCTGTTTGTCACTCGCTATCACCGTCTGTCACGCCGCTGAGTACCACAGCCACACATTCTCTTCTCGTGCCTCTTTCCATCCTGGTGCATCATAGTCGAGCCCTCGCACTCGACACCTCAAAGGGGAAACATGTCATCCTTCCCTCCTCACATAGTGCTAAAAAGGCCCCCCCCTTCCCCCCCGCGGGGGACATCTACTCTTCCCCTCTGCCGATCGATGCGCTGAAGCCTCGCCTTCATTCATCTAGCTTTCTATCCGTCTTCCTGTCTTTATGCTCTGCCATTTGTCTCCGGTCTTTACTGCAAATGTCTGTTTACTCTCTGCGGACGTCTCGCAAGCTTTTGCAAGTAATCAATATGTTGTGCACCTCTCTTTTTAAAATATAAATAATGAATAGAAGAGGGTTTAATATGTAAAACACAGAGCTGAATGTAAGAGGGTTTTAATATGGATGCAAACAGGTGAACATCCTGCGTCCTCTATGAACTCATCACAGACAGTGAGTTGAATCCCTGCCACTGATATAAATGTCCGCTGCCTGTTTAGGTTTTGCTCTCCCTTGCAGTTCTCGTCCCCCTTTTCCATAGATTGCTTCTTCCTCTGCATACAACCTCCATACAAGGTGGTATTGATCCTTCCAGGGCACTAATTATCCTACTCAGCCTCGGATGTCTCTGTGAGCTGCTCTTGATCCACAAGTCTGGATGCCTTGAATTGTATGTTGAAAAGGAGAGGAAACCCATTACTGTATTTTGGGTTTTGACTTCTGATTTATGATGCTTTGTTAAATGAGCAGTCTGCCCCTCCTCCAGTCACTTCCTGTGCCATGATCTCAGTATTTATATATACATCAGCGCACGTGATCATTCTGTGAGTGTGTATGTATATGCGTGGGCGTGTGCATTTGGGCAAAAATTTCAGGTTGATACATCCTGCTCTGCCACCATCTGTGCTCTAGCAGGCAACAGGCCACTACATTCACCCTCATCCTGTCCATACAGTCACATATAGGTTTAGTATGATCTTTTCTATCTGTTTTCTGTACTAAATAACAAATAATTATGTCATACCATACACAGACATTTAAAATAATTATTTAAATTCATGCCTTTGAATATGTTATGCTAGCCAGGTAGTTTATAGCACACTTTTACTTAATATCACAGTCAAATGTTGAATATGTATCTTAACACCTAAGCCTCAAAATGTCCATCTGGACTTTTAGACTTATTTTGACCATAAAAGGACCAGAATCTGTCCTGTAAGTGCTTTTAACAATTTTAAATAAAAAGTTTTATTTAGAAAAAACACTCTAGATTTTGACACCAGATTTTGCGTGTTAAATTTGAAATTTGAACAGTACAAAACATATTTAAAATGACATTTGTTCAAACAATTCATGGAAACTATAAACAGGCCTTATCAGCACAAACCACCGCGTAATTTGCGGTAATGCAAAGTGCGCTTGCACAAAGGTGTTGTCTGCGATATGCTTGGTGTAAAAAGGCTTAAATTGGGCTTAAATGTCTTAGATAGAAGATAAAGGGTTACAAAGAAATGCTTTCTGCTAATTCCAGGTCTTCTTCCTCACAATTTTGTAAATTATGTGTCCATAAAGTATGACACATGAGTGGACACCAGTGTGATTGACAGCTGCTGATGTCTGTGAACTTCAGAGTCAAAGTGATTTCGGCCAAATCACAAATCAAATGGGAGTTCAGATTCCGAGGTCGATGCCACGACCGCTGTTCGCAGTGCATTACAATTTCAGATTTGCACGGAATCTATTTTTGGCGATTAGACTTTCAGATGTATCTGTAACTGCCAGTCATAATGGTGTTAGATTGGGAATCAATAAGAAGCTCTGGAACCAGTGTCAGTGGTGACCTTTGTCTGCGCTCAGAGGAACCTCGGCCGATGACATTTCAAGTCTCAAAGGTCCTCACGGGTATAAGCACAGAGTGTAAATGACACTCTTGGCAATGTCTCTGTGTTTTTTAAACCACAGCGATTCTGGCAGAACATCTAAACGAAGCTGTGCAGTCTGCAGTGTAAACGCACCTACACATGGAAGCACGGAGCCAGAAAACACTGCGGCTTTAGAGACGGGTTACTGAAAGATGCAGACATAAATAATTCAGTTGTTCAGTAAAGCGGACAGACCAGTGTTGTAAAATCTAATGGGCTGAAACATCTGTCTGCCTGGTGCACATTGTGACCCCCTCTCCAGCCTTGTCCATCATAAACCCGCCTCCCCATCCCTGCTTCACACATATAGCACACACCCCAGTGCCTCTTCTCCTCTCCTACCTGCAGGTGCCCTCCCCTCCCTCTTTGCACACCCGAGCTTCAGTGCCATCTGCCAGCTCCCCACATGGCACCAGCCAGGTGCTGGGCACACTGTTACCCCAGCTATGCCACAACAGCACTGCCTGCTGGGATCGGCCTCGCTGTGCCAACTGTTGATCCTCATGTCTTCTCGACAGAGATAAGCTGTGCTTCATATGATAAGGATTTGTCGTGTGTTACAGTGAATGTTGCAATGAATGCAGACAATTTCCTCAAACTGTTGTTGTGCGTCACCCTGCTCCTCGCCCGTGTTTGCTGCACGTCTCCCAGGTTCACTCCCCGGAGGAGGAAGCCTGCGTGGAAACCACAGCAGGGACAAGACTGTGTGTCCATGGTTACGTCGTTAACCGCATTGAGGACAAAGTCAGACATAGAAAATGTCAATCTTATTTATACCTATATATTTGTGGTTTCCTGTGTACACTGAATCGCCCCCTCGTTGAGACAGAGTGTTTCTGCTCTCTGTGCATTAGCGTTGTTCCTCCTCAAGAGCAAAACAGGAAGTGGGGGAAGACGAGGATGAAGGAGAAAAAATGTCCCCTGAGGGCGAGTTGAGGAGCTTAAATGCTTAACTTGTAATGGTTTCTTTTTCACAGCTATGTTTTTCAGTACAGAAAGTGTTGCCTTGCAAGGTTTTGAGTGTGTTGCCATTTTCTTCAGACCTTTCTACACATTACACATCTGGAGCTCTTCAGCACATGCACAATTTTCACACTTACAATCTGCTGCTAGACTGTTTCTAAATGGCTCCAGTGCAATACATTGCGGACACACGCTGGTTTTTACTACTTTTATTTTTATGTTATCCAATCTATTTATTTAGTCTTTGTTATTTTATACTGTTTTTATATTTATTTTGTAAGTCCAATGGCGAGAAATGCAACCAAATTTCATTCCTGTGTGAAAATAGAGAGATATCTATTCTATTCTTCTTTCTACTCACTCAGTGTCTTTGTTGCTGCTGACTGCCGTTGTGTGAATGATGTTGATGATTCATCCACAAACACTCCATCAGCATAACACAGTGTTTTTTTTTTTCTTCATTAATTGTGTTTTCCTGTCAGAAATATCTACATGACGAATCAGTGAAATACAGTCACTTAATCCTGAAACTTGATTTACTTTGTGTTCTTCCTGATGTAGAGTTGTAAATCATGTTAGTCTATGTTGCACACTTTTTTGTCTTGTTAGAGGGTTTGCATGTCATCTCAGGAACTACAGCGCGTCTTAACTTAGTCACTTACTCTTAATCTCTGAACTGAACAGGAAGATATTTAGTTTCTCTCTTGTGGAGCCTCTCAGATCGCCGTGGGGCCTGAGGCTCGGTTCCAATCTCAGTGACAACAACAAATAAAAATATGCTACCACTTACATGGAGAGGGTACTAAACTACTTTATTGCTCTTTAATAATTGCTTTTCAACATTTGTTAATGCAGCCTCTTTTATGGGATCTAGGTAAATACCATTTATACTAGCTCTTGGGAGCAGAGCGGCAATCTCAGATTTGATGTGTCTCGTCACTGATGCCCCTGCTCCGTCTCTCTCCTGCTGTTTGTTCCTTTATGAGCCTGATTCATTGGTAATATTTAGCCATAATATAATACTATCTCTGAGATGTCTGCGCAGTCGTCACGGCTCTCTTGTGTGTTATGCTTGTAAGCATTATGTTCCACGGACAAAAGAAGTTATTCCCCAGGCTGTCACTTCCAATTGTGTATCACATATGTTTAGAAAAATTCAACTGTTGAAAAGATTCTCTTATAAACCTGGACTTGTGCTCAAGGTCACAGTGTGAAAAGAAGTGGGATCTCATACATAATGTATACGATATATAGCATTAGTTGTTAATTAGCACCAACAGGAGAGGATGCCCCCTGATTTCAGGCTCATTTGCATAAATATAATGGGGCACAGGAGAGTGTAAAGCCCAATGTCGGACGCCCCCCCCCCCCCCGAGGGGTAGAGAGGAGAGGTGTTACTGGGATCTGGGTGCACGAGTGATAATTGTTAGAGAGCTGTTATTCTGACACCCAGGCCATAAACTCGACTGTGTGAAGTGAACAAAGAGGCTGTGGATAACAAACAAATTCACCATGAAACTGACATTTAGATTTAAAAAAAAATAATAATAATATTCATTTTTTTTTCTTCTATTGTATTTAATGGAGATACAGTAAATAAATGCTTGCTTTATACAATGTGATGATGTCAATGTGCATGAGAATAGATTAAGATCAGACAGTGATTCATCTTTCTGTACAAATGTCTATGTATGGTATAAAGATCCTATAAAGAGGGTGTGAAATCGGTGATTTAGGGAGGGGGTGATGCTGGTTTAGGGGGAAAACGGTGATACATTATTCAAAGGGGCCTAAAGTGCCAAATTAATCTGTGTTTTTTTTTTTTTCTTTCTAGGTGGACGGCTGAATAAATGAGCGCTGGCAGTTGCGCGCTAAAGTGGCGTGCATTCATTTAGACAAGTGTTACCACTGCACTACAACAATACAATACGGTCGTATATAGCGAAGCAGAGCAGGCTGGTGGGTGGAAGCTGTGTAATTATCTCTGGTTCCTATGATGGCCGTGATTGCTACAACAGACGAGAGGTCCCAGAGCTCAGCAGGTGTGACCGTCAGACTGCAGGTCTGTGGGCCTCACCACTGTGGACCGGTGCACACGAGCAGTTGTGGCTCTGATTGAGCAGGTGCGTGGGTTTGTTTTTATTCATTTATGGTGACGTGTGGCACGTGTATCGCAGGGATTTGATTAAAAGCAAATAAATTAAGCTTTGATTTATAGCATGGTGGTTAATTTAGCCATAAAAACCAAAACTCTCCTGTGGGATCAGACACCATATTTCACAGCAGTCCTGTTCAAGCACTTTCAACCTCATCTGCTCTGGTATCACTGCCTACACCATCAATCAATGCATTTAAATGCTTTGCAGCTTTTGAAGGGGCCAAAAATGCAACAAAAAACATTCTTTATCCTCAGTAATTGTAATATATGTAATGTGTTGTTTTCCATGATGATCACACCGTGTTCCAATTTGCTGTGTAATCCTGAAAACATGAATTTTGAAGACATTAATGTTGACAGGTATCGTGTGGCACTGATTAAAGCAGACCGAGCAGATGTTTCCATTGCTCCTGAGCGGCTCTGACAAGGTGCAAACGGCGAAACGCAGACATCTGCCGTGTTTCAAAGGAGCGGCACGACGGAAAATGAATACTAATGTCACCGGACTGAGTTTATCTGTACGATATTCAAAAGGATCTAAACGTTTCCACTTATTCTCTGTGATACAGAGGAAACTATGAGACCTGCAGGACTTTCAGTAGTGTGAGGCAGATATGACAGATGTTTACTAAGAGATATGTTTTCATTGATGCTCTCACACATGCCTGGAATGACAGAGATATTGCAACTGGTTTATTTTCTCATCCTGAAGTCCAATAATGTTTCTACTATGGCCAGACAGGATCACATAGTCTATAACTGACAGAATATCAATTTTATCCACAAACCACACACTATACAGTGCATACAATGCACACATTGAGGGCTTTGTTCTCTTCACTTGGTTTCTACACTGCAAATACACACCAATAAAATGAAATTCAAGCAAGGGTTGTTGAATTTTTTCTTGAGTTCTTTGTGACAGAGTCGGATGAAGACCTGTTCCTCTTCCCTCTGAGACGATCATCACTTATTCTGCTGTCTAATGAGGTGGATTCATTCGGGGCAAAGGGCTGGGCTGAATGTCTTTGTTAGACGGGCCGACAGCCTCCTTCTTTGCAGCCTGCTCCCAGGGGAGGCCTCACAGTCTGCCTAATTGAATCAAGTACACATGGTGCCTCCCCCCCTCACCGGCCGGCCCCTCCCCATATGAGTGCGGAGATGGAGAGCTCCAGCTTTGATGCCTTTGTTCTCCTCAGAACCATGGACAGCGCCAGGGGTTTCACTGCAACTAGTTGCCTGGTGCAGGACGGAGAGACTCCTCATCTCCGACAGCCACCGTCTCTGCGGCTGAGGCTGAAGACTGGTGTGTTTTTCACTCCGCAGCACCATAAATCACGGGCTCATCTTTAGATAGGAGGAACTGGCCCAGCCAGGAAAAGATCGAAAACGGTCAATGGGCCATTTAATCTGTATTTGATGGAACACAGAGTAATATCCCCGCAGTACGAGTCATGTGTCAGTGGGCAGGTGATCCAGACGGGGCAAAATAAATAAATGTTCAGAAGACAAAGAGAGGAGAGTGTGACTGCGCATAGCTTATGTCACTCTTGTCGCTCTTTTCTCCAAGCACACCTCGAGATGTATATACAGGCTGCACATCTCTGCTGCGGCTCACAGTCCCGCAACCTCATTTCAGAGAGTCAGAATGCCATTATGCTTCAAGGAAAAAGTCTGTTTACTGGACGACCTCCAGATGCCACCCTAGCATAATGACAGATCCAATTGTGAGCCAGGTTTCAAAGTGCAACAAGCACATTCAGTCTGTGTCTGCAGTCTCTGAGCTGCACGCAGCTTTATCCTGTGTGTAAATGTGACTATTAATGATTAACCTGCTGCTCCTGTAACTTAAACTTTTAAACTCATTTGAAATACTAAAATGTATATAGATTTATAGTTGCTTGGAATTCAAACGTGAAGCTGTCATTTTCTAATTATTTTATATATAAAATTTTATACATATAATATAATTTGTTTATATTGTAAATAATACAGCTTTAAACGTAAGGGTTAAATATGCTAAATATTGACCACCATATTGCAACATCTTCGCTTCAAATCAGAGCAATATTAGATGGTTAATCTTTTATTAGTTTTACCATTGAAAATGTTTTTTTTTTTGTTGTTTTTTTAAATAAAAATAGTCAAGCCAAGCTGAAATGCCAAAATGAAATGTGAAGATTTGTTATTAGCTTTTAAAAATTGAACTGTGGCAATTAATAATATTTTATTACTATTTATTTTATGTTTTATAGACAAAATGATCAATCACGTCATCTAGTAAACAATGAACATCATTTTAGTTCAAATACTCGCGTAATTGATCAGGCTCATGGGTATTTTTTTGCCAGACTCCTCAGGAGCCAATAACTTAACCATTACGCGCTGCTCGGAAATGGCTGTTCCAATAAACTGAGGCCAGATATGTCTAAGAGGTTAAAATGTAATTGCGGGGAATGGTTGGATCAGTTCTGTCGATCCGTATCCGCTCCTAATGAT
This sequence comes from Microchirus variegatus, assembly GCF_963457635.1. Lineage (NCBI taxonomy): Eukaryota > Metazoa > Chordata > Actinopteri > Pleuronectiformes > Soleidae > Microchirus > Microchirus variegatus. The sequence continues at coordinate 3,893,688 of NC_139809.1, read as the reverse complement.
ATCAGATGCGAGTCTGGACAGTACCTTCCAGCAGACACTTGTCATTCTGATGAAGCAGAGGAGGACTGGACTGAGAGTAAAGACATGGAGCTGACGCTGTCTGCCGCTCTGCTGTGATCATGATCAGTCTGCTGCTCTGAGACATTTCCATGGTCACGTATCCACTGCACATTTTCCGTTTTGCAATTCATTTTGTATTTTATACATATATAAATGTGAAATGCTGATACAACAAAAGGCCGGGGTAATGCGTCGACTCTGTGGTGGAATTTAATCAAGAACCCAGGTGGCATCAAGAGTCCGGATGCTCCTCTAATCTGAACGCTCGTGTCTGAGGAAACCCAGGAGGAGGGGTCCTTCACTCATGTTGTCCCTCCCAGGCAGCAGCACCACACCCATCCTCACTCTCTGTACATCCTCCTATAGATTCTCACTACAATGTAAGTGATGTGCTTAGCATCATTAACACGAATAGCAAGCCAAGTAATTTAAAAAATAACTATCATTAATAGTTGATAATAGTACATGAAGTATTCCACGGTGTCAGATTTATATCCAAAAGAAATGTACGTGCTTTATGTTTTAAAGTACATATTGATTGTAAATCTACACGGACTTTCAAAGTCCTTTGACTGAAACTGATCAATATTCACTCGGAGTACAAATTTCAAATTCATCAGGCCTCCTTATAGAGTATTGATTTTGTGCAATGGCTGCCCTGAAAAGAATCGGATTATTTTCCCCCATCATTCAGAACAAACATTGCGGTGTGATAGCAGCATAACCACTTCTACTTTATCATTTTTTTGTGTGTGTTATAGATGTGAATAAAGTGTCTATAAAGCCATACGTCTTTCCTTCCTACGTCTTGTTGCTCCTGATCTCTTTTCTGCCACTTCTGTTGGTGTCTGAAACAAAACAAAAAAAAGGGTGATATCAGTGAGCATTGAATCAACATCTACTACATTCTGAACATTTACTACCACTGCTGTTTCAACAACAACACTAAGCACGAGTGAAATCCTTTGTGTATTTCCATGGCAGGGCTGTGGTCCTCCCTGCGGACAGGACCCTGAGTTCAGACGCAGCATAATATATGCACTCTTACTCCAGCAGAGGCTGCAGCACACACACACACACACACACACACACACACGCACACAGTCGTTTCCGAGCCCCCTGCCGCCGGGCACTGTTGTGGTTAGAGTATTGCAGACAGAAGGGAAGAGTGGAAGTGGTCCTGAATAGTAATAGCTTCACAGACACTTTCCACAAATTGCAGCTGTGCAGCTTAGACACAGTAGTGTGAGCATCAGTCCCCTTGTACTGCTCTGTAGGCCACAGTGTCAGTAGATCAGCTCATGGGGCCACAGTGACATCTAGAGGTTTTGTGTTGACACTGTGAGGCGTCTTGCACACAGTGATCTTGTTTTGATTATTTTGTGATACTTTGTTTGTCATTGGATTCAAAGCTGCAGAATCAGTCTTTGTTGAAATAACGGCGTCTTACCGTGCTGATTTTCTTTTTCTCTCTGTTGCGTCTCTGCTGGAATGCTGCACACAAACACAACACACAAGGAGAGTTTCATTTATCGGGAGGTAAAGCCGATGTGATGCATTCTGGCCTTGACAGACAAAAGCAGAGAGAAAGGAGTGTGGAGCAGAGCGGGCATGTGTGGGAGGAGGAATCAGGGACGTGGGTGGTTCAGTCTGCCTCCAAATACAAGAGCGGAGAGAGAAGCCTCGTGGACCTTGAACACTGGGGTCACCGTGAGCCAAGGATCTGACGACTGAAGAGCCACAAACATGATTGTATTGCAATTATCGCTCACAGTCGTCACCATATTGAAAGCATTTCATCTGTATGTGTAACACACATGTATGCACATTTCTGCTCATTCTCAACTGTATTGACCAAACTCAGCACACAGCACCGCTTGATTGTACATTCAGCAGACAGCGCAGAGTCATTAAAACAAGCACTTACCAGGTTTATTTACGGCTAATTCCTCCGTTGTTTACCTCGTTCTCCTGTTGGACTGTTGATAAGGGCAGCGTGGGGATGCAGGGAGCTCTCTGGCTCTGGTCGGCCGTGCAGGTTGGGCTGGGCTGTTCTGTTTGAAGTGCCATGCGGAGGCTTGTATCTACACTCTGCAGCTGGAGCAGAACAGATTTAAAGTATTACCGTATACGGCTATTTCCACCTCAGCTGAACGTGTAACACGACAATCATGCTTGAATACAGATGCGCTGCTGCTTCATAATGAAGCTGTATAGTGTCAGCTATTGTCTAGCTTGTCTTGTATCAGCTCAGCTCGTGGTAAAATCTTATCGCATGTCCATCAAGGCAGAGCTGTTCATTACGAGACCTCAGTGAATAGCCCCAGTCCGGGTCAGATCATTGTTACACACAAAAGCGGTCACAAGGTTAACTTCTCTATTCCGGGGCTTTATCTGATTTTAGAAATGTAAATGATGCACCCAGACTGAAAAAAAAAAAATCCCTTCAGCCTTTCGCCTTCACTTCTCTTTGGTCGATATGAAGCTAATACCAATCTTTAACCCTCTGATGGACCTGGAGCTAATGCCATTAATTGCTCTCTACACATGATAAATGGTCTTTTCCAAGGCTGCAAAGACGCGACGACTGATTAATTTATACCAAACAGCACTCTAAAAAGGCTGTCGACTCCACAGTAATGCACACTGGAACAGGTATAATTTATCTGCTCATCGTTTGGATTATTGACCCCCTTCCCTGAATGGCAGTTACTGCAGTGACCTGTTCTCTTACGCTGGAATAATCACGATGCGGGTCAGCGGGTGTCAGACACAAAAGGCTCTCCACGTCTCCATCTGCTGACGGGATGTGAAAGAGTGGAAGTTGGTGATTTCTCTCCAAGTCCTGATATAACATCAGTCGACTGCGTGACCTCAGACGTTGTTTTTCGGGGAAGAGGCGTGTGGCTGGGGCGTTGACATCATCCCTAGTCTGCAGGCCTCTGATGTAAATTCAATCCCAGTGACAGCCCTGCCCAAATAGGAATGATGTATCGCTCCACAGGCGTGGCCATAACCCTCTCATCAATCTTCATGCCCTTTTCACAGCCACAGACAGGATGTGGTGTGTTTATAATCTTTAAACAAATATGTTTTGTTTGTGCTTTTGTTGTTGTTGTTGTTGTGGAAGCAATCCGTTGCCCATTTCAGATACCGATGCCTCTCATGAACACTGTATCGTCCTGTCACTCTCGCAGAGGTCCTGTTTGGTTACAAATATCATTTGTGCTTTGGTGTTTCGCTGAAATGTTTGAAGGCAAACTGGCTTCGGTAAATGTCAACTGGTGTGTTAGTCATTAAGCTTTGGTTGTATAGCATTTTGGAAAGGTCACGTTGAGCTGCTGGGGGAAAGCAGTCACTCACTGTGGCTGAGTGTGTGGTCTGGATACCAGCCTATACTGTTGGATTTAGGGCTGGTTTTAAAATTGCCTCATTGTTCCCACAAGCTTAATCATACTTGTGTGGTCGTTACATTTACAGAGCACAGGATACAATACAACAAACATAACAAATGTGTCATGTATTACTACATTTCTTTTAGTAGTTCATTTCTTGGAGTTGAGTTGGAATTTTGCTTACATTTGTACTGACATACAAAATACATGTTTATCATTCTTATGATCTAGAGTATGTATCCAAATTGGGTAACACTTCCTTTTACAGTCCCCTAATTACCAGCTATTTACCAGGTAAAGTCATGGTAACACAAACGTGCTACTAGCAGTGGTAATAAGAAAGTAAATACAATGAAACGATGGCCAAAATTCTGGTCATTAACTGGTTATGATATATTAAATTGTAGTGTGTTATTGGGTAATTACTGGTGGTGATAAGAAGATAAGTACAGTGAAACTATGGCCAAAATGTTGGGTATTTACCTGGTAATTATGTGGTAAACTTTAGTGTATTGTTGGGTTATAATAAGCAGGGAGCTACAGTCCCCTAATTACTATTCTTTCTATGTTCCTCTCTCATTAAGTCTCTAACTTGATAATGTTCTATAAACTAGATTAGATGTACGGCAAGCATTAAAGTAACATAAAGAAAAAACTTTTTTGCTTCAGCTGATAGTTCTGTGGATGATTTTAAACTCGGCACTCTTTTTATCAGTTGCAAATGTCTTTATTTACTCGTCTCTACAGCACTTTGGTTAATTGAGGTTGTTTTGGGGTTGCAGATGTGCAGACGTTTGACTGAATGACATGCATGTCAGTGGATCCTGCCGTGGGGACTTCCCTTGAGCCACCAGACACTGTGTGCTTATTTTTAAATGAACCTATAAAATGACTTGTTTAGTGTCTCGCTGGTGGTTTATTGGGATTTGGGAAGAGGGAGTCTCCACATCTTTGTTGCAATCAGGTTTTTCCCCTAGCCCTGGAGCGTATTTACTTACTTACTTATTGGTGCTGGAATTAATTTTACAATCCGGCACTGGTACTTTCACTGAAGGATCGGAGTAGTTCTGAAGTTCTTACGCCAGGGACTATCTTGCGGAGGCCCTGAAGAGCAAATCACAACAACAGAAGAGAAATGACATTAGCAAATCAGAAAACACAACAACAAATCAGAAACGACATTAACAATAGTGAAAGGACAACAACATTAACCAAAACAGAAAAGGTAGACATGAGTATTGAAGAATTTCTGATGCAGGACATTGTTAATGTCAATTCTCTTTTGTTGTTGTGATTTGCCCTTCAGGGCCACCGTACTTGACCATAATAGTAAATACAATGCTCGATGAGAAGACTCTAAGCGGCCTTTGAATGTCTCTTTTATGTTTTCCTCCAAAATGTTGCCGTTATGGCTGCGTTTGCAAAGTGCATTGTATTTTACACAGAATGCTCCAGGAATTGACTTCTTATTGATCAACTTATCGGAAGATTAGCACGATATTAACTGCTATAAGCTCCAGTTTGTCTCTGGTTACAGTTGCTTTAGTAATTCCCTGCGTTGAGGGAGCAATGGATGGATGCACTCATCGGCTACACACACTGTAATGTGCTCAGGTCTGACCCTGCATTTGTGCGCGTGTCGTTTGATTTATTAAGCGTTGTGGTTTCACAGCATCATAACCGTAAGTGACACGCTGTTGATTTACTGATAAGCTTCGGCTTTTGCCGTCGCTGTGGACCTCAGAGGGAGCGGCACCGGCTCTTAGCCTCACACGTCCTTGAGTCAAGGCTGCAAGTTGCCCTTGACTCTCTCTCTCACACACACACACACACACGCCCACCCCTTTATTGACATATTTTAAAAACCTTTATACCCACAGTCCACTGCAGATGTGATTTTATTTTGCTGACAGGGCACAGATGTGATTACACAGGCCAACAGAGCAGATTGTATTTTTCTCAAGGGAGCACAGCAATTAAAATGTCACAGGTGGCTGCAACAACAGAAATATTAAACTCCCATTTTTGTGTATTTAAATGTCATTGAACGTAGACCCTGTTACAGGATCAGTTGAATGACGATTAAAATCAGGTTTTTCCCCTAAATGCTATTCAGCGATTTAATGAATGAGGCTTTTTATGGTTGTAGGGAATAAGAAATATAAATTTAAATGTCATAATTAAAATTTTTCTCTTCTTGGCTCGTCCCTTTAGGGGTTGCCACAGGAGATAATCTGCCTCCTTTAGTGATCTGCATATTTGATTTGGAAAAGGTTTCACACCGGAACCCTCCTCATGTATCAGGCTTGTGACCAGCACTATAGGAGACCACTGGTTATTATTTCATTTAATTCAAATGCAAACAAAAAAATTAATCCTTGCAAATAATAATCAGTAATAATAACAAATTAAACATGTAAGGTACATTTTGCAACATGTCCTTTGTTTGGATACGAGTAAAACTGAGCAGGCTTATGTAATATATATTTTAGTTTTTCAAATAATAGCCGCAGGTGTACAGCGTACATTTTCAAAATGAGTGCAATAATAATTCAAGGTGAAAAAATGCCTTCTGATTAAAGCAGAATTGTAAATGTTGCTTCTCACGTTAAAGGTGAAGTAAGTAGTTTATAGTGACATCTAGAGGAGAGGCTGAAATTTATAACAATGAACTGCTCCTCTGCTCACCCCCTCCCTTCCCTGAGCGCTACGGTATCCGCAGCTGGTCAAATGTCGTCCTCGTCGTCTTTCTCCGTGTCAGCAGATGAGGTTCGTGAGGCGAGGGAGAGGGCGGAGCTACCACGGCCGTAGCAGACGAAGCGGAGAGAGTGGAGGCGGGACTTCAGCTACAAGTAAAGAGACGCTTGATTTGTTCTCTCGCGTTTGTCCTTACAGGCTCCGGTAGAAACATGGCGTCTCGCTGCTAACAGTGGCTATGCAACCGCGGCCCGCGACCATGTTATTTTACATGACTTTTTGAAACACTACGAAAATGAAACAAAAACTATTATACAGCGACTAGACAATGCAGGAGCACATATGTATAAAAAAGTGGATTTTGGGTTATATAAACCCATAAATACTACACATTGTCCCTTTAAATCATGTCATTCCACAATTCACATGTTAAATGGGAGACCATCTATCCTCTATCTAAACCCCTATATCCTCTTTTTTTTGTTACTTTATGCTTGGACTGCCATCGCTGCTCCGATACACCACTCTGACCTCTGTGTCCATTATCACGCTGCAGGTATTTCTGCTTGGCTGGTCTTGTGTGCAGTAGATGGCGACATCGTGGGAGGTTCTACGGAGACAGGATAGAGAGGAGAGGACACGAGGCTAAATGTGGGAAAACGTGTCGGAAATAAGTCTGGGGTCAGATGAAAGACGGAAGGGAAACGGGGGAGAAAAAAAGGTGGTGGTGGTGGGCAGAAAATGTTGAATAAGTGGAATGAGGGAAGGGAGGGGAGGGGAGGAGAGGGAGAGAGAAAGCTCCCGGGAGCTGCCTTCCTCTGGCAGGCTAATTGAAGCTCTGTGTGGCAGGAGACTCAGAGCTGTCACTCTCATGAAGAGCCTATTTGCTGCACTTTATAGGCTGTGTGCTGAATTCTGATGATGTTACCCAAAGCCACAGACACTGAGACCCCCACCCACCCACTCACTCCCTCCCCAGTTCTTCACAGATTATACATAACAGGGTCAGAGTCATTCTGAGCACAAGCCGCGGCCGAAGCACAACAACACGCGAACGTTGGAACATTTTGTTCCGACTATATCTTGTAAATTTGTCAGCCAGTTTCACGCATAATAATGTGACATTAGACTAGACGTGGGGAAGTGTGTTCCAGTCGTACTGGTTTTCCCTCGTTGGATTCCGTGAAAGTCTGTCTTTGAGCAGAGCACATAGCTGCGAGCGTCCGGTGAATTATTCATCGTGGATAAAAGCAGTCGGCTATGAAAATATTTACCCAATAACTGAAGAGAGCGTGATGAGAGAGGCACGGGTAAAATGAGTAGAAACTGAGTGCAACACGTGTTTCGCTATAGCTGTTGATTTTGGACATGGATATAAGGATGACACTGTCTGACTGTGAACAAAGGGCTGTGACGGTGGACGGTAGTTTTCTTCGACGTCATTTTGCCAAAATGTTTATATCAACACTCAACTGCCTGCAACAAAAAAATTCAAATTGAACTAGAATGTTTGTTCTGCACACTGGGTCACTAACTCTTTACAATTCCAAAGTGTAATTGAACAGAACAAATACACTTTACATGAGTGGTGATTGAAGTTTGGCTCACTGTTTTTTAATCTCATTAATGACTCTTCCTCAGTCAGTCTGGTGCCATCAATGATTGTCTTCATTTTTTACCACAGGCAGCACGAATTATTGATCTTCAGCCATTGGGTTTTTCCCACACATTTGCATATAGATTATAACCACAACTAACTGTTGTGTATTCCCACAACAGACCTGTTTGCATCTTTGTGATGATGTGTATTTGACATGGAGGGTTAAAAATGATTGATTGCGCTTTAAGGTCCAACTAGAAAGGTAGTAATTGAAGATAAACGACTTCTTGAGTTGTTTTAAGCGTACAATTCATTGTATGAATTGTTGTTTACATAGCACTATATTAGGCTTTAATATTTCTATCAGGAGCCAGACCACCATTTTACAAAAGCCCACAATGGACAAACAAGACATCTTTCGTGGTTTGATGCTAAACTGAATATTACAAAGGTTTTCTGACACACATAAAGGGAGGGATATGTATCTGTCACATGCAACACACTGTGCCTTTATAGAGAAAACACTTGCTTACTTTAACCATAACCCTATATATATATATATTGCCTTAGCATGAGGGAGCTCTATCAAACCAGAGGTGGGAATAAATAATCAGTGGGTGCCAGAGGTGCTGCACAGCAAGACACTTAAAAAGAATCATTTGTCATTCCTCATCAATCTGCTTCTTCAGGCCTGGACAGAATTTATCCACAGGCTGGTATTTACTGAGCAGGAACCCCCCTTTGTGACGATTGATTGGGACACGCTGCTTCCAGGCATAAATGTAAAGTTTGAGTATATTTTGTCTTAATTATGTTAAAAGAAGTAAATAAGTCCTTCTCTAATAAATTAAGTCATTCATGTTTAGCACAGAAGTAAAAGCATGAAAATACAGTAGGAGCAACAAAAGTAAAAACTATTCATCATGCAGAATGGCCCATTTCAGCATTGTATTATACTACTATACTACAACTATAACTACTGCTATTAAGCTTATTTGTTTATTCATTTAAAAACATTTTTTTAATATGAATATATTTCTATCAATTCATGTTTTATATTCCTGAAAATGTTAGATTTCTTTTTACATTTTACTTACATTTATACATTGTTTACGAGTCTATTTAACAATTAGAGAATGTATTCAATCTGTGCCCCCAGTAGACAATGGGTTTAAAATCGAAGGTTGCATGAAATGGAATTGCCATATAATCATGTCTTGTTTTGCATTGAACACTTAAATAAGAAACCTGATGGCTGTTTAACGCACAAAGGGAAATCCTTCTCATTGGTCGGATAGAGTTGCTAAGGCTCGTGTTGTGGCTACAAATCAATTGTTATACCTGGAAGACTGAGGTGGAACCTTAACACCATCAGGTATGTGCTCATTCTTCTTACGAGGACTCTGACATTTTCTGTCACATGAAGGCTTCACAAAAGACAAAAAGCCTGGCAGCCAGAAAGGTAAGGTCTGACAGTGTGCAGCTATTTCTATCACAGTTACAGAGCGAGGAGGAAGACAATAGATAATGACTCTATTTCATGTAATTCATTTGAATCGGTGCTACCTGGCAACCGCGACTGCCTACTGTGTACGTTGTATATATGCAAGGTTCACATGTGAAGATCTTGTGACTGAGAGAGCTGTTGGTTTAAAGTGGGTAATGTGTACATTGTGATATAACAGAGTTTGGATTCAAGAGGTGACGAAGTAGAGCGGGTTACATACGAGTACAGTGAGAGGTGTGGGGGTCAGAGGGGCAGCGTTTTTGGATTAAAGCTTTCACTTTCTGCAAAAAGAGGACAGATAGTGTGTTAAATGTTACCACTGGGTTTCAATCCTCCCACTCAGTAACAGGAAACAGTTCACAGTAGAGGTGGGGGGAAGAAAATCAATTCACATAAGAATCGTGATTCTAATCATCATCCACAATTCTGAATTTCATAAATTTCAAAAATCGTTTTTTTTGTTGTTGTTTCTATTTTCTATTTTTCTAAGTTTCTATTTTGAAAAAAAACCACAAAACACCAGTTTGTGTTATTTGTGTACAATTTATTTGTGTAACTTCTGGGAGAAAAAGGCAGCTAGCCTAAGCTTTTTATTTATGCAAGTTATTTTATTGTACAGTAAGTAAGTTTTTATTTGTTTTGAACGAATAAATGTTAACTTTTGTCTTAAGTTTGCGTTTGTGTGATTACATCATTGGAATCAGTTTATTTTAAAATCACATAAACTTAAACAAACTGTATTGTTTTAATGCCAAAATTTGCCTTAACACACTATGTATTGTATCAATTTTGAATCGAATCATGACCCTAAGAATCGGAATCGTATCGTGAGACACCCAAAGAGTCACATCCCTAGTTTGCAGTTTGTCTTTTTTTGTGGTTTTCGAATCTGATTTTATCAAGTCCAAATATTTTTATTAAACCAGGAGAAAACTCATCGAGATTAAAAATCTATTTTTCAAAGGTGACCTGGCCAAGACAGGCAGCAGCACAATGCACACACAGTGACAGACAAACACACAGTTAAAATAAAGCAAGTCAATTCACAAATTCAAAAGACCCATTTCTGTAACTGGGAAAACAACTACTTAAAACACTGACATCTTAAAGAGTTGAGCTCAATTTTCTTAATTTTTAACTTAAAAGCATTGAACAAAATTAAGTCCAAGGTCTTTCCGCACATTGAAGACAGAAAGCAACACCACGTCCTTTGAATGTAAAAAGTGTGGACCAGCATCTTTCCACATGATAACGGAGCATAAATAATTAGGCCACCAAACATTGCCTTATAAATAAATAAGTAATAGTGACAGAGGCTATGAGTGTGAAGAAAGTACTGAAGTGATAAAACTACGATTCATAACAAACTGGCCTTGCAGATATGACACAAACGATGACTTTTGGTTGGAGTCACCGAAAACCCGAAACTCATGAAAGACATAAACCTTAAGATAATAATTTGGGAGTTGTTGTGCTGCAATAAAACTGTCAACACCAGCCGCAGATGTAAATGTGAGGGCTGAAAACTGAAGCTTAGAAGGAAAAACAAGTATATGTTGATGTAAAGTGAGTTTTTGGTAAAGAGGATCTAAATAATTGCTATTCCTGAACAAACACACTCTTAGATATAAGGGTTCCAAAAGTGTCCTTGTACAAGGGCTGAGGTTCTACCTGAAACCATTTGCTTCTGGAAAATCCTTTCCTGAAGAAAGGTTTTTTCAAGGGTTCTTGGTAACACTAATGGTTCCAGTAAGAACCATTTAGATCCAGAGAACCCTTTAAAACCCCTTTACTGAATAAATGGTTTAAAAGGGAAGGTTCAACCATGGAGCCGAAAAGGGTTCTCCTATGAGGACAAGCCGAAGAACCTTATATGGTTCTTCTCAGCACTTTTGTTTCTTCGAGTGTTAGTACACACTATAAGCATTAGTTAAGCATTAATAAATATCTAATTAATCATTTATAACGCATGAATACTCATTAGTATGTAGTTTGTGTACTTATTATAAAGTGTTCAATATTTCTTTACAGCCCCAGAAGGATGGCTATAACCTCCCATCTCATAACGCCGTGGCACAGATCCTACCAGGTTACCAGTGTCGTGTCACTGAGGCAACGACTGACCTCCAGAATGTAACTCAGCAGGAGAAGAAGGGAGCAGAAGCTGCTCAGACCAGCAGGCCCAACATAAACCATACATTTCAAGTACATCATCCACATAAAAGGTAAGACAATGTGTGGAAAAATAAGATTTCAGTAAAAACCAAATCAGGATGGAACAATTTTACTAAGGCGTGATTTTAATAAATGTTTCAGACCCATGCTTCTACCTGACTTAGAGGAGAATCCCGTCATGGCAGAGATCACTGACCTCCAGATTAAGGTGACGAGAGCAATCAGTGAGTCAATCAATGCTGTCGCATTTAGTTAGTGAGCAGTGATATAAGGGTGTTACACTAAAGCAGAAACGCACAGTATATAAGATGACTATTTCTCAGTGGTTTGAAATGTCACTGTTTGGGTCCATGGGTTGTTGGAAACCATATTTAAGCTTGTCGATTAATTGGATGATTTCCCTGTGGCACATACATTGGTGCATAAAGCATCGAGACACGCACAGTCAGGATAATGACATCAAGTCCTTGTGTTTCAGTCCAGCTGGTGCAGTAGCTGCAGAGTGACAGTGTGTTCAACAGCAAAGCATTTTTTTTTTATTGTCTTCAAATCACAGAGAGGCAGTGGGAGTCTCCAGTATTCACCGGCACACTCACAGACTCCGCTTTTTTTTTCTTTTCTTTTCTTTTTTTGACACACGAAAGGACTTTTCTAGACTCATCATAAGACATCATCTGTCCCCCCTCGTGCCTATGTGGGCCCCCACCTCGACAGAGACACCATCTCATGCAGTCATGATTGTCACCTCCTCCATGCCATTTCAATTAGATGCTCAATTTCACCCTCGCGTCCCACGGGAGTCACAACCACACCATTCAAGATTGGAATCCCCTGGAATACCTCACACCCCCCACCCCCCCATCCCGTCCTCATGCAGCTGGACCCTGCTCTCATTCCCCATTCAATTGTATCTATTCAACATGACGGAGGAAAATGGGAGCAGGAGCAGAGAACAATGGCGACACACAGCAGGCGCATGCCATACGTGGAGACCTTACTTTATAAGAGAGCTAAGCAACAATATGATTTCTCAGCAATGTGTCTCTTTTTAAAAATAATTTTTCGGTAATACTTTATATTAAAGGGACACTATGTAGTATTTATGGGTTTATATAACCCAAAATCCACTTTTTTATACATATTATGTGCATTGTCTAGTTGATGTATAATAGTTTTTGTTTCATTTTCGTAGTGTTTCAAAAAGTCATGTAAAATAACACGGTCGCGGGCCGCGGTTGCATAGCCACTGTTAGCAGCGAGACGCCATGTTTCTACCGGAGCCTGTAAGGACAAACGCAAGAGAACAAATCAAGCGTCTCTTTACTTGTAGCGGAAGTCCCGCCTCCTCTCTCTCCGCTTCGTCTGCTACGGCCGCGGTAGCTCCGCCCTCTCCCTCGCCTCACGAACCTCATCTGCTGACACGGAGAAAGACGACGAGGACGACATTTGACCAGCTGAGGATACCGTAGCGCTCAGGGAAGGGAGGGGGTGAGCAGAGCAGAAGGTCTTTGTTGTAAATTTCAGCCTCTCCTCTAGATGGCACTATAAACTACTTACTTCACCTTTAAGGAACACATATTCACCATTAACTAGGTGCATACTAACATATAAAAGTCGCATACTAGCCCTTTATTAGTGATCATTAAGCACATATTAACACTTTCTTCTACATAACCGTATTTTACCTCTATTACCACATGAATTACGATTTTTCCTAAATAAGGTGTTAATATTTACTGATAAAGGGCTAGTATGCTACGTATATGCATGTTAGTAAGCACCTCGTTGGTGAATATGTGTTCCTTAATATAAAGTGTTACCGCATTTTTCAAATTTAAAAGAAAGCAAAGGAAAATTGCGTCAAATCGTATGGGCTTATTTTATATCTTGGTGAGAATTTTGTCAGCAAGTTAAATGAGCTTCTCAGAAAGACGCTGCACAATCGCACCAATAAGAATGATCCGAGGTCCTCGGTTTAAGCTTCCGTGACAAAAGATCTTACAAAAAGACCTTGAAAGGACAGCGCATTAGTGTCGCTCTGGGTTTGAGAAACTGAATTTTGAACAAACTGTGACCTTAGAAAACTGATTTACATGAACACACTGTAGTTGTGTTCTGTAGAACACACAAAATCCTCTTTTATGTGCTCAATTATTTTCTTTGAAATCCTCAAAGATACTTTACAACATGAAACAAGCGACATAAGCACTAAAAAAAAAAAAAAAAACATGCAAAACACAACATTAAAATAGACATACATTAGACACTGAGCCTCATTTTAACCCATACATGTAGTGTGTAATGTGTTCACTGCTACATTGGTGCATTTTCAAATTCTGCACAGAAATGTCTAGACTTTGTTAAAGGATGGAGCTGAAGAGACATCTAGAGGCGGAGATTATATATGACCACACAACATCAAAACACCTGTGACTGTGCTGTTCACAGTGTGTGTGTGTGTGTGTGTGTGTGTGTGTGTGTGTGTGTGTGTGTGTGTGTGTGTGTGTGTGTGTGTGTGTGTGTGTGTGTGTGTGTGTGTGTGTGTGTGTGTGTGTGTGTGTTCTTGTACATGCGGCATACTGAGGACCAGTGAGGGTTTTTAACCAACAAAGTGAGGACATTTAGGCCCGTCCTCACTTTGTTTTCATTGAAATCACTTCCATAGGTTGCTATAACACGCTATAGTCAATTTGTCGAAAAAAATAAAAAAATTTCGATGACATAGTATAGTATGACGTTTTTGGACCAAAAATTTTGGGTACATTTTTTTTTTTTAAATTTGGACGAAATAGTATAGTATGACATTTTTTGTAAAATTTTGGACCAAAAATTTTTTGTCAGAGATGTTTTCAAATTTTGGAACAAACATTTTGGGTAAAAAAATTTTTTTCACATTTTGGACGACATAGTATAGTATGACGTTTTCGTAAAATTTTAAAAAGTTTTCCAGCCGTTTTTGCTCTGGGGCGCCACCAGCAGACATTTTATGGTACTGCAACCAGTAGTTCCTTATAGATGTCATTCATGAAGTAGATATTTGTAATAGTGTTGATTTATAAAGTGGAAATGCTGGTCCTCACTTTGTCTGCAACTCGGTCCTCAGTATGCAGCAAGTACAAGAATGTGTGTGTGTGTGTGTGTGTGTGTGTGTGTGTGTGTGTGCGTGTGCGTGTGCGTGTGGTCAGACAGAAATGTGACTGACAGCAACAACAACAAAATGTCTCTGGCTATTTGATTAAAAATAAATTTGAGATATTACATTAGGGGGAAATAGTCCTAATAATAATAATAATTTATTTGTTGGCACCTTTCACCACGCTCAAGGTCACTTTACAGATTAAACAACATCATGGAGAGCAGAGAAACCCAACAGAACTCAGCCGAAAAAAACTCACTTTTAACAGAAGAAGAAATGTCTGACAGAACCAGACTCAAAGGTGTGCGGCCATCTGCCTCGACCGGTTGGGGTGAAAGGAAAAATGGGGGACAAGAGGAGAGGTGGAGGACAGATAGGGGGGATGAGGCAGAGACAGAAGAAAATAATAGCCTCCAAACTGGATCTGGAAGGAAAGACACAAACTAGGGAGAGAAAGAACAAGGTTAATCACATGCAGTAATAATAAAATACCATAATATAATAACAATATTATAGGGAGTAAGACATTTTAAAGAGGTGCGGTTTGAGGTGAGACTTGAAGATGTCGATTCAGTTCTAGTTCTGCACTCATACAAAACTGCGTTAGGGGGGCGGAATTTTGAAACGTGCCCCTTCTAACACTGTGAGATTGACAGAAGCGTTTGTGTAACAGGAGGTGGGAACTTATCGTTCAGCCATGAGTAAGATGGCAGAAGACATTATAGCTCTAAGGACACAGGTGGTGACGTTGGAGGCAGAAAACAGCCAGCTCCGCAGTGACCTGTCTCTGCACCAGGACCTTGGCCGACATCTGCTGGATGACGCAGACATTGCCGTCATGACCAAGGCTGAGATTGCTGACCGTATAGGTAAACTCATCAACAACTAAAAGCAGCTGTGAAGGCATTTCATTGGCAGACAAACTCATGTTGAATGTGGAAGTCGGCCCGTCTTTGTGTTTGCTAAACCTTGTGAGTGTCTTGTCTAAAAACAGACTGTGGCATTTTGTGATAAGGCCACACATTTAGGCCACAGACCCTGATAAAAGCTGCGCTTGCTAGTGCATCGCTTATCTACTGAAGGACAGCGGGTGACCCTGAGTGAAATGATGCTCCCGAAGGTTTCTTTGCTGCCACCAAAGCAAAGAGACGAGATTGAAGCCCCGGCCAAAAGATAATCCACTACATTTCACAGCATCATAAAGTGTATTGGGATCTTTATAGTTTGAGAGTTCTAAGCCTCAAACTTAAGACATTGATCAGTCAAGTTTGAAAAGACACTGAAATATATACCAATTAAGTTTACTTTTGCTAACTTTGTAGATATGAGTGTATCTTTAAAAAATTGTATGCATCACTGTGTAAATTTTCCTTGCTGTTGTCTGAAGCATCCCTGAAATTCAAGCTGGCCAGTGAGACCAGTAAGGTGGCCACACAAAGGGACAGGATCCAACAGCTCCAGAACGAGCTCATCAAGGTTAGGATCGATGCAAAAACACTCATGACCTAAGGCTACATATTTCAATTTGTTGTTTCCCGAGTTAGCTTTTTTTTCATATGCAGAAAAACGACAGTGAGAAGGAGCTGCTAAAACGCAACAGAGTTCAGCAGCAGCAGAAAGGGAATCTGCAGCACCATCAGAGTCACATGGCAAACGTGGCAACTTTAGAGGTCACCATCAAACGGCAGGAAAAGGTGAGTGTTTCAATAGTTCAGGAAACACTTCTGTCAATATTACAATGTAAATGTAACATGTAATGGTACATTTTTATGAAAATACTGTATTATGCTTTATCTTCACTGTTTTAGGTCATTGAGAAGATGGAGAAAGCTTTAGAAAGTAAAATCAGAGAGATGAATAGACTGAAAGGTGATGGCAAAACACAAGTGATGTTACTATAATACACAAACTGATACAGTGCTCTCAAAACAGCCTTAAATGCTAACATGAATGCATCACATTATTTCTATAGCTGCACATTGATGTGAATCTCTCATAGCTTCTACAATATCTCAAAGTTGTTCAGGCCTGAAGACTTTGGAGGCCATTGCATTGTCAGCAGCAATATTCAGTTACATGTTGTAACATACAAACAAGGTCAAATTGGTCTTCAGGGGCCCAAAGTGTCTAAGGGCGCTTTCACACCACTAGTTCGATTATTCGATCCACACCAGGCAATACAATTGTTATTATGTAACATATGACTCCAGTGTGGTTCCGCTTTCACACCAGCAAACCAACCAAAATTGGCCCGATTGACGTTTCATCAATGTGTTTATATCTTCCGGTAGAAAAGCACCAATTTTGACTCACTGTGGAGCAACACGTTCGCACATTGCTACTTGCTCTGATCTTCGTTTATTACATTCTCCGCATTGGCCATTTTTGGCAAAATATCCAATTTGAGAACGAGTCGCGGCTGCGTCTGGAGAACAATCTGCTGATGCGCTGGAGTCGGCGAAGACGTATAGCGCGTCATTTCAGGCAGAGGAGACGCGATATTTTCATGAATGTGGTCGTGCTAACTATGAGACGAAGATTGCTCCAAGGACCTACAAGGTAGGCTATGTCCATGGCATTTACTGCAGACCCATTTATTTGGACCTACAGTCTATGGTTTGGACCCGAGTTCGCGTTCTCACCAGAGTCTGACAATTGGTTGCGGAGTCAATCGGACCGAGACCACCTCTTTTTGGCGGTCTCGGGTCCGCTTGATTTGGTGCGGACCCGAGTGCGATCGATGCTTTCACAACAACAAAAACGAAACGAACTAGAGTTTTTGGTTCGAATGGATCGTTTGGTGCGCACCAACTGCTGTTGGTGTGAAAGCGCCCTAAATAACAAAACAAAACGTGATTCCCCACACCTTTACACCACCAACACCAGCCTGGACAAGGCAGGATGGGTCCATAATGTTGAACTTTTGACCTTCATCCAAGGTCATCAGATCAGACCAGGCTTTTCTATCCATTAACTGTTTTATTTTATGGCCAGCAACTGCTGCAGCCTCCGATTTTTATCCTCTGCTGACAAAAGGAAACTATTGATATTTTCTTCCGTTATTTGTTCATTCTTAACCGCTTGCTAGCTCTACAGTCATACACTATAGGATCTGAGATACCATCAGTTTCTGTCACCTCTGACCCCTCACACAATGTAATCTTGCCAGTTTTCCCACATAATTTTGAGGGAAAAACCACAGCCTGCATGAAAATCTCACGTCATCAGCAATTTCAGAAACACACCAATAGGCACCACCAATTTCACAATCACTGAAATTACACTCTTTCCACTTTTTATATTTGACATTTCATGAAGACATGCCGTTGTGCAGAGGACAAGAGACAGAGTTGGCCCTGGTGGCCGAGAACTCGCGTCTCAGAGAAGAGTTGGACAGGATTCACAGGCAGCCTTTACGTGCTGTTATACACCACGAGTCAGCACAGGTACCTCAAACATCACAGCAGCACACACACACACACACCGAAAATTCCATATATTATGTCCAGTGGAAAATAAAGTGACTTGTTCGATGTACCCATCAGACAAAAGAGGTTCTTCCACTCAAGGAGAAACTGGCTTTACTAAATAAACTTGAGAAAGCTGAGGCACGAGTCCAAACACTGGAGGCTCAGGTGAAAAATGAGATACTCGTTCATTTAATTCTTAACATCGCTCACGTTTTATTCATATTCACGAACGTTTTTTTAACCATTTGGGTTTTATCTATTACAGTTGGAGGAGAACTCCGAGTTGTGGGGGAGAAAGAAACAGGAACTGTTGAACAAACTGAGCGAGCGCAGACACGGCTTTGTCCCAACGGCCTCCACAGTCGTCCGTAATGTTTCTGCAGTCAGCTGAGTTTGTCGCATTTGAAAAACTTAAAATGAGGTCCCTCTGTTTTCGTCTTCTTTTAGGCATCTATATCATTTTGCAAACATCAGCAAACAGAGACTAAAATAAGGAACTGAAAGTCAAATATTAAAACCATAAATAGTTTAGGAATTAAAATATGAAATCACATTAAATAAAGATATTTTGTGTCAGTTGCATTGATATAATTATGTGTTGTATATAGTTATACATACATGTTTACAGGTTTAATAAAATACATGGCTCACAGACTGCATATTAGGTAAAATATATATATAGTGTAATATGTAACTACTTTCTTCACCAGTTATGGAATTACTGAGGTAATTTGTTGATGCATATTTTAATTTTTGAAGTTTTTTTTTTCATTTGTTGCCTTTAAAGCCGGACAGTTGTATTTTATATTTATATTGCTATGTATTGTGAAGCCCTTTATGATTATTTGTGATACAGAACTACAAAAATGACTTATCATGCACCACAGGTTTCATTAAAACACAGTTTTTACAAAGTAGTTTCCAATGGTTTCAAAGTCAAAACAACAGGCTTGTCTGGTAGCAGAATAAGCTCAAAAGTACTCTGCACTTCCAGGTGGCGCTGTTTCTCCACTCGGAAGTTCTCAAGCATCTGGAGACAGGATTCAAACAGTTAATATGATGTGCACATGTGCAACAAAGTATGGCGAGACTGCTCTTTATTCTTTGTATATCTCACATGGATGAGGAAGAGCTGCATCTCTGCCTCAGCTATCCTGCGTCCTAAACACTGACGGGGGCCGAAGCCAAAGCTCAGGCTCCTGAAGTAGTGCGCCTCCGTCTTCAGCCAGCGGGAAGGCTGATACTGCTCCGGCCGTGCAAACACCTTTGGGTCTCTTCCCATTGCATATAATCCTAACTGAACTAATGTCTAATCAGAAACACAACAATCATAAGCAACTGCATGTTTTATTTGAGGAGAAAAAAAAGGTGATTTCAACCAACCAGTACATTTTAGATACTTTACACTTATATTTTTATACACTGGACACTTTATAACGTAACTAAGGTTTTTACTTACTTTCTTTCTTCATATTACATTTTAAAGGTGCATTATGTAATAAATCTAAAGCAACTGGCCATAAAATCCTCCTAATATGTCAGGAACTCGGGAATAATGTTCATATAACAAACTGAACTCACCAACAACAACAGTGCAGCCAAAATATTTGCATTAAAAAAAAATATTTTGCAGAGTGCAAATCATGTTTATGTTTTGAAATCATGTTTTGGCGTCATGTGGCGCCACCTACTGCTGTCTACCAAGCATTGCAGTCAGTAGAGTCTCAGCTGCCGAGCAACCACGGGTTGCCAGTTACGCCAGAAAACGAAACCTAAAAGACCTCTGTATTTTGAATTTGAATGTAGTAACCGTTTTTGGCCACATTCTTACATGTGGCACCTTTAATTGATATTCTCTTGGGAGCAGGAACAAGGAATTTCACTGCACTTTGCACTGTGTATGATTGCGTATGTGACAAATAAAACTCTCTTGAATCTTGAACTTACCCCAGCCGGGATGTGGTAGTTTTGAACAATAATGTCTTCTGCTATGTATCTTTGCAAGCTCACCGCAACTGGGTGTAACCTGTGGAATTAAAATGAATAAAGAAAACTCATTAACAGTGGCAGCAAGAGGACAATGACGGGTCATTATCAGAACAACTGCAGGATATACAAGTGCTAAATGTGTTACGTTTGTGAGAATATTTGTGTGATATCTTATTTTAGTATATTTCTAACATAAAGTGTGATCTGTGCTGTGCAGTCTGCATCTATTCCCGTCACCTCAATGTTTCCTTCAAGGCTCCTTTCACCAAAGGAATCCGCTTTAACATTTCCAGCAGGTCTCCCTGGCTTTCAGCTCGTGCTGCAGCCACCTCTGCCCTCAGCTCCTCCTGGAGGCTGGGGTGCTTGGCCAGTTCATACAGTGTCCACAGCAGCGTTACAGAAGTCTGACACACACACAAACACAGTTAAGTGGTTTTAAAGAAGACGCACAGATACAAGATTTGGGGAGAAACATTACTCGTTTCTTACTGTATCTACTCCTCCAGCCATTAGCTCAGCGACACTGGCCTTGATGTCTTCGATGGAGAGCTTGTCCAGCATGAGAAGGCTGGCAAGGACTCCTGGGTATTTCTTTGGCAGGCCACTATCCTGACGTAGCTGCCTGTAGATATTCTGGATGCAGTGGTCAGCTGACACAGTGAAAGGATATAAATGATGATATGATATCCAGATCCAGGAACAGCAATCCATTGTACATATTTTTGGAAGGATTCTTTAAAAGATAATTGAACTGCATCATGTTATAGGTATCAGTATTGAGCAGTGAGCAAAATTGACCTTTAAAGCTCACAGAGTGGTCCTGTTGCACATAAATGTCAGTTATGGAGGTCTACTTACATATATTAACTTGTTTTTATGGTCAAAAACCTCCTAGTTGCTGTAAACTAGCCGATAGAAATCCTCTTTTCTGACAGTGTTTTTCTGCTGCGAGATTTCAGAGTGAACTTTCACCCCCAGAAGACAGAGTCTTGTGATTGGCCAGTAGTATCCAGCACATCCGTTCTCAGAAGCGCATCGCCCCCCTCTGGAACGGCAGATGCACTGCTCCTCCTTATCAAAACATTGTTTTAACAGTGTTTAAAAATAGCTTCGTCACGACTCCCCGCCGCAGTCCCTTTTATGACTTTAAACCGGAGTCAGACCCAGAGTCAGAAGACACTGTTGCTCGTGAAACACCACAACGGACGTTATTCTTCTTCTGCGGTTCAATGTACGTAACCGGATGTGCCCGGACTAGTGCCCGGAGCAGGACGATCGGTTATACGATCAGGAGAACCGCTGCTTACGTAACTATTACGGGATTTTCAGTGATCTCGTTGAGCCCCGAGATTACAATAAAACACAACGTTTTCAGCAATGGCTGAACTGTTTGTTTCGTACCGTCAGGGCTTCATAAACAAGGTAATGCTGCAGATACACACCAAAAAACAGCGATAATAGGAACTTCCGGTCTAGTTCCGCTTTAATGTTCTCCATATTTCCACAATAATTGCTTGAAACTTGACATGAACAATGTGGTGGAGGTCAGGAGCAAGAAGCCACCTCTCACATAAACATTGAAAATAAATATATCAGTGTGTGAGAACCAAACACTCAGATCTTGAAGGTTCACGTGATAATTAACGACACCACAACTGTCACCACTATAATGTAAATACTCAATCCCGGTCGTCTTCTTCTGAGGCCTACCTTGATTGAAGATCCCATCCCAAGCCTCCACATGGTCCCGCCACACCTTTGATCCAATCCGTCTCAACAGACCAGGGGGTATGTACAGCATCGGTGAGGTAGTCTTAAACATGAGGGTGATGCAGTCGATGAAGCGTTGAGCTTCTGGGTCGATGTAGTCCAGCATCAGACCCAGACGCTCACCATACAGCACCGAGCTCACCGCTGTGTGGAACAGAAGTATTAGAAGAGGTGGAAAATGGCACTGTACATAAAAAAAAAAAAAAAATATCAAGAGGTAAAATTCACACTCACATTCTAGTGCGTATTTAAACAGTTCTTGAGAGAGGTCGGTCGTCCATTTGTTTTGGCCACTTCGCTTTATCTTTTTGTGAATTCTGGCCACAAAATCTTGTCCCACTTCGTCCAGCAAAGGCACAAAGTTTTCCAACATTTTCGGGGAAATCACCTCCTTGTTGAGGACCACCCGGTTTGATCTCCAGTCTTCTCCATTCCTGTGGATGTTGTTAATAAAATCAGTCTTATAGCACTTAGTAAAATGTGTATTTTCATCCAAGAGTCCAATTATTAGAAAAGCATTATTTGTAGCCAACAGGTAAAAAAAGACAAAAACACCACATACTTGAGTAAAACGCCACATTTGCGATTCCTGTATTCTCTGTATGCATTCCACGGTTCAACTTGCAACCTTCTAGGGTAGTGACCTTCTGCTCTGAACACAAGAGCAGCATCCTCGGGATTGATAATATTTACACTTTCATAATATCCTATTTTTTCCCTGTCAAACACAAAGTGAGAGGTATATAAGGTCTACAAACATGCACAAATATACAAACATGTTAGTCACAGATTATTTTAATTAAAAAAAAGGCATTAGAATCTGTGTGTTCTTCTGTAACGTATTTCCATACCTGTAGATTGGTCCATAAGTCTTGAAATTCTGCAACATGATGCGGTGAATGTTTTTTAAGCCGTCCAGCTTCCAGAAATTGTACAAGTTGGCAACTCCGTTCTTCCACAGTCCAGGAATCTCATTGAAAGGCCTGACAAAACTGCTGCTTTCTGAGAAAGCCTGCTTGACCACTGGCATGCTACTGCTACAGCGCACGCCCAATGTTGTCAGCTCTTCTGTCCAGCGCAGGGGAAGCACCACAGGCCTGCGCCACACACTGCACCTGGCCATCCCAGCAACAGAAATGCTCAAATGTCTCAACTCTACCTATAGCAGCTACTCTGGCTGTTCCAGGGACATTGGGTGCAAAAGAAGGAGGCTGGACTAAATAAATAGTCATCCCCCCTCTCACTGTGCAGATCAAGGCCGATATTTACAGCCTCATAGAAAGGGGATGGGTTTTAGAGGGATTCTGTTGATAAAGATACCAACACTGCTTATCAATACTGTTACTGATAATTCTCTATACACACACAACATAATTCTTAACTCACCATCAGAGGTCTTCAATAAGTAGAAATTCTTACAAGTGATGCCGACAGTGTCTTGAACAAGTAGCTTCACATTTAACCAAAACAAATGTAACCTTCAGCCTTCCATCAGCAGGAAGGCTGCAACAAGGACACTGCAGTTCTATCTATAAACATTAGCAGCCAAATATACTGCACTGCCTTGTTTATAGACTTCTTTATATGTAAATGTTTCAGGGAGTTGTTAGTGTTAGTCCATTAAGTTGCAACTACATTTTACACACGATATAAGAAGCTTTATTTTCACAAAACTTAGCAGAGAGATGCTGTATATTTTCTGAGACACATTTTCCATTTCAAAATTCCATTCTTTTCCAGACTTCGCTCAGGGTTTTTTTTTCAAGCATAGTTTGCATCTAGCTTTTTAATTTAATCAAATTCCATATTTTTCCATACTCTGTAGGAACCCTGACCTAAACACACAATGCTTAATAATCATTGTGTAAAAAGTGTCAAAAACTTTTGTTTTGTACAAAAGCGTTTCCTACGATTGAGATTCAAAACAAACATAATCAGTGCACACATTAACACAGTTAAAATCAAGGATATAATAAATAGATTTTAAAAAATCACTAGGAGTGCTGTTTCTTGAGTTGTTTTACGAGTTCCTCCAGCTTCATAGCAGTTTTAATGTCTCCCTGGATTTTAAGTCTGCCGCTGGCATATGCAGCAAACGGCTGCAGTTCACCCTGGAACATGGCCACAAGGTCATTGTCGCTCATACTCATTATCACATCTGGCTCTCGGTACAAGGACCCTTCACCAACTGCACCACTGCCTACAAAACACACACAAAGAGCATTAGCGATATACATTTAAGGAAATGTATTTTTATTTCCATTTGCCAGATGTGGCTCACCTAGCTTACTTAGAATCAGGGTATATGCAGAAATCCTGAAGTTAATTTCAATACATTTTTAAGACCTTATCATCACTTCAAGCTGTAATCAGCAACACATATTTAACTCACAAAACACTTTTGGTTTGCAATTAAATCTATAGAGCACAATTTTGGGCGATTTCGGATATTATTTCACGGCAGGAGGAGCGCGTTCGCAAGATGCGTAACGTCACGTGTATGCGTACGGCCAATGTCGCAGGGCGAGCGTGCCTGCGCATTGATGTTTTTTACAAACGCAGGGAGGAAAATAAGCACATTCATGCATACTTTTTGCAGTCAAACTCTATGGGCAAAATTTAATACCTCATGAAATCACGATTAAGACTTTTTAAGGGCCTTAATTTTTCAACATTTAATACTTTTTAAGACACCCTGTATTAACAACAATAAATAAACCCTTACCTTGACTTAAATCCAAATAGTAATTGCGATGCTGTCCATCTCCTGAGGTGACGTCAAACTGGAAACAAGCCCCAACCTGGCGAACCAAAGAGTCAGAAAGCAGGAGATTCACCCGACTGAGAAGCTCTTCAACAGAACATGGTGTCGGCACGACAGCCTGAGGAACACTGGTGAGCTCATCTGTAAAAGTTATGCTGTCCCCTGAGGAGTAAAAAAAAAAAGGCATAGGTTTATTATTTAAAATCATCATAATGGGTATATGTTGGACACAAGCAGTTGTGAGTGAGTGAGGGGAAACGATACCTTGCGGAGAGTTTGAACTACTAGCATGGCTCAGAAAGTGCATGGCCAACTGCTGAATAGGGCCAGTGAGGCCCTCCAGTCCAGGCACAGATGGGGGCATGATGAAGGATCCAGAGGGGGTTTCTCCTGGAGCTTTCAGGAGAGAGCCCAAGGTAAGCTCTACCCTGTCCACCTCCAACCCCCACGGATGAGTCATCACATTAATGTCCATCTGTCGACAGAAAGAAAGGATATAAAGTCTGAGCTAGAGTAAGAGAAAAGCCAGCAGGGAGCAGCTCACGTTTACTCTCACCCCAAGATATTCCCCCAGTTTAATCCTCTCAGTTTGGATCTCCCGGACAGTCTTCTTGGCCAGGCTGTGTGTCATAGCGTTATGTGCTGTCATCCTGGTTGAGGCATTCAGGTCCTGGACTGATACCACAGACATGACAGGGTTCCAAATCCTGAACTGGATGTCAGCTCCGACGGACAACAAACCTCCATCCAGAGTGGTAACCTGCAAAAACAGAATAACATTTTATATAAAACATAACTGACAGAATTTCAACATTTCTGAATTATGAATTACTGAAGCTTTATTTATTCAGGAAGGACAGATTTAAACAGATTTAAGACATTTAAACTGCAGCCTGGCAAAAGACAGGGCCTTTTGAGGGAGAGGGCTGTAAAACAAAACACAATTAGATTTAAAATAAACAAGACAATATAAACATATGAACAAGACATTTACAAAGACATTTACAGCCAAAATACTTCATGTTGTGATACTGAAAAAACAGCTTCACTGTAACTGCACAGAAGACACGTTTATTCATCAAAACACATGACACGACAGTGCTGTTGAAATGCAGATAAGCAAATACATTTTCATATCATCCAGTGAATGGAGGCTAAGAAAAAAAGACTAAAAATAAGAAGACAGAGGGCAAGTAAATATGGCTCAAGTTTACTATTGATGAAAACTGAGCATCTCACACCAAGCAAAGACCTTCAGTATCACATAACTCCCTTCATCTCCACATTGCACAACAGTGAACCCACACTGCCACCTATAGGACAAAGTAAAACACAACAATACAGCGCACACTTAACAGAATTGGTAACACTTTATAATAATTACACACTATTAAGCATTAGTTAAGCATTAGTAAACATTTAATTCATCATTTATAACGCATGAGTTTATAAACACTATAAACATAAATGTTATCCCTCAGCTTAGTCCAGCAGGATGATCCTCTGTACTCAAGCAGCCAATCAGCATCCACCTCCAACAAACAAGCTCATTGATCAAATTACAAGTGACTGCTGCCTCACCTCGCTCTCTGTGTCCAGCAGTCGCTCAGTACATGCAAACACTTCAGCACGCTGTATATTTAGTGGTTTGCTTATAAATGATGAGTAAAACATTTATAACTGTGTTTATAAACTCCATACTAATGAGTATTCATGTGTTATAAATGATGAATTCAATATTTAGTCATGCTTAACAGTGTGTACTTATTATAAAGTGTTACAGATAAAGAGTGATACTGTATTTATGCAAGAAAACAAACTTGATGCAAATTAGTCAATATCATTAACATAACCTGCTCAGTAACCCTAACCGCCAGATGTTTTTGTTGTTGTTGTTGTTGTAACTTTAATGTGTAACTGCTTCATGACATAAACAAGTTGTCCAGCTCGAGAGCCTGAACAGTGATGTATAGAGTTGGAAGCTCTACCTGACAAGGAGGGATGTTGAAGGCACGGGTACGTAGGTCTACTTTCTGCCACTGGTCGATGAGCGGCAGCACAAAGACAATACCCGGGCCCTTCGGAGGACAAATTCGCCCCAGACGAAACACTACAATCCTCTGATAGTTAGGCACCGTCTGCAGACAAAATTAGAAGCAGACTGTTGGTTGTTTTTATTCTCTGCAAACTGTTTTAGTGTAAATGATGAAAAAATACTTTCAGCTTACTTTTAGAACAAACCATCCACTTATTGGGAAGGTTATAAAGGTGCAGATGTAGACGAGAAAGATGACCAACATGTTGCAAATCCAGGACAGCCATCCTTGGGAGGCATCTTAAAAGAAAGGAAGCAGAGTCATAATTTTAAGGGATTTAGCCTGAAAAGAAGCATTGTGAGTTCTTGGATTAGGGCATAATGATTGTTATATTTGACTCAGATTTGGCAAAGAGGGAGGCTGTCATGAAATATTGCACAGCTAATATGCATAACAAGTAGTCAGGGACACTGGTTTTGGAGACAAAAGTTCAGAATAGTGCTTTTTTATGTCAAGCAAACCCTCAAATTTAGATTTAGTGCATTTAGTCGACTTATTTACTACATGTGTTTGTGTTAAGCCAGCAGGCCGTGAATTAAAAAGGTATGGTAATCATTTTAGTTCTTCATATGTGAACAATCTACTGATTGTATCAATTGCTTATTTTTATTGACTCCCGCTGCTCCGAGGAAAAAGCAGTCGAAAATGAATTAATGAATGGACAAATGTGCCATATTGCGTTTCATACATTCATGTGAAGGATCACAGCAGAACATAGTCTTCTTCAAAATACATCAGCAACAACGTCCAAACTAGTGATGGGACAATATACAATATTATCAGGATTATCAGGATTAAAAGCATGCACAATAATAAGAATAATCCATTTTAATTAAAAGTGCCTTTCTGTCACTCAAAGTCACTTCGCAGTAAAAACACAAATGATTAAAAATGGACACACACTTAAAACATACACATAAGGCAGTGCAGCTAAAAACAGACATGTGAAGTTAAAAAAATATATTCAGTTATTCTGATAAAAAACAGACAGTACAATTACAAACTAAAAGCCAGTTTAAAAAAGGGGATTCAAGTGATGTTTTGAACTGAGGGAGATGGGTGATGTTGCAGATGTCAGCTGGGAGAGAGTTCCAGGGTTTGGGAGCAGAGTTGCTGAAGGCCCTGCTCCCCATGGTACTCAGGCCGAAGGAGGAGACAGAGGGTTGGATGGAGGAGGAGGATCTGAGGGAGCGGGAGGAGGAGGTGGTGATGTGGAGGAGGTCAGACAGGTGTGGAGGGAAAAAATTGTGGATGGACTTGAAAGTGTATAGGAGGATGTTGTACTGAATTCTGAAGTTGATGGGTAATGTTATTGATGTGGGAATGGGAAGGTAGTGAGCTATCTAGGTTGACACCCAGACTCTTAATCTGGGAAGAGGTTGAGGAGTTGTCAATTGAGACGTGAAAACTGTACGTTGGATTTGGTGCCAATCAGAATAATTTCAGTTTTATGCCGTTCAATACATTTCCGTTGTAAGAAATTTGAAGTGAACCAGGCTTTAAAGGTGAAGTAAGTAGTTTATAGTGCCATCTAGAGGAGAGGCTGCAATTTACAACAAAGAACTGCTCCTCTGCTCACCCCCTCCTTCCCTGAGCGCTACGGTATCCGCAGCTGGTCAAATGTCGTCCTCGTCGTCTTTCTCCGTGTCAGCAGATGAGGTTCGTGAGGTGAGGGAGAGGGCGAGCTACCGCGGCCGTAGCAGACGAAGCGGAGAGAGTGGAGGCGGGACTTCCGCTACAAGTAAAGCGACGCTTGATTTGTTCTCTCGCGTTTGTCCTTACAGGCTCCGGTAGAAACATGGCGTCTCGCTGCTAACAGTGGCTATGCAACCGCGGCCCGCGACCATGTTATTTTACATGACTTTTTGAAACACTACGAAAATTAAACAAAAACTATTATACAGCGACTAGAGAATGCAGGAGCACATAATATGTATAAAAAAGTGGATTTTGGGTTATATAAACCAGTAAATACTACACATTGTCCCTTTAATTTCAGATACACAGTTGGTGAGGGAGGAAGGTGGCAGTGGGGAGTTGGGGTTACTAGAAAGGTAGAGCTGGGTGTCATCCGCGAAACAATGAAATTGGACAATAAGTTAATTGCGGTGAAGCTATAATCTAAAAAATCTAAAAAAAAAAAAAAGTATGTATCTCTCAGGCATCGCAATGATATCGTTAATCGCAATTGTTTTGGTCAGGATAATCGTGACGTAAACTTTCAAAATCGCCACATGTCTAGTCCAAACAACTTCTTCTAGTTTAAGCTAATAATCAGCGTTACTTACCAGTGAAGTTGTCTTCAGAAACATTTGGTATGTAGTCGAAGGAAAGACCTTTGTGTGAGCTCGGTCGTGAGAAGCTCTCGGAGAACAAGCCAGTGGAGTCTCTCTGCGGGAGCAGCTCATAAGACCTGCTGCTGCTAAACATTGTTTTTTTTAAATAAAATACCCGCCGTTGCTCACTTGTAACACGTCCATACTGTTTATGGGATTCCGTCGCAGCAGTTAGGCAAACGCGTTTGGTCAAAATTCACGAAACAAACGAGTTGTTATGTCGCTAATCCAACTAGCTTTCAGTAAGTTCCGTGTTTGCCGTGGCTATTCTTCTTCTCGTTGTTTGCTGACACCACCGCGACATGTACACACCACCGCCACCTGGCGTTTATGTGGACAACTGCAATTTTCTCTTCGAAACAGAGCACAGACTGGAATTCATTATCTCAGATATCTTACAGTCAATAATATAAAATGATAATATAATTTTGATGTTACTGCATGGTAGAAATGCAACTGTGCCATATTTTTTTAGAGAAGAAAGAAAGAATGTGTTGCTTAAACAATGATCTTGCACACGATGAGTTTCATGGAAGTTTGCTCTTAGTGCAAGTCTTTTCTGCAAATTTTCATGAATTTTCCTTCCTAGCTCTTTAACTAACTATCTACTATCTGCACATACATCTTTTATATGTTATCAGTACTAGTCCATGGTCAGACTTTGAACTGAACTTAACAATAAATTATCTCCGTCTATCTGTGTCGTGTATATCATTTTTGTCACTCCACACCAAGATCCATGTGCACAACATTTATGAAACAAATAGTGTGTTTGCATCTATGACCTGTCCACACCTGACCAATAAACTCTCCAAGTTATTAGTCATTCAAATGAATTTACATTTTCCCTTTACATGCCACCTTTTTGTAAATCTACACTCAAATCACCATCTAAACCCTCAGATTACATACCGTGTACATGTCAGAAGGAGCAGATTATATGGTCATAACACTCACAGACAGGAAATTGTACGTCTTCTTATTGGACAAATTTGAGGTAAAAGGTGATACATTTTTAAGAAATCCAAAAATGAATTCTAACATCACTAAAACACTGCTTTGCATGGTGGACATTACTGTGACATTTCTCCACTCATTACGGCTGTGAATGATTTACACATGCAGCCAACTGTTAACCGCCTGCTGCCAACATTTGTGATGACAAATTAACATATAGTCAAATTGTCGCTCAGCCTCTGACAGATCAGCTTTTCCTTTATTTAAATGGCATTTCTTTTCTGGACATTACATAAGATACTTTGCACTGCATCATTTGCAGCTCATAAAACACTGGAGGCATGTGTTGTTTAGATGAACTTTTAGCGTTGTTGCCATACTTTATATGCACAAGTTTATAGTGAACGACATTCTAGCATCACATGATGAATCAAATTGAATTAAAATTTAGTTGTGCAAAAAGAATGAATGAGTGCTACAGCAATAAAAGGTTTGATGTCACATCATGCAGCTTCATCTATATTGCACTCATCGTATGTATCTGATTTCAAGGTGGACAGAGTGCTCAACCAAGCTATGCTCAGCTCGGTTCAGTTAGACATTTCCTGTGCCCCCCTTCAAGCCCCACCACCCCCAAATTAGATGAAGTAGAAGGACTGAGGAGTCAGCACTGTGGCTACCAGGGATTGCACAGCCTTGCCATCTGCTGTCACTTCTCTAACCCACACAGTGGAAAAAACGAACTGTCTCAGTCCATATAAAGTCATATCAGACCAAAACAATGGCTAAATTACTGTTACTGAAGTACTGGCAGTAATGCTCTAGGCAACAATAACTCTAAACTTTACAGCAGCAGCAGCAGCAGCACAATTATAACAATGGAATCATGTATTATATTCAGGAGTCTATTCTCAGTAAAGGCAAAATGAGGAAACCTGGATACCACAGCTACAGGTCGACATCAAGCAAAACTACATATTTCCTGTCCATGCATTTGCCTGTTTACTGCGGTATTGTGAGGGCAAACACAGACACGTCAGACGGTCTGTTAGATATTGATTAAAGCTGCAAACTGTATTGAAGGGCTGTGCACTTCAAGTGACACGCCTTTGATTTTTGGATTCTGCATGAAAGAGCAGACGAGTCACTGTATGAATGGATAATGCCTGTGTATGCGGTGGACATGGATTTCTGTGAAAGGATTTCTGGAAAAAGCTAAAGATCTGGGGAGATGCGACTAGCCTGTAGTATAGGGCTTGGTCCTGGTGTGGCCCTCTACAAGCACCAACACTAACACAATAAAAGCCCATTCACATTACGTAAAGTACGTTTAAATTTTCACCAAAGCAGTCATGTGCAAAGTTCTGACAGATTTTGAAAATCTTTAGAAAATGGTCATTAATAAAATGCTTAGAGTCATTATAGGGTATAATTATTTATAATTCCACAAAATGCATTTTTGCAGTGCATTGTTTTACCTGGCAGACATGTGGAACCTTTGTTTTTAGTTGTATGTTATTGTCCTTTTTTATGGGTAGGTTTTTACAAGTGACCTGCAAGAGTGTGTGGTCTGGTCCTCCCAGGTTGGTCTCTAGGGGGAGACAGACACCTTCTAACTGTTATCACAAGCCTGATCACTGCAGCTAACTGAGATTCCCCTAAACTCCCTGGGCACTCATTGCTTCTGATTACTTTTCTCCAAACACCTTGGCCACATTCAGAAACAAAAAAACTCATCAGTGATAAACGCCAGCAAAATTCTATTTAAAATCAACAATAGTGGGAAGGCATTTAAATGATTCATCCTCTCATATTTGATTGTGTGTCGAGGTGAGTCACTGAATGGAAAACCCCTTGAATTAGAGCCAGGCATCTTTATTCAGGGTGGTTTCAACTTCTTTTTGCTGTACCTCATGAATACACATGCAGAAAAAAAGACTGGATACAATACAGTTATAGCTGTCAAATGAATATGCCGATTTCTCATTTCTATCCTGGTCACTCCCAACAAAATTCTCAGCATCTTCACCTCTGCCACCTCCACATGTGTCTCCTGCCTTATAGACAATGCCACGGTCTCTAAGCCATACATCAGAGCAGGTCTGACTACCATCTTACAGACCTTCACTTTTGCTGCTATTTTTATACCCCTGAGATCATCTCCACCCACTCCACTTTCTCATACTTCTCTGCCACTCCAGACTTCCTCCTACAATACCACAGTTCCTCCCTGCCAGTCATAGTCCTTATATATAAAGTCCCTACTCTCACCTCCACACTCTTATCCTTCCTTCTGTCGTCAGCCAACAGTAGTTGGTTTGTAATGATCTGCATATTTGATTTGGCAATTTTGATTTTTTTTACGCCAGATGCCCTTCCTTATGCAACAACTCCCCATTTATCCGGGCTTGTGACCGGCACTAGGAGACCAGTGGACCTTAACTTAATCAGAGCATAAAATGAGCAAACAATTGTGTCTGCCTATGTAACACTATGGAACCTATAGGTGAGTTATTGCCCAATAACTTAAGCAACAGGGCAACATGCTCAACAAGCTTTGGCAGACTTGATACATGTCTCTCATTTGCTAATAGTAGCATGTTAACATGTCTGTGCACACCTGTGTCTCACGGTACCCCCACATAGTTTCTGCAGTCATCTGTGCTTCAGATAAACTGGATTGTAGGTGCGCATTAAATGAGGCACTCGGGTTCAGTCACTGCGTCCGTACTTGTATTTCCATTTGTTATGAAAGCAAAATGATTACATTTATCATTACTCGAGGTTTCCATACATAACCAGTTCTAAGAACTTGATTTGTCTGAAATGATAAAGTTATGTTAAACTGCCATAGCTGTGCCTCGAGTCAATTGTTGGTGTGGGTTTTAGGGACAGGTGGCGGCACACAGTGGCTGACTCATGAACTGCTGCATGAAAAACATGAACACAAAACAAAAATGTAGAGAGCATTTCGCTCTAAATTGTTGTTTCATTTATCTTATTTCATTCATATAAAAGTAAAATACACACACACACGTACACATTTGCAGATACATATACACACAGTTAGGTCTAACCAATACACAGTTAATCGGCCCTCCATCTGACCTTGTAATTTTGTTGTGCAGTTTTGTGTACAATGACAATAAAGTTGATTTCCTTCCTTTTTTCCTTAATTATATTTCGCCTGATTTCTGATTTCTATGATATTTGACATTCATTGTACATTCATAATTCACTCTTAAATGTGTACCACACATATTCCTTACGCCTTACTATTTAATATATAGGAATACTTACATTTTTTGGTGAGTAGATCTACCATAAGCAAGGTGTGAAATGTTAAAATCAGTATAAAATATTCTTATTTTAATCATACTAATAATACTACTACTTTACTGACTGACATAGCTTACATGAGTATATTACGTATTTCAATATTACTGATTTCATATTATGTGGGGAAAAGTGACACATTGAGAATGCGTCTGTGACAGACAGATAAATATAAATAGCTGCTGCACCGTCACCATGCACATTTTCTAATTTTGTTTTGTTTGCTGTGGTTATTTCTGGGGCGTTTGGTATTTGTCATTTCTTTATAGAATACGGCTCTTTGTGAGGACAGTGCATTCAGGTAAGAATACTTGGAATAATGACTCACCTGTTTATTAGGGACGGGGCAGGTATGAAGGATGATTTCTTCCAGAGGTTAAGGTAAAAGGTCGTAGAACTCTGAGAAAAAGAAAATGGTTAGTGCTAAAAAAAAAAGCATACCTGTTATACTGGGACCCCAATCCACTGAGATCAGTGGCTCACAGGGAACTTTGAGTCAATTAGTTACTGTTTGTGATAGTAATATATGTCACAAATTAACATGTGTAATTAAGCCTGGGTTTAAGAAAAATAAGTTAGTTATCAGCTCATAAACACTGTCTGTGGTGCTTTATTTTAGTGTGTATTTTGGGCCTCGGGGCTCAACAATAACATATACTTTATATTTTCTGTGACTTTCAAGTAGCATGTGGTATACATTCAACTACAGGTGTAAAATGATTTTTTTTTTAAATCAGTTGATTATTTTGAGTAAACAGACAATGAATAATATATAAGAAATAATGTTGTGCTATAATTGTGTTTTACACATCACGGAGTGCCAAACAAATGTCGTTGTTTTGCTGTTCTGGATGTATTATGACAAGACAGCCTATCCTCTGCATAAAAGGAATAAGAGGCAGGCGGTAATGCAATATTGGAGGTTGAACTGATTTAAGAATCCAGATGAAGCCATACGGATAAGCAGCTGCCGTTGTTGTTGCAGTAGTAGTCGTCTGTAACAAATATTGAGGTTAAGAGAGGCAGTAAATGAACATTACAGACGCCAACTACCGTTAAACGACAGCGAAGAAGAATTTTTCTGACATTTTCTTGTACAGTCCATCTGACGTAAGGCCGTCGTCAGTTGGTGACGCTGTGTCTCTTTGTTGGCTTAGCAGCGGCGACGGTTTGTTGTTATTTTCGCTGCAGCTGAAAACGGATTCGGGTAATTTTTGTTCCACAAGCAACGTTTTCTCCCACTGTAGACTCCCAGGTGCGCTTGTCACTAGTTGATAACCACCCCAGGAATGGACTCAGACGAAGGATATAACTATGAATATGACGACGAAGAGGAGGAATGTAGCGAGGATAGCGCCGAAGAGGAGCCCGAGGACGACACCCTGGAGCTCGGTGAGGTGGAGTTGGTCGATCCCGTGGTGGCCGGTGGAGAGCGAGACGAGTGCGCCGACACTGGCGGGGGTAGCCACGGTACCGGGGAGGAGGAGGAAGAGGACTACCGATTTGAGGTTTTAACTGCCGAGCAAATCCTCCAGCATATGGTGGAGTGTATCAGGGAGGTCAACGAGGTCATCCAGGTAGGTAGTTTGGTATGTCAGTGTTAGGAAAGACCGGGGTCCAGACGCTGGGTGAAGCATAAACAGGCCATGGACGTTAGCTTAGCCGTTAGCCTGGTAGGAGTAGTTCACTAGCTGGAAGTTGGCACTTTGGAAACACTGGTGCAATTAACCCAAAACATAAATGTATTTTTACATGTTCTTACCAATTGCATTGTGTACTGTCCGTCACACAAACCGGGCCACTTTAAAATAGACCACAATGCAACCCATTATCAATGCTCCAGGAAGTAGTCCAGTCCCGATTGAGAAGTTGACAGTACATTTGCTATGCTAACATTGGCTCGTAAGTTAGCCAGCGTGCTAACTAGCCAATGAACCATTAAACAAGCTCCTTACTGGTAACACTTGACGTCTGAAATCAGACAACTAATCAGTCACACTAGACGACAGTTGCCGTCCATTCAGTAGCAATTACAAATTCCACATGGCTTAGTACGACAAAATAATAGACCGATAATGTTTATTTGACTGTTGGACGAAAGGCTTGGTCATCGAGTTTGTTAGCAAGATTTATGCTAGGCTACTTCAGCTAACGTTTCAACGCGTCCTAATCACGACTTTTTAAAAAGTTGGATGGATGATTCACTCACACATGTATCTAATTACTAATCAAAAAACTTAATTTTAAGAGAAACTAATTGGCGCCTCGGTCTGTCGTTATCTTGGGCCTCCATTTCCTTTCATTTGGCTCCACTTGGGCAAAGAATAAAATGAACACTGTTCTTGGTAAACCTGCCACAAATTACGTTTTAAGAAAAGCGTTGTGTTTTATATGCAGATATAAACATCAATGTAATAATTTACTGAAAATAAGACTGCAGATCTATAGTATATAGATTATCAGTGCTGTGGGCACTGCACAGGCACATGGGAGATATTTCTACATAAGAGACTATGACATGGTGATTGTTCTATAAATAGCATTTCAAGTTTAGCGATTACATTGTCGATTTTTTTTTACTGCACCAACGAAGAACATTTTCAAATTAAAGATCAAACATCTGTTGCGTGAAATCTAGTTTTAAATAAGGAATATAATATGTTTAACTTCACTTGAATGTGATTTTCAGGTTAATGTCTGAAATGACCATACATGTGAAGAGTGACTGGTTCTGACTGTCGTATGTTGCCACTATGAAAGACATCAGAGATATCAAAATTAAATTCAGACAACAAAAATAGCTAGAACCACGTATAACCTCAGGGGTATTGTTAACGTTTTGTCAAGAAAGTAAGTACATTTCTCAGTAGAACCACTACAATCTACAGTCTCTCTAATATATTGCCAACATACATTGAACACTATACTCTTCATTATGATGTGATTCATGTTAGGAATGTTGCATCGGGTCACAATAGTTTTGGGCTAGGTGCTCCTGTGGTTTAGTTTAGTCATAGTTTGTCATGTCATTCATTAGTACATTGGAACCAATTTCACAATTTGCACTTACAAATGTGCTGGCATGTTGTAGCATCATTAGCCAATGCTAATAATCTGGACAAACGGATGTCTGATCCAGTGTGCCATATTCAGACTATTTAATTAACATTTAAGCACACAGATAATGTAGGATTAAACCTGCTATTGTTGCTCAAAGAATTCGCACTGCTGGATGTGCAGTGTTTCTTCTTTTGGCCATAAACAAGCAATGGATTATGTCTGTGACACTACTGAGTCTGATGTGTTTACAACAGCAGGATAATCTGGCTGCCTCCAGGTGAGGGGTACTGCCTGGGTCATGTATGCAGGAGACATGAAGCCTATATTCCATATTTATGCCGTTAGGCACTGATGCAGTGTTTGTAATATTTACTGTGGTCAGCAGAGGTCTGCAATTACAGTGTCGACTGAAGGTAAAATGATATAGGGATTTCATTTAAAGCTGTTTTACAGAGAAAAGTGAACTTTTTTCATTATAACCCTTTGTTTCTACATTTGAGATTTGTTTTCGCACATCTATAATTTTCTATTAAAAAAGTAAAAGACATCTGTGACAGATTTGAGGAAACATTCTGTGCCTCGTGTTCTTCTTGCCTATGCAACTTTGGTATTCTATAAAACCTCCTCGCCAATAATCCAGCTTCTTGTGATTGGATCTGTGGCCTTGTATAGCTGAGAATATAGCTATGAATTTTTATATATACTCGATATAATACTTGACAAGCACACATAAAAATACAGTGAATCACAAAAGAGAAATGAACTTTTGGAGCCCTCGCACTACACGCATACCTAGATGACATAATTTCTAGCCTGCGCACCCTCTTTTGTAGACATTTTGTTTTTCATGCAGAGCTCCTCCGGACAATCTCCGAACAATATCTGAACTTCAGTTCTTGTCGGAAAGCAGTTTATGAGCACAGCCAAAGGTGAAAAGATGATAATAAATGCTACAAGGCTACAAAAGAACAACACAAGAACATTTATGTTTTACACACATTTTTGCTGAAAATATATTAAGGTTCAATCACACTTTGGTATTTGCAATGTCATTGCTGGTATTTCACGACGGCAAATACAAGTGCTGAAGCAGATGACCATTTATAACTGACAAAAGTTTAGTACCACATTTGGTTTTACTGCCGTATGCAGAAGCTAGCTCATTTCACTTGTTGACATTTTTCCACAGCCTTGTTAATTTCCCCCCCAAACACGTCATCTATGGCCAATGGTGTGCACGTTTTGTAAATCATGTATTCAATGTTCAGTTTGGTGGCTCATAAACAGCTGGCAAAAGGCCTATGAAAAAACGCCACACATTGTAAAAATGTGCTTTGAAATATTCTGTGGACTTAGTTCAACATCGACTACTGCTGAATTATTAAGAATAACCTTCAGAGAGTGTAGGACAGAAGCTAAAGCCCAATTTATACTTCTGCGTAAAGTGCTCTGCGTAGGCTACGTAGAGACTCTGCGTCGACGCAGAGACTGTCGAAGAGCCTCTGCGTAGTCTCCGACTGCACGAAATATTTTTTAAGTGTCCGTCACTCCGTCAAGGGACTACGGAGACGGCAAGAGCTGCGATTGGTCCTCAGGACAGGCTGAGCTAAGCTGCTCTGTGCCGGCTCTCAGTGCGCTCCGGGCGTCCTGACAGAGGCGGAGCTGATCCCCGCCGATAACGCCGCTGCCGAACTATAAATACGTCATATCTTAACACACACAGCACATGTTTAGACTCTAAATGGCCAATTTCTCGCCTCAAATTATCTTAAAACTGCGTTCCGTGACACAGAAAAGTGAGAAACGGCCACTTTTTCAACAACAACAGTCTTTCGCTCTCTTTCTTTCTCGGACGCCATTGCTCACTGTAGCCAGAAGCACAACAACCTTGCGCAGCGACCCCTACTGATCGGGCGGGAAATTGCAGCGAGTGTCCGTCACCACGACGCAGAAGTATAAATGCTCGAGGCGTCTCCGTGGTGACGCAGACGGATAACGTATACGCAGTCGGAGAAGTATAATGTGGCCTTAACTTAGTCTGTGGTAACTTCTAAGCCTGTAGTTTGTGGTAATTGTTATTGGATCATACTGTAATGAAAGAGTTTTCAGATGTGTTTATTAAAACCCACTAACATGGGTGTAGCTATGCAATGTGTGTGTGAAAACTAATGAGTACTGATTATTAAATTATAGTCATTCTGATCTAAAATGAGGGTTAATCCTGATCCTGAAACATGTTCCACAAAAGAGATTTTAACATGCCAATCTACGATTATAGGTCGTTGTAATGGAATACAAATCAATGTGATATTTAGGGCTTATTTTTGACCAATTATTTCTCATTCCTCTAGAATCCTGCAACAATAACACGCATCCTTCTCAGTCACTTCAACTGGGATAAAGAAAAACTTATGGAAAGGTAACCGTCTTTAAATGACATCGTTCATTTACCCCATTTGCCGCCGAATGCAGAAAGTGACTCTTTTTGTGCTTATTTTAATGCTGTTTTCTTTTTCAACGTATACAGATATTTTGACGGTAATCTGGACAAGCTTTTCTCAGAGTGTCATGTCATTAACCCCAGTAAGAAGTCTAGGATCCGTACTCCAATTAACACTAGGTCATCGGCACAGGACATGCCATGTCAGATCTGCTATTTGAACTTCCCCAACTCTGTAAGTCCTATAATGACATCAGGATTGTGTTGCCTTGAGTGTGTTAAGTGTGTTCAGGTCTAACATGATGTAGTTGTACACATGTTTCAAAATTGTTTGACAGTAATCCTGTGTCTTGGCTTTGTAGCACAAAGGTTGGCCCATAACTGAGACATTGCCCCTAAGTTGTAAACCTGCATTGTTAGGTTTGCAAGTTTAAAATTGTGGGGGGGGAGCAGATTCAAATTTAAAATTTAGAGGGTGACCAGTGTGCCAATTTTGCATGGTTACATACTAATGTGTCTACAGTCTTACTGTTCTTGTTAGTATAGTTAAATGTCATACTTAATCAGGTTGGTCCCTTCATGCCCACCATGATTTGGAATGCTACAGCAAGAGGTCTTCCAGAAACAGTATTTTAAAAACGTAACAACAGAAGAAAACTAAAAACATTATTATTTTTTAAAACCAATCATTGCAAAACGCTCTTATTTCAAGTAGTTTGTTCTTAACTCTCACTCTGGAGCCTATGATTAGTCTGGTTACTGAAATTGCATATCCCCATGTTATGCCTCGTTTGTTTCATTTGATGATTTTCTCTTACAGTATTTTACAGGCCTGGAGTGTGGACATAAGTTCTGCATGCAGTGCTGGGGAGATTACCTGACCACCAAAATCATAGAAGAAGGAATGGGACAGGTACCAACTGAGATTTACTGAACCCTTAGTTAAAAAATAACAACCATAGTCTTTTTATTGCTCAGTCTGACTATTGATATGCTTTCTGTGTTGTCTTTTTAGACAATTTCTTGTCCCGCTCATAGTTGTGACATTTTGGTTGATGACAACACAGTCATGTGAGTATCTGTTCGTATACTGTTCTAGTATCTTGTTGCATATTATCCACCAACATACGTAGACATGCCTGAACCTTTTAGTAATTCCAACTACGGGAAACAAATGATGGCTGTTGTGGGCATATCCTAAGAATTTCTCACTGGAATTTCTGCTTTAGACCAACATGACTGCTTTACAGTGTTTATGTTTAACCTGTAGTGAAAAGGAACCTCCTCATTGGAAGCATGTAAACTAATCTCTTGCACCAGCTTTTAAGCTGACAGTAATTGTCTTAGCCTACATTCTGATCCCACTAGCCAGCAAGAGATTTGTTAGTGTTTTCATTTATTAGTTTAAGATGCTGCAGGCACTGACACATATGTTAAGACAGCATTGAATCAAGTGCATGTTAAATCATAGTTTATGGACCGTGTAAGATCATAAGTGTTGCATGTTTATACAAGAAAATCAAGTTTTCTGGCTGTAATGTTGGCTCAGGAAAAAGAATATAAACTATATTGTTGGGAAGGAAGCTTTTACTTAAGTTAGCCATTTTATGTAATCAAGACTAATCGTGAATTATGTGTCCTTTCCTATAGGCGCCTCATAACAGATTCAAAAGTGAAGTTGAAGTACCAGCATTTAATTACAAATAGTTTTGTAGAGGTAAGCAACACGTTTTTTTTAAATCAGTAATAGTTCCAAATGAACTATAAAACCTTGGCTTGTCATGTTCAGCATTAGATGATTAATTTGCCTGCTTGGAAAAATACATTGTCTGTATTCTATTGTTATTTCTCTCAAGTGCAATCGACTGTTAAAGTGGTGCCCAGCACCAGACTGCCATCATGTTGTCAAAGTCCAATACCCAGATGCCAAGCCAGTGAGGTGTAAGTGTGGCCGTCAGTTCTGGTAAGAGAGCTTGTTTAAAAAAATTCATCACAATGACATCACAAGCACTTGATTTGAGACATAATAACGCCCTCTTGTTGCAGTTTCAACTGTGGAGAGAATTGGCATGATCCTGTTAAGTGTAAGGTAAGCCTATCTGCTTGAATGTTTCACCATCACCAAAAATATAAAGAGGTTTCCTTTTCCTCTCTTTTAAAGTTGGCTTTTACTCTCAGCGTAATCATTTCTGATTCTCGTCTTAATGATTTTGTAGTGGCTGAGGAAATGGATAAAGAAATGTGACGATGACAGTGAAACTTCAAACTGGATTGCAGCTAATACGAAGGTAAGGAATTTTAGTCGCAGTTTTAGTATTTCGTTTTTTTTTTTTCTTGGCTTTGGGCAAGGACTAAATCATTTATCCCCTCTCCTCACAGGAGTGTCCAAAATGCCATGTTACCATTGAGAAAGATGGTGGCTGCAATCATATGGTCTGTCGAAACCAGAACTGCAAAGCAGAGTTCTGCTGGGTCTGCCTTGGTCCATGGGAGCCCCACGGCTCAGCCTGGTGAGTAATAAGACACACACATACAGAATAAATACAGTGGACAGGTGATGCACTTTTTAGGGATGCTCAAGTTGGAAGATGACCAAATTAAATTGGTAAATGGTCCAACAGAGAATAACATTGGTTATTATAACTAATAATCATGAAGTGTCTGATTATAGTTTACCGTTGCGTCAAGATAAGGTCGTTCTTTGGATGTTATCGGCAAATGTCTGTCTGCTTGCACCTTACACCTGTAAAGAGGGAGAGAGGAGGATAGAGCGGACTGTGCAGGATGAAGTTGGAGAGGCAAATGGAGATGGGAGTAAGCAGGGGAGAAAGAAGTGATCGTCAGATTCACTAATGTACAGCAAATTACATTTCCTGTCACAACCAAAAACATTTTTTCATTTTTTGAAAGATTCTGACACAAACAGGCAGGGCTATTCGGCCGTACTGGTTCATGTCTGACAGTTTACAGAAGCAGAGGAAACGGATGAACTAATTCTACCAAAACATGTTACAAAACGAAAAGCAAGAATTATCAGTTATGAGGTCTTTAATTGAGAAGAAAGATGCAATTTAGTAGTTTATTATTATGTTTTGTTTTTAGCTGTTATTTACTTTGGATATCCTGACTTGGTAGACGTGAAATGTCTTTTCTGACATT
This sequence comes from Microchirus variegatus, assembly GCF_963457635.1. Classification (NCBI taxonomy): domain Eukaryota; kingdom Metazoa; phylum Chordata; class Actinopteri; order Pleuronectiformes; family Soleidae; genus Microchirus; species Microchirus variegatus. Next base: position 3,851,741 of record NC_139809.1, on the reverse strand, counting down.
CTTTAAAATGTTATTGTTTCAGGTACAACTGCAATCGCTACAATGAAGATGACGCCAAGGCAGCGAGGGACGCCCAAGAGGTAGTAGTAAAATTATATTGAACCCATCATATATACCAAAAGCATTGCTTACTGTTTATCTTTGACCCTACTCCACTGCGGCAGAACAAAGACAAGGGAAGACTTAACGCGTGATAACGTCACTGGTCCACGACGGTATCGAGACACTTGGACGGGCGATATCTCGACGTCCCCTACTGCTCCGCTGATTCTCGCCACCTGTTCTGGTCAATTTTTAATCCAGCTCACTGCTTGCTAAAAGAAAAGAAAAGAAAAATGTCAGCACTGTAATTAAATGTTAGCATAAACTGGCCTAGTGTCAAAATAAACAAGCAGCCAAATTAACAATCAACAAAATGATCAGAATGCATCTGTGTATTATTAGTTATTGTTAGTGTGGACCCAGATTGCGTCAAACATGCTATAGACACACACTGGTAACAAAGGGGGCAGTAAATGTCCATCCATCCAGTTTTTACCGATTTATCCTCCACATGAGGGTCGTGGGGGGGGGGGGGGGGGGGTTGAGCCAATATCAGCTGACATAGGGCCATAGAAAGGCGGGGTCACGGGTCACACCCTGGACAGATCACCAGTCCATCACAGGGTTCACACAGGTGGTCGTGTTTTTGGACTGTGGGAGGAAACCAGAGAACCCGGAGAAAACCCCTACGCACACACGAGGAGAACACGTAAACTCCATGCAGAAGGACTGGTTGTGGTGTGGTTATGACATACTTCATATTGTACATTTTAACCGTTAACTCACTGAAGAATAACCTGTGTAGCCTTGAGATGCGTATGATTCAATGTAACGAAGAGCTGGAACTAAAGCTGGTTTTGTGCTGTGTGCAGCGCTCCAGGGCCGCCTTGCAGAGGTACCTGTTCTACTGCAACCGCTACATGAACCACATGCAGAGCCTGCGCTTTGAGCACAAGCTCTACGCTCAGGTCAAGCAGAAGATGGAGGAGATGCAGCAGCACAACATGTCCTGGATCGAGGTGCAGTTTCTGAAGAAGGCTGTGGATGTTCTGTGCCAGTGCCGCTCCACGCTCATGTTCACTTATGTCTTTGCCTTCTACCTCAAGAAGAACAACCAGTCCATTATTTTTGAGGTATGGTCAAAGGGAATCCAATTTAACCTTAACGTTGTTTTGGGGGTTTTTTTGTGCTGTGAGCTAATGTTTTGTCAATTTGTGTTTTTGTCGTCAAGAATAACCAGGCAGACCTGGAAAATGCCACAGAGGTGCTGTCTGGCTACCTAGAGCGGGACATATCCCAGGATTCCTTGCAGGATATCAAGCAGAAAGTTCAAGATAAGTACAGGTCAGTGTTAGAAGAATTATAATCCACGTCTGTCATTGTTTGCGTTTTCTCGGATTTCAGTAAATCCTCTTTGTTTTTCTGCAGATACTGTGAGAGCAGGCGAAGAGTGCTGCTACAGCACGTGCATGAAGGCTATGAGAAGGACCTGTGGGAGTACATTGAGGATTGAGGACACGTCCCAGTGCAACGGACTCTTGAGTATCTTGACAAACTAGAGCGCTGATGCAATTTAACCGGGCAGCACGGGCCTTCTGCCGCCTCTTCTCTGGCAAAACAACAATTTTTTTGCATCATTTTTCCTGGATTTGTTTAACAAAATCTTAAAAATAAATTATATTTAAATAAAAGGTAGAGTAATAAAAAGAAAGTGTACTACAGTATTGTTAGCAACAGAGTGGAGTCTTGAGAAAGCAGAAAATCCATCTTAAATACATCCTTTTGGCTTGTATTGTAACACCTTCCCTGAACAATCTTATTTTCCGTTTTTTTTTTTTTTGCTTGTGAATCTTTTCTGTTTTGATTTTGATTTTTTTTTTTGGTTTTCCCATTAGTGTGAAAAATGTTTTCAACAGCTTTAATTGTCCTGGCCATGTCTGCTATGTGTGGTGAGATCCTTGTCTGGGTGGCTGAATGTTGATCGGCTGATTGCAAGGGGCAAAGACATTTCAGGGAGGTGGGAGGAAAAAAAAACAAACATCAAAAGAACAAAATAGCAAGTCTGTATTTTTCAATTTGTAAATAGTCCATATGCATGGAAGTTAAAGAGCAAGAGTGGCACGTGTTCGCATAATTTTGAAATATTTATTATTTACCAATATTGAAAAGGTGTACTTGCCATGTAGGTTGAGTGTTTCCTCCCTCATTGTGTTCGGGGGGGTTTGGTCTTTGGCAATAACGCATTCGCCCTGTCATCCTCGGTCTCTTTATAGCAGTGCACAATTACACCTTATCAGTACATCTAAATGGGGACTGGTAAAATAAAAAGGGTTTCTCTTAGTTTCCAAGTGATCAGTTAAAGTTTTACACTTCAAGGGAAAGGTTGAATGCACTGGCCCCGTGCTCCTCTATTCTAACTAGAGCTGCAACTAACGGTTATTTTCGTAATCGATTATTAATCGATTCATCGATTAATCGTTTCAGCTCTAATTCTAACCATTTGCTGCACCCTCTTAGTTGTTTTAGAGGTGTTTAACATTTAAGAACTTTACTAATTATTTGCAAGAGCCAAACTGAGTGACATTCACTCTCTTTTTTTCTTCTTCTTTTCTCTCTTTTTCCCAACACGGCTTGGAGTAGCCCTCTCAAAGCTCAGCTTGCACCTTGGGGATTGAACGAGGGTAATAGAACGTACTGACGGCACAGCTTCGTAGTGCTGCTTAATTGGGCTGGATCACTGTCAGAACGGGGTCAGACGTTTGCATTACTCTTGCAGGAAATACTTGGGGCTGATGGTAGCGGTCGCATCTCTTTGAAGAGATCTCCCGACTTGCAGTGAGAGCGAACATTGCTTTAAACCGAGCTGCTCAGACGGACTTGGGTGAACCATAGGCAGATGAGGAATAGAGGGCACACTTATAAAAGTTGTAGGACTTTTTTATAACGCTGTTATGCTTCTGCATTAAAGACTGCATTTTCGCACATGGGTTAAGGATTCGAAATGTCAGCGCCCCCTCCAGGATTTTGCGTTGTTCAGTATGATGGTTGCTCTGGTTGTCAAGCTCTCTGCTTGTTAATGCTCGTTCATGTCTCTGGAATATGGCAGTCTTCACAAGATTGACTGGAGGGGACATGAATATACAGGCACTGATGCAAGTCATTTAAAACACATCCTTTGCCCCAACCCAGGTTCAGATTTTTGGGGAATTCTATCCCAAATGCTTCTTATGTGTTAAAACTTATTATTTTATCCTAGCAAATTATAAACTGTATTGTTTATTTGAATAAATGTCATGAGAAATCTCACGTTTGGGAGTACTGTGTGAGTCATTAGAGTAGGTTTGGTCTCAGTCATCTTAATTACTCAAAACATCCATGATGCATTTCTGCACTGTTTATTTTTTGCAGTGTGTGTAGTGTTTTACAGAACTTGGCAGAGCTGTGTCTTCCAGAGTAACATAATGTAAATTAATTAAAAAAAAAATAGATTTTAGGCTCAAATGTGAGCTCTTTTGCGCTTTTGAACAGTGAAGATCAATTGTGTGCTACAAATGAATTCTTTTTTTTTTTTTTTCACTCAAGTTATGAACCAATGACGACGTAAGATTAATGGACATCAAAAGATGGGCTCGTTTCACTCTGTTCTCTGCCTGCTAGCAATTCATGGACATTTTCATGTTTGAAAAGTCATAGAAGCAGCTACATACGTTCATCTGATACATCCCACGACTTTTAATACTTTTCTACAATGTTTTCTTTATGCCATCAAAGGTGTTTCAAATTTCCTACTGGTGTGAAAATGTGGAAGAACTTAGTTGTTTGTTTTGGAGAAAACATTAAAGTGCAAAATGTTGCAAACATTGGGTGGTTGTTTGATAATTGACGCGATGCTTTTATTGTTGTTTTAACTTTAATAATCAACTAAGTAATAATAAAATAAATTGTGTTGTGTGTCATTTGCTATTTGTTGCAGATTCAAACTGAACAACATTCCCTGGTGTGTAATTGTGGGTATTGTGCACTTAAAACTGTTGCCACATGATGGAGACAGACGCCTTTAAAAATTACCTAGAGTCTGGCGTAAATGCCTCTTTGTGTTTTAGAGTTAAAGGTGCATTATGTAATAAATCTAAAGCAACTGGCCATTAAATCCTCCTAATATGTCACAGAGACTCAGGAATAATATTCATATAACAAACTGAACTCGACAACAACAGTACAGACAAAATATTTGCATAAAAAAAAAAAAATTGCAGACCACAAATCATGTTTATGTTTTGAAATCATGTTTTGGTCGTAGAAAACGAAACCTTAAAGACTTCTGTATTTTTAGTAACCGTTTCTGGACAGTTTTTGGCCACATTCTTATGGCGCCAAATGTAAGAATGTGGCCAAGTTAATTTCACCACCCTTTTTAGACTTTTTCCAAGACCTTCTAAAAATATTGTAAGACCTTATCGCTACTTAAAGCTGGGTTAATCAGCAACACATAATTAACTTACAAAACAGTTTTAAGTTTGCAATTAAATCTTAACGAGTACAACCACACAAAAGGAACAAAGCGCGTTCGCCGTCGCAAGTTACGTAACGTCGCAACGTCACATGTACGCCCACGAGCCGAGCACGCCTGCGTATTGTTGTTTTTAACAAACGTGGGGAGCAAAAACACATTTATGAAATTGCGATTTACTTTTTAAGACTCCGAGGACACCCTGCATGAATATCCACGATAACCTCTGTGGGTTGACATCAATAGAAAGATTAATTATGCCATAATATTTTGAATAAAAAAGACTGAAAAGTCAGTGACAACAGTTGAAAGATGATTAGTACGATGAAGTATAGTTAAAACAATTTATTTTGGGGCAGAAACCATTTCAACAGACACAAAACATGGAATCATTACAACAGTGAAGGGTAATGTTTTACCAATTCAGTCTGGAGAAGTGATACAAGATTGAAAATGAGGTAAAAAAAAAAAAAATTCTTAAAAAAACACTATGACATGGGGACATCCCAAAGACACGTGAAACGGCTTATGTCCAGTCACACAATTACACACAGTACATTAAGCAAACCATCATCAGGACAGAAATCACTATGACGACACACAAGACTGGCACTAGTCAACTGCCAGTCAATAACTTAGCTTTTTTATATCTATATCTATATATATAGATATATATAGCAGAAAAGTGGAAAATAAATACGCAATTTCACAGTGGCTTTCAATTGAAATATTATATAATATAAATCAGGGATTTGTTTCAAAAAGCTGCTTTTCTTTCACTTTGGGACAAATTAGTGAATAAACCAGAAAAGCCAGATGTGTCATCGATAAGCGCTCAAAAACATCTACAGGATGCTGCAAACATTCCATCCCCAAAGAAGAATGTGCCCTGTGGCTCTCAAGTGACAAATAATATTTAGCTGACCTAAGAAAAAAAAAAAAAAATACAGTCCAAACTTCATTCTTCAGGAGACTTCACAGCGTTTTGTTGTCGAGTAAAAAAAAAAAAAGAGGCATGGTGAGATTTCCGCGTGAAAACTAATCATCTACTTTTAGCCAGCCTTTTTTGTAGTCTATTAGCAGCTCAAGATAGTACTTCCACTCCGGTTCACTGTCATACCTGACCTCAAATATAGTCTTTAGAGGGTTGGCGTTGGCCTCGTGTATACTCACCACCTCTCCGCTGTACCACACTTCCGATTTGTCATCTTCCTCGTACAGATGGCGGATCCTCTTTCCCACCAGGTCCGGGTAATGGATCCTCATGGCCTTGCGAGCCCGCTGCACAGCTGAACGCAGCACCCACCGTCTCCTGTGTTCGGCGCTGTGGCAGGCGGACAAGTACGGACAGTATTTGATCTTCGAGAGCGACCGGCGCGTTCCTTTAGAAGGGCAGCCGAGGGGTCTTAAGGTGCGAGACACGCTGCCCGTCCTCTGCCACCTGTGGGTCGCTTTGGTCATCCTGCAAAGTTTGCCCTTATTGCCCGCGCCTTCCTCCACGCCTCCGGGGTTTGAGACGGAGGGATCGGCGCAGGTCCCAGAGCAGGACACCGCTTGGTAGCGAGCTCTTTTGTGGAGAGTATTGCCAAACATCTTTCTCAGCTTGAGGATCATGCCTGAACAATTCTTGGAGTCAACAGGAGACGGGTCTGATCCTGAGGACAGAGGCCGCAGAGTGGACGAGTCCTCCGTTACTGTGTCAGCGGGCGACGGAGGAAGATGGTCCAATGTTAGAGGACACGTCCATGAATTATCAGGTGTTGGGCTTTGTGGAACGAAAGAAGAATCCAGCTCTGAATTCACACCGTCGTCACCATCTGCAGACCGATCGCTTAAGTTTGTCCGGCAAAGTCCACCAAAGTTCACGTTCTTCTCCACGTCACCTGCCGCCGCCGCCGCCTCCTCCTCGTCGTCGTCCGACAAAGTGCTGTCGAGAAACATGCGTCGCGAGCTGCTCTTTACCCTGCTTTTTGTTTGCTTTCTGTTCAAATGTGACTTTGTTTCCTGGTCCTGTGGGGGTCTCTGTGGGTGCGACTCTGGGGGCGAGACCGGTGAGGCTCTGCATTTTGAAAACACAGGCGTCTCCTCGCTCGCGTCGTCTTCTCCTTTAGCGGGATCGTACACGTCTAATCCTGAAATACAGGAAACACGGAGTACATTAGGAGAAGTCAAAATCCAAAGATATGACATTTTATATAGTATATATAAAATACAGGCGACATAACAGAAAGGTATGAATTTAAGTTTTTATCGAGATTGGTTAGTAATATATGGACAGTAGAGCTGGAACAATTTATTGATTATTAATCGTCAACTATACTCAACAAAAATATAAACGCACAAACTTGAAATGGTGAATAAAAATAGAATGTCATGACATTTGCTCAGATTCTTGATGAATTCGTTTATGGAATGATTTGTTTTGCTCAAACCCAGTAGTCCAGTGTCACTTGGCCACTCCTATTGACTACAAGCTCAGATTGAGTATTTAAACTCACGAGAGTCAAGGAGCATGGCAGAGTGGTGGTCAATATGTGTGACCAGTGCACAGACACTCCTTTATGGTCTGGTCAATAAAAGGGCACACCAAAATGTGGACTTTTGTCACTTGTCAATATGCCACAGATGTCACAAATCATGAGGGAGCGTGCCATTGGCATGCTGAGTGCTGGGTTGAGCGTTTCAGCTGTGGCAACACAACTGAATGAGACTGGAACGACAGCGAACCGGGTTCCAGTTCCAGTTCCAGTTCCAGTTCCCCAGACCGGCCGCCAACTTCAAGTGGCTCTGCATGAGGAATGGGACAACATCCCCCAGGCCACGATCGACGACCTGGTGATGTCCATGCGTCGCGGGTGTACCGCTCTGCGTGAGGCTAAAGCCCAATTTATACTCCTGCGTAAAGTGCTCTGCGTAGGCTACGCAGAGTCCTCTGCGTCGACGCAGAACCTGTCGAAGAGCCTCTGGGTCGTCTCCGGGTGCACGGAATATTTTTTAAGTGTCCGTCACTCCGTCAAGGGACAACGGAGACGGCAAGAGCTGCGATTGGTCCTCAGGACAGGCCGAGCGAAGCTGCTCTGCACAGTGAGCACCGAGCGTCCACAGAGGGCGGAGCTGAAGACCGCCGACTTCGTCGCTGCCGAACTATAAATACGTCATATCTTAACACACACAGCGCATGTTTAGACTCTAAATGGCCAATTTCTCGCCTCAAATTATCTTAAAACTGCGTTCCGGGACACAGAAAAGTGAGAAACGGCCACTGTTTCAACAACAACAGTCTTTCTCCCTCGGAGAGCCATTGCTCACTGTGGCCAAAAGCACAACAACCTTGCGCAGCGACCCCTACTGATCAGGCGGGAAATTGCGTTTTGAAATTGCTCGCAAATTAAAGCCACTTTATTGATAAAGTTGTATTGTTATTTTTGGATAGTTAACTACAAGTTTTTCTTTGTGCGTTTATATTTTTGTTGAGTGTAATTTGATAATCGATTAATCGGTGTGAAGCCCTTGTCATTATTAAAACAAGATTTGTGATTGTTTCTCTTAAATGTGAATATTTTCTTAGTTTCTTTGCTCCACACATCGAAGAAATCATTCAAACTGAATCATTTTGGTTTGTGGACAAAACAAGACATTCGAGAAACATCGTCATTTCCAGGTTTGACAAACACTGATCACTGGTGGTTTTTTTTTAAAACATTTTCTGGACCAAATAATTAAATGAGAAAATAATCGACAGATTAATCGATTACAAAAATAATTGTTAGTTGCAGCTCTAGTGGACGGCAAAACAGCCCGGAACACTGGGGGACACATCCAGTGACCAGATAAATGGGGAAGGTTGCATCAGGAAGAACATCCGGTGTAAAAACATTAGCTAAATCAAATATGTGGATTACTATAAACGGGGCACACAAGGGATAGGGCAAGATGGGGGTAGATGATCAAATGCGGCGAAACCTAAAAGGGAGAAGCCGAAAGAGGAAGAAGAGGAGGATGTGGACAGCAACAAAAAAATAAAATGTCCACACCTCCACACAGGTTGATAAATCAATCATCCCATTGTTTTATTATTGGTTTACTCTGCAGATTTAAACAGTGGGAACCTGTTCTTTTAATATCAACAAATGTGGTGATTGGACAGCAGGATCCTCCACCATGAAACTCCCTTTCTGAAGAGACAGGATAAGAAGCAGTGGGAGTAACACAGGAAGGCTGGAGGGAAAGTCGGCTTCTACAGAGAGAATACTATCGGTCAAGGACAAAACAGAGCAGCAGCAGCAGCTTCTCCCAAACCACCTGAACTGTTAATTAAGTCACCGATGACCAGCAACGCTTAGAAACTCAACCCAGCAAGCGGACGCGTGAGCCAAATAAAATAATAGCTGTCGGAGGACGCCAGACGAAAAGTTCAAGGACAAGTCTGGTGATATTTGATATGCATCCGATTGTCGACAAGAGTAAAGTAGAAATATGAAACGCGTGATTTGTGCAACAAATATGCACTTGGATCTAATCAAAGCAAATGCAATTTTCATTAGATTGTACTGCAACAAAACAAAACTATCACCATCATTGTCCTTTAAACAAACATGGACATTTAACTGTTTTAAAGGTCCCATATTATACCCTATTAACCCAAGTTAAACTAGGTCCTGGTGCCCTGGGATGAAATATGGGCCACCACAAACTGAATTTGAATCATTTACATATGAATTTAAATGGCTAAACTTGAATAATCCCATAAAAAAAAAAAAAATTCTATACATTTTCACATTCAATTTCAATTTACTGTGACATCCGAGTACTAGCAAAGGAAGAGCAATCGAGCGCAGATACACAGGTCTCCTCTTAGGCCAATCGTACCTACACTTTTGAGCACATAAACCAGGGTTTACGTTAGCTGTCGTCACGTGAATTTGTCTAGCAATAAAAATGGGAAATAATGCCAAATAATTAAATCAATGATTAAGGGGCTCTCCACAAGGAAATGGGTTTAGGTGCCCCTCGATTGCACTTCCTGTACTAGTACCTGGATGTCTGCCACAGTATTGTAACATTGAAATTGAATTTTGAGAAGTGAATTTGAAAATATATAGAATTTTTCCAACACAATGATTCAAATTAAACAATACAAATTTCAAAATTAAAATTCAGTTTCTGGTGACACATATTCCAGCCCATATTTAACGGTCTGATCCCCGTGCGCTGCCAGCTGCCACTTCCTTCCTCTAGCACCGCTATCCAACAGCACAGCCTTTTCAATTTGTCGACAGCCCGTGAAGCATAAATGTAAATCATGCAACTTTTTTTTTGTGATTCAAAACTGAAAATTAGCAGAAAGAAACTCTTCCTTGCTTTTTAAATCAGGAAATAAAGCAAGGAATAGTGAGACTGAGGGACAACATAAAAAAATAAATATACCTGGACTCTCTTTTGGACATCAGGTGAAGTTGATTCTGTAAAAAATAAATGGATTTTATAATGAAGATGTAACGTTTCCAAAAAAAAAAAAAAAGGGAGCTGTCAAAATGCAGAAAATGTGACTAATAAATAATACTGAAAAAAGATACAAGTTCTTAGTCAAAACATAACTTCACATAACCCCAAAAGAATCACATCATCAACCAAAAGGGGATTTTTGACAGTCATGTTGTTCATATCATATCTTTTCTATTACATAAGGATATGCATCTGCAATAGTGACAATATTTCATTCATTGCGTCTCGTTATCCATCATAAATAACACTTTTCCCTGACTTACTTTGTGATATTTACCAATTAAACTGTGCTTATTTTTGCACTGAAAACAGCAGGGGTGTTAAATTATCCGATCGTTTCCTGTCTCCTTGAAGAACATTCGTTTGCTTCGCTGTGTCGTCCGTGTCCCACGAGGGGTAATTAACACAACCATTGCTGGTAACGCATCTAATTTGTGCTGCGACGGTACCTAGAGAGACACAATGCTATGGCACCGTCACACGGGCAACATTATTTCAGTCATCAATATTTAAAAGAAATAAAATAATAAGTATGTTTGATCGCTGCAAAGTAGAGATAGACCGATATGGGCCGATTTTTTTCAGGGCTGATACCGATTATTAGTAGTCAAAGAGGCCGATAACCGATATTTGGAGTCACTTTTTTGCAGTAAAAGGGAAAATATTGGCTAATAATACAAACACTGACACTTAACTTTGTTTAAATGCCTTTTAGCATATGTTTATTCAACAGCTTTTCAGATTTGCAACATATTAAAGTTTTTTTTTTTATATATATATATATATATATATATATATATATATATATATATATATATATATATATATATATATATATATATATATATATATATATATATATATCTTAGACAATAAACATCTTTGTTTTAAGTTCAAACAAAAAGGTGCAGGTAGTTCCCAGGGTCAGCTGCAACGCTTATAAAGTTAACTGAAATTTTAAATAAATAAATAAATTGATCTCTTATCGGTCGTTGGATTAAAAAAAAAAAGGCCAATGCCGATATGCGTCAAAATGCCAAAAATCTGCGCCGATAATCGGTCTATCCGTACCGCAAAGTCAGTTTCTTCCTTTCTATGCAAGGACACCATTCAATGCACACTTCACCGCATCATCTCAGTCACTCTGAAATCAACGCGCACTCACTCACCGAGATGTTTGCAAACGCAGGCGTGATACAAAAGGTTGACCACGTCGGCGTAGATGTCGGGCAAGTGTTTGAGGGACATCAGCCTCCTGAGCCGGGACGAACAGGCCCGCTTGTGGAGCTGGATCAGGATCTTCTCCTCGGACAGCGTCGTGGGCCGCAGCTCCACCTTGTGCTCGTGCAGGACCTGGTCGATGAAGCTGCCCTGGACCGCGGGGAACAGCAGCTCCTTCATCACCAGCATGGGGAGAAACACCGCTCCCGCTCGCATGACGTGTGGAAACGGACATCGCTTCTGGCTGGTGTACTCCTGCAGCCTCTCGACGACCTTATGAAGGGCCGTCTTCATCTCCTCATTGAGCCACTTTTCTCGGGCTTTTAGCCCCAACAAACACGACACCTTCTGGACTTTGGTTGACGGAGGCGCAGGATCGGTCAGCTGCAACTGAGACAACCAGGCTTTAAGCTCGTGCTCTGAAGAGGCCGACACAGATTTAGATACTAGCTTGCACAGGGAATTGTGCAACTCGAGAAAGTGCGTGCGGACGGGCGTTTGGAGCTCTAGTTTCGGCGCGACGTCGGTTATTGGCTGCACCGGCGGCTTCTCTGGTGGTGGAGCTGGACTGGAATGTTTAACGTCGGGGAGAAGGATTCTAACCGCAGTCAGTTTTAAGTACTGGGGAGGAATGTTTTTGAAATCTACCTTGCTCTCATATAGTTGCATTGGAGTACTGGGTGTGGATTGAAGGGTGGCCGCCGGCTCATGCGGCGTGTACGTGTCAGAAGACGGGTGCATGCGTGTCGTCAACTCGACAGGTTTAGCCTCATCTGAAGTGTCTTTTTCATCTGTAAATGAGGCTTTATATTCCGGCTCATCCGATTCACATTTTTTGATCACCAGCAGGTGTTCACTGTCAAATACATCAGCCTCTTCAGGCTCTTGTTTGATGATGACTTTGCTGTAGTCCTGCGGACTCACAGGAGAGTCCACAGCGTCACCTGCGTCTGTTGAATCTACTTTTTCCAGTTTGATATTCTTGTGTTTTATGATTTCTACAACAGGCCTCTCTATTGGAGTATCTGGGCACATTTGGTGGGGAACTTGAGAGGCAACAGTCTGCTTTTCATCTCGATCTGGCATTTTCAGTTTGACTTCCGGTTTGATTTTGACTTTGCAATCCTCAGAAGACTGAGCAGCACTCTGAGGGACTTGGCCCGCAGATATCATTCTGGTGACCTGCAGGTACGTTTGGTACTGTGCCAGGCTAAACACACTGTCAATGATTGGCATAGGATGTTTAGCAACGTTATTTTCTACTTTGACATTCTCCATCGGTTCCAGCTTTGGTCGTTTCTTCGTCGAGTCCACTTCACAAAAATCCCTGACCTCTTCTTTTATTTTGATAGGTGGTGCTGGATGAGAAACACTTCTCTTCAAACACCCTTTTATAACAGTGGTGCCTGAACTGGATATAGGACTATTGTTGCTATGTCCCTGTGGGACAGTGGGGGGATAAATAATTGTTCTGACATTTGCACCGTTACTCGCAGCTGTGTGGATGTGATCTGAACTCTGACTGGGAGGTCGGGGCAGCCATGCTCCCGGGGAAACGGGAAGATATTTTGGCTGCTCTGGCCACGGCACGTGGGATTCACAGGCGGAATAGTCCATCGGTCTGTGCATGTTCAAACCACCTGGTGGACGGATGTGTTGGTCCACAAGGAGACTGGATATGGAGGGGAAAAAACGACTTGTTTTTATGTTTGGCGGTGAGACGACGGGGTGGTTTGTGCATCTGGTTGAACTGGATAGATTCCTGCAGAGGAATGGTGAGGAGGGTTTTGGCTCCTCAACCTGCAGGCTGGTGTTGGGCTTGTCCGTAAGTAGATTGAACACAGAGGCCAAGGGATGATCCCGATGTTGACGAGACGGGGAAACGTTTATGCCGTTACTGTGAAAACCGGGAAATGGATGTTGCTTATTAAGGGGCACTCTGATTTGGCTCGCATTTAAATTCATTCTAGGGACTGCATAGCATGGATAGTCGAAGCCTTGCATGAAGGAATGATTTGGCAAGGCTTCCGATCGAGGCAAAGGAATTTCTCCATGAAGCGACTGAGGCACTATGTAATGTTCCCGGGGGTTTGAGAGTGTGTGTTTAAGTATAACAGGGACATCTTCTCTCTGCTTACCGCCAACGTTTTTGCACTGCGCGCCGTTTTGTGGCTCCTCATTTGCCTGGGGGTAGTAAAACACTGGGTACTGTGTTAGCTGGCCATATTTGGACATGGGAGAGCGTTCCTGATAAACCTCTGAGGTCATATGCTCGTATGTGGGATGGGAGGGGTATAAACTGGGGTAGCTTCTGGGGGAGGTCTGTAACCGCTGGCTCCGCTCACTCAAAGAATTTAACAGTGTGCGAGTTGGGGTGCAAGGGTAACTGCTGTAGTTTGGGTCGATCATAGCAGGCACAGTCCTCGTCGGACTGGGGCTGTACGTGTCCACGCTGATCCTCTTGAGCGGTTCAGCACCGTGCTCGTACTGTAAACCTCTCTGCTGCAGCACAGCTTCTTGCGTCTTTCTCTGAACGGGTTGCCTCTCGGCGTAATGAGCGCCGCTTTGCATCCAGTCGTGCTGATAGACGTTTTTCGGTATCCTCAGAGAGCCGTGCTCCACGCTGTATCGTCCCATCACGCAGCCCGCGTCATTACAGCAAGGGTTATGTCCATAAACGGGCTTAGGGACCGCAAGGTAGATGGAGTTTTCAGGCGGAGGAGGTAAATTGTCACCTCCGCTTTTTGGTTCTCCAACAGTCACCGACGCAGAAGCCGCAGCGCTACCGATCCCAGGACTTTTAGTGTACAAGGCAAACCCCGGTGGTACTGGAGCGTGACAGACGGAAGAATGAGAATGTTCTTCTTCTGGAGAATTGTTCTCTTGCCTGTAAAATATGTGGTTGTGTCCCTCCATACCAGACAGGTGACTCACAGGATTCCGGCCGTCCAGCACAGGGAAACCTGCTCCTTCCCTTCGTCTGGGGTCGTAAGCAAAATAGACCCCGCTGTACTGCAGTGCCTGCTTATGCAAGAAGTCTTGCATGTTTTGTGGTTTCGGCGGAACTGTAGGCGTCATCGTTCCATCGAATAATGGCATCTTGCTTTAAAACACTGGGTCAACGAGAGTCTGCATCGAGTGGCTGTTCTTCGTGTAGAGACTTTCATTACGATGGCACACCGACACAGGTCCAGATCTAGGAATACAAAAAAAATAAAAACAATTACACACTTGAATTCATGTCTTTCTTTAATGTTTATATTAGATCCCTCAGACATCAGAGCTGAATGCATCACAGAAAAATAAGGTTGTTGTTTTTTTACACTGAAAAATGCATTCACATGAGAAACAACCAGTTTAAAGCAATCACTCAGCTTTGACAGAGACATGACGGAGATGAGTTAAAGCATTTTTTTACTCATAGGAAAGAAAACATCTATGATGAAGACGCAGTCTTCTTCCTTTTTATTACCTCGACATGCCCAAGCTGGTGAAACATTCAAGAATAAAGAAATACATGTTTTCTTATGGCTTATATTATTACTGTAAATGATTGACTTAGTTTAGTAATTATCATTTATTCCATCCTCAAAGCTGCATTGTGAGACTTGCTACTAAACCACATTTTGTTGTTTCTTAATATAAAAACGACAATAAAGAACCTAAATAATAACTCAGATCCCTGTCCTCCAAAACAAAAGATATTGAAAATGACAAATGATGTGATGAGAACATTGACATTTATATACATTTTTTATTAGACTTTCTTTATTGGAAGCAAATTCAAGAAAACACAACAGTGCGACGTGACAAAAGACTTCCATTCCTTCATTTTCTTTTCAGATTTTCTCCCACAAATTCGACCCCACCCAAGGAGAGGAATAATCATAATCATGAACATCCAATAACGTCATGTCAAACGATAAACACAACAAATACACAAATAAGGAAAAATAAGTCATCAATAACAAAACACATGAATTAATAAATCAGACAAGAGATGTCAAAGATTCAGTATGGTTTCAGAGAGGTCTCCAGGTCCTCTCAAATGAGTTTTAAAGATCCACTGAGGAAAACCCTAAGCCTTTCAAGTCTAATGGACATGAGCAGCTCCTTCTACATGTATTATTTTATCACCAGGTCTAAATTATGTATGTGCTAATTCTTTTCTAGTTAGGTGAAATCCAGTCGTTTCATCACTGAGTAACCGCTAAGCGCTCACACTATCTCCACGTAATGTGCCCCGTGTTTGTTTTAGAATGAATAATACATGTTGGTAATGTGTAACCTCCATAAACTATTTTAATGCACCATTTCATATCGTCCCTAGCTAACTCATATTCCAGTTCGAACCTATTAAAGTGACCAAAAATATGCGACAGTGTCTTGTTTCACGATTCCTGAATCAGGTTAGTTTTCTCAGCAAGTTATGATCTGAAGCTCTGGAGGTAAAAACATGGCATGAGCTGACAGATCATCTGCGTCAGTCATGGGCGGTGAGGACACGGCATTTTCAGACTTTTCTGCTCCTCACGTGAGGACGACACAAGGTCCATACTCCAACATTTGCTGCCGTGTCACTTTATGACCGTCATAGCTGTTATGTGTCTGCCTCCTGTCAGTCGTGACATAAGACTCATAGCACTGTGTGCAGTGTGGTAATGGCAACAACATAGATTAATCTATTTAATGTTTTAAGGTTGGAAAAAAAAAAGTTGTTCAGTTTGAATGATTTCTCTGCTATACTGAGCAAATAAACCAGAAAATATTCACATTTAAGAAGCTGGAAAATCAGAAAGCTTGTTTTAATTGTTGGAAAAAAACACTCTTAACGCACTTAATTTAGCCGTTCGGAGCCAATAGGTTTAATCTGCATCGTGTGAATCGATTAATCTATTATTAAACCATTACTAAATTTATCGTCAACTATTTTGATAATCGATTTGAAGCTTTTTTTCCCTCATTAAAACAAGATTTCTGATTATTTTAGCATATTAAATGTTGATATTTCCTTCATTTCTTTGCTTCACATAACAAAGAAATCATTAAAAGTGAATCGTTTTGGTTTGTGGACAAAACAAGACATTGGAGAACATCGTCATTTCCAGGTTTGACAAACTTTTTTTTCGGACATTTTATGGACCAAACGATTAATTGAGAAAATACTCGTTAGTTGCAGCTCAAACGATTACGCACTACAGCTTTAATTAGTTTTTAATCTTCACAAATTAGGCATGCAGTACAAGGGTTGTGTTGTAGCCTCTGAGCAACGCACCCAACCCCCATTGCGCCCCAGGCACTGCTCTGTGTGGCTCCCCACTGTCCAAGCTTCCTTGAAGAAGATGGGTTAAATGCAGAGAAGGAATTACACTGAGGGGTTTAATAGAGTATACATATTTTTTTTTTTTTTATGTTTTCCAACCCACTGTGATGGGAATCTGAACAAAGTCATCTGAACTTTTACTCTGGTTAGTTAATGAGTGCAAGAGGACCAAGACCAAAACAGAGTCACACAGAGTTTGAACAGGAATTAAACAAAGAAAGGATTAACATCAGTGTCTCATATATATATAGTAAACAGGAGTGGATTGATAATGGTTCCACTGTCCCCCCGTGTGACGAGAAAAAAACAGTCAGAAGAGTTCCGAAAGAGTGTTGTGCATGCAGAGGATATGAAGTCATAAGGAACACATGAAATCTGAGATAATGGCAGCTCTGTTCTTACAACCCATGTCATACGGGATAGAGGTTATAGAAGATATGGAGTGAAATCGGACATCACTGGTTAAACATAGGAACAATACATTGCTTCCTTGGTGAGATTCATTTGTGGGGAGGCATTTCTGATTATATATATATATATATATATATATATATATATATTATCATATCCCCCCCATCACCATAACACTGAAAATCTTCAGCTTAACCTTTACCAAAGTAGAACTCATGTGGTCAGCACATAGACGTTTTCTATTCTGCATTTTATCACCACGAGCCTTCATTCAAACATAGTTCCTTTTTAATACTGCAACATTGTGCAAAAAAAGAAAAACGATGACTCTCACTTATTTTCCTTTTGAAATTATAGCAGAATTATTTGGTTTATTGCAATTCCCCCAGAGCACGTTGTGATGTCTTCTTGGTTCTAAAGCCCAAGAGTACCTGAAGTTGGTAAATTCTTGATAAAAAAAAAAATGCATATATAAATGATTAAAACTCATGTTTGAACTGTAGGCGACAAATGTCTGCGATACTTCAAATACACAACGGGCCTTGATCGTGACAGACGGCCACAGAAATACATAATCAAATTAATGGTGGCTGTTTTCCATTTAGTTTCCTCATTCGCCGTCACACTGTCCTGCCTTTGTTGAACTGAACCATTGTTGAATGTGGAAAATCAACCGTAGCTTTTCGTGTCGAAACGGGCCGCGTCCTAAATCGGCGGAGAACAACTCTAAGGCTAAGGTCCTGTGGGACTTGCAGATCTGGACGGACAAAAAGCGATCGCTGACTAACTCGACGTCACGGCGGCTGACGAACAACAGAAGAATGCAGATGTAGCAACATCAATGTCAAGATGAGAGAGAGGACATGGGAAGAACTAAAACTACTGAGGACAGACACAAGAGTTAGAAGAGAAGTAGAGAGGAAAAGCAGCAGTGGTGTCAGTGATAATCAGACTGACTGACAGTTAGAGCTGAAACGATTAATCGGTTATTAATCTTAATTATTATTTATTGTCAAGCATTTTGATAATAGGCTAATTGGCTTTTCTCATTATTAAAACAAGATTTATGATTGTTTTAGCTTCTTAAATGTGAATGTTCTCTATGTTTCTTTGCTCCACATAAACAAAGAAATCATTCAAACTGAATCATTTTGCTTTGTTGACAAAACAAGACATTTGAGAACATGGTCATTTCCAGGTTTGACAAACACTGATCAATGTTTTTTAAAAATTTCGGACATTTTATGGACCAAACGATTAATTGATTAATCGAGAAAATAATCGACAGATTAATCGATTACAAAAATAATCGTTAGTTGCAGCTCGACTGACTGAGGTGATGTTTACTGATTTTGGAAAGATGACTCATGGGTTATTGTTTCAAGAATTTGGGAAACTGAAATTATATTAAAAAAAAAAAAAATCACAACTTATATTTAACTAATGTATATGCGATTTACCATTTCCAATATGATATCCTAATTCTGGTTTTCCCAGAGGCACCTGAAGGCAGCACATGATCAGTCTGACAGACAGCTCGTAGGAGGAGAAAGAAAGAAACATGACCTCATCGCTTGATTAATTCATAACTGTGTCTCACGAGTCTTTCTGCACAAACCGGCCTGACAACAAAACCACATATCTTTTTATTTTTTTTATTTTTATTATTAGTAATAGTAATTTTCATCGTCCTCTCCAGTTTACTCCCCTAATGGTGCAGTATCTGCTCCAATAAACTCAAAATAATGTCACAACCTGTGGCGTGTCTGCAGGCGACGATGAACAATTTGTGAAATAAACTTGTGAAAAGTTTAAATTCTCAACGTTTAACCCCCCCTCCCCTACCCCCCCACGCAGGCGTTAATTACGTCCAGGGGTCATGACTGCACACTTTAACAGTCCAGATGTTATCAGTTCATCCTGTTGACACGTTTGTGAAAAGCACAGAGAGCGAAGGGTGATGTGTGCATGTAAGCGAGTGTGGTTTACAAGCGTGCAAAGAGGAAACGGCTCAGGAGGGGTTACAAGTCAAGAGTTAGAGCCGTGTATGCGTGTGAGTGTGTGTTTGTGTGTGTGTGTTTTCTGTTACCTCTTGGTGACCTTTTTCTGGTATAAACACTGAACTTATCAGGACCAATAAACATTATGGGCTCCAAAGCCTGGTGCTGAAGAGGCAGACCTCTTCTCTAAGGCTAATTATGTGAACTGTGGCTGAGGTTGGGGTTAGGTTAGGGCAGAGTCAGTGCTATGAGAGGTCATAAGGGGGCTTCGTCCTCTCAGTTGCATATCCTGCCCACTTTGTTGATGCTTTAACGTGTCTATGTTTACTGTAAAGTACAACTAAAATATTGGAGGAGATGCGTATGACTCCTAGGACTGCACTGCACTGGACACGGCAGAAATGGACGTCCCAAACAGCTGTGCAGCTGATTCCACCGACTGAAAGTCATTCACATAAACAAAACAATATTTACTGCTGTGCTCACTACTGACCGTACTGTATATCTTACAGTTTCCTCCTACAGTGAACCAGGAAATAAGAATACACTTATTATTATCATCCGAGCAACTCTGCTGTAATAGAACAGAGCAGCTGATGAAGTTTTTTTTTTTGTAAATGATGTCCCCTGGAGTGGACACCAGTGTGTGTGAGAGATTAACAGCTGGTTTGGCACTAGGTCAAAATCACAAATCTCCCAAGCTTCACATTCCTATGGCTGACGTGATTAATTACGCCTATAAACGTAGTTAACTTTGAAGTAGCAGTATATAATAATGATGTGATGTAGCCGGTGAAATCAGTTCATTTTTAAATGACAAAAGCTGACCCCTCTATCGTTTGGTTTGGTTTGGTTTGGTGAGGCTGCCCATGTGAATGGGAGAGTCCTGGCAAGAATAGTTGGACAAACCTCCCAGTGTGTGTGTGTGTGTGTGTGTGTGTGTGTGTGTGGTGGGGGGTGGGGGGGTCGCATGTCTTCAGGGTGATGAAGTGATGTGACTTCCGAAAGCAAACCGTCCACAAGAGAAAAAAAAAAAGAAGCCCAAAGCACGTGCAAGAGGAGTGACTGTGACTGTGCAAATGATGTGAAAGTACGCAGTCATTAATCGGATAATTAATTATTAGTGCGCGGGGGTCGAGGAGAGGTCAGCGAGGTCATGTGACATGACAGTCGGAGTTAAAAAAAAAAAAAAGTTTCGAAATGACCAATTCAGACGTTGTCACGTTCAGACAAACACAACGGGAACTTGCAACATGTTCTCACAAAGTGCTTTTGTTGCTTGACTCGCGCACATTTTGCTGGGGGTAAAGAGGGAAAACGCGCACTTTCTCCGTGTGCGTGCGACTCTGACAAATGAACAACAAAACAATATGAGAACAACAAATGAAGTCCATGTCATCGACTGTCACAGGGAAGAAGAAGAAGAAGAAGAAGAAGAAGAAAAAAAGTGCGGCTGAAAACGCTCCTCCGCTCCGGACGCACTGATTCGTGGATTAAACACTTCCACATGTTCACATCATGTTTGTCACTTTACTTTTCCCTCCTTCAACGCAACATAAAGATCTGATCATAACGTGTCGTCCACGCGGGACACGTGACGGCTGCAGGAGCAGCGTCAGTAAATCAGAGTTTCTTACCTCGTCGCTGAACTGATGGCAATTAATGGTTTCCACAAAAACTCCATGAAAGGCAACTTGTGAGAATGAGAAATGCTGCAGGATGGGGAAATGGGCAGTCCTGCCCCCGCTGCGTGGTTCTGGACTCGTCAGGCCGGATGCAACTGAATCCCACGGACTTGAAGAAGAGCAGGGGCCAAAAAAAAAACACACACACACACACAGGCCGTGTGGCAGGAGGTTTGAACAGCGTGAGCGAAGTCCACGCGGCTTTTGGAGAAGTTAACCAAGTGAAGGAAAGACAAAAGGAAGGAGGATGGTCTTTGATCAATAGGCGGAGTCACACCCTCTGTCTGTGTGTGTGTGTGTGTGTGTGTGTGTGTGTGTCCACAGCTTGTTTTCTTCAGCTCATGTGTTGTTTTGCTGCTGCTCACTTTCTCTTTTTATTGGCTGCACGTCCAATTGTGCAAACACCAGAGAAAAGCACGTCCTGATATTTCCTATTTCCACATAATACAGGTGTGCGTTGTTGATTAATACTTATTTTTCTTTTTAAAAAAAACAAAAACTGTTCCCAAACCAGGGGGGGAGTTTCCTCTCTACCACCCTGTTTATTTAAAATAAGAAAATAGTCCTAATAATAATAACTTTAACCATAAGTTGAACATTTTTCCGCTCTGTTATACAGGATGTTCATTTACAAACAGCCCAGAGTGTAAGAAGTGAACCACACATTATTATTTACCTCGAAGACCTTTGCTTCCTCTGCCTTTCAACTTTGGATATAGAGCAGAAGAAGACTTTGTTTATGTCCCTTGAACAACAACAAAATGGCACATTTTGTCATATATGACATATATATATAATGTCATATATATGATGCACCTGCACATGGTGAGATATTTACCATCCCACAAAAAAAACAGCATAAACTATTAACATGAGTACATGCATTGGACAACACAGATGCCTTTAATAATTTTCCGTGCAACACTGATGTATATAAACAGGCTATAAAATATAGTAGTATAAGGTACAGCGTACGCCTGTTTTTTTTTTGTTGTTGTTTTTTTTGTTGTTTTTTTTTGTAAATCTCTGGTTTTCGCTACTTTTTACATATTTCTTTCTGCTTGTTGTCCTTTTTTGTTTTTTTTATTGGTCTTTTACTTTTATTTGTTTGTCAAAATTCATTTGTAATTTAAAACAAAAACGTTTTTTATGAGACAGTCACAGATTAGCTGTTGTCGCTTCAAAATGAACATTAACAAATTCCCTGCAGGAATTCACCAGATCATTTTTCCACACAATACAATTCTATGACATTTCGTGAAATGCAAGTCGAAAGAATCAAAGATGAGGCAGTGAATGAAATACAATGATATAATCTGAAAATGTAAACACAACTCTTCTGTGAGGCTCAGCTCTGCTCTGATAGGGTTCATACTAAAGTAGTTAATGGTTGACCACGGTTAAAATCAGGTCACCCGTCACCTCAGTTAGTCTGCCTTTTTAACCTCCGCTCATCGATTACGTCCCTGCATGTTTTTGTTTTTAAACATTGACAGACACACACACACACACACACACACATCACGGCTGCTTCAGTGTTGGACTCAGCAGGACTCCTGACACACTGAGACACAGACCAGTCCAACATCACCTTGGACAGGATCTGAATTCTTCTACTTGATTAACTCTGAGTGACTTCATTCCGTGTTGCACTTGCATCATTCCGGTCCCTCTTCACCTGTGAGTTGGAGGCTAATTTGTGCATCTCCCGGGGTCGCTACTAGTTTAGTCTAGACAAGTTGGTGGCTTCCATCAGTCCCTGTGGCTTCGCAGGTGAAGAGACGCTCATCGTGGGGGTTTGAGTGAAGCGAGGTGGCAGGGACTTTTTCCCCACAGAGCGCTCTCGCATCTCCCACACTTCCAGTTACCATGGCATCCTAGCTTCAGGCTAACCAACACGAGGCACCAAGGGGCCGACAATATATCACACTGGTGCTGCAACGCAGATGTTCGACGTTAAAGTTGATGCATTAAACACACTATATAGTGTCAGTTGTTTCGATGTTTTCCTTTCAACTGCAAAGGAAAATAGACATGCACGGACAATGCAGCAAAGAAAAGAGTTTCTGGAACTATTTACATTAAAGTCTCTGTTTAATATAACACAATAACAAGTAGCAACCGTTTAGTGCATCATTTGAACCATTTTGAAGTAAACAAGTCATCCAAGATGGGGTTTTTCTTGAAGGCGACATGTTCCATTCAGTGTTCTGTTTTTTTTATAATGTACGACGTGTAATTCATCTGAGACGAACGCACTTCATTCATTTCTTCTTGCCCCTGAGTGAATCCACAAAGTGTTTACCACCTATAAACACGTTGTGGTGACACAGAGCAGATCTCTCAGGGTTCGGCTTTCTGACGAAACACCGGCGAACGTTCCCACAGGCCAGAGGTTGAGCCTGGAGACTGCGAGTTGCATCAGACACTTGAGATGCACCTGAATAATATACGTGTGTATTGTGGCAGAGAACAGGATAACAGCATGTCTGTAGTACTGCGATTTACCGTCGCAAGTCTAAACGGTAGCAGGCCGTTAGAAACTCAGTCAGATTGCTGTGGATTACCACATGACAAATAACAAATAACTAACCCGCAAAGGCTAATATTTGACTTAATTCAAAAGATCAATAGTCATCATGATGGAGCAAGTCCACTTTGGACGCTCCCCTTTGTTCATTTCCTTGAAAAAGTGGAAGCTTCTTGCTCAATACGGTGAACTCTCTGAGTGATTTCAGTCATAATTCTGGAGATAGAGATGCTCCCAGACTTGCCTTAGATTTCTCATGTAAATGTTCCGTACTGCATTAGCCTATGCAATCAAATGGCTCTGTCTGCACAGTCAAAACAGATGCACTGACCTTGGCAGAACATCAGGGGAGGAATGCACCTTAGAAAAGAATCAAACTTAAATATTCAAAATTGGATGTCGATTTTAAAGCCTCACGCTCACTTGGTGTCTTTTAGGTTGTTTTTTGGTGTCTTTATTGCAATGAGATGACTTGATTAAAGAAATGTTGATGGTCGAGATAAGGTAAAAAAAAAAAATATAGTGACTGTGAAACATGAAGTCTGCATCTTCTGATTTACTCGGCTCATACTAAAAGGATTAATAGAGAGCATGATCAGAAACGTTCTTGGAAGCAAACCAGTGTTGAAGAACGGGATCTGCGGGCAGAGAGGCATGCATGTTTCGTCTTGAAACTTTATCCTATCACAAGTTTTGATGATTTGACTATAGCTGTGAGAACATGGTGCTAATTCCCATCATAGCCACCCACAGGCAGTGCCCCACAGTGCTGCCAAGGCCACAGTGACACTCCCTTCATCGCTGCGGCTGATGTAATGCGCCTCTGGCCTCATTAGCAGAATCTCACAGCAGCCAATAGCAGCGTGACAAACGGTGAATCAGCAAGCATGCTTTTCAGTCTTCAGTCGCGGAGCCACTCACACGGCTCCACGTTCTGTAAATGCAACAACTCAACCCCCCCTGGGTTATTTGCAAACCAAATCCCCCCCCCCCCCCCCCCGTTTACCTTGGATTTATTATAGGAACAAAGATAAACCAAAAATAAAATACAGCATGGATCAAACATAGGAAAAGCATGAGCCGGCATGTAAAAAATATCAGGAAGTTATTTGTGTGGTGAAAAAATAACGATCAACAATACAATCCTCACACTTTCAGACTACAGCGTTTATGCTACTTGTCCTACATACCTCAAATATGATGCTGCGTTTCTCTCTCTCTCAGTAACTCAGTATAAACACATCAATGTCTGGTTAGGTTCAACAATCTCTTGACACAATCCACAGTATGTGTCTGTGTGTGTTAGGAGACAAAGATAAACATCTATCACATTAATGTGAATCATGGCTTTCGTCACTTTTCACCTCAGTCATGGTTAAAAAAAAAAACATTTGGCAAAAAATCTACTTCCTCTTATTCTCTGTTTTAAAATATTTAATGAATGTGTTTGTTTATATGCCACTCGTTCCAAAAATGGCTCACGAACAACCGTTTTCTTAACGAACAAGTTTCACCGCAGTTAAGATCTGTTTGCCAACCTGTCGCGACACATCGACACCGCGCAACAATTAGTGGCTCACTAATTCCGTAGTGAGCGACTCACCGATGCAAGTTTTCTCTCTGTTGTTACAGGACGCAGAAATGTCACAAAGTATATGACAGTTTGATGCTGATGTAAGATCAAATCCAAAACCAGTTATACCTGAACTTTGGTGGCAAGAAAACAATCAGTGGGAGAACAAAAGTGGGATTACACTCGCATTTTTCCACTAGGCGTGACGATATCATAACTATAACATTATTGTTTGTTCAGCTACAGTCATGTATAACATATCACTATATATACAGATGAGTTTGTCCACACAACGTCACAAAGGAGGCAAAAATACGCAGTTTCTGGACCAACTTTCTGCAGAGTTTGGGGCGACACGTGTTTTCAAACTTTACTAGAGATGGCGTTTGGGGTGACTAATCATAATTCTCTGAATTTGAACTCTGGCTCTAGCGAGAGCAAAAGATACGGCAAGGAGATAAATCATCAAAGCAGCTAAACGGTGTCTCGTGAGGCTAAAGAGGGTGAACTTCCACACCATATTATGTGGAAATTCCATGAGGTCATAAAACACCAAATACAAAAGGGGTAAAGGTGCATGTCGTCCTGCCTTGACCCGTGCAACGCAATCTACAAAAGAGAGGCCAATATGTGACAACCTGCATACACCCAACACGAGAATCAATCGAGCAAAACACGCCGTTGTGTTTACTTTTTATTGATCGGTGGTGCCAGCTGACGTTGGCGCTTCCTGAGGTGACTCATCTGTTTTAAGAAGATACTGTTTGACGACGCTGACGATGGATGACACTTCTGCCATGGCACCTTTACCTGCAACAGAAAGAAGAATCACAAACAACTTTGAAAAAAGGGTGTTTGAAATGAGCATTTCTGTTCTCAGAGCACATACTCGCCTAAGCCACCTATCTATTGTATCTTCTATACGTTATCTATCAACCGTATCCTGTAAATGAAAGAGAAGTTTGCCAGACCCAAAAGTACACTATTGCTGAAAAGCAGCAGCAGCAGCAGCAGCCAGAGCATTCAAGTTCAGGGAAAATGCGAAATATTTGACGTTAAGCTTCGGGCATAATTTCCTTCGTCGGTGATGATAAGAGGTCTGAATGGCTGTAGGCGGATCCGTCTTCATGTGGCGACGAGCAGCCTTCATGACACGAGTTAAAGAAAAGGAGCAACACTCAGCCAGTCCACAGTTTGTCCTGTTTCTATAACTGTTGATCAGAGCTGGAGGCCAAAAATAACTGACTCGTACAAGCAGGAGCGAATGCAGTTTATGGCTTTTCCCACTGAAGACAAAAGCCAGATGTCAGTAAGTGTAGTTGCTTTTCGTCCAGGGGGGGGCTATCGTCTAACTACGGCCAAACATTACGAGAGGAGAGCTGCTCGTAAGTAGGTGTTGTTCTGAAACTGGGGACTTTTACCCAGCAAGGTCTCTTCTTTATCAAAGAATGTCGATTAGATGTCAAACGGTCCACAGCAAAACAAGAACAATCGTAGCAAAATAAAAACGAATGTGAAGGCTGTATTGTCTGAATAATGTTTTGAAGCATATTATGAAATCATTTGCAACACTACTCGTCTTATCCAGTCTGGAAGTTTCTGAGGTGTTTCTGACACAGAGGAGATATTAAATCCCACTAATCTCTTTCTGGATAACAATAATAATAATGGACTTTATTTAGAAGTGCCTTTTTGACACTCAAGGACACTTTAGGAAACAAACAAACAATAAAAACATGGAGAAATGGAGAGGGATTACAGGGATTAGGTTATTTTAAACAGGTGGGTTTATGAGTCTGGATTAAAAGAGGCGAAGAGAGTCAGAGCTGTGGACGTCTGGTGGGAGTGAATTCCAGAGAATCAAACTGCTCCTCAAAGTGCTGAGGCGGGTGGAGGGCACAGTGAGGTGGATGGAGATCTGAGGGAGCAGAGGAGGTGGAGATGGTGGAGGAGGTCAGAGAGATATGGAGGGGTGAGGTTGTGGATGCATGCAGGAGGATTTTAAATTGAATTCTGAGATGTTATGAGTCGTTGTAGGACGGGTTTGATGATGTGGAATGAGGGGGGATTCTGGTGATGATGCTGACAGCTGGCATGCTTCTGGACCAGTTGGAGATCATCTCTTAACAGCGAGTTATGTCTGGGACACCTTACAGGCAGGCAAACCACCTCAACTGACACTGTTTCATTGTGAAAGAGCAACACTTCTAATCCAGGTGGCTTCCTTCATACTTCGAAGGTCATTTGGCCGAGGCCCACAAATGGGAGCCGGAGAAAGAACGGCAAGAACACGGGGGGGGTGGTGACACCGAGGATGGTTACAAAGACAAGTTGCACATTCTGCCAGTGAGCTCTCTGGCTGTGGGTTATGTAAACAGAGGAGTTCAGTGCAACATTTTGTGATAGACACACCCATACCTGGCACACCTTATTTTGGAAGGCAAAAATATTTCCAATTAAGCAGACGGTGCAGTCATTGTGTTCAAACCAGGAGACAAGAGAGCACCGCGTGGCAGCATGTGTGGTGCATGCGATTATATCCAGTAAATGACTCTCTTTGTTCAAAGAATTGAATGATTTCTTTAAACTTGCACTTGCTTTCCATGGTGCCCCCATTATATGAGTCTTTCTGCTTCTTTTTTTATCTAACATCTGTTTTGTGAGGAACAGTTCCCTTTCTTCCAAACAGTAACAGTCTGCTTATAAATATGGAAACTTTAATCTCAACCCCATTTAAGGAGTCAAGCCATTTTTGTGCAATATCAGAATGTATCTGGTGCCCACTGATGTCACGATTGAGCCCAGACTGCTACACACTGCTACTCCTGTGCTACATATTCAACTCGTCAGCGGTTTATTTTATGATAGCAGCTACATATTTGTCATAGTAGGTAAGCCACACTCTTCAAACAAATATCAAATATCAATTCGAAAGACTACAATGGTCCTCCTCCTTGTATACAAAGCACGTCATGGCCTTGGACCAGGCTACATTGCCAACTCCTTTGTTAGCTATTTACAGCAAAGAACACTTTGATCGTCCGCTGCTGGGTTATCGGAGGTTCCCCACAACAGGGAAAATTGGGGGGTGCTGCCTTTGTTACTTACGCCCCTAAACTTTGGAACACACTACCCTTTAGTAATTAAAACTTTTTACTCTAGCCTTCAACTAGCTCCTATTTATTCTTCCCTGTGTTGTGTTTTATTTACATTTTTAGTTGATTTTGACGAATTTTGACTCTAGCCTTTTCCTATTTGATTCCACCCTGTGTTGTATTTTACTGTTTTATTTGCATCTTTTGTTTCACTTCAAAGTTAAAACATGGTTTTTACTTTTGGACTTTACACTTTTGCTTTTCATTCTACCCTGTGTTGTGTTAAATTGTTGCATTTGCTTTTTAAATTTTATTTTCCTATTATTGTGAAGCCCTTTGAGCTGCAATCTTTGTCCGTGTAGTATTATTATTATTATTACAATGAAGATTATTCCAAGGAGTAGCACAACTGCCATAAACAGTTCTTGAAACTGAACGACCCACCTTCATCGCCACACACTAGCTTCTTAGAAATGCAGGGGATTTCCACATATCCATACTCTTTCAGCCTGGATACCTGCTGGGCTGTAATGGGATGCTGCCACATGGCTGTATTCATTGCTGGGCAGAAGAGGAGCGGTCGACTGATATCCCAGGCTCTTACCACACACGTCTGGCAATGAAAATATATCTATTTTAAATCTGTGATGGAATATTTTCAGAGCAACATTTTTATGAGTAACCAAAACAATGTACTGATCCCTTAAGATATCATTTACTCACAAGCAAATTATCACAAATGCCATTAGTAATCTTTCCCAGAGTGTTGGCGTCCAGAGGGGCAATGACGAGTAAGTCTGCCCAGCGTCTTAGTTCAATGTGTAACACTGGGTCAGATCTCTGCGTCCACAGCTACAACAATAAAAAAAAAAATACCCATAACATTAGAATCTTGGCATTGCATTTATCATTTAATAATGGCTTACATTTATTACAAATTCCTTCTGCCATTGTTACCTCCCACTCGTCTTTGTCACTGTAGATCTTTACTGAAACCTCAGCAGGATCGTAGAAGTGCTTGGCGTGCTCTGTCGTGACCACTCGCACATCCACCTGAACCATAAAACAGGACAGTGACAGCCACTTTTCAAATGGGTTTATCATAGTTTTGCTACAGGTCGAAAGATTTAAAAACCTAAATAAAAAAAGAGAATTAAAAATTGCAAATAAATGATATCTATCTTAGATGTCAGTGTGTGAACACTGAACTAGATGTGTGCAATAAGTCTGGGATTTGAACCAAATGACCTGCATCCAGCAGTATAATGTTTTTAATCACTTGCATTAGAAATGAATTATTTGTTATCATCATACTGAGAAACATTCATTAACTTGTGTCATTGCAGAGAGTTAGTATCTTGACTCCCAAATGCAGTATGAAACCTTGAAAATGTCAAGTTTAAAGGTTTAAACTATATTTATTTTACATGTCAAACCTTAACCCTTTAAGGTACTACTCAACCATTTGGTCGACCACACTTTAAGTCACTATATCTCATTGAAAAATGCATCAAGCTGAACTCACTAACACTTAATGTGACTTGTTCTGAATGTTGTACTTTATGAATTATGCAAACCGGGTTTATTAAGAACAGATGTCTCAACCGTTTGGTAGAGGCCTGTATCTGAAATACTGTAGTCTAATTTCACGTTATTGTTATCATAAGAACATAAAATAAAATAATAAAACATTCACATTTTAATTTCCCTTTAGTTCCCCCATGACATTCTGTTTAAGTGGATTAATAAGTAGTTGCAGTCGGTTTGCAAAAATCTGCTTTGATGAAAATACACTGGCTTCAAATGGAAAACAAATACCAGTGACCAAAATAATGTTTTACATTAGAAACTAATCTTTGCTTTATTTGCATACTGCATGGTCAGTGCAATGCTGGGGCACCGTGTTTATGATGGGAAAGGTTTTTTTAGGAAGTGCAATGCTAACACTGTGACATGACTGGTGAACTACGTCAACTAAGTTTAGTATGTCTTTACTCTGTATATTGTGGTGGCAATGAAGTCTTGACACTTTTTACTCACTGACATATATTTGTCCCTATGGAGACAATTAAGTGCTCCCAACTGTTAACCATAGCCCAACAAAAGGAATATAAACAAGTGTAGTGCTGTTGATGATGCTGCAGTGGTTACGCTGCTGCTTAACAGCTGCAACATCTCCATCTTGTGGGTAAGATGTGGCAGAGAAACAGTCACGTCTGCACAGCTGCATGTGCATCACAGATACTGCGTCAAGCTTTTAGACAATAAAAGGAAAGAGACCAAACAACGGAATGGTAGTTAAACGTGTCGCCTCACAGCAGGAAGGTCACTGGTTTAAAAAACCCCGGTTGGACAGAGGGCCTTTCTGTGTGGAGCTTGCACTTCCCCTGTGTGTCTCTCTGGGTAACACACAGTCCAAAGTCATGCAGGTGCAAGGCTGGCATGCAGAGTCCTATGCTGCTATATGTTTTCTTTTAGACTAGTAACATTAGTATTAAAGTCTATTTTTATAGACTCATAATGTTGCACTGACTATGGAGCGCACTTTTAATTTCGTTGTACATGTGACAATGACAAATAAAGACCTATTCTATTCTACCAGAGTGGGGGTTTGGCAAACTGAAGACTCTTGTTGCTGTAAACTGTAAAGCTGCAAAGATTACTCGATCAATCCAATATTGGGAATGGATTACTATTCTGATAATCGATTAATTGGTTTGAGGTTTGTCTTTTTGTTTTTTTAACAGTTAAAACTATTTTTTCTGATCTCGCAGCTTCTTGTATGTGAATATGTTCTGGTTTCTTTGCTCCATATAACAAAGAAATCATCAAAACTGTACTATATTTGCTTGTGGACAATTCCGTATGCAGATGACGCTCTCTTTTTGTGTTTCAGGAGATTAATCGACTGTTAATTAATTACTAAATAATTCACCAACTATTTTTAATCAAATCAATTAATCAGTTCCAATACTTAAAACAAGTTTCTCAGATTTTGCAGCTTCTTGCATGTGAATATTTTCTGGTTTCTTTGCTCCACATAACAAAGAAATTAAACATGAATTATTTTGGTTTGTGGACAAAACAACATCATCATCATCAGACATTTGAAAACATAACATAATTTCCAGGTTTGACAAATACTGATCAACATTTTACAACATTTTCTGACATTTTATACACCAAACTGATTAATCTAATCAACGGATTGTGTAAATAATCGTTAGTTGCAGCCCTAGTAAATTGTTTTTTCAGTATGTTGGGCCCTGTGATAGACCATGGTGTCCCCTGTCAGTTGCTGCAACTGACTTTGTTTTTATCTAACGATGTGTGGTGGAAATCTGGAAATTGAGATGAGACTGATAACTAGATTGTATCTGTGCTCGTCCTTTGGAACCAGAGGGATCAGTGTGCACTACAGTCACATAATGCAATCGGAGACTTCAGTTGTCGACACATTTTACAGGGAAAGGGAAATAAGAAGACGCTCACTGGATAAAAAAGGGAGCAACAGTGCATATTGTTATGGACGCTGTCAAAACTGGCAGATAGAGATTGTACAGCTGTGTTGTTCAAGGACGTTAATTCATACAAAAGGGTTAACCCCTCCGTTCATGCCAGACAGCATAATGTAAAGGCATATTGTAAATCACAAAAACCTGCGTTAACCAGTGTCCAACATATCATTTTCCAACAAAAGATGATTCTGGTCTTAGAGCCAAGACAAGGTTAAAGGTTAGTCATAAGTTGATATTTGTCTCATAGCTGCCAAGTAGACTATCCTCTCATGTGTCTTACCTGAGGCCCATTGTTTAAAGAATGACTAATGAGTAATTTCAGGAACATTTTATTAAAAAAAATATAAATATATATATATATATATATATATATATATATATATATATATATATATATATATATATATCGATAGCTCTGTTGAGGCCTGGACCAATGTCATTGTTTTTATATACAACGAGAGTTTATTTCATATACGAAATAGATAAATTCACTTTTACAAACATCTTATGCATTGTGAATTTTTAATTGCATCTAAATATTATGAATATCTTTGATTGATTCATTTATGACTATGCGATATTGGTTTAGTTTTATTTCCTAAATGCATGTTCCCAAGCCCCACTAAAGATGCAAGGAAATGATCTAGAGTTGGGGTAAAATTTTAATATCTGTTTGAAGATGATTAGTATGACAATTGTGATAATGATGTTGCGATGCTTGTTGCATTAATGCCACTGTGTTGTCACTCTTCTTTTTAATATTCTGTTTTTGTTGTATTTGCATTTGCTTCTTCTTCCACTAATAATTGTGACACTTCCTCATGGCTTTATTCTATTTTATTTTTTATCATGCATACATCTATAGTGTACTTAACTTGTTGTTTACTATGTTTGTCTATGTTATTGTTGCTAAAGATACAAGTCATTTGAAGATATAATCTGGTACAGTGCATTGGATGTTGTAACTGTACACTTACAGTTACCACTCTCAGTAATAAAATGCAGTATCAAGCTGATAATAATTAAGTAATAATAATAAAACTAGTAAAAAATGAAAAAGCTCACCCCAGGAAGTTGAAGAAGCTGAGTGACCAAAATTGGTAGTTTCAATGCTGCCACGCTTCCGGTTACGCCGACAAGGACACGAAATGTCCCGCAAGATTTCAACAAATCTGTGTTAGAACAAGAAACACTGTCTTCTGTCTGCATGTTAGCATTAATAAGAGTCCAAACAAGCCCATTCACTCCACTACCCATATGGTATCTTGAACCTGTGATGACCTTTTATCCTTAAAGGATTAGTGTATTTGATGATTACATGCTATGCTAGTGTTTTGCTAGTCAGCCAAGGGAAGTAAAAGTGATCATGTAAACGCTGGAATAACTCGCTTGAATAAACGGTACCAGATGCTGGGGAGTTTGTCGTATTCCGTGGATCCGTGAGATACAACAACCCCACTGCTTCCTTCTTTAAAATCTTCACGACTTCCGTAAACAATGACAGCAAACCAATCGGAGAAGACGAAACAGCGTTAGACTGTCTCGTGGACGAGCACGTCGACGTACGCTGACGACTGGTGAGCGCGCGTTCACGGAGCTAACATTCTGGGTATATTTGCTGAGGACTCGGGTTAGTGTGTCAGTTTAGTTAGCATGAACACTGAGGAATTTACTACAAAGTGTTTTAACAAATCTCTGTAAAAACCGAAACCCAAACAACACCGTAACTATGACGCTCACGCCTCTCGTTTACTGGGCTCAACGTCATAAAGACATTTACCTGCGAGTGGAGTTGACGGACGCTAAGGTGAGCTAACCTAGCCTGGATCCTCGGTGCTAATTCAAACATAGGCACTCATTTTTCATTATCAAGCAAAGTTGTAGTTCGATTTTTTTTAAACAGGTTTGTACGTAAGAGCTGTATGTATATGTTATTATACGTTAATAACGTTGTTAAAATAAATATGTGTGTTGGAAATGGCTGGCATACCCACTTAAATAAACATATTAGGCGTTGCAGAAATGGCAGTAAAGTTACATTAATTAGTTTAATATCATGTTCAAATTTGCCTTTTAATGGTAAACGTTTACAGATATAGTCTGATATAAATTAGAATTATCCCCAAACAAAAACAGCATTGATAGAGAGGTAGTGCTTCCTATGTGGGTGATGGGTTATCTTTAAGCCATCTGTCATGGGCCAAACCTGTCTACCAGATCCAACTAAACCTGCTCAGTAATGCTTTGAATGTGTGATGTGTGCGTGGTTTTGTGACTCTGTGTCAGTCAAACGTGGAGTTTGTGATGTTGACAGTTAAAGTATGCACTTAAAGATTAACCCAAGCAACCTTCAGTGTTCTACATTCTACATTTGCCATATAGGCTGGTCATTTTTGTTTGTATTGATGTTGGATAGCAAGCTGTTGCTGTACGCTGTGTTCTATGTGTAACCTTAAAACAAATCTTGATTTTTTTTTTCATTGTTAAAACTGTGAAGTGGTATTGTAGGAAGCAGGGACTTGACCAGTCATGCAGTGTGAGGAAGTGCGCTCATCCTCATTTTTTATTTTTTTTTGCAGAATATTAATATCCGTGTTCGTGAAAACGTGCTGCTGTTTCAAGGTGACGTTTAATGCACATTTGATTTTCGTATATATTCTTACATTTACACGTGCATCTGTTTTGACGCTGTATATGGTGTTTTTATGTGCAGCCCAGGGTGTTGGTGCAAAAGGACAAAATGAATACGAGTTCAGATTGGAGTTTCTTTCTTCAGTAAAGCCAGAGGTTTGTATTTGTTAGATCAATCATTGATTATCTGCAGTTCTTTCTCACTTATGCTTTTCAGTTTTGATGACCGTGCTCATGAAAAACTGCGTGTGTCCAGGTCAGCTACAGGTCCACACAACGGCAGGTAAATATCACTGTGGAGAAAGAGCAGCACGGCTGGTGGGACAGACTGGTTGTACAGGAGCGTAAAC
The DNA here is from genome assembly GCF_963457635.1 of Microchirus variegatus. Taxonomy (NCBI): domain Eukaryota; kingdom Metazoa; phylum Chordata; class Actinopteri; order Pleuronectiformes; family Soleidae; genus Microchirus; species Microchirus variegatus. The sequence goes on along the minus strand of NC_139809.1, from coordinate 3,817,347 downwards.
CTGTCTTCCTGACACCAGACTTTGACCGCTGGCTGGACGAGTCAGACGCTGAGATGGAGATACGTGCAAAGGTGAGATTAAAGTTGTCTGCTGGATGGGATATTTATTTCAAAATTATTAATTTGACTGCCGTTTGATGAAAATGCTCTTCCAATAAAAAGATAATAAATAAAAGATGTCCGACTAAACATTAAACAGTTGACACAGAAGACACACTACTCAACTTTCACAGTCTTTAGTAAACACCAATTGACTCGAGTCAGCAGATTTTTTTTTATGACGACTGAAAGACGGGATCACACATTTAACAATAGACTACACGATTTGTCAAACCAACTGAACTAACGCATCAAACTCTTGCATAAACATGTTTGCAGTTGGGTTGGTTTCGAGTCTTTACCTCTCGCACACTAACAGATTTCTGTGCAAACTAGTCATGCCGACTGTCCCCAATTAGTGCTGACTTTTGCAGAATTTGTCCAACTGTGATTCGTGGTTCAAACCTGGCTTGTACTGTGTCCCCAGCTTAAGACTGAAGTGTTTTTACTCTGAATAGGAGGAGAAAAGGAACAGGCTGAAGGCTTCAAGGCAAGAAGAGGAAGGTGAATACAAATATAAACAGGAAATGTATTTTTGGTTTCATACAAGTTTTCAATGTTTCTCCTTATTCATTTGTACTGTATATTGCATTGCATTTTGTCTTATTATTCAAGTTTTTGTTCTGTTTCAGGTTTTGTCAGCCTGAAAACAGGATTTCTGTTCATATACAACCTGGTGCAGTTTCTTGGTTTTTCATGGATCTTTGTCAACATGACCGTGCGACTCTTCATCTTTGGTCAAGGTGAAAAGTGTCATTCTTTAGAGACTTCTCAAAACCCTGGTAGGACCTTCCATTTATAACTTTGCTTTCATTCCAGACTCTCTGTACGACACATTTCACACTATATCGGATGTGATGTTCTTCTGCCAGACCCTGGCAGTAGTGGAAGTCCTCAATGCTGCTTTTGGCATAGTGAAAACAGGTGTTTTCCCAACTCTTATTCAGGTATGGGAATGTTGCTTTACCAGAGTTTCATCTTGAGGAGGAAACGGATATAGTTGACTGCAAATAATCATTTACTGCTTTGGTGTTTGTTTGTTTTCCTGTAGGTGGTTGGACGCAATTTCATCCTGTTTATTATTTTTGGTGGTGTCGAGGAAATGCACCATCAGCCAGTTGTGTTTTTTGTTTTCTATCTGTGGAGTGCCATTGAGATTTTTAGGTAAGCATTGTTTTGCCTTGTCACACTCGTGTCCATTAGATCATTAGAAGTGTGAGGATCGATATACCAGGAAGTCTTTTAGGATGCATTATTATGACAGATTGTTACAACATAGCTTGGTTGCTGCCCAAAACTAACATGATTCTCTTATCTCAGGTATCCATTTTACATGCTGGGTTGTTTCAATACAGAGTGGAAAACCCTGACCTGGCTGCGGTACACAATATGGATACCACTATACCCATTAGGTTGTGTAGCTGAAGGTGAGCTTCCTCACTTCTCTCTTAATCGATATGGTAGAATTGTCCACATACCTATGCTAAAATGTATCTTATCTCCAATTGTCATGTAGCTGTTGCTGTCATACAATCCATTCCCCACTTCTACAAGACTGGACTCTTTAGCATTCCACTGCCCAAAGCCATTGGCAACTCTATCAACTTCTCTTACGTCCTGTATGTTTACCTTGTTCTCATGTTTCTAGGTAAGTCAGCAGATTAAATATTTTTCCTATTCAAATCCAGTTATGTCAGCCTTTTTTGGTCAACAATCTTCTCGTCCCATGCTGTCCTCAGGACTTCTTCTCAACCTTCGCCATCTATACAAGCAGAGAAAGAGGCGTTTCCGTACCAAGAAGAGGAAGGCGTATTAAATTCAGCTCCAGCAACAGTCCTCACACACCTTTGCTGCCTGTTTGTCTGAAATGATCCCATAAAATCTGTGATGTTATGAAGAATTTTTCCTCTCATTGATTGATTAAATTAGTAGGAAAAAAACTGTATTGTTATACTTTGATAGAAGGTAGGGTGATGTGTGTGTGATGTTTTTTTTAGATGGAGTGGTTTCTTGGTTAAAAAACTGTAACAAGTGCTGGTCATTTCATTAACAATATTTGCATGAATGTGAAGGGAAACATTTTGACAAACATGGTATTTGTTACTCCATTTATCTGAGCTGTCACACAAACCTCAGGGGAAAATTGTATTAGTGGTGATTTCTAAAATAAATTGTTTGTACCCTTTTTTTAAATGATAACCTGCTACAACGAATATTTTATTCTCAATACTCAAATGTGATGTGTTATTTCTGATAAATACCTCAACATTAAAGCAAACTCAACAGTCCCCGGTTATTTGACAGTGAATTGAATTTAAACGTACATTAATAAGTGAAAAAGCATCCTGCAAACTAACATGTAAAAAATATGTACACAAACATTTTTACAAATATGTCCTATCTACATATTGTCATGTTTATAGACAGTGCCACAGAGGAGTTTTCAGTTTTCCATCATGACACATTTTACCTGCAGCTGCGTGTGTCCTTTTAACAGCATTCAACACACCACGTATACTTCAGTCCACTTGTAAATTCAGGCGTGGATTAGCTGGAGAAGTCAGTGTGCATGGGGGCAATGTTGTGATCAAAAGCAGCGTACTGCGAGTCACCAGTGCTTGCCAGTTTGAGCTGCTGAGCGGCATGGGAAAGCTGGAACGCAGCATCAGGATGGGCTGAGTCGGGCAACATGGTGCACTCTCTCTCCAACAGATCGGCCACCCCCTTCAGCAGCTCCCAGAAACCAAAAGCCAACGCAGCCTTACGCAGACGGTTGAGCTCCTGACACAATAGAACGCAAAACAGGATTATTATTTAGGATTATTGTGTTCAAATCTGAGTATTTCTTATTTGAAACTTACCTTATAGAAGGTCTGAGTTTTGTCTGGTAGCTTTCTTGCATTCCGCAGAATCTTCTGCACATCAGTCTGAAATGACAATAATTGACACTCTAAATAATCAGCAACTACACACTCATGTTCACTTCATATGGGATGTTATAAGTTTATAATGAGTGGCCAAGTTATCAAAGAAGCTGTATTATTAACAAATCACCTGTGTCAGGGTTAAATTGCTGTGGATGTTTAATGTAACAGCAAACCTGTTCAGTTTAGGTGTAATAACATTTTATCAGCGGCTTGATCTAATGTCAACACATAACTTTGACAACAGGCATGACATTATTGCATCATCATTATAAGTTTCACTGCTCAGGGGTTGTAACTGAAAATGTTAGAGGCTATTTGTCTTTGCACAGGGTTTGGTGATATCATTTAACCAGTTAAAGACAATTAATTGTTATCATCTTGACTGAAATGGATTCATTTCAATATTTTTCTGAAGTGCCATAAAGTCTACACATCTACCAACAGAAACCATCTGGAAAATATACTATCACTCATTTTTGAGGTACTGCTACAGAATAATTATTTTTTGTCATCTCTCACCAAAGATTTAAACAATAATACAGCTATTTGAACATACCTGTAGTCCGCTGGCCTTTATCCACACAGTAATATTCTGACCATAGCTTCGTTTGATGTGTGGCTGCACGGGAAAAGGACTTTTACTGTCATCCTCACCATAGGGATTTTCAGCAGCCTCTGAAATACCAGAAAAAGTGATGTTGAGAAGTGAGAAGTTGAAGTCAATTCTTCTACTCCATCGCAAAGGATCATCTGTGTAAATTATTAACTGAGTGATTGTGTGTGTGGGCCCTTTGCTCCTTTAGAATTGTCATTTTCCTGTACATAGGTTATTGTCAGGTATAACAGGAAAATGCACAACACCTTCAAAGAGTCACAATCTTAAAGCGATGCCTTCAGAAATGAGGCACGAGTGAACACTACCATCATAAGAGGCCAACGCTTCGCTGTGTGAATAGGCAGAAAATATGCTGTTTGTTTGTAAGACAGGTTACCTGAGATGGGTCCTAAATATGAAATCTTGCCCAGCCAAGGCAGAGGCTCTGGACCAGGCTCAAACAGAGACATCATCAAGTTTGATTTCTTCTTGCTGTCTGCTTGAGAGTACAATATGCCATACCACTCTGGCCTGAGGGAAAAAGGCAAACCAGACATTAGCTGTTTGTTTGTCGTAATGTTTTATGTTGAATTTAAACACACAGTTCTCGCAAATACTTCAAATGTAATCAACTTTGTTATTCTCACCCCAGCTGAACCAGTGCCACCATGCCCTCAACTTTTAGACTGCCATGTAAAAGCACACAAAAGTTTGGATTTTTGCCTGCCATCTGACTGGCAGAGGGTTCGTCCTCAAGCTCCTCTGTGGCTCCTGTGCCAACTTCATCCACCTCTGAAATCAAGTGTAAATAGTCACATGTAGTAAACTGAGGTTTTAAATATGTATATATATATTTATGTCCAAGGGACATACAGCTTTTCTATGAGTATATATATATTAGTTTTCCTTGAAAATAACAACAAAAGTGTTCAACACTAACCTTTGTTTACAGCAATAGGCAGAACCAAGTGTCTGGATACAGCAGGAGGACTGGAAATATCACCTATTTCAATGAAGCCTACAATTTCCAAATCTGAAACATGGAAAACCAGAATTAAGATTTCTCTTTAGAAAAAAAAAGGTACACGTTAACCCTTACAACATACTGTATGGTACCTGTATTAACTATTCGTGGCATGGGGTCCACCTCTTCGTCCACCACAATAGGCTCAGGACGAGGGAACACTTGAACGTCTGAGGACAGATTCCCACAATGAAGGACCGCATGGAAAGGAGAGTATGCGTAATCTATCAGCCTCCTGGATATTAAAATGAAAAAGTGGTACAAAAGATGCTTTAGTGCACACATTAAAATAATGTGTAATTAGGGTACCGTTTAATTTCCCCAGTTATAAACATACCCAAACATGGCCTGTACACTCTTCATGCACAGTGGTCCCTCCATGGTGAATATTTGTCCATCCCCTCCACTGAGGCGAAGTAGCTCCTCCAAGTTGTCCATAGCATCAGTCGCCTGTAACTGTAATTACACGAGAGAGGGGGCTACATTTGTAACAGCTGTAAATATGTTAAGGAAAAATATATACACGGGGGTCAATTATGGTGCACTTGATTAAGATTTGTCAGACATATGTTTACACAAAAATACTGGAGGGACAAAAACCACACATTCAGTTCAGTCTGCTTTCATTATTCAATCTCCTTAAATACGCCAGCTGCAATTCGTGACACTATTCGTAAGTGGATGAAATATTTGTGGTACAGTGTGCAGATGCTGCCTGGGATAACTTGCATTCTATTTCAGGGGTGTAATTTCATAAATACTAGTCTAATCTCTTAATTGTGATTCAAACGGGGGGAAAATACCAAGTAATGTTTGCACAAACACAAATGACCTCTGCATTTAACCTATGCTGATTATAAACCAGCAGTGAACACACAAGCTGGGCACAGGAGCAGTGGGCAGAACCTCTGAAACTGCACCTGGAGAGCAATGGGGATTGGCAAATTCCTTTCCTCTTGGCCATTGCCTGCTATTCAGCAATATCCAGACTCTGACGGCCCAGTAGAGGCTGTAACTTTACATCCCGATTATGAAAAGCTGCTTTTAGTTGCAAATTTCCTTCTCAGTATTACACTGACCGAATTAGAATACAGGCTCAAGTAAACAAAACATTAATCAGGTGTTGATAATAAGGCAGAAAATAAAGGTTATAGGTACCTCCTCTGCACTGGCTACACACATGATATACACTTTAGTAGGGAAAGGGAAAGGAAGTGGGAACTTCTTGTCGTCCCCACGCGGCTTCATTGTTTTGAGGGAGTGACGTAGAGAACCCTTTCCGATACCAAGAGATCCATCAGTAACCAGCACCATCTATAGGACATAAGGGAAGAATATAAACAAACAAACAAAATGAAAACCCAACAGAACAATAAAATAGTTCTGTAAAAATCTTCTTTCCTGTGCACTACCTTTGTTTAATCAAGAATAAACTCAGATAATCAAACACTCAATCACCATCAATCATCTTATGTATGCCAATGGTGATTTTCAGCCCAAACAGTGATGGGTTACAATAAATGCTGAAGGTGAGTTCGCAGTACAGTAGAAACTAGGACGTCAATAATAGTTCGCAAAAAGAGTAACGCCATGATAGAAGCAGAGAAGACAGGAAATAGATTTTACTTGTTTTTCTATTCATGAAACACTCCTCTCACGACATGCAGGGAACTATACCTCCATAATGAGTGATGGCAGATATATTTTACAATTTTGTTAGCTTTATGCTCAAGCTAATATGCAGCTTTGTAAATTTGACGTACATTTTTATGCATCACCTGGGTGAGCCCATCTATCTATCTATCTATCTATCTATCTATCTATCTATCTATCTATCTATCTATCTTTCTATCTATCTATCTACTGTGGACCCACGAGTGAGTCTTTGAAACTGTTTGAATTGAAAAATTGTACTCTTGGCTTGCCAAATTACCTGACAGGAACAGGTGGTGCCCCACTCCTGTTGGACAACATTGCTGACACCAAGAAGAGCCGCTTCAATACAAGTCTTATCATAGTCTTCCAATGTGCTCAGAGCTTCCTGCACAGAAAAACATATATGTTAGTAACAAATATCTCTAACACTGTACTGAATTTGAGGCACACTTCACCTGTAATGCATTGTAATCTCTGGTGAAAGGCACCAAGAGCTCCCAGAGGGAGGAAAAGGCCATCAGAGATGTGAACTCCATGCGGTAGTTTGAGGCCATGTGTTCAAATAGCATGTTGAGCCCATGGACAGCCAGGTTCTTCCTCTGAAACTCCTCACTGCCGTCAAGTGACACTGGCCGTGTCATGGACAAAGACACGTCCATTAACACCACGGTAGGCATGGCTGGTTGTTTATGAACACTCACAACACCGCAATGAACTCAACGTATCCTCCAGCGTCTGCAGCCACTGAGGGTAGAACAACAATTAAACGATTAAATTTCAATTTATTAGTAACAACATAACGTGCTAATTACAGAGGCATATATTGAGAAGTAGAGGTGTGTTTTGTGGATACTGTGAATGTGTGAATACTGTGCATCAATCTACAGCTGAAACAATTACTCAATTAATCGATTATTAATATTTACTAAATTAATCATCAACTATTCACTGGCTGTTCAGTTTGGAGTTTTTTTTCATGATTAAGTTTTCAGATTTTTCAGCTTCTAAAATGTGCATATTTTCTGGTTTACTTGCTCCATATAACTAATTAAATCATTAAAACTGAATTATTTTGGTTTATGGACAGAATAAATTATTTTTTCCAAGACATATTATGGACCAAACGATTACTCGAATAACAGAAAATAATCGTTATTAGTTGCAGTCCCACATCAAACAAATTCCTGATACTGACACAAACATATATATATATATATATATATATATATATTCATCACAATTAGCGTTTGGTCTGTCGATAAAGAGTCATATTTAGCTTGAAACCAGTCTTTAGCTCTACATTTGACGTCAAACCTGAGCAGAGTAGTTGCTGTAAATCAACATCATAAGGAGAAATATTCCCAATGATGAAGAATTGACAGAATTCCAACTAACAATGACATATGTGAGAACTAGTCTACGACATAGACTTGGCATTTTATTAGCCACCTGCTCCTTTCTTTTGTCGATCTCGGACATGTTATGCGGTGCATTCGTCGGGTATTTAGTTTACCACATTAGAGTAAAAGTGGTTAAGTCCGCGCTAAAGTGATAACAGTTGTACACAACAGATAGCTGTTAGCTAGTGCTGGCTAATTCACGCTAGTGCTCGCTAATATAACAGCAAAACCGTCGACGGAACGAACGTTCAGGTTATTATTCAACGAATGCGAGAAGGAACATAAACACCAAGTGAACTGTTTGCATGAACATGAACAAACAAAGGAAAACGAGTGACTTAATAAAAAAAAAAAAACTAAGACATGTACGTGCCATTCAGGATTTCGTTTGCCATACAGCTTCTGTTGTGACGTGTGTGTAACATTCCTCCCCGTCCGGGTGAGAACAGTGTGCGCGCATCACACAGTTCCCATATGTTGGAATTGTTTGCTGTAAGATCCACCGAAAAATTAGCCGGGTAGTGAGTTCAGCAATACGACTGTTGGTGTATGCATAATGTAAACGATAAATGATAAAGGCAATATTGCACAGCTGCCATTCTTACATCAACTGACCTCTCTACTGTGTTTACTCATGTTATTAAATACTCTAAACGCCTGTCAGGCCGTATCACTGGCTGGCTGTACAAACAATGTTTTTATAGTGAGAAACACTGCTATATAATCCACTTATGACTCAAGGCGTGGTCTACATGAGGAACATTTCATATAAAGAAAATTGTTTATTCCGTGAAAAAGTTGCAGCTGTGATTAAAATTGAGCTTTATGTGAAGAACTAAATAGAGAAACTTACTGTTCAGAAATTGTATTTTCTCTCAACTTTATAAATAGTATCGTTACCTTTCAATTTTTATTATTGCACACTGCTGATGTTTCGGGTCCTGACTGCTTGTTATTAGAAAGTTGGGCTTGCTCTTTATTGCAGTGCTTTTTGTGTGCCAAAATGAATTATGTCATGCAGCTGAGCCGAGTTCTGTTTCTCCTCAGTGGGGATTTCCTCTGCACTTTTTATCAGCTAAGCATCGGTGTCAGACTGCATAGGCCCAATACCTCAGACTGAAAAGGATTTTGCAGATGATTCAGCACAGGTGGGTTGAGAAAACGACATGGCTGGAGGAACCTGTCACTGCAACACATGAAGGTTTTGTGGGCAAAAGGCTCATATTCAAATGCATTAACACCTACCAAATTTTGTTTTTGAAGTTTTGGCTTCTGTGCACCAGCATTGTAAAAGCCAGGCTTAGCCAGTAAGAATGCTTGATGTCAGCACCATGCTATTGCCTGTGATGTGTTTGATCTACTTAGCTTGCCTTTGATCTGCACTATCAATTAATTTTCTATGGGAGCAAATAAACTTTATAAAAGTACAAAAGTCTAAATACATCGATGCCCTGAATGAGCCAAATATTGTGATGTTGGAATTGTTGGAAATAAAGGAGATCGCAACCAAAGACATGGAAGAAGATGAAACATGCATTCTTTATATTTAGTCATTCTTATTGGTTATTACATGATTTTCTTGCTCATTGCAATCACTTGGTCAAATAATGATTTTGTTGCTCATGTAAATAAATATATACAGAATTTTGTCTCACATTTAAGTGTCAGTTTATGAAATACCTGATGATATTTAGACTGCTGCAGTTACACATGTGCCCCAGGCCATGGCCCCACTACTGAGAAAACCACTGGGACAGATGTTGGTCTGCCTCTCTAAATGCCAAATGGTGTGTGATGATGAGGAACCACCAAGACCTAATGATCCCCCTTGACAGTATGGCCACGACCCCATAGGGAAACAACACCAGGTAAAATCAGTGTCATTACACTTTCAATTGAATGAATCAGACTTACGAACTCTAACCTGTCGGTCATGAGAGAGGAATCAGATCCTGTCCTACATCGCTGCTTCTAGCCAGAGGCACACTGAAGGTGTCGGCCACATGTTTATCCAGGAGCCATTGGGTCATCACCCTCAGAGGAAAATGCTCTCATCAGAGCAAATGAACATCAGTAGAACTACCAACGGTCTGCATGAAATAATGCAACGCTTCATCAACAACAAAGCCGTTCCTTCAATAAAGCTGAAGACATATTGGATGCAGCTGTCCTATTGGACAAGGGATCAGCAGAGATTGATGTTTGTTGCAATCTCCAGTCTTACCATTAGATGTTATTAATTCTAACACACTGGACCTTAAATGGATGTAAACAATGTGTGCATTGGAACAAAAATGATGCAGGCCTACTGGTACACCTGGGGTACTGCACTTCACGTGTTCACACTGTCACTGTCGCATACATGAAATAATTAATTTTTAAAAAGGGTGTGCAAAAGGATTTTTGTGCAATAAATATGCAACACAGTATCATCAAACTGGAACATCAGTTTTAGATCGCTTCCAAATAGATATTGCTATGACAAGCTCGTGATAAAGTGAGAGTGAGACAATGCACATAATCCTCTTAAAAGACTTCAGGTATTAGGTGTTATGCTGATCCATTGTGAGGACTTGTCCTGTGTCCTACATAACCCTGTCAACCCTGTCAACAGTTTGGATGCATGCATGTACCGCACTATCCAGCTATGGAGATCTACGTTTGGAAAATGTAGTGAACCTCACTTTCATTATTCAGTATTCATTTTGTGGTAAGTCTGCATTTCAATCAAAAAAATGTATTGTTTTATTGGTGCTCTTTGCAACTGAAGAGAAATGAGTCCAGCCATGACCATCATTTGCTTGATGTTTGTGCTTCTCTTTTCTGACACTCTTGACAATATTATTCATAACAGCTGATGTATGAAATGCAATGTATGAACATTTAAAATGCTTGCAAACTTATACACAGCTGCTACCAGGTATCTGTCCTGGAAAATAAAATTTTCCTATACATACACGTACACATTTGTCTTAACACATGCACCCCACACATTCCTACAGGTACAATTCCCACACGTACCATATCTTACTTTTCACTCCTACCATAATGCACATCCTTTGACACATTCACAGCTTGTAGCTTGACATCTAGGCATATTCACACAGACTGGCCGGAGCCTGGGATCCAAGGTCAAGCAGCTGCATACACACCTCTCAAAATCACAACACTATAACTGTGCAGGATTTGCCACTGTATCTCTAATGCGTATTTCATTTGCAACAGGTTGCAGGGTATGTGACATGCATCAGACTGCTGGAGTCTGCTGGAGTCACCCCATGGTCTGCTGGGGAGAGAACAGGACTCGTCTACCACAGTCCATTTATGCACCTTAAATCAACATAGCTTGTAGCATCACTACTTTGGAGGAAAATGAACTGTAGAAAGGGTAGAAAGCGACTGCAGCTGAAACGAGTTCTGTTTCTCCTCTCTGGGGTTTTCCTCTGCACCATCTACCAGCTGACCATCAGTGCCAGACTGCATGAGCCATTCCAATTGCCTCAGATTGGAGAGGATTTCGGAGAGGGTTCAACAGAGGAGGTCGAGGAGGCAACTGAGGTGCTGGAGGAACCCCTTACTGCAATTCATGAATTTGAGCCCACAGATCAGACCACGCCTGCCCCGCACGTGGCAACTCATCAGGATGCCACATCAGATTTGCAGGCATCCACTCCAACTCCACTATTGCCAACCAAAAATCAGACTATCGTGCACTGCATCTATGTGTCCCCAGAACCTCCCAAAGAGCCACCTACACCTACACCAGCTCCAGCTCCTCCTCTAACTACCATCACTCCAGCATCTCCCGGTGAGGCTCCACATGTCAAGGGTGAATACCCTGAAGATATATTTTCTGTTGAAGACCGCAGAAGAGGCTGGGTGATCCTCCACATTATTGGGATGATATACATGTTTATCTCACTTGCAATAGTGTGTGATGAGTTCTTTGTTCCTGCGCTGGGGGTGATCACCGACAAGTTGGCCATCTCTGATGATGTGGCAGGAGCCACATTCATGGCAGCTGGAGGTTCTGCACCTGAGCTTTTTACCTCATTGATAGGAGTTTTCATTGCCCACAGCAATGTGGGCATTGGCACAATAGTTGGCTCAGCAGTTTTCAACATTTTGTTTGTTATTGGAATGTGTGCTCTGTTTTCTCGGGAGGTGCTACGTCTGACCTGGTGGCCGATTTTCAGAGATGTGTCCTTCTACATTGTGGGCCTCATCCTACTCATCATCTTCTTCCTGGACAATGTGATAATGTGGTGGGAGAGCATGATGCTGGTGGCCTGTTACACTCTCTATGTGATTTTCATGAAGTTTAACAGGCAAATAGAGCATGCCGTCAAAACACAAATCCACAAACACAAGAACGTCATCAAAATCATCACTGTGGAGGAGCCCGACAAGGTAAACAATAAAGATGTCTTGATACATTAAACATGTGCTCTATATAGAAAATATCAGCTCAATTTTTGCAGTTTAAGGTCGTCAACGTGACATAACTAAACTTCATAACACTGGAACATAGAAATACACATGTATATACTTATATACTTTAGATACTTATCACAAACATTGTGGTTTATTACTGAAGGATAACGCCACATCACTCATAACGCCACATCTCAAATACCGATCTGTAGAGTTTTATGCAAATAATGACAAGAGTAAATTGACACCAGCAAAGACCTCAGTGAACTAAAACTACTCAGCTAATCTAAAATAATCCTCCGAGCAGTCACAGCTCTGTATAAACTGTAGCATTGACATGTACACTGTATTCAACCTTAGTATTTTGTGCACTCAGGAGGCTTTTGTGGAGCTGGATATTCTGTCCTAGCTGGGGTTCCCAGTGATCTAATGTGATTGTTTCATCAGTTGAAAGAAATTGCTTCATATCATACATAATACAGTATCTTAACACTACGACACACTATGGTTGGGTTTGGTTTGAGTTAGGTTTAGCAAGAAATGTTATTCCACCATCCTATAATCATCTACATGACGCACAGGACCCTCTATCATGTGCTAAATGTAAAATAGTGATCAGTTTATCAGCTCCTTTAAAATGTAAATAACTTTGGGCCTTATTCAATGAATGATTATTACTGAAAAAACATTGTTGCATGCAGACGAATGTGGATGATGACGACAATGACCCTCCAGCTCCTGAGGACAAGAATCGGTTAAAGGTAAAAATCAATCATTGAAAAAAAGACACCAAAAACAGCTCTTACCATAGATACAGACACTATGTATAATATCAACAGGCGTTTTTGTCAAGTGTTGGAGCATGTTAATGCACTGAAGACACGGACGTGATTGTCTAACAGTGGTTAATTGTCACTATCTGTTATTGTGAGTTACTGTCATGACTCTGTTTGTACATTTGTCACCAGTTGAAGCCATCGCTGCAGCGAGGCGGAAGTTCAGCGTCTTTACACAACAGCACCATGAGAACCACCATCTTCCAGCTCATGATTCACACGTTAGACCCACTTGGAGAAGGTGAATATAACATGGATATGATAACAAGTCAGATAACTGATAACAGACAACTGCTCTGACAGTGAATGGGTATGGACTACATCATTTTCTCAGTAAAAGGGATTAGTGAACTGTCTCAAGTGAAGTCAGCTCTAAGTCCAGATTGGTACTAAGCAGATAAATACCTCTCTGAGACTATGGAGGGATCCATTCAGAGGCCTACAGTGAAGGAGAAGCCAAATTCTATGATTGTAATCAGTATAGTGATTATACAAACTATAATCTACATGAATGAATCATTTTTATTGATGAATGTAGAAGTAATTCCCAAAAGTGCCTCTTACTTGAATTAGATAACAAACTAACTGACCCCATAGGATGTTTCCTGACTCGTACTACACTGTTATCTCTTATGAACCTCCGCTTGTGAAGAGACTGTATTGACTCAAACACCTTGGATCACATAGAAACATTAAATACCTTTATCTATATTTGTATGGAAGCAAAGGTCTAATGGTCAAATAAGCAGTAAAATGCATTTGCAGGATAATGGGTTTACAGTGTAACGCAAGAGTAAGATCTTGTCTTGTACCAGGCAGTGTATTTCTTTTTTTTCATTTTGCTCTGCAGTGCACACAGGATTATGCTGATGGAGGTTGCTTTGATATTGATACTGCATGTATTTTGCTCTGTGTTTAATTCATGATTGCTTTGACTTGTGGCTGTAATTATTTGTCCTTCAAATGTAACTGGGGAATTATTGTCTCATTCTCAGTGTTTTTGTTTGTCCATAGGAAAATTTAAGGAAAAGGCAGAGACTCTGAATAATGTGGCCAGACGAAAGGCAGAGAGAAAACCTGAAGACAAAGGTGAAGGTAACGCAGAAGAATGTGATGTATATTATTAAACTCTTTAGATGCCTTTCATTACGCCCAGAGTGTCTGCTCATGGAGAAAATTAACGTAACTTTGTTGCCCCCTAGTGAATATGTGTTTTAAACACATCTTCATGCTGCTTGGCAGTGCTCTGTATGAGTGTGTAGTACAATATGAATTATAAATGAATCAGGTTAGTTTGGGGGGGGGAAAAAACAACCACAAGGAGTATAATACATCATAATGTATAACATTCACATAGTACTTACACAGGGTATATGGAGGAATCCTGAAGTTAATTTCAATACCTTTTTAAGACCTTATCGCCACTTCAGGCTGTAATCGGCAACACATATTTAACTTACAAAACAGTTTTAGTTTGCAATTAAATCTATAGAGCACAACCATACAAAGGAACAAAGTTCGAAAGAATAAATAATACCGAAGGCAAGGTTTATTAAAATAAACAAGTAACACTTTGACTCACGTATTCACGATTTTGGAGTTTATTTTTGTGCCATTTCGGATATCATCTTTCACCAGGAGTAGCGCATTCGCTGTTGTAAGATGCGCAACGTCACATCTCGCCGATCTTGCAGGGCGAGCATGCCTGCGCATTGTTGTTTTTAACAAACGTGGGGAGGAAAATTAATACATTCATGCATACTTTTTGCAGTCAAACTCTATGGACAAAAAGTAATCTCATGAAATTGCAGTTAAGACTTTTTAAGGGCCTTAATTTTCCGAAAATTGATTGATCAACTTTTAATACTTTTTAAGACCCCGTGGACTCCCTGCATAAGGTTTCTAATGGTTCCTAATGGTCTAATGGGAATTGGAACCCCATTGGGAACCTTTAGAAGAAACCATTAGGAACCTACCGGTCCCATTAGGATGTTAAACCATTAGGAACCTACTGGTTCCATTAGAATGCAATACCATTAGAAAGCTACTGGTTCCATTAGGATCGAAAACTATTAGAAAAACATAGTGTGAAACCTAGTGCTGCAACAGGAATTATAGAGACAGAGACATGTCTATACGTATGTGTTGGGAACAGGACATATGGGGCGTGACAACTCATTACAGTTTGTGATTTTAATTAAATTTTTTCTGAACATGAATCAACAAGAACAAAGTTAAAACATATTGAACAAATAAAAACAGACAAATATGGGAGGGAGACAGGGTCAAGGGAAGTGGAGACAACAACAAAACCAGCAGGAGGGAGCTGAAGTCCAGGGTCTGCAGGGATAGCAGTTTACGTCAAGTGCTGAGTGTTTTTGGTTTTCCCTGGAGAGGAATAGAAAAAAAGAGACAAAAATATTCATATTTTAGTCACAGCCTGACTTTAAAAACATAAGAATTGCTGCACAGACGTCACAGTAAAACTTTGTCTTTTGAAGGTAGTTCACATGTTACATACTTGTCGATTAACTGAACTACCTCTTCATCTGGGTTTTCATCTATCTTGGGGGCATTCTCAATCCAAAACAAACAATGAACATGAGGTGAACCTTGCTGCTGAAATACCACTTGGTGAAAGTAGTCAATTTTACCGATTGGATGCGATGTAGACCACAAACAGTGTCATACACTACACAGTCACACACAGAGTCGCATAACACACAAAACAAAATTATATAAAATTGAAGAAAAAAAACAAAACACATTTTGAAATGGAAAAAGAAAGAATTTTAATGGTAGAAAATGAAGAAAATGCCCATTCGTAAAAAAAGAAAAACACAAACTGAGGAAACAAAATTTCCTTCCATTTATGCAAAGCTAGAAATGCAAAATAATCATATATAAAATGATAAAAACACCACACAACAAAAGCCAATTAACAAAACGCCTGATTTAATGTTGACGAAAAAATACACATATGTAGGCTATATATTTTTAGAAGCTATAGCTGAGTTTAAAAATGAAGATGCTTATTTAAATCAATCTCATCTATGTTTAAACGCAGCTCCATGCAGCTGAGGCCTCTATGCAAATTCGATTATGATGCAGACAGGAGACTCACATTTCGAGAAAAATCAATTCAAAAACACACATTCTTGAAGCTGTAGTTGTGTTGAAAAATGACTAGGCTTATTTGAATTACTCTTATATCGCTTTTAATTGTGTGTAGACACAGATAATTAGAGCTAATATGCTAAACACATGTTCAGAGGGGCAGGCCCACCACCATCAAGTAAAAAAAAACTTAATTAAAACTACATTAAAGAAAATACAGCTGAAAAACAGTATCTGTAGAAGCTCTGGAAACATTATTTTAAATGATTCGTTCAATTACATCGTTGTATCTGTTTTTTCCACCGTGTACACGGAGAGAGCAACTTCAAGCTAATATGCTAATAGCATGCTAACTAGCCACCTGGAGCCGAGTGCTCAGGAGAGAAAGCGCTTTACCTTTCGATCCTCCACTGGTTATGCTGCTCTGCTGCTGCTGAAGTCTGATCCACACGATAAAGAATTGTCTTTAAATCCGTTTATTGTCGATTGTAGAGATGAAATTCGGTCAAAAGTCAATGCCAATGCGAATTCTAGCTGGTAAGCAGAAGAAGACTGAAGGAGGCGGGCGTAAACAGGGGATATTTATAAACTACCTGCCCCAGGTAGGACGTGACCAATCGAACTGCGAGTAATTAAAAAAAAAAAAATATATATATATTACAGTAAAGGTGAATTTGATGTTTAATCCCCATGCTTTGCATGATTAAAATATGAACATTAAATAAAAATGTAACCTTTATATATTGAACTTTCTGCCGAATTACTTTCAATCCCTGTACTGGAAAAGATCCAGAAAATTAAGTATTCATGACAAAAGGCCAAATATGAT
Organism: Microchirus variegatus; assembly: GCF_963457635.1. Taxonomy (NCBI): domain Eukaryota; kingdom Metazoa; phylum Chordata; class Actinopteri; order Pleuronectiformes; family Soleidae; genus Microchirus; species Microchirus variegatus. Next base: position 3,800,431 of record NC_139809.1, on the reverse strand, counting down.
TTACTCGTAAAAGGTCAAAGGTGATCTTGTAATGTATTAAATGAAATCACTGAAAAGTGCAATCTACAAACATACTGTATATCCTACACAAGAACCCACTAGAAATCACACAGATGTGATCTCCAAAGGCATTAGGAACCATTAGAGACCACTACAACCTGTAGTGACCACCAGACCACTGTATAGTGACCATTACTGGTATAGAAATGCCTAGACTGCTGTAGGAATCATTAGTAGCGACCAGTTAAAGTCCTGTATTTGTGTAGGGGATAATAGAATCCCTTTAGAAAAAACAACCAAACCATTAGGAAAACAATAGTAGCCATTAGAAACCATAAGAAACCAATAGAATATGCCTAATGGTGACACACAATTCTTGCACTTTCTTTTGCAGGTGGTGAAAAGCAAACCAAAAAGCTAGTTAAAGATGCAGAGTTGAGGGAGCCGTCAGAGGACAAGAAGGTACTCTCCAATACCACGGTTATCAAAAAAGCCCATTTAGAGTCAATATGGAGCTGCAACCTTTGGAAAACTGGAGAAAAAAAATCCTCTTTATGTCCTTCCACTTCAGGAGGACGCAGCAGCAGGAGAGGAGGGATCGGGCGGGTCTGAAGACTCTGACAGTGATGACAGTGGCAGCAATGAAGACAGTGATGAGTCCAGTGAAGATGAAGATGATGGGGAGGGGGAGGGGGAGGAGGAGGAAGCAGACGAAGAAGATGAGCCCCTGTCTTTAGAGTGGCCTGACACACCGCATAAACAAGCCACCTACCTCTTCCTGCTGCCTATAGTTTTCCCGCTGTGGCTCACAGTTCCTGACGTCCGCAACCAGGTGAGAGCCACACACACATCTCTGAGATCGGCCCTGAATGCTGTGTTTTAACTTTAATCACTCTCACGACAGAAATCCAAGAAATTCTTCGCGTTCACGTTTCTCGGCTCGATTATATGGATTGGTATCTTCTCCTATCTCATGGTGTGGTGGGCCCATCAGGTCAGTGTAATACTGTAGTAGTATTACAAGTATGTTTTTGCATACATTTCTCAACAATTGCATTTTTAACTCTCAAAAGGTATTTAGTTACAGCTGAACACACTGTGCAGCTCAGATGATCGTTCTTGTTAAGATAACGTGTCCGTTTTAACTCACTGAAATGCAACTAAACTCTAATTTGCAGTTAAATTCACATGGTAAGAGGCTGAACATAGAACTCTGATGTGCTCTTATAGGTTGGCGAGACCATCGGAATCTCAGAGGAGATTATGGGCCTTACAATCCTGGCAGCGGGCACGTCCATCCCTGACCTCATAACTAGTGTGATCGTGGCACGTAAAGGCCTGGGGGACATGGCCGTGTCCAGCTCTGTCGGCAGTAACATCTTTGACATCACTGTGGGGTGAGCTCCAGTACTCTGATGTGTCACATTTGAAGAAATCCTCCTAATTGTTTTTTTTTTTTTTTAAGAGTCTCAAGCTTTTTCTGTTTGTCACTTTGTTTCTAAGTCTGCCAGTGCCGTGGCTCCTGTTCTCCATGGGCCACGGTTTCGCTCCAGTGGCCGTCAGCAGCAATGGGCTTTTCTGTGCCATCGTGCTCCTCTTCCTCATGCTCCTCTTCGTCATCATCTCCATTGCGTTCTGTAAGTGGAAGATGAATAAGGTGCTGGGTTTCACCATGTTCCTGCTCTACTTTATCTTCCTGGTGCTCAGCGTGATGCTGGAGGATCGAATCATAATCTGCCCTGTTTCTATCTGAGCAGAAGTGAGTGAATCTCATGAGCTCAAGAGTCTGGTTATCTTCAGAAAAACCACTGGAGTGGCTTCGCTGCCTGTGATGTTTGACTCACTTGTGAGCAGCAAGTATACGGACGACAATATTTGACCTCCGCCAAGGAGGTGTATGTTTTCGCCTGACTTTGTTTGTTTGTCTGTCTGATATCAACATAAATCTAAAAGTCACGGATGGATTTGGATGAAACTTTCAGGAAATGTGGAACAATTCAGGAACAATTTTGGCCGGGGTTGTATGCGCTCTCCGAGTGCTTTTCTAGTTCCTATGTTACATTTACTTTTAGTACCAATGGCAGATTATATATATTCTATCACAACAGGAAATTAAGAATTTACTGTTCAAGGATATGTAGAAGTAGGGATAACCTATTTTTTTTTCACGGTTTAAAAAAAATGCATCAAAATAAACTCAGAAATCTAGAACATGTGCACATTTTGATTAATGTAGGTTGCATTTTGTATTAAAAAAAAATTCATTATTATTAAATAACTTACCAACACCAACAACACATTGTTCTGTCACGCCTGTCTGTTTTTTATCAAAAGGTCAGGCAAGAATTAATCTACATAGAATAAATGTGTTTATTCATACATGAAAACAAAGTATAGATCCAGCCAGGGAAAATGGTTTCTTATTTAGGTAAAAATTATACAAATTTAGTATCTCGTGTTACAAATGAAAAAAATAATACTTTGTAGACATTGTGTAAAATTTACAAATTATGTTAACGACACATAGACATCAAATTATATTTTTGGTTTTCTTTGTTTTGTCGCTGGGTGCAAACGTACGTGGAAGTTAAAATACAAATGTACATTGTGTGAGACTGTCGTTTATTCCAGCATCGTATCGGTGAGTAAGTTGTGGTGAAGTTCAGTTACAGGCTGTGCAGCCACATTATACTGCGGAGAATACTGAGGGAGTTTGTCATTTAGAGTGAAAGACAATATCGACACAGTGAATAAACACACTCATTGACGAACATTACTTTGAATTTTGAGCGCAAAAAGTCCTGCACTGTCATCTGTTAAGTTTCTTCAGAAGTGGTCCAAATGACCTCAAACAGTATACGATTGTCCAAATGTCTAAAAACGACATCTACAGTACTACGGAGAGTGAGGACCAAAAAGGAAAATACACACATGACAACAATCAAATACACTGTACAGTTTCGTAGATATGTTACTGTGTGAATACACAAATTACTTTATCAAAAGATTGCGTTGATTAAATCAACTACAGCGATTATTTTTCAGCTTTTACTTTACTCTAATAGTTTTGATTGTACTGTTTCAAGAAAGTTCATCTTTGATGGTCCCATACAACACATACATTATTCATTCTAAAAAAAAAGGTATCGTGTAGAAAAGTGGTAATAAATCATATCACCATACTCCCCTTTTGGGGCTTCTTTTTGAGCACTGTACAAAAAAAAGATACATAAATACATTTGTGCATACTGTATAACGTACAATAATTGAGAACTCCCTTTTTGGTTAAAAAAAACAACAATATTCTTGATGTTAACGTCTACTTTAGTGTGTTCAGGCATATGGAAACGGGTCTACGGTGTACAAATGAGAAGGAATTTATCACTTAAAGTTGGATGCTGGGCCATAATGAACGTGTCTCGTCAAAGTGCTTCGTAAAAACATGAATGTCCAAAAAGCAGGGTACATACTGTACTCAACAACAGTCTTAACAAGGTCACCAGGACCAACAAGGAATAGACAACGTGATCATACACTTACTTTGACATATTTACTCACAGCTTGAACAGAAGCAGTCATAAAATAGAGGACTGTATAATTACTATACAAATATTTGACTATAGTTGTGCTGAAAATACAGTGGAATTTTATAAAATATGTACAAACGCAAGTCCTGTACTTCCGTGCGTCCCCGGCTATAACGGGCTACAAGGGAATCGTGGCAGTTGCTTTACATTAGTTGAAGATTTCCTGTTGTGCTTTGAAGAGCTCAGAGTGTCTCAGTCAGGGGAGTTGGTCCTGAGTCTAAAGAGCAGTCCAAATAAAATAAACTACGCAAAAGAAAAACAGCAGCAGTGCCCAAAACATACTTGTATAAAGGAAAATAGTAGTGGGTTCACAGACTGGGCTCTTTAAAAGTCCTCCTGCACTCCATGACCCCCGGTCCAGGGGGCCGATCACAGTTGTGCGTCAGCTTGACCAAGTTTGGTGTGAGGCGATCATAAGCCAGCTTGTACTCCCGGTCAAAGGCATCTGCGAAGAAACAATGCTTAGTTACAAGTGTGAAATAAAGATTATTATTATACTAATTTAACATATTGACATGCTAACATTTTCTAACTGGCACTAAACAAAGTAGATGCAGCTTAAGGGGGTTGTTTTTCAAAGTTTGACCTGCGGGTGGTGCTAAAGGAAAAGTCATGGGATCACCAAAGTCTTCAGGATTCATTGATTTACCAGGCTTTATTTTTGATTTATTTAAATCAGGGTCAAAGTGATGGAGCATCGATACAACAAACTTACTTATATTAATGTTGTTTTTCCCCAGGGCCACCAGTGCAAGGAACAACAAATCTCTATAAAGGCTCCTTTTTGGAGAAGAAAGAAAAAAAAAAAAGTAGAGATTAGTCTTTCTCTTCATCTTCACAACATGACTTTACAGCTGACATGTTTATTCTCCTCACCTCTGCCTCTTAAAGCCCAGCTCTGGCCCCAGCAGCTGAATGATTTGGCTCATGGGCTGATAGACGTCGCTCTTCTTAATACTCCTCACAAAACCCTGCAGGAGCTCCACGGTGAAGAGCTGGCCTTCTTCACACAGCCCGGAGCGAATTAGGGAGTTGGCGCCTACAGAGAGAGATAAAAAGTCGACCTCATCAAACGCTTGTTCATCTCCTTCACTCAGAAAAAAAAAAGCCGTAGCACAGTACAGTGGGTATGACTAATAGGGGGCTTGAACTGAATTATGCATGATTTCCCGCTTCCTTCGCACACATTACTTAACCTGCATCTAAATGTCTGACCTTGATGAAACGCTAACCACTGCTTTTGAGAAATTTCACCCTTTGAAAACTTAACACCTCAGTCTTATGAAGTAGACTGTGAAATGACTTACAGTGTGTGTTCCACAGCACGTAACAGGGCTGAACTTTATCTTGGTGCAACTTCAAGTTGTCCCACATAATCCTCACAAGCACCTGCTTGCTGTCCTCGGATGAAACGCTCTGAGGAGTCTAGAGGAGGGAAAAAAAAAAAAAAAATGTGTGGAAGATTAATCCCCTCTGTTTCTCACAGGCCTGGTGGAGAGAATTTTAATGCATGCTGTCACATCTTTACACATACTTGCTCTTCATTTGCTAAAAAAACACAATATATATATATATATATATATATATATATATATATATATATGTGTGTGTGTGTGTGTGTGTGTGTGTGTGTATGATTTGTGCTTTAGGTTTTTGAAACAATTGTCAACCACTAGAGGTCACTGATGTCAGAGATGTCCACATCCTCCACAAAAGCGCTTTAAAGGCGCCATATGTAAGAATGTGGCCAAAAACGGTTACTACACTCAAATTCAAAATGCAGAGATTTGTTAGGTTTCGTTTTCTCCGCCATTGTAGCTCAGACGTAACTGGCAACCCGTGGTTGCTCGGCAGCTGAGACTCTACTGAGTCAACTCAGTAGAGGCAACTACTGACAATGATTGGTACCATGATTTGCAGTCTGCAAAATATTTTTTTAATGTGAATATTTGGTGAGTTCAGTTTGTTATATGAAATATTATTCCTGAGTCTCTGTGACATATTACGAGGATTTTATGACCAGTTGCTTTAGATTTATTACACAATGCACCTTTAACTCAAACTTGGTTAAGTGACTTTATATTAAAAATGTCAATCTGGAGACAAAGTCATTTGTTGAAATATTTACCTGGTCTCCATGGCAACAGTGCTGGGAGGACAGGATAAGAGCGGGTAGATTACTCGGCAGCTCCAGCCTGCGGTAGTACCACACAAGGTTCCAGAAAACGATGGGGTGTTGGTCGACTACACTCGGCGTGGAGATGGCCTGGTCGCCCTCGTTCACCAGCAGGCTCTCGAGCTCCTTCCACAGGACCAGTGGACTCAGGTACGGCACTGTCACCGGAGCAGAGGTGGAGGCGGGCGCTGAGGCTGGTCCTGCTGTGCCAACACCCCCACTCTTCTCCTGCTGCAGGGGAACTGCAGATGACCGAGCTGCACGGTCTGTTGCAGACATTTCGGCCTTGGGGTTGAGTGAGACAGACGGGCCCTCCTCCGTAACAGGATTACTTTCCTTAGAGGACCTGCAAGGAGACACATAATGGATCTCTTTAAAGAGGCCACAGGGATAAAGCATACTGTATCTGAGTGTGGAGACACACTCCAGACAATCTAGTTTGAGAGATTGTGGCCTGCAGCCAGGAATGTAAGGCCCTAAAGACACAATGACTCATATCATAATCGAATTCAGTGTGAAATTATGGGGAGAGATGATTCATAGAATGTGTATGTACATAGTTAGTGCTTGTAAAAGGACGACCTACCTGCTCTGTGGTCTCAGGTCTTTGATTTCCACATTGAGGAAAGGCAGGAAGGCTGTGCCACAGAATGGACAAGTGCTGTTGAGGTTTGAGTCGTTTGCCGTCCAGCCAGCCATGATCTCCTCATCGTACACCAGACAGTCGCACGTCTTACAGAGCGAACAACTGGAAATCTGCACCTGCGATGTGGAGGAAATCAGATTTACTGCAAAATTTCGATCACGGCAGTTGGCGTCTAAAAAAATTTAGTCTGCGATATGTGACTAACATACCTCTATGGCGTAACTGGGAGTGGGATGAAAGCGGCTGGTTTCGAGGGAGGAATCCGGAGGGTGAAGAGATTTAGAGGGAAGTGCCAAACCACCTAGAAATAATGGAGGATTTCATAATTAGGCACACAAGTAAAAGTGCAAGAAGGAAACAAAGTAGCACAGCATTGATGTTTGATGTTCCGTGGACTGTTTCTCACATTTGCGTTTCTTAAAATGTGCACATGAGCAGTTTAGCAAAGAGCCTGCGGCTGAGCACAGACAAGCCCACACAGTAAAGCAGCCATCATGCCCGATGGCCTAGTTTCCATCATAACAACACCCAACTCTCTCCATCGTCGAGCGCTACTCTTATTCTAAATTTAGATTACAAGTGTTTTCCTAGGAGCAGCAGCTTTTTTTTTAAACATCAGATATACATAGATAGACTATAAACTGCTTTAAATGCATTTATTGTGCTTTGTGTTCAAAAAACTAAAACCATAAATAGCAGCTCTGAAAGTCAAGGATGTATAACAAACCAGAGAAGGAGTTGTGTCTGAACACTCTGTCGGGGGTGCCGGGACTGCCCGCGCAAGCTTGGCCCACAACGGGGGTTCTCCTGAGTCGGGTCATGCTGCCATGCTGGGGGGAGGTGAAGCCATCTGGGTCCAGATCATTATCGAGCAGCCAGGAGCAGTCTGCCTCTGCTGAAGTCAGTGAAGACACACTCACACCATCACAGTTTGCATCCTGCAAGGAGGGAAGACGGAGAAACAACAGCGTCACATTACGAGAGTTCACCGAGGATGGAATTTCATATCATCGACAGATATATGTGCTGCTAACCTGAGTTAACGATGTCTGCGAGGACAGGCGAGAGTAAAGGCGGCTGGCCTTCTCGGCCACACCCTTCCCCGCTGATATAACGCTGCTCTTGAAGATGTCCAGAGTCGGCGTGAAGAGAGAGTCCATGGAAAACGACGAGGTGGACGTCGTCGGCGAGGAGGGCGACGCCAACGAGGAAGGCCTCTCTCTGTCTTTGTAGCAGACGCCCAGAGGCAGAGACGGCGACGGCGACAGCTTCTCCTTGGATTTGACCGGCAGCGGAAGGTGCGAGTTGGCGCGCAGCAGAGAGGAAGTTCTCGGCGACGAGCGAGGAGACGAGGAGGATCGAAACAAGGGGCTCGAGTGATTCTGCAAGTCCGCGCCGGGTGTGAGGCTGCTCAGAGGGCTGCTGCAATTGTTGTCCCGGTCAAACTCTTGCACCGTATCTGTCGCCATCAGTGACAGGGGGTCAAAGCCCGTCTCTACACCTGTCCTTCTTACACTCCCGGCATTACAGCTGACACTCCTCTCCACCAGAGGTTTCTGTTTATCAGTTTCTGTCTCCTCTTCCTCGACACCATGCAGTCTGTCGGCACCGAGGTGAAGCTGCTTCACTGAGCTCACGTGAGGCACGGCGAACCGCAGTGTTTCCGGCGCACCGGACAAGTCGAGCGATTTTGGTCTCTCTGCTTTTGGAAGAGCTCCGCTCGCGACGGCGTCGCCTGACGAACTGCGCGCCAGCCCGCTGCCATTGCCTGCGAGAAATGAAGACGTGGAGACATTGATCTCTGAGACTGAAAACCTGGGGAAGTGTTTAATAAGCCCTCACTGATTCATGCAAACCTCTCTGAATAAACTCACCTGTGCTGGCTTCTGTTGATTTATAGCTTTTCATAGAAGGAGATGTGCTGCTGGTTGGGACCTCGATCTCAGGTACTAGAGATTTAAACAACATGACATTTGTTAAAGGTCACATAGAGTGGTCCTGTTGCACATAAATGTTAGTTATGGAGGTCTACCTACATATATTAACTTGTTTTTATGATCAAAAACCTCCTAGTTGCTGTAAACTAGCCGATAGAAATCCTCTTTTCTGACAGTGTTTTTCTGCTGCGAGATTTCAGAGTGAACTTTCACCCCCAGAAGACAGAGTCTTTTGATTGGCCAGTACTATCCAGCACATCCGTTCTCAGAAGCGCAGCGCCCCCCTCTGGAACGGCGGATGCACTGCTCCTCATTATCAAAACATTGTTTTAACAGTGTTTAAAAATAGCTTCGTCACGACTCCCTGCCGCAGTCCCTTTTATGACTTTAAACCGGAGTCAGACCCAGAGTCAGAAGACACTGTTGCCCGTGAAACACCTCCACAATGGACGTTATTCTTCTTCTGCGGTTCAATGTACGTAACCGGATGTGCCCAGACTACCGCCCGGAGCAGGGCGATCAGTTGTTCAGGAGAACCGCTCCGCTTACGTAACTATTACGGGATTTTCAGTGATCTCGCTGAGCCCCAAGATTACAATAAACACAGCGTTCTCAGCAATGGCTGAACTGTTTGTTTCGAACCGTCAGGGCTTCATAAACAAGGTAATGACGCAGATACACACCAAAAAAACAGCGATAATAGGAACTTCTGGTCTAGTTCCGCTTTAAAGAGATAACACATACATTAGAAAACTCAGTTACATTTATTAATGTTAAATCCCTACAAATCTATTGGTGTGCAGGTGAATAATTCCTTATGGTTCAAGTCTTGTATTTTATACTAAAGACCTCCCAATTTTAAGCTGTTAATTATAAATATACTATCAGCAGCCGGAAAGGTAGAGAAGACATTACACCCACACTGCGACATGAAAGCTCGACTTTTACAGGGAGAGTTCATTATGTTCACAGTCAGCAGTGGTATGCTTGTGCAGAAACGGTCATTAAGTGTCAGAGATTAAAGATAACATCTAATCCTTACACTCACTGGACTGCCGAGCTCCTTTGTCTTCTACCAGCGGTGTGCTGCTGTCGCCGTGTCTGACACAGAGCCTCTCCTCCTCTTTGGACAGTGAATCGTAGCCCTGGTCCGACTGTCCACCTGGAAAAAAAGGAAAACGTGAGTTTGTTTTTGTTCCCACTAGTTGTTTTTTTTTCTTTCAAAGAGCCAATGTAATTAAAAAGTCTCCATGGATCCTTCATACGACAGAGTGCGGTTGGTATTCCTTACAGCGTACAGCACACAACAGTCCCAGAATAGAAAGTCAGGTTTAGCAACACTCGGAATCATCTTGCATCATCCATTTACAAGGATAGACTGCAAGAACAATTATAAACCAAGCTCTATATCGATGATAATGTTAGTATCAGAACCTCAGCCTGCTCATAATAACCACCACCACCTCTGCTGTCCTTCAGTATATTAATTTAATGTAATTGCAAAAGAAGAACGTACTTTTTTGTACTTTTTTGGTCTTAATCTCATGAGTTCAATTAAAAAACTTTATATCCATTTTATTTTTCTCAGTCATTTTTTAAATCAGTTTTCATCGAGTAACCTTTGTAACACGTTTTACAGCTGTGCGTGGATAACATTTTTGGTGACATGTTTTTAAAGGCATTTCTTAGGTAGTGTTGCAGTGTTTTTTTTTTTTGTTCTTTGAGTGTAATGAGTGATGACAGAGAGAGAGCAGAAGGCTCCAAATACAACATTTGGGTGTGGGGGGGGGGGGTATGGTGACATTTAAAACAGAAGCAGAGCTGCGGCTTCCTACCTGTGCTAAATCCATCATCGCTGGAGTCCATTTTAGTGAAGTCGGTGTCGATGGATGTCCGCTCAGCAGAGTCATTAGCGCTGTCCAAACTCTCTTGACTGACAGTGTCAAGATCGCTGCCGTCTGGGGGGGAGATAATAGAGAAGAGGTTGAATGATAAAAAAAAAAAAAGGAGTAGCAACAGAATTAGTAGACTACTGCTCAGCTGAAAACAGCTTATGAGCCCACATAAAGTGGCTGCCATCATGACTGAACATTACTCAACATAACAGGATAAAATGACTGCAAAGAAAATCCCGGTTTTAACTCGACTGAATCACATTCACTTTTATTTTCCTTTACCTTCACATAATCTTAACCTAAACACAATTATAACCCTAACCCTAAAACCAGGTCTTAAACTCCAAAAAAAACCTTGAAAGATGTGCGGACCAGCCAAACTCTCCTCACTTTGTATGGATTATACATTTTTTTTGGTCCTCACAAAGCCACAAATACAAGAACACACACACACACACACACAATATACGGTCTAAAAAGCCTGATGTTCCCTCATGTCATTATGGTAATGAGTCTCTGGGATGTTGTGGGAATTACGGGCCGACATCAAGAGCAACCTGTGCGCAGTGACTGCTGGGGAGGGAAACCTCCGTGTGCACGGTTTAATTACTGCCATTAAAGGAAAGTGGTTTGGGAACAATCTGTGCCGGAGGAAGCCTGAATCCAGATAAAACCTCGTTATGAGACCAGAAAACACACCTTGAAGAAGTTCCACAGGATGACATTCAATTACATTGTATTCATGAAGCACTAATTTACTGAAATGGTGAAGATGACTTACTGCAATCCAAGGATTTGTTTTAGTCCTAATGCATCTTAAAATCCTAAATATTGACATATGTTCTCACATTTGTAATGCGGTTGTGTGAAAATACCTACTTCTGTTATATTGTGGATGATGATGATCATTTACATCTCTAATATTAACAAAATCTGGTTTTCACTTGAGGCAGCAGCTTGACACTGAAGGAACACTTTCAGGGCTTAATTAGCAAAAAACATGATTATTATCTAGAAATGCGTTTTGCACAAGATATTTGTGTACAACAAAATGGGGAATATTAGCATATTTGTGATTAATAAACACCCCAAAATAATCACCTGAGAGCTGTGGATCTCTGTGAGGAGTCTGTTGTTTTCTCCCTGCTTGCTTGAACCGGAGAACACCGAGGACCACGTTCCTCAGCTTCCTCCACAGAAAGTAGCCTCCTCTGGTGGTGGACGGCCAAGTGCTCTCTAACACGGCCTGGAGAAGGAACATTTAACATTTAAAACAAAATTGTTCGACTTGAAACATTTTTTTTTGGTAACTATTTGTTGGTGTAGTTTTTTATCATGATTACATACCTTGTTGTAGTAGCCATACGTGATGGCATTCGGTTGGACTCCAGCCTTTTTCATCTCAAACAACACCCTGACAGCAAGGACAGGCTGGCTGTACTGGCCACACAACTGCAACAACACCCGGTAACACACCTTGGACAGAAAAAAACAGCAAAAGCAATTATAAATAGATTTTGTAGCGATGGTGTAAATTCGCCAAAATCGCCAAATAGTGAACGTTCAATCCAAGATGGCGGCTTCCCTGTTCGTTTTAGAGCATAGGTCTTCGCTGGATTTTTTGACCGTCCTGACCTAAGGAACGTGTGTACCAAGTTTCGTGCATGTACGTTAAAGCTGATGTTCTGGACAAACGCTTTTGTGGGGCAGAGCAGTTATTTGCCCCTCCCACTTCCAATTTTCCACGCTTTTTCACCGAACCTTTGAAATACGTAAATTTTCACCAGGCCTGACGTGGTCGCAAAAATCTGTGAGTTTTTGAGCATGGGAAAGGCCTCAAAAAGGCGATTCATTTGGCGGAAGAATAAGAATAATAATAATAACTCTTTCAGTTTCAATAGGGTTCTTGCACTGTCGTGCTCGAACCCTAAATATCATATTTACATGATAACTACATAGGTGTTTATTTGTTATTCAGGTTCCTACCTCATCAGGAGCCTGCAGCTTCTTGTCCTGCATCTTCCTCAACACGTCGTAAGCTGTACGCAGAGCTCGCACCTTAGAGGGCGAGTTCCCCACGAATCCTGGCAGGCAGATGAACCACAGGCCATAGCAATGCCGTAGAAGACATTTGGACCACATCTGAGGCATAGATGAGTAGGTCTTGGCCATCTTTTGAGCCAACTTGATCTCCTGAAAAACGATGTTTTATCTTCTTTAGAAGCTGAAGGTTTTTCATTTGGTTTGTCTCATGCACTAATAATCATTGGCGCATTTTCAAGGGAATCACACTTCTCATACAGCATTACCTGTTTAGAGCGTCTGAAGATGGCTGTGGGGCTGGCCGGGCTGCTGTGGCGCGAAGTCATCATGCTGGCTGATGGAGGATTTTGTCCCTCCAGTGGCTCCAGCAGCTCCGCATTAAGCACAGGGAAGCTAGAGTAGCTGCGGGAAGACATTATAGATTCTCTCATACTGTGTACGATGATGTAAACTGAGACGGACACAAAAGGCAACATCAATAAAGGCACAATGTCATGCACAGCGATTTTTGACTCTGAGATCCTGGAAGCGTGAGTGTAAAAGAAGTAATCAGCTTGTTTTTGCATCTCTCTTGTGTGCGCAGGGATTGATCTGATCTGCATTGTGTTACCTATAGCACAGAGGATGCTCTTCTCCCCGTGGAAGCGGAGGCAGCTCTGGAGGGTTGATATAGACCGTGTGCTCGCTGCGGTGGGATTCGTCCAGTTCAATCAGCCTGGTGTCCTCCTGTCGCTCGCCGTCCGTCTGGTTTGCAAGAGAAAACACACGCTGCGTCATTGCTTCTCCTCTCTCCCGCCCAGCTTGGCTCTTAATATAGCGTAAAACCTACGAGGTAATGCCGCATGGAAGCTCAGGGGCATTTGATACTGTGTGAGCTCTCAGATCAGATCAGGTATGAGGATCAGTGAGGAAAAACAGATGCCAGTAATGAGTCCATCTACATCTCGATATACGGTCTGTGTCCCTCAGTCCTTTCAGCTATTGTCAAGGCTCGAGTGCATGAATCTTCCAAGACCAATTTAATCCTGGCAGCAGTGACCCGGACAAAATGCCAATGGCGCTGTATTGTACATTAAACCACTTGACTGCTCTGGCAGCAAGGTTTGATACTTAGCTGCCACATTTCATTCAATTAAAAACTGACCAATGGATATTTAATGGACACAAGTGTCTCCATAAAGCTTGCGTGTTTGTTTTAAGGAGAAAAATCGCCACTAAGTAGCTGTCTTTTTTCATTTTTTTTTTGTAAAACCTTGCAATGCCGATGTGCAGTCAGTCGGCTTATCTGATTCCATTACGAGAGCCTATCTCAGGACATTAATATTATGGCAGCAGATGAATGGCTCACCGGTGGTTCTGTGTAACAGCATTTGTTCCACTCGGTCGAGTGGATGATTCAGTCGAGCGACTGTCACTGACCTGTTCGCCCTCACTTCGATTGCACTCAGTGTTTTCTCCACTCTTCTTGCCCTTCCTCTTACAGACGAGAGGTCTTTCTCAATCACGCACTTGTTGTCAACCTCAGCAGCGGTGACACTGAATGAATCAATCCTTCCACTTCTCAATAATGACCGCAAAGGCCACTCATACAGGCACTCAAAGTGTCCGCGCAGGATGTAAATGTGACTTCCCGATTGCACAAGTTTGCAAGCACACAGCGTTTTTTCAGAGAGGAGGAGGATGTTGTTTTGTCTTTTTGTGTGTATTACAAAACACGCGTAGGCCGGATGTGTTCATCAAAGCTGTCAAATCCCCCGATGATAAACCAGCTTTGACAAATGAGTCCTGTTTCAGTCTTGTAGATAATTTTTCTCAGAGGATACGGAAGTCAGGACAGAATAAAGATAAGTTTTATCTCTGCATCACTTTTAATAATGTGCGTAACCTGCCAGTGCAGTTCTTCTTAAAAGCACCTGGTTCAATAATATATAATAATCTTGCTGACACACACGCAGACGCCTAATGCACATCCTGTCATTTTAAAACCTCCCTACACTTTTACCTTCACTCTCTTAACCTCACTTTGATTTATTCATAATCACCATAGACAAAACTGTATGCGCTGAGTCATGCTCAAGGAGACGAGACAATTTCACTCAGTGCTGCTGCTGCTGCTACTGGAAAAAGGGAAACGCGTATAAAAGCACGTACTCAGCTTTAAACAATGGCACAAGTTCTAAGGGCTTACCTTTCCTCCAGTGGTGAATAGCTACCAGGCAGCAAAGGAGCAGAGAGAGAAGACAAAAGGCAGAAAATTAGAGAAAGAAAAAGGTCGGAAAAACCACCAAGGGTTGAAAAGAAGAGGGGAAATAAACCTAATAATAGCCTCATGTAGATGTTATTTGCTATTAACTTCTTCAAATTAATTGATAACCTCAATGTCACATCTTAACAGTAGAAGGTGAATAATATTTCTCTACAAATGTGTTGAGGTCAGTCTGATACTGTCTGTTTCCTTGCTTGGGGACTTTGTTCGTATGCAACACACACCTGCAGTTTTTCAAATTAATTGTCTCTGGCACAGAAAATCCACGGTAAAGATTAGCTGCGCGCCTCACCTTATCAACGCACTCGTCAAAGAACGCCAGGCTGGCGTCTTTATCGCTGACAAAGGAGCACTCCTCGATGAATCGGCTGAACATTTGTGTCTTGGTCATGAGGGAGTAAAACCTCTGTTGGGAGCGGTCTCTGCTCTTCAGGAAGCCTAATAAACAAAGAAGAAATATTGCATGAAATTACAGCTACGCAATGTTGGACAATCATTTCTCAAGCTGTTCCAGAGAATCTTCGTTTTTACAGGGTCACGACACGGATTACACAGGAAATTAATACCGAGCCGTGAAAACAAGTTTCTCTTGGCTGCTCTGCGTTCATAACAGCACACAGATGTGTGAGGACACTGTGCTATTAATCACGGCTGTTTGTCTGACTTTTCACACCCACCCATTTTTCTGTTGAGGCTTAAAGCTAAATCACCAGAGTTTTACTGTGGCCCGTGACACAGGCCAAACGCAAAAACCCCGCTGACCCATTACAACAGTAAATCACATGAAAGCAAGGCAGCCGCAGCCTGTTAGCATGTTACAGACTGAAGAGTACCTTGGAGGTCAAAGAGTGAGCTGGCGTCTGTGGTCTTCTCCGACGGAGCTTGGGTGATGGGCAGCAGGTACGAGCGGTAGCCGCGGAGGATGGCTGCCATGAATCTCAGGAATGCCTCCTGGATTTCCAGCTCCAGCGTGTGGAGGCTTTTCCCCCCGTTGAGCTCACTGTCAGTCACCATTTGCTCCATCTGCACATCTTCACGGTTAACCTGACCACCTAATAGGTCACAAAAGTAGGGTATGTAGAAACAGGACAACATGAAAAAAACACAAATTTTCTTGACTATTTTGAAGGTGTTTTGGTTACAAATCAAAGTATAGGAATAATTCAAATTAAAACTGTAATGCATAACATTTAAAACAAAATCAAACGCCTGTTACATTCAAAGCACTGTCAAATGAGTTCACACAATGCTAACCAAGCCTATCAACTTCACACACAGGTTGGAATTTGATTGAAAACTCAAAAAAAAAGGGGCCCACGAAAACGTTCAGAAGTATATATTTCTGCTCAAAAAACACAGTTGTTTGCTTCTGCGCTGCTGGTGTATAGACACAAATGCTCCCTCGGTAAGGTCTGATAGTTTTGCTTGACATAGCTTGTTTTCATGTGAAGTACGCAGCATACAAACAATGTTACGTCATTTCTGTTCATGAAGACCAAACAGAGGCAAAATGATAACAACAAAAAAATCACCAAAGGTTACGTACTGCAGCTTTAAGGGTGGTGATTTATGAAATATCACATGATATTTATTGATTTAGCCTGTGGTAGCAGCACTGGGTAAAGCACTGTGA
Organism: Microchirus variegatus; assembly: GCF_963457635.1. Taxonomy (NCBI): domain Eukaryota; kingdom Metazoa; phylum Chordata; class Actinopteri; order Pleuronectiformes; family Soleidae; genus Microchirus; species Microchirus variegatus. The sequence goes on along the minus strand of NC_139809.1, from coordinate 3,784,248 downwards.
TTAAATTACAATATATCCTCAGCATCTCCTGGGATGCTCTAAACGTTGTGGTTGGTTTTTTTTAATATATATAATGTAATATGTAATGTACGCATGATGCATTTTCCTGTAAATCGGCGATACATGCCGACTCAACAGGCTTGAGAAGCCAACCTAAAATATTCATGAGACCTTGCACATGTAAAAATGGAAGCATCAGACAAAGACTCACCTTCAGCGAGCTGCTGATAGAGCTTATTCAGTGTATTCAGAAGACATTTGCAAGCTCGTCTGGGCAGGATTTTCCACGTTAACGCCTTCTTGTCTTCTTTTCTGAAAGCACGCCATATGGTTTTCGTTACATGGGAGGACAGTCAAGAAACATCGCAAAAAATAAACAAGGGCGGATATAAATGAACTGACATCGGCAATAAAAATGTAATCTTATAGCAGCTATGATTACATTAGCTTTAGAATTGATAGTGGTAGACAAGTGGTGCCGAATGCTCTCTTGTTATTAGATCAGTGATCCAAAAAATCAAAACCATAAAACATGGGAAGTGTTTTGTTTTGGTGTCTTAAAAGTTGAAGGGGGCCATTCGTCACAGAGAAGCCGCGGTCAGAGGTCACATACTGGGAGATTGTGTTTGTGTCCAGATCCACGCAGCTAATGTCAGCCGGGGGCAGGTAAAGGTCAAAGTATCTGGAGTCCAGACCCACGATGAAAGGACACGGTGCACTGAGCACGTCAGCCAAGGCGAGTGGGCACAGAGGAATGTAGGGGCATGGCCAGTGGAAAGGAAATATCATCTGTAAAAAAAAAAAAGGGCCATCCATTAGTACATTGCAATTATATAATTGATACAAAGATAGAAAAACATATTTAAATAGGGAGTGAGTCATCAAATGGTCTCTATGTGAGGGTGTTCTCTGGATGTGATGATGAGTGATTCACTGATACAGCGCTGCCTCTTACCTCATCCACCATTCTACCTAAAATCACATTAAAGACCAACTTCCGTGCTATTACTTTCGAAAAAGTAGAAAGGAAATAACAAAACACCTACAGACACGAGGGCCTCTGTGACGCTGGTGAGCACAGCAGGACGCAGGGAATGAACCAGGATCTTGTGCTCAGTGACAGCCAGCACCAGCAGAGTGGCTGCATTCTTTGGGCCCAGATTCAAAAGTAATGTGGAGAGGCTTCCGCCGCTAGTGCACATGAAAAAAAATGAAAAAGAGAGGGTTTGGATCAAGAAGGCAACGAATCGAGTTTTCCATTTTCCATTTTTTCACTGATGTTTCCTCACCTCAGAGGCAGTGGGGAAGACACAGGCTGGCTCAGCATCAGGCTGTCGTGTGGAGACAGCTGTGAAAGATCCACACAAGGTTAGACTATCAGTGTGTTTACAGATGATCACCTTATATAATATAATATAATAATACATATAAATCAGGCAAATGGTACTGAAGCTATTACTTCAATCATCACATTTCACATTTTGAGCTCACCTGCACTAGGATGCGTGGTCTCTGAATGGAAGGGAATGGCACATTTTGCATGAAGTGAGAGATGTGTCTGAAAATCAAAAATAAAAATGTTGTTCACTCCTGTTTTGCAAGAATTGATCGGCTAGATTTAATAAGCACAACTACTTCAACTGTAAAAACGTGCTCACTTTTCAATCGGTAGAGCGTGTGGTCCAGATATGGAGTATCGGTAGAGGAACGTAAGAAAGCTCTTGAACGACTGGAAGAAGGGCCAGTGGGAGAGCAGACAAATGCTCTTGTTGCTGTAAACACTTCTGCTACTGTCAGATCTGAGGTCAGTGCTCGGCAGGCCGAGCTGCGAGCGCTGACGCTCCGACAGGTTCTCTTCGACGTGAGGCTCGTAGAACTGGATGGCTGCGCCGTACACCTGCACGTACATGCATAGACACACACATTATACATACAGTATACGTATATACAAGACATGAACATTATGCACAATAACAAAAAGACTTGATTAAAAACTAAAGGAAAAGAACCTTTCAAAGAACCGGTACTGGCTTCTTCTCTGCTGAAGCGTTTTCATCATCAAACATCTGCAAAATCATTCTTAATCCTTTGAAGTTCTTCCCCCCCATATCATTTAAAAAAAGCATAGCAGACATAAAGTGCCTTCAGACTACATGTTGCAGAAAAGAAGGAGTGAGCACTGAAGCAATTTTGAAACTCATGCACCAGCCCAAGTGGCGCACACCACTTATCCATTATTCAAAAGATGAGCCGCAAAAATGTTTTTATGCTGCGCCGCTTTAAAAGACTCCCAGTCTTTAACTATTCCAAACACAGCCTTTAGACCATTTCTAATTTAATCGAGCCACAGTTTAGAAGTAGATTGAGACTGACTGGTGTGTTAAACATTCCTGTAGTTCATCAGCAAATGGATCCACAAGGGAAATGAATGCACAGAGAGAAGCAATAAGTGAGAATTTCTCTTTTAAAGGAGCATAAAACTGACGCCGACTTCTGAGAAACTGGCAAATTAGTGAAAATTGCAGCTGTTAACTGAATTTGTTCTATTCTTTCCTTGTATGCATATTTGACTGAGCTGTCTTTGTGAGGTCTCTCAAACATACTCTCAAAAATATTTATATCTCAAGTGACTTTCTTGGTTGAATAAAACAAAACAAAACATCATAAAGCAACTAAGTGAGAATTTATGTGTTAAAGGACTGACACCATCCTTTGAGACATTAGATAATGTAAAACTGAACAAGGATTCTCTGTAACACTTAAGGTAAAGTAGGTGGTTTTTACCTTTTCTCCGGAGCCGCCTGTTAGCACAAATGTGGAAAAAACAGGCAGGGAGTGTTTGGTGTGTGCTGGCCAGCATTCAATTGTCGCCCCCATGGGCAGACAGAACATTGGCACCGACTCAGGCAGTGGGAAGGACTCATAGTCCTCTTCAGGGTAACGACACAGCAGACCTAAACATACAGTAAAACATGTCAATGCGCTGATACTAAAGGCAAGAGGGAGTCAAATGTTCATACACAGATTTGACACTAGTTTACCTGCTTTGTACGCAATAGTGTTTGCTTTAGCCAGTGATTTCTTATAACAAAGATAAACAGAGGATCCCCACTGGAATATGAAAAACATGAGGCCATCACAGATCAGTAAAGAAGTCATTGTTTGCAAACACGATTGTGAGATAATAACAAAAGTGTTCAAAGCTGTCGTCTCACCATGCTGCTGTTGAGGTTTTTGTCCACCTTGCAGAAGGTGTGAGGGGGTATCTCCCCCTTGCCGGGGATGATGATGCAGACGTCGGTGACGGCGAGCGAAGTGTGAGGCTGGCTCTTTGGCGCGCGGCGGTAAGTGATGTAGATGCGTTGGGAGGACGAGCCGCTGATGTTGGCGGGGCGACCCGAGGGCGTGGTCTGGACGATGTGACATCCGGGCTTCAGTTTCTCTTTCCACTCGTACAGGACACTGAAACACGAGGTAGGGCTTATCTAACGCTGTCGTGCATAACTGTTCAACATGGATAAATATCAGTCATATTCAAACCACAACAATCACACAATGCTGATTAAGCCCGTCAGCGCTATATAATTCTCTCTGTGTTGCTCAGTAACACACACCTTAACAGTAGTGTCGCCTGAGAGGGAGCCAAAAGCAACACTGTGCTACTAAAGTGAGATGGCTGCAAACAGGCTGGAGTTTAACAGCAGGAATTTTACTGCTCAAATAACATGAAGTGTTCAGCAGTTTGATGTGATAAATGCTTCTCGTCTCCACCCGCCCCTGTTCTGCCAGTGTATACACAAACGCTCCCTCAGTCAGGTCTGGTAGTTATGCTAAACAGAGCCTGGTTTCAGATCAGGGACACAGCAAATAAATTAAAACCAAAGACCAAAAAAGAGGCAGACGTTACATTTTTTTAAAAAGTTACACACTGCAGCTTTAACAGACATTGATGAATAAACTCTGATAATGTATTCGTTGCAGTAATATCAGACCAAAGGATGCGTTTAAGAGCAGATTAGAGTGACTCAAAACAGATACGCGATTAGTGGTGCCGCGTGAGTGAAGGGTCATCTGTGTCTGTGGATTACCGCTTACCCGAGGTCTGTCAGTGGAGGCTTATCTCTACCGCGCTTGAAGCACAAGAATATCTGTGGGCCCCGGAGGCTGGCTCCGTTGAGCTCTGCAGAGAGGCCGGAGGGCGTGTTTTCGACACAGACGAAGCCTGGTGGTACGTCCTCGCCCAGGGAGCGGATCACCACGGCTACGTCGGTGATGGGGGCGTTGGGCTTCGCAGACTTGGGACCGGCGTCGTCGAGGTGGAGCTCCTCCTCGAGAGGTTTGCACGCGTCAGTGAGGCCAGCAACCACAAAGTAGTCGGCTACACGAGGCCCTTTATCCTCCATCATTTCCCATTACCACCCTGTGGGCTGGAAACAAGAGGGAGAGGGAGAGAAAGAGCATTTTAAACATATTTTCAACACACATATTGCAATTACATATGACACAGTGAAGCTTAGCAATCACAAAAGGACCCAGGGGAACTGACTGAGCTTAATGTATTACTGTAATAGTCTATGTACATACAGCATGTGAAATATGATCCTAACCTATATTAGAATAATATATTCAATACTGAAGAAATAACAAAATATAATGACCACATCTGGAGGCATTTAGCTTGTCTGTAAAAGCACAATATCGCACAAAGAAACATGAGGGAACTTTAAGACCAGGTTACATAATGTCACGTAAAACACATTCATCTGTGGAAAAAAAAGACAAATATCAGACATACGAATGAGCAATGGTGGAGTGTTTTAGGTTTAGCTGATATCTAGATACGCTGTGAACAGAACAATGTTGTGCAAAAGAAAAGAACAGACGCCTGCGATTCATCTTTTATCTCACAAAGCATCGGTGCCCTGGAAGCCCTTACAGCGCCAGGCTTGAGTTGAAGAGTTTGCTTATCTCTCTGTCTCTCTCCAGTTCGTTCCACACTCACTAGCAAACTGATAAACAGCCCACCTATTGTTTCCATTGGGATACGAGGGAGTTAAACATCGAGTCGTTCCTGCTCCTCTCTGTGGGACGCGTCATCACGACCAACCACGGCACACAAGAGGGCGTGACCGTAACTTACCCACTTAGGACTTTGGTTTTCAATTAACATAATGGATCTGTGTGCTGTTGTCATCCATGTTTATTGTGACAAAAAGGCTCAGCGCTGCTTACAGGGTTAACTGACCACTAACATGAGAACTGTGGGGGGGAAAATAGCCAAAGACAATCAATAATAGTAAAAATACTTTTGTATTTCCATTGCCATACTGAAAAGACAAAATAACATCTATATTTACTGTAATATCTGATTGTAGATACCAGGAGATAAACTATCCATCTACTATAAAATATCTCTTACACTGTTTCTGTGTCCAAAACCAAAAAGATTTCATATATTTAAATGTAAATTTAACGTTTTGCTTGACATTTAGTCATGACAGATGGTATTTTAACCAGGCAGTATCTAATTTTTTTAAAACATTGAGTTGTCTTTTAAAGAAGATGAGACGCTATTTTGAATTATTAGACACTTTTAAAACACGACTCTGTGTTCCAGCAGAAATTGGGGTCATCCTGTATCATCTTAACAGAGTTTAATTATCTTTTATCTATAAATGACAGAGGCATATTTCTGTATTGTTCAGGGATGAATAAAAACAAAATAATGTTTACTTATTCTTTCACTTTATGTGACGCGACACTGCAGGAAAAACCCCTGCCTCTTAGTATAGGCATTGTATGAGTGCTGCTAAATATACAGCTGTTAGCATAGCAGATGTGTCAAACAGTACTTAGAAGGTTCAGGATTAAATATAGACGTAATCTCCAGTTCCAACCACCAAGGCATTCACATTCACTGTGTGTCTGTCGCTCCCTCCCCCTCAGCAGGAAGCAAAGACCTTAAAATCATACTGAATCCTCACCATAGCAACAGCATCACTGAGTATTATGTCACTGTGGTGCTGGAATCAGCCAGGAACCATTTTCGGGAAAGAAAAAAATGACAGAAATTTTGTCTAAATATTATGTAATATATATCAGGATATATATTTTTTTACTGAAATCTGAAATGATATGGAATACAATAATAATAATAAAAACAACTTTATGTTGTACCAACTTGGAAGCTCTTACACACCACAGTGTGTGTGTGTTACTTGTATTTGTCACCTCTTTAGGACCTTTTCTGGTATAAACACTAACCTTGTATTCCTAAAATTTGGTCCTAATCTGGCCTAACATTTGAACAGTTTGAAGGTTTAATGTATGACGCTGCAGTGTCCTAAGAAGAATGGCTGTGCAAACCTATGTGTGTGTGCACGTGCCTTAAGCTGCTCCAGTGTAAAGAGGTCAGTGGCCTCCTGTCGTCACGTGTCCTGTGCTTTGTTTTGTTTCAACACAGCCTCACTTTAATTGATCCATTTACAAAAACCCCATTAAAGAAACGTGACTCGACCCCATTTGTTTATTTCCTCACCCGAGTTTCTAACAGGCTCCCCCCGCCGGAAAGTTTCATTCACCACTTTCTTCTTCATAAGAGCAGACAAATAAGGACACGGCGGATTTCCTCTGTTGCCATCTGACAAAGCGACTTCCCTGTGCACGTCCACTAAATGGTTTTATGAGTCACCTCAAACTGGCAGCGTTACAGCAATTTGTTAACCACTTGTGCCACAATGTTCTCGCCTCGATTTCCCACCACAAAAAGTTATATTTTTTTCCCCACACTGAGTGATATGAGACACCGAGTCTGGAGGTTTTTAGTAATTAGTTCAAATGTTATAATGTCTGGTGCATCAGCCTTATTGATAATATAGGGCCGTGTGGCTCATAGTTCAGAGCCAGACTGTAAAGATGTGAGAGCTGAAAAATGTTCAGCATCTAATCATAATAATAATGAAAAGATGACAAAAAAAATCTCGAGCAGTTGGATTGTGATTAAAACCATAATATTTTTGGTCAGCGTCATTTGATATCTGATGCAAGAAACATTTCTCCACAGAACATTGTCACATTTAAACTCGAAAAATGCACTTTTGCAATCTGAGATTGTCAGACTTTTGCTTTGAGCATCATGGTTTATGAAAAACAGGGGTGGGAAAATAGGGTGAGCATCAGTCTGATACGGTCTCAAAATCACTAGATCAGATATTGGACATATAAAAATGCAAGAATCCTATAAATCTCCTGCTTCACTATATGCACACATTTTTTTGAAAAACATTGATAAAAATCAGCAAATGCATTTAAGCTGAGTCATGTTTGGGCTGTTCATTTGCTTCTTTTTGGGACAAAACAATATTTGTTACACAGGTGGTGGATTACGCCTTTTTAAATGACTCGGCACAAATGTGTTGTTGTAACAGCTTCACGGTTCATAAATGCTCTCAAACGACTGCAGACTGGAGTTTGTGACATCGGTATCATACACATAAAAGTGGTATCGTCCCACATTCTTAATGAAAAACAGATGCAGCGGCTGCTGGACAGGGGGGGGGGGGGACACAGGCTGTGCAGGGATTATAGAGGGTTGTGTCAACAGCAGGGAGGAGGAGGAGGAGGAGGAGGAGGAGGATGGAAACACCACAACATTTCACTCAGCATCTGTTCCCTCATAGCCATGTTTTATGAGACAACCCTCACCCTCCTAACCAGCCATTTGCATTCCTTACATTTGACAGGCGAGGATTCCCTTTGATGAGGAACACACACACACACACACACACACACACACACACACACACACACACACACACACACACACACACACACACACGCCCCAAGATAACATAGCAGACAGACAGGAGGACAATTAAGTCTTTATTCTAAGCCCTTGATGCTGGGAATAAATAAATAAAAACATCACGCACCACGTGACAACTGCAATGACAAATATTCGAATAAATATAAAGCAAAAAAACTGACCGTATCGACCACAATAACACAGACAGTGTTTCTCTATAAGGCCACAGGAGAGGAGAGGAGGAGGCCATCTTACGGAGCATCTATACTCAGGATGCAACGGAATAATATTGGAACCAATGAACGCTCCTTTATAAATGTAGCCAATCTCTCGCGTTTCACAAGAAACGATGCAAAAAAAAAATTTAAATTTAAAAAATCTCATATGTTCTATATAATATGTATAATCCATTTATTTAAACTGTCCAATTCAACAATAAAATAATAATAATACTTCCACAGATGTCTGTATCACCGGCTGGCAGCCATCGTCTCTAATAAAACCACAGTTTATACAGAACACGTATCATGACATCATGTTCACAACACAATCTGCACGTGTGATGTAGATATATTTCATTCTATTTTGCATAAACATCTACTCACTTCTCAGATTGACGACGATCTCAAAAGATGAATCTCACGAGCGCGACGCTCCGGCGAGATGAAAAGGCAAAAAGAGTCTGTTGATTATAAATATTACCGCTCGCTTATTTGCTTCGTGCGTCCACTCATATAAAACAATACAAATAAATAAAAAGGAGTAAATGACAGTAATATTTCACAGAGAGCACGAAGACATCGCAGCAGCGCCTGTGTTTAGTCCCGAGCTGCGCTGTATTATCCAGAACCTGCGCGCGTCACGTGACTGATTACAACCCTTCACTGACGTCACTGATGACTGTGCTGCTGGCAGCCGTGACAGAGGAAAAGCGTCTGCTGCTGCTGCTGCTGTGAGTGAAGCAACTGTGTACTGTGAAATCAGGAGACGTGAATGCTGGGAAATGTATTATTTATGTTGAAATATTGAGAATGTTTCATATTAACCATCTGCACTTATTATTCTGCAACCTCTAGTATCACAAGAGACCTTTGTGACCCATAAAATGAAGATAACATCATGTATAAAGTTTTATAAATAAATATGATGACTAAAGTTTGTTGTTTGTTAAAGGGGAAATAAGTAGTTTATAGTGCCATCTAGAGGAGAGGCTGAAATTTACAACAAAGAACTGCTCCTCTGCTCACCCCCTCCCTTCCCTGAGCGCTACAGTATCCTCAGCCGGTCAAATGTCGTCCTCGTCGTCTTTCTCCGTGGAGGCGGGACTTCCGCTACAAGTAAAGAGACGCTTGATTTGTTCTCTCGCGTTTGTCCTTACAGGCTCCGGTAGAAACATGGCGTCTCGCTGCTAACAGTGGCAATGCAACCGCAGGCCCGCGACCATGTTATTTTACATGACTTTTTGAAACACTACGAAAATGAAACAAAAACTATTATACAGCGACTAGACAATGCAGGAGCACATAATATGTATAAAAAAGTGGATTTTGGGTTATATAAACCCATAAATACTACACAGTGTCCCTTTAAGTTTAAGAGATAGAACAAAAACATTTTATGGCTGTTGACAAAGAAAATGTCCCCCCCACTGTTGACATGTTTAGGACTATTTTTAAATATGACACAGAACTATGTAGACCTTTATTTGTGTCCTTCCATTATCTGTGTAAAATATATAGAATAAAAAGTGAGCCACTTTGAAATAGATAAAATAATGTTTGGATATTATGTAGCTCATGTTTTAGAAGTATGTGGAATGGCTTTCTGTTGAGTTTGGGGAGGTTTTTAAAGGCGCCATATGTAAGAATGTGGCCAAAAACAGTTACTACATTCATATTCAAAATACCGAGGTTTGTTAGGTTTCGTTTTCTCCACCATTGTAGCTCAGAAGTAACTGGCGACCCGTGGTTGCTCGGTAGCTGAGACTCTACTGACCGCAATGATCGGTGGACGGCGGTAGGTGGCGCCACATGCCGAAACACGATTTCAAAACATTAACATTTTTTAATGCGAATATTTTGTCTGTGCTGTTGTTGTTGGTGAGTTCAGTTTGTTATGTGAACATTATTCCTGAGTCTCTGTGACATATTTTATGGCCAGTTGCTTTAGATTTATTACATAATGCACCTTTGAACGGCACGTTTGACGACGACATAGTGCGTGACGCATCTTTTTAGTTGCCGAAAATATTAAAACACTTTCATTTAGCGCCTTTATCGCTAAATAAGAGGTGTTCACTTTCAAAGCTAAACATGAACATCCACATGTGGCTCTAGAGCCGCAGGCTGAAAACCTCATTCAATCTTCATTATAGTCGCAAGCTTTTAAATTTGTTTTTCAATCCTTACCATCACCATTACATAATACTGTAGTGCAGGGTTTCTCAATCGTGCTCCATGAAGACTCACTGCCCTGCATGTTTTAGATGTTTCCCTTGCTCCAAACACACCTGATTCAAATGTCTGCTTGTTAACAAGCTCTGCAGAAGCCTGCACAAGCCATTTATTTGAATCAGGTGTTGGAGCAAGAAAAAACTTCTAGGGAAAAAACCCTGCTGTGGTGCATAACTCCATAAACACATGTCTGTTACATTCAAAACACTGTCTATCATTATGAGTTCACACGATGCTGATTAAACCTATTAGATCTACGCGACTGTGTTTCTCAGTATCACAGTGTTAAGATCTCCTGTCGCCTGTCACCATGCATACTCACACTGCACAGGAAGAGATTCACTTCAATCAGTGATGTTACTAGAACTAGACCGGAAGTTCCTATTATCGCTGTTTTTTTTGGTGTGTATCTGCGTCATTACCTTGTTTATGAAGCCCTGACGGTTCGAAACAAACAGTTCAGCCATTGCTGAGAACGTTGTGTTTTATTGTAATCTCGGGGCTCAACGAGATCACTGAAAATCCCGTAATAGTTACGTAAGCAGCGGTTCTCCTGATCAACCGATCGTCCTGCTCCGGGCGGTAGTCCGGGCACATCCGGTTGCGTACATTGAACCGCAGAAGAAGAATAACGTCCGTTGTGGAGGTGTTTCACGAGCGACAGTGTCTTCTGACTCTGGGTCTGACTCCGGTTTAAAGTCATAAAGGGACTGCGGCGGGGAGTCGTGACGAAGCTGTTTTTAAACACTGTTAAAACAATGTTTTGATAATGAGGAGCAGTGCATCCGCCGTTCCAGAGGGGGGCGCTGCGCTTCTGAGAACGGATGTGCTGGATAGTACTGGCCAATCACAAGACTCTGTCTTCTGGGGGTGAAAGTTCACTCTGAAATCTCGCAGCAGAAAAACACCGTCAGAAAAGAGGATTTCTATCGGCTAGTTTACAGCAACTAGGAGGTTTTTGACCATAAAAACAAGTTAATATATGTAAGTAGACCTCCATAACTAACATATATGTGCAACAGGACCACTCTATGTGACCTTTAAGGCATTTAATGAAGCTGAGCTCTTAATGTAATAGCGGATCTTTTTATGATAACGATTGACAGAATGTAATATTTCACAAAATGCTCTCTTAATAAAAAAGTCAAGTGCTCTTAAGCATCTGTTGAGTTTCAGTCTCCTTTGCCATTTTTCTTTGACTACTTTACCCACATTAATATAAAAAAAAGAGAATTGGGCATCATTTGTAAGTTATAACGAATATTAAGAAATAGGATTTATGCCACAAAATATACATTTAAAGTAAGGGGAAAAAACAACAACAATGCAACTAAAGTCAGTGTCTCACTGGACAGGCTGTGGTGTTAGCAGCCACAGTGTTGAACTACTGCAGACAGCTCATGGTACAGAGTCAAAAGGCCTGTTGTCCTGCCCTCTGCTGCCCTTGTGTGGTGATTTAGAAAACACACAGTTTCCTTGAAACTTAAGAATGATCACATTTGATTCACCAAGAGAATCCAAACACTTTTGGATGATTTGCTGTGTCTTTAGATTACGCTGTGTAATTAGGCCTATATCTTCACAATCGGTATATTATCGGTGAATTTCTGTATGGAATAACATGATCATAATCATAACTAAAGCAAACATGTTTCACATGTACAGAGGTGTAATGGCTAAGAAATTTAACAAAGTCAAGAAAGCACAATGCGACCAGACATGCAGCTCCACAAACTCGCAACCAACTCCAGGGTTTAAAGGGAAAAAGGTCGGGAAATAGAGAAAATATCTACTGAGCAGTTCCCCCGGTGCAGCTCACTCGATATTTTCTAGTGAGTCGCAATGTGTTGTTGATGTCAGAGGTCAAAAGAGAATGTCTAGACTGGTTCAGACGTGGTTTTCAATTATGGTAAAAGCAAAGGTTACTCAAATAACCACTTGTTAAAACCAAGTTATGCAGAAGACCATCACTGAAATACACGACATGTGTCAAACTGTTCTGCCACATTACTAGGTGGCATCAGGTGTACATAATAAAGTCATTCGGAGCTTGTGGTGATACTTCATGACATGGAAAATTACATTTATTTAAATTTAAATTCATATTTATTATATTTTATTATTTATTCAACATATTTTATTTATTTAAAGGCGCCATATGTAAGAATGTGGCCAAAAACTGTTACTACACTCAAATTCAAATTACCGAGGTCTTTTAGTTTTTGTTTTCTCCACCATTGCAGCTCAGACCTGGCAGCCCGTGGTTTCCCGTCAGCTGAGACTCTACTGACCGCAACGATTGGTAGACGGCGGTAGGTGGCGCCACATGCCAAAACATGATTTTCAAAACATAAACCATTTTTTTTAATGCTAATATTTTTACATAATGCTCCTTTGATTTACAAAGTATCACAAACTGTCTCTTCGTCCCCATATTCAAAATTAAATTAAAATGTGGTATATTTTAAAAGCATGAGTGATTCCATCAACAGTTAATTAATCTTTGAAAAAGTAGTTTCCACTGTGATTTGTGTGGTCGCCGGACTCAGAGTCCAACGTTCTATTAAAACTTAACATAAAAAGCAATGATTTAACATCAGTATGTTCTATTTTTTCTATAACTTCAAGTGTTACAAATGCATCCACAGGAGTATGTACATGTTTAACGTGATAAACTTATCTCTGGTCTCATTCACTCATCAGTTGTCCCATGCTGTCTGCCCCCTGCTGGAAGAAACAGGAACAGCAGGGTTTCCGCCGTTACTCATGGTCATTTCAAACGGTTGCAGTTCAGTTTTATGAACATTTGTGTTGGATTTGAGATGCTGTTGAGCTGCGTTACATTATGCAGAGAGGTTTTTGTGTTACATAACAGCACTTTATTCCTTAACTACATCACTTGTGGTTATATTATATTCCTATCATTTTAAAAGGTATTGATTAATATAATTATAACACAGGCAATGTGAAGACTGCACTATGAATACACTAGAGCTAAAATTATGAATCAAATTGCTCGATTACAACATTTTTTAACGTTTTCTGACATTTTCTTTACTTGATTAATCAAAAATAATAATAATAATCGACATATTAATCGATAATGAAAATAATGGTTGCAGCTCTAGAATACACAGTGACTACATTCATGAGAGGACTTAGTAGATGGATGACAACAGCTCTACTGAAACTGAGATCCATGTTCATGACATGACACCACACACAGTTTTCTCTTAATAGTAATACTAAATATGCTCTTATTGCAATATTGTAAATGCTGCTTAATGTTGTCTGCTCTAATTGTGTGATTTGCTTTTTCATGCTCTTACTGTGGTGTTATTCGTATTTGCATTGTTGTCCCGGTGCTTTTATTTTGTTGTAGTGTTCCAAAATTGTTGTGATTTCAGTAGTATTGTCATAGGTGTTATGATAACCTTGCGTTTCAGCGAGTCCATTGCAAGCCATGGATTGCAGATGCAAAGTAGCCACTTGACTAACTCTGGCATATTTATAGAAAATGTTAATCAATATGCATTATCCATGTCAAACAAACAAATCGCTTCTATCAACAGTTTCTATCCAACACTTCTAACCTCCTGCAGACCAGAGACTGAAAACACAAACACCGCAAAATACTAATGAAAGAGGTATTTCATGGAAAACATATGCAGTATTTTCTCCTCCATGTATGTACCAATCTAATTTTTCCTGTCACATCCTAGAAAAGAGGCAGCGTTGACTGACAATGCAACGTTTTCGTTTAACTTCTCGAGAAGGTTAAATTCAAGCACGGCGATTCATTGTCACCTTTTCTTGAATTCTATTCTTAATGGTTATTGCACAATTTGACATTATGCAGCATGTTACAGGTTTATATAGTCAACACATAAACCACTTGTACTCATTCGTCATGGTCGCATACTATTACAATGCTGTCCCTGTGTGGTTTGTGGTTAAATGCACTTGTGTTTACTGGGCTATACATGTCGCTTTATGCATTTATATATATATAAGACAATTTGAAATATTGTAAGTCATTACAAATCTTATAAAAATCAGATCTGCATATGAGCAGAAGCCTGTGGATATTCTCATTATAGAGGTCATAGTTTATTCAGCTGAAGGTGAGAATTAAAGACAGCAACAAAACAGAGATCCCATTCAATTAGATGACATTGATGAAATATATGAAAATCCGATTTTCCCAGCATGACATTTGACGGAGAAGAGTAACTCCAGCACTACCTGTCCAAAAGTCACTGAAGAATCATCAAGTCATCTCTAAAGAAGCCTCTTGGGTGAAACAGGTGAAACATCTTCAGGAACTCTGCTCTAGTTGCCACAGATTCAATGACTTTTTGGAGAAGTGCTGCTCGAGTTACTCTTTCCCATCAAATATTATGCTGGGAAAAATGAGAAACATATAATTTTGACACATTTGACCATGCACTTTTCACCTTTTAGTGGAATCTCTGCTTTGTCGCCGTCTTAAATTCTCAACTTCCGTTGAATGAACCATTTCAGTGGCCTATTGAGAGAATATTCAACAGGCTGCACCTACGGTGAAAATCTCTTGAGCGCTCGCCTCGCTGCAGTGTGACCTCGTCTCTTTTTTAATGCTTCTCTCTCTCTCTCTCTCTTTCCAACTCTCTCTCAAGTACTTGCATTTATTCAGTCCATTAACTCCTTGACTTACTGGCTGCACTTCCCTTTTAGTGAGGCATCACTCAGGGCTTGTTGGCAGTCAGCTGGGCAGCACGTCTATCAAACTGTGGAACAACCACAGCTCCTCCACTGTAGTGCTACTTCTTAGAGTAGCTTCTTCCAGCTCCAGTTATATGATCATTTTCAGCCCCGATTCCACTCTGTCTCTTTATGAATCAAACACACTATAGTTAGTTAGAAATAGACTTATTACACTGAAATTGCAGGTTTTCATTGTTTCTGTACCTGTGGTTGAAGTTTATCAGATACTTGAAACTGCATTACATTTTCTACCGATGTATCCTCCACATGAGGGTCGCAGGGGGGGTGCTGTGCCAATCTCAGCCGACATAGGGCGATAGGCGGAGTACATCCTGCACAGTTCTCCAGTCCATCACAGGGACACATATAGAGACAAACAACCATTCACTCACACTCTCACACCTATGGTCAATTTAGAGAGTCCAATTGATCTAATCCACTTATTGCCGAAGAAAACCCATGCACACATGGGGAGAACATGCAAACTCTTGGTTCTGAACTCCTTGTTGCTTGCTGCAAAGGCAAGACTAGGCCTGTTTCAAACTGTTTAGTAACCAAACAGTGTTGTTTTATTCAGACCTGTAAGGAAGGTGCTAAGGGAAATGACAGCCCCTGATATACTGTCTTTGCTGACCACTAGTGGTTTAACTTCTCACCTTTCAGCATGTGATGGACAGTTAACTCTGACACTTGACAACGCTGTTGTTATATGTGAGGCTGTGTTTAAGGTGAATCAACTATTTCTCTCTTTTTCCCTCTAATAAATGCATGTGCAAACCAATAACCCCACTGGGACGCATATAATTATCTATCATAAAAAAAAAAAAAAAGGTTCTTTCAGAAGGGGAACTGAACTGTGAAGCCTGGTTAATAAATAAAAAAGAAGAAACTTTTAAATAAACCATTTCAACACAAGAACTCTTTTAGAAAATGCCCCGAATTCATGAATGGAAAAGATGTTTTTTGGAGAATAATGTGCAGCCGTGGATTTCCTCACCCACAGCCTCCAGAACTCAAAACACTTTGACACTTCATTCAGACGGAGGCAGCTCAGAAATTCAAAGCACTCCGTTTGCAAACTGGAAGAAAATGTGTTATTTGTCAGGGAGAAATTCTTCATTTAGCAGCAAACAAACATTAATTGACCTGACATTCCAATACGGAGAGCCACAGATTAAAAGAGACAAGTCCTGTCTCACACTTGAGATTTCAATTTCATTAACTCCATGTGTCAGGATGATTAACCTGATTGAAACATGTTTCTGATGGCAGAGTAGGCTTTTAATTTGAAATGTATGTACCAAAACAACAAGCAGCATTGATATGAGGAAAAAAAGAAAAAGAAAGTCACATAAAATATGATTCACTGTCACCACATTGGTCAAAGATGGCAAAATATCATGTCCAGCACTAATGAGATGCTGCCTGGGCATCGATTGTCAACATGTTATTGCTTCTACAGAAGGTGAAATGACATCCACAAAGTAAATCAGTCAGTTTAGTTCAATAAAAGAAAGATAAATAGCCAGACACAAACTTAAAACATTTTAAAAATGGATATATTTTTTTCTTTACACATGGTTCCCTTTGTAGATACAGCACAGGGTATTTGCAGGTCTGGAATCGATCAAATGGAACCCTTACTTTAAATTTACAATTTGACAGAGAAATAAAGAACATTTTAAGTAACTTCAAAAAACGCTTCACAAAATGACACTGATCATCTCACAGGAAGATTAAATTGTGTTATCTACATCAGTGGGTATCCATTATCTGATCATGCTCATTTTTTTTTTTCAGTTCTAGTGGGACATTGATAAAGATTCACCATCACTATTATAATTTAATAAATAAACAATCTTTTTTTTTTTTTTTTATCAATACAAAATATAAAAAGGTCAAAGCAACCTCTTCTTAACACTGTTAATATTTCAAAAATGTAAAGTAAGACGAGAAAATACTTTCACATAAAAAACAAACAAACAAAATAAATAATCACGAGATCTGATGATAGTGTCAGTGTGGGGGTCAAATCCTGTGTGACTCAGTCACCGGACACATCTCCAGATACACTGAGCTCCATTTCCACTGTGAATCAAGGACCGTTGGAGTATTTCTATGATTTATCCATGCTTTATCAGACTCTGTTCACTCTCAGCTTAGTTTAACATTTAGATCGTGGTTCTCTCCTATATGACAGAACATTTCTGCGCATAAATAATCCTGAACGCCTCCAATCAGCTGCACTAACTAGATCCATGAAGTGTGGCGTCTCCGTGTAATAAATCTTTGCCTGCGTTTTTGACATGGTCAATGTTGCTATACCTTCCTTCCTGAGGAGAAAATTACTTTGAGGATTATTATAAACACTTGGCTGCCCTTGAATAATAAACTTAAACCATGAGTTCAAATGAGTATTACTCTCTCCCTTTAAATAACCAGTCCAAACAATCCGTGTAAGCCACCCTTGGTGCTGTTTGCCGTTATGTTCCACTTCAGGTGGCTCATAAAGGGGCTGGGCAGCAGTTTTTGAGTGATCAGTTCCATGAGAAAATAAAATGGATGAATGGTCGCTGGTGTGTGGGACACTCCTTCCTCCCCTCCCTCCCTCAGGGACGCAGGAAGATTGCGATCGAGGGAGCCAAAGAGAGCAGGGTCCAGAGGAGCTGTGGCTGCCCCATCCATCTCAAAATCTCAGTATGTAAACCAAACGCATACGGAGACGTTGGGAGGGTCCGCTGATTGAAAGTTGGATGCCGGCACGCCCCCTCTAGAGCAGGGAGCTGGGGCTTTCTGGGGGAGGCGGGGGTGTGTGTGTAGGGCTGTGACGCATGGGCAGTATGTCATAATGGCCCGTGATGTGGCTGCTGCTGCGGGGAAGGTCATAGGGGCTCTGGGAGAAGCCAGTCGCCATTCCATTAGGTCCCTGTAGGACACTCACAGTCGGCTCTGCGGTAGTTTGGGGAAAGAAAGGAGAAAACAATTGGAGAAGTATAGCTAACACCCGGTGCCCCCGTTCAGTGCTGGTTATTAACAATCGTCCTGAGTGAGCCAATCACATCCAGATCACGTCAAGTACACGTCTGAACGGTCCCAAACGCTGAGATCCGATCACAGAAACCCACAGAGGTCCCATATGGCCACATTTATGAGCTCAGGGCAGAATAGTCGACTGCAGTTTCAAAGTGTTTTTTGCAATAACCAGCGCTACAACCGCACAGTGGTGTAGTGACTAGCACGGTTGCCTTGCAGCAAAAAGACCGAGGGTTTGTGACTGAGGGTCTTTGTGCATCTTTCTGTGGAGGATAAAGTAGTGGGCAATACGTGAGTGAGTGCTCATTCAATTTATTTGCAGCCACAACCACAATATTAACACTGATCGCCATATGATTTCTTTTATCTAATGGTTAAAACATGTTTCCTGTTTGAGCAGAAACAATTTTATTTTGTCTCAGTCTGCTTTTCTGTCACTGTACGCATGTTAAAAACATCATTCTGTGGAACATCATCTCGAAGAAGCCCAGAATCGATCATCGGTCCTGGAGACACATCCAGGATGCATTTAATGGCAGGTACGAAAACCGTACTACAAAGCACTATTCACGCGTGATTGGATCACTGAGGACGGATGTTCGTACCAGAACTGACCAGGGTTAGTGAGACAGAGGGAGTAGCAGGCACAGGCTGGGGAAGAAGGAGAAAAGAGATGTGCATGCAATAGAAAGGCGGCTCACACTTCCTCTTATCAAGGTTTACAAAGTCCACACAGGCTCACAGCAGGCGTCGTGACCAGAGAGGCCACAGACTGCAGGACCCTGCTGAGCTCCACACATCACAGCAACAACGCACTCACCAACATCATAGACATTCCTGCTCGCACTACCCAGGAGGGTGGCAGTGCCTCCAAAGGGCACTTCACGGTGGGAGGGAGACTTCATCTCTACATAGCTGCTCTCTGTATGTTTGCAAGCAAGCCCTGGTGGGTCTCTAATGGTGGCATATGGATTCTCACTGTTCAGGGAGCAGGAGCTGTTGCTGCACATGGAGCCCTTGATGTAATCTGCAGCCGCCACTAGACAGAGACAACGCAGCACAACGCGGTATCAGCACAGATGATTTAGTGAAAAAGGGTGTTTTCACTCACAGCTGTTCACTTTTAACCATTAACAAAATGTCAAAGTACACACACACACACAGACACACACATTCTTGTACTTGCTGCATACTGAGGACCAGGTAAAAGAGCTGACAAAGTGAGGACCAGCATTTCCACTTTATAAATCAACACAATTACAAATATCTACTTCATGAATGACATCTACTAAAATTTGACCCAAAATGTTTGGTCCAAAATTTAAAAAAAAAAAATTGACCCAAAATTTGACAAAAACGTCATACTGTACTGTCATCCAAAATTTGAAAAAAAAAATTGATGCAAAATTCTTGGTCCAAAATTTGAAAAAAAAAATTGGACCCAAAATGTTTGGTCCAAAAATTTTGCATCAATTTTTTTTTCAAATTTTTGACCCAAAATTTGACAAAAACGTCATACTTTACTGTCATCCAAAATTTGAAAAAAAAAATTGAACCCAAAATGTTTTGTCCAAAATTTGAAAAAAAAATTTGACGCAAAATTTTTGGTCCAAAATTTGAAAAAAAAATTGGACCCAAAATGTTTGGTCCAAAATTTGAAAAAAAAAATTGACGCAAAATTTTTGGTCCAAAATTTGAAAAAAAAATTGGACCCAAAATGTTTGGTACAACATTTGACAAAAAATTGGACAAAAAAAATTGATGCAACATTTTTGGTCCAAAATTTGAAAAAAAAATTTGGACCCAAAATGTTTGGTCAAAAATTTGAAAAAAAAATTGATGCATCATTTTTGGTCCAAAATTTAAAAAAAAAATTGGACAAAAAAATGTTTGCTCCAAAATTTGACAAAAAAGTCATACTATATACTATGTCGTCCAAAATTGTTGACAAACAGAGTATAGCATGTTATAGCAACCTAAGGAAGTGATTTCAATGAAAACAAAGTGAGGACCGACCAAAATGTCCTCACTCCTCAGTATGGTGCAAGTACAAGAACACACACACACACACACACTCTGAGAACTCAAAGAAATGCCCATGTAAAGTTTCAGCAGTTAATTCTTCTCCTCAAAATCACCACTTAGATGCTGCAGCTTTAATTATATAGCTGCTCTATTCAATTCTGGACTCTCATATTATAACTAACATTTACACAGACAACCCCAGTTTGGCCTGGAGAATGGCAATAAAAAATAAAAAATCTTTCTTCATTCTGAAGCAGTTTTACTTCTTTTGTTTCTGACAGGTGACAAATGGTGGTCTGTAGTCATCAGAGTACAGAGGGGGGGAAAGAGAGGAAGGCTAATCCCATCCATAACAGTCTCATCAGTCTGATAAGAGGCCTCATTAGAAACCATAGCAAAGCTCCTTTAGACCCCAGGGTCTCTCAAATTCACCACCGACTGCAGGGTGGGAGACAAAATGATGTATCAGGCACAGAGCCATGGAGAGCAATTACCCTTGGAACAAAACTTCAGCCCACCATGATCTTGTCCAAAGTGCATTGAGCTTTCACATAAATCACGGCGAATATGAGGACATGGGATTTTGTGTCACAGAAATAGCAGCTTCACAGAGGAATAAAGGCCAAACTAATACATGGGGTGCTGGACATAAAAAGATTTGTAATATTGTTGCTGGTGAAGTCGAAAAAAGTATTCCTCGCAAAGTATTTGTCTACACACACACACACACACACACACACACACACAGTTTTTACAGTGAATTATTTACCTTTCCTCGCCCCTCGCTGCGTCTGCGTCTCCCCCTGTTGAACATCTACAACAAAATGTCAAATCATTAAAGTCAAACATCTTTTCTGAAACCTCTCAATGTGTGAACATTGACAGGAAACCTCTCATTAAAGTACCATTTACTATGCCTCTGTTCTTTTCTCTTTTTTTTTTTTCTTTTTGGAAGACTGTGAACTTACGTTTTTATTGAACGTTTTACTCGCTTGTGATCACAATCCCGCGAGGCTTACACGTTTATACTGTATAATCAATCGTGGGCTTTTGCCAAACAACCAAACACCGTGAATAGAAGACAAGTCTGTTTAAGGCTACATCGCTCTATTAGCCCAATACATCAGGATGAACTATGCACAACATTTGACATTATGATTGACGTGCTGTGTGCAGACATCTGACATAAAAGTGAAGCATGGCAAGGATTTTTAGATTTTTGAGTGCTACTTAATTAGTCAGAACACCAGCAACACAGATTTCTTTTTATTTGATTCATAAATCATTACATCATTGTTTTTGTCTATAAATAAAACAACAATTGACACGTATGCTATCACTGCAGTGTGCTTTACACTAGAGAGACACAAAAGACAAAGGCACCCAGATCTGTTCACTGACTCCATTATGGTGTGTTATGATGTGGTTTATTAACAACTACATACGAATGCTACATGGGTGGTGGGTGTTGTGAAAATACTGATGAGATATGAGCTATTATTAAGTCATTTTCACTGCCACACTTAATGTTCTATAATCCACAGACCAGGAGTGCACTGCTTGACCCAGTGTAAGCCATCACAGAAAAAATGTGCAACTGGGGGAAGTGAGAGAAAGACTAATGAGCTCACTCTGACCCCCTTTCACCCCCGCACCAGTGATTTCTCTGTCCCACCTGCATAACTTATCAAAAATCAGAGCAAAGGTTATATCTAACCAGAGACCCTTTGGTTCATCTTCATTCACAGCAGGGTAGTAGAGTCCCGCTTCATGCCAATATAAGGTCTGTAACAAATGACATGCTTTTCCACTTTGAAGTGACACAGAATCCCACACTGTTCACATGCAGTATGTATGTATGTGTGTGTGTGTGTGTGGTGAATCATGAAAAGAGACTATAAAAAAACCAACCTAAGTCGTTAAGGTTGCAGTAGGCTCTCCACTCTGAGCCGTTTCTGTTCTTCAGGGTGCTTGACTGCAAAAAAAAAGAAAAGCACAGCTCAGTGTTTCTTTATACTGTATAGTCGTGTGTTACAGGGACGTGTTTCGTGGAAATACAGAAGAAGAGTGATCGTACTTTGAGGATCAGTGTACCGTCCAGGTTGCTGGAGATGGTCGAGACGACGTTACACTGGGCCACCGTGTGGTAACTGGGGTTGGAGAAGCATTGGCCGCCGCCGCCGCCGCCGCTGCCGCTGCTGCTCTGGCTCTGATTGACCTCTGCAGGACTGGTCCTCATTGCTACCGTGCTGCCACACTCTGCAGGTTCAAAACAACACGTTCAGAGGATATGAGTTTAGAGGATTTATTTGAAGGTGCCATATGTAAGAATGTGGCCAAAAAAACGGTTACTACATGCACATTCTTTTAGGTTTCGTTTTCTGACGTAACTGGCGGCAACCCGTGGTTGCACGGCAGCTGAGACTCTACTGACTGCAGTGATTGGTAGGCGGCGGTAGGTGGCGCCACATGCCAAGACATGATTTCAAAACATAAACATGATTTGCAGTCTGCAAAATATTTTTTTTAATGCAAATATTTTGTCCGTACTGTTGTTGTTGGTGAGTTCAGTTTGTTATATGAACATTATTCCTGAGTCTCTGTGACATATTAGGAGGATTTTACGGCCAGTTGATTTAGATTTATTACATAATGCACCTTTAAACATGATAAGATAAAACGTATTGGCAGTAGCTGCAAAAAAGGACCAAAAAAAATACCAATCATTGTGATCAGAAGGTCACACTTTACCAAATCATGTTATTCTAGTCTGTTCTAACCAGTTTGTTCATCTTTACTCTGTATCTTTTCAACAATGCACTGAAATAAAAAGGGTATTTTAACATATAAAGTTTGTTTTTTTACACAGAATACATTAAATATATATTGAATTTGTGGATAAAGGTTTGTTAAAGTCTCTTACCGGAGAGGGAATAGTCAGTGTTAGTGATATGCATTGCCTGTGTGTAGGAGACACTGGGCTGGATCTCGTGACCTTTGTCCCTCTGCCTCTGTCTGTACCACACAAACAGACTGAGCATGGCCATGATGATGAGCAGGAGGAAGATGATGCCCATGACGGCCCCGGCCGACAGGCGCTCCGACCCTCGTGCGGGGCTGATCTTGGTGTACGGGTTCAGCTCCTCCATCATCAGAGCTGCTAAAGGGAAAACACAGAGTGCGGGTTGTTTTAACGCTGTGTACTACATAATACACTGGAGAGCGTTGATGATATTATTGTACCTTGATCGCAACGAATGCCTTTATAGCCGGGGCTGCAGTAGCATGTTCCGGTCACATAGTCACAGGTGGCATTATTCAAGCACTCACACAGCTGCTGGCAACCATATCCAAATGTACCAGCAGGACACTCTGCATGGGAGAGAGGCACATGACTAAATTAAAGCACTAAGAGTGTGTGAGCCAAAGTGTTTATGCAACACACACACACACACACACATATGCACACACAAAGGGTAATTTAACATGTGCTGCGTCGACTCAACTCTGCTCACAGCTCGTCCCAATGAAGCCAGTTCGGCAAGCACACTGGCCACTGATGTGGTCACAGTCTGCTCCGTTTTGGCAGCGGCAGACCTCCGAACAATCTCTGCCATAGAAACCTGAAGGACAGCCTGAGACAGGGAGGTAGAAAATGTCGGGGCGGGAGGGAGGGAGGGAGGGAGGGCGGATAAAACAAAGAGAAGGGGAGACAATGTAAAGAATCAAGGTCATATCGCTAAGGAACAGGGAAATCAATATCGTTCAAAGTCTCTGCAGCATACTCAATAAAGGACAATGACAATTAATGGAAATGAAACATTTCCTTCTTCAGCAGAAAACGCATGTATGCCGTTACCACAGAGGTGGAGACAAAAGAACAAGACAACTAGATATAACTGGATATAGATGTGAGAGAAAGA
Source organism: Microchirus variegatus (assembly GCF_963457635.1). Lineage (NCBI taxonomy): Eukaryota > Metazoa > Chordata > Actinopteri > Pleuronectiformes > Soleidae > Microchirus > Microchirus variegatus. Next base: position 3,760,264 of record NC_139809.1, on the reverse strand, counting down.
AAAAGACAACAAATGAGATTTCTATGTCCAACAGCAGAAAACATTATTCCACACAAAAAAAAAGACTGAATAAACCCTTAGGGTGATAAATAATGGAATTCATATTAGTGGAATGATGTTGATGATCTGCATTAGTCTTTTGCTGAATGACTGGAATGCATAATAAGAAAAACCATGAAGTGACCATTAGTTTTGTTGTGATGGTTCTCTAAAAAAAAACTTGGAAATTAAAACTTAATAATATATGTATAATATATATAAATATATATATATGTGTATATATCGAGAGCAGTTCTGTTATACGGCCAGTAGGTGACAGTGTGTGTCTGCTAACTGCATGTGAGCGACTCACGCTGTGTACAGTAGAGTCCAGTCCAGCCTGGGCTGCACCTGCACTCGCCATCGTATGCACTGCACTGGGCGCCGTTATGACAATTACATGAGTTGAGACAATCGGGGCCCCAGTGTCCAGAGGGGCAGGCTGCAAATTTAAGCTCATGGTCACAATGTCACATACAACTCTGCGTCCACATTTTGTAGGAAATGCCTAGATAATCTCTACATAATGTATTAGCAATATTGGCCCAAAATACTTTGTACAAATACTTACAGAAAAACCAGCGTTTTTGTTTCTCTGCCAACAAACCCATTATTTGTGTCGAGAAATCAGTGAACCGCACAGTAAATTACTGGTAATGTAAGCGTCTTTCTGATTCTGAAGTTATTTTTACGCAAAGTAGTGCAATGCAATCATACACACATACGCACACACTCACTCACACACACGCATCAATTTCCCACATCATGGCAGCTCATGATCTGCTAATGATCTTTGGCCCACAGTGCTGTAAATCAAAGAGCATAATGCATTACGACAATCATTTAAGCAAGCTGTGTTTCACATCAGCGGGGATCGAGGGGAGACGTTGGGAGTGTGAAGGGTCGTGAAAATTGATCATGTGTCCAGAGGTAAGTGTGAGGGAGAAATTAGGAGTGGAGACAGACTACGAGATCGGGGGGAAATTAAAGAAACGGAGCAGTGGAAGGAAATAAGCGATATATACCCTGAGAGCAGTCCTCTCCTATCCAACCGGGGAAACATTGACAGGAGCCGTCGATGGGGTTGCATGTGCCATTGTTGGTGCAGAGGCAGATCTCGGCACAGGCCCTGCCATACCTGCCACTCGGACACACTGGAACACATAAAACACACACACGTTTCACCCACAAGCCTGCTCTCCAAGTAGAACTGGATAACGTTACGACAACAAAGTGTACGAGTAAACATGTTCCTCTAATGGATGAGGCTGTTCTGTTTGAGTGGACGTGAAGTGATCTGTTTAGACAAACAGAGGATTTGATCACTACCTCCGCTGGCACAACTGCCCCATTTACAGTCACTGGAGTGGAATGAATGATGTGCCTCCGAAATAGACCGTGTACACAGACCACTGTATACATTTTTTATGAAATTAATATTTCAATGCTCTCGAGCACTATTTAATAAAAGATGTCACTTTCAGAATGAGACCTCCATTGTGTTTTCTTGTTGGACTGTGGGACTAATTGAACCGAGGTGTATCTAAGCACCAGGATCAGGGAGCTGCAGTGACAGCAGATACATCAAAGGCCTCATAGAGAGAAAATAGCCCAGTGTTGGAAATATCAGATAAGGTGGCTGGCTGTAAAAGAGATGGGTCTAACTCATTTTCATCTGGAGTGATTTTAATGATTACATTTCAACTGGCTTTCCCCCCCCCCCCCCTCTTCTTGAGAGCTCTTTCAAGCTTCTTCAAGCAGGTTGTCATTAGGCCACGAGGTTGCCTCTCCCGTACGGCTGCTTCTGGGGATTCAAACCTCAACACGCGGGGATCGCTTCATTAAGGCTGAGAGATTGTGTGCCGGACACAGGAACGTGTGACGATGCCAACGGGGATCAACAAGGGGACACTGTGCATGTTTTTGGCCACCTTTGTCCCTCGTGACTAAACGCCTGCTCACCAGTAATTACACTGCAGACAAATTAGAACCAGCTCTCATTACTACTTCCTGTTTCCTGCGCTTCAGCTAACCTATTAAACTTTTATTTGTAAGACACTGCTCAAAGCCATAAAAGAGAATTCAAACGTTCCCCATTGCCTATCTGTAATTTATAGAGATGTATGTATGTATATTATAAGATGATTGAGTATATTTCGTTTTCCCCCTCTTTTCTTTTTATGCTTCACATTTTTTTCCGTTGAACTTTTAACATTTTAACACAGACGTACAACGAGTATCTACATCATTAAAGGAAAGATATTACTTTTTATAGGAAACATTTTTCATATCCTGTGTTGGCTTAGAAAAACAGTTGTGATAAAAATTATTTATAACTCAAGTGTAGGAACAACAACAGCAACGCAAAGGCAATTCAACGAGATAGTTTTGCCTGGCTGCCTTGAAATCAAAATGTAACCAGGAGAACACCAGAAGTGCTCGGTCTTTGTCTCCGTATGCTGTAAAAGTGAAACATTTTTACATGCACCGTTCATTGCACACTCAGGAAGGGGTGCAACAAAAAAAAAAGAAAACAAAAAAGAATTTACTTGATGTATCCTTCATTTAAAAAAAGTGTCTCTCAGCAATATTCAGGCTTATGTTGATGGCGAACTATTGCTTTCTTCTTGGTCTGGGTTGCACTGATAATAGAAATTATTCAAAGTTTTAAGGCTGAGATGACAGTGGGAGAAGGAGCAGGTTGTACGTTGATCTTATTAGAGCCAGTAAGAAGAGCAGGGACTATCAATTTTGGTCATCCATCTTTGACATAATATCAGGCTCCCTGGGAAGACCAGTTGCACCATGCCCTCTGGTTGGGTTATTTGGGGTGGTACCTGATCATCTGGGTCTAACTAGGGCACAATCAAACAATGTTGCTTTCCTAACGCTCCTGGCCAGGCGACTGATTTTGACCAAATGGAAAGACAGTAAACCACCAACATTTACTCATTGGCTCAAGGATGTCCTTCACTTCCTCAAACTTGAGAACATTAGATATTCTTTGAAAGGGTCAAGGAAAACCTACAATAAAACATGGGGACCTTTCCTAGAATATATCAAGGTACGCACCACGCTCACCTTAGAATAGGCCGAGAATAAGCATGCTCCACAGCACAAGGTTACTAGTAGTCATAGTTATAACAGCCTCTAATGAATGGCAAACTTCTCATGTACATTTCTTTTCATTGTGGGTATTTTTATTTTTTTATTTTGTTTTTTAATTATTATTATTTTGATATGTATACATGTATGTATATGTGTATATATATAATATATATATATATATATATATATATATGTATATTTATTTATTTTATATGTCCATGGGTTTTGTTGTCGTTTTCTTTTCTTGTGGCTGGTTTTGATTTTGTAATTGTATGTTTATCAGATGTAAAAAAACGTCCCAGATATGCACAAGATGTAAAGTCCAAATTGCACTGAAATGAAAAGAATGTTCAAAAAAAAAGAAGAGCAGGGACTATACTGTATGTGTGTACTCAAAAAGTTTAATTTCTCATGTTACTGAGGCGCAGAACATCAAACTGTATTGTTACCTACACATTGTTCTATGTTGTTATAATTAATGCAGTTGTATTGACAATATAAATATATATATTTTTAATTATTTCATGATGAAACCAGCTGCCAAGACATTTTCAGACATACGCTCCACTTAATATTCTGTCTTAAACTTCAGAGTGAATTAATTTAAGACTTTGGTGAAACGGCAGCTAAAGGTCGGTCACTTACCTTGATTGCACAGAGAACCGGAGAAACCGGACAGGCACTCGCAGTGGCCTGTGATGTGATGGCAGGGCCCCGTGCTGTGGACACACTGCGGACACGACTGGCTGCAGCGGTGGCCGTAGAAGCCTGGAGAGCAGCCTGCGGCCGGTACAGCGCGGCAGGAGAAAGGAAACGCGTCAATAAATGTTGACGTATACGACGTACAACGACAGGAGAGATCAGGATAGAAGCAGTCGTACGCCTCCAATGACCAGTACAGTCTCATATCACACTATTTTTCTTCCCAAACATGTCGTCTTTATTCCTCCTTATAAACCGTGTTAAGATTTGAATTTGTATTTTGTTAGTACCAAACACATTGGCTCAATGATGGTGAGATATTGTGTTCACTAAATGAAACAGATTTTTTTTGTAAGCTAACAGTGACCTTGACGTTTAATCGCCAAAATCAAAAGTCTAATTTAACGTCCCTGTACCAAATTTGACAAAAAAAAAAAATTCCATTGAGGTGTTGCTGCTGCTGAGATATTGTAGCTCAACTCTGACCATCACAATCTGAACATGTGAGACAGGGACAGATGGGTGCACGGATGGACACCCAAAAAACATGATGTCTCTGGCAGCCATGGAAGCATAATAATCATGGCTGGAAGAATTTGAGCAGAAAAGACAGAGAGAGGGAGAGAGAGAAAGAGCAAAGGAGAGGAAAGGAAAATCAGTCAGTGTATTAATCACTCTTATTTCATCTGCCAGAGATGGAATAGTAAGATATTACATTTTATGTAATATCTTGAGAGTGGCTCTATAAATACCAGAAACAGATAAACACACAACTGTGTATTAATAACGTGGATTTAATTGAAATAATGCAAACTATTATTCTATTCTACTGCTCTAAGGCATTATACAGATAATTGCGCAGAGGTTTTACAGGAGTCTTAATTGTGCAACCATGATAAGAAGCTGTAATTGTTATTAAAAACATATTTTCATTCCAGGATAGTTATATTCGTGCTTTCGCACAGTGATGTTTCAAAAGCATCGAGTGTAAATGTAAATTATCAGTGTGTAAATGTTTCAGTTTAAACAGCCAAACTGTGGCTGCGCGGATAGAATAACCCGTGTTGATGCCGAATATGGACACACACACACAATCGCAGTCACATCACAGGATTGTGACTGTGAATTTCACTCCCAATCAGCGAGCGCATCGCTCGAGTGCAGCTTCAGACCGACCTCATTCAGAAAGCAGAGATGGTGCTTCCAGTGAGCGCGAACCTCTGATGAGGCTTGGGTGAAGACTGTGAATCTCCCACTGAGAGTTGGTAATTGAGGACAGGGTAGGGGGGTTGTGTGTGTGTGTGTGTGTGTCGTAAAGGCCACTGTTATTAAGTTATGGCACTGATGAAGGGTTTACACTCGAGCAGTTGGGCGCAACAACCGAGTGCTTCTCCTCAGCTGGCTCAACCTTCAAACAAGTTCCTCCAAGATCAAAGCAAGGTCAGCTCTCTGATGGAGCTGTATGTTACTGTAGCACCTTCGGTTTCACTCCATCGTTTTCGGATAGACCCCGACAGAAAGGAGGTTGCCTTGATATAGTAAAAAGGAGGCTCACTTCTTTTGCAGGAGGTCCCTCTGTATCCAGGCGCACACACACACGTGCCGTCCTCCGGAGAGCAGGATCCTCCGTTCTGACAGGAGCAGGTGAACGAACAGTTGGGTCCCCAGAAGCCTTGTGGGCACACGTTGTCACAATGGATTCCTGCAGACACATTACAATGATAATTATTCAGCGAACGCACACTAAGTAGGGAAGTCTGGTGTGTTGAAATATATTAAACAGTTATAAGAACAACACACCATCAAAGCACAGCATCTACACTGTCTGATCACAGCAGATCTGTGGAGAGTTCTACATCCAGCATGGATCGTTGATTGATTTTAGTCCTGGATGAAGAATTTGTAGTTCGGTGTGTGTTTTATTTATTATTTTTTTAGTTCAGCCCACCCGCTCAGACTCCTGTTCCTTTTTTCCCGATGTATTTTATTTTTTGATCTGACTGAGGCTCCCTGCCAGTGCACTGTGTTGATTAAGAGGGTTGAGTCTCCAGAGAGGCCAGGCTTGTCTCCCATTCTCTTTCAGCAGAGCCGGGGTAGCGCACAGTGCCGAAGGGAAGTACTCAGGCTACAAGCACACAGTCTGGATGTGTCATTGCGTGTTTGGCATAACTCCAACCAACAAATGCAAAACACTGCATCAACACACAGCTCCCACCATGCACATGGATGCATTAGCACATTCATCAGAGCAACACATTTTCTCCCAGCCATAACCTTCCCTTCGAAAGACGATGGTGCAAAATGACATGTACTATACTGTGCTACATAGGTTCATAGAATAAAGTACATACAAACGCTGCAAACACAGACAATAGCACACACACACACATGCACGTAGTCACACACTCCAACACAACGCGTTCGCACTCAGCAACCTTTCATGCATCCGCCCTTAGTTCGAAGCCTCATTTGATATTTCCTTTGAATGAGGATATCTGAGAATGGTGAGGTCATTAAAGCAGCATTAGTGCAAGTACCTTTGAGTTAAACCTGGACTAAACTCTAGGGACTAATGTTGTACAGTAACTAGAGCGCCTTAGGGCTCGGATGAAGGTGTAACTGAGAGGAAATGTTGCCGCTGATGAGGAAGGGGCATGGTTGCAGTGATTTAGTTAGAAAGCCAGCCGTGGACTTCAAAAGGAGGGCAAGGCTTGTGCATGCGTGTTTGAGGTTCTGCTAGACCAGGCAGAAAAAAAAAAAAAGACTGCCTTTTCTGTCAGAAAATGAATACGGACAGAGCATCACACTTTTCAGTCTAATGGTGACAAACAGAGGGGCTTTGGATGCCTAGTGAGGAAGAAGAAGAAAGAGTTAGAGAAGCCAGAAACTGAAGTCTCTTCAAAGGAGGCTTTTCGCTGAGAAGTGCCAATGTTCCTATTATCCACTTTGTAGAGAGTGAGCAGGGCAGTGCAAACCTCTTTCTTCGTCTTTAACTCACTCTCTCATTTCATGTAAACACACACACACACACATACACATACACATCACCTGCTCTCATATGTCATATGAACTATACTCTCTTCAGAAATAAAAGGTTGAGACCTACTTAATATGGACTAGCACCAAGCCCCTGCATCAAGTGGTTACTCGGTTTAACATCTCCGTTGGCTGGCTGATGTCAGACTTACAACAATCTAGCAACAACTTAAAGGGTCTCAGACTGCTCAGCCTCTTACCCGCACACATTCCTAGAGTCCTAGACTTCTTGACAGTCTATGCAAACCACACACTACAACAAAAACCAAGTTGACGGCAAAGTAGGATATCGTACCAACTCTGGGGCTATAGTGTGTGCAGTGATGATTACAGCCCAAAACAAACAAACTAAACAAACAAAAAAAACTCTGTGTTTCTATAAATGGCGTTTTTATTCAATCTCTGACTTAGTCCTGTGACAAATCCCACATCTCCTCTCTCTAGGTGCCCCTTCCTTCAGAGAGAATACTGACAAGCCTTGATGATTCAAATATGTATGTGTTTGTCTGGCCCACTGGGTTGCGCACTGCCCCCAGCCCTGCACCCTGGTGACTCAATTAAGGCAGGCAGATGGTCCCGACCTGTGCAGGATTCAGAGCATGAGAGCCCCGTTTTGCCAGAACTGCTCTTGCAGATAATAAAACCCACATTGTTTCCCAGAATAAATGCCCTAAGCTCAGGAGGCTGGAAGGAAGGGGCTCCCGAGATCTCACAGGCTTGACCTTTCCTACTGAATCTATTCCTTCCCTGACTGCACCTCTCCACCAGGCTCAGAGACCAGGCCATTACCTAAACTCCCTGTATTTGACATTCAGATGTGACGACACATTTTTCAGCATAATGATCCTTTCACCCTTGCTGTGACATTCACACTTTTCTGCCACCTGCTCCTTCCCTGTAAGCAAGTGTTTGAAATGGCAAGCGACAAAGAGCAACATATGTTCACATAAAACTAAACATGTGGATGTGGAGTAGGGTCATAGATCAAATAGAGGGCCCAAAAGTGAATCTCATATTCAAGGACTCATATTATAGCCTATTTAACCTAGTTCCCTGGTGTCCTAATGAACATGTCTGTGACACGTTTTGGTCAAAATACATTAAAGATGAAGCATCACAGCAGTTCAATCACTCTGCCAAAACAGCCCTGTTCAGAACGCTCGGTTTTGAGTCGCTTTAAATGCAAATGAGGCACAGGAAACTACGTCAGTATCACTGAGGAGCCGGCAACTAGCAGCAGTTAGCATTTGGAAAAGCCATCATTTGCCGATTCTAGCCGGCACATTGCCGTCATATATAAAAGGTAAATCCTTTGAGGCTGGAAGTTTGTGTAGAACTCTGTGCTGCACTGTGCAGCCAAGAATAGAACACTTCACGGACTTCCTCTCTCCCGGATGCTATTGCCCTCGCCTGCACTCTCGCGTTTCTAGGGACAAAGCGGAGCTTCGTGAGACAACAATTCTGGGAATTTGCACAATGTGACATCACAATGAAGTGCGGAAGTCAACATTGTGTGTTTTATCTCCTGTACTTAGACTGAGGCGAACCACAAAAACACGAGTGAGTCATCTTTTTTCACACTTTGCCGACACATAGGGCCTCTAGAGTCCCAAATACAAGTGTTAAAATGATGAAATAAAAAAGTTAAAAAGTTGATTTTGCATAATATGTCTCCTTTAGATAAATATGCCAGTTGGTTCAGTGAGATTTCCCAACAAGATCCCAACATTTAAATACCATAGTGTACATTTCTGTGTTTTGAAAGTCTTGTGAGCATTCTGGGCCAAAGGTTTAATTAAGTCTCCAAAAAATGATCAGCTGAATCATGTAAGATGTTATGATATAACCAATAATGCACGCACTACATGCATGACTGCATATCAGCATCCAGCCAAGAGAATTAACTTAGAGATAAATTCCAATCATCTCTCATTCGCATACCCCGTCAGCTCAGCAGCAAAACAAATTGAACATTTAACAAAAACACTACTTAGACATTCTGTTAACACACTGTAAAACGCTCACAAAGTGCAGCATGTTCAGCTGGTTACACCGTTTTACTCTTAAATGTTCTTTTAGAAGAGCAGCACTGACCTGTCCAGCCGGGATAGCAGCGGCAGTAGCCACTCACTGGGTCACAGCCGTCGGCATGGGTACAGTCACAGCGCTCGCGACACTCCAATCCATAAGTGCCATCCTGAAAGTGATAAAGACCAACGTTTCAGTTTCAGGGCCCAAACGTTTCATTCCCTCAGTTGGCGGCGGACACACTTACAGGACACGACTCATCGCAGTGCTGCCCCCTCCATCCTGGAGAACAAGTGCAGATGCCATCCACGGGGTCGCAGGCAGCTCCGTTGGCACATAAGCATGTTTGATTACAGCACAGACCCCATGTGCCACTGGGACAGAGGATGGAGCAGTCCACTCCCTGCCATCCTGAGGGAAGGAAAAGCAGAGACATGTCAAACTTAAGACATCATTTATTTAAGTTTTGTACATACAGCTAGATTGAAATTAATAATTCAAACAGAAAAACAACCAAAATAATAGTATGGTGCAGTGATACCCAACCTGGGATTGAACCCCCGAGATAAATCTGAGGATCGACTAAAGGAACGAGATTAAAAGAATAAGAAAGTCATAACTTTTGATATATCTTTTTTTTATTATTATTTATTTGGAGCTTGGACATTGGTTGACAATGAAATATTTTTATCTTAATCATTATTATCAGTGTTGCTGATTACTACTAGGTGGATAAACATAACATAGCTGAGAATCTGCATCCAGACTTTGTTAATTTGTACAAGTTGAAAAGCTAATTTCAGGCCATTAATTATGCAGGCATTAGGTTACAATGTATTGATCGGAAGACGCAGAAGTAAAAGAAAGAAGGAAACTAACAGGTTTGCATTGAGCTCTCTGCACCATCTCTGCAACATAAGAGCTGTGCCTGTAGATGTCTGCACCAGACTATTTTATTGTTATGACTTGATTCAATAGTTGAAAGCAAACAGCAGAGGAAGAGACTCAGTATTGAGATTGAGTAACATGCAACAATTGTTCCCAGCTAGACTTGAAGCAGGTAACTTCACTTTTGATCGAATGCCTTTGCTGAAATACTATCACCTCTTCGTGGCCTGTAAAAATCATTCAGCAATAAGTCTGAGAAGGGAAAAACAGCTCTTTAGTTGAAAAGCTCACAACTCACATGTACACAAAGGTTTATACCTCAAAGTTGTGGGTCCTCAGGTCGATGCTGTCTTACTTTAAAAGGTTATAAACGAAAAAAAAAAGTGTTAAAACCAATTGACACCCCAAATTGTCGGTATTGTACCTTCTGTGCAGGTGCAGGAGCCATCAACAGGAGAGCAGGACGCATGGTTATGGCAGGAGCAGGTGGACATGCAGCTTGGTCCATACAGACCAGGAGGACACACTGTGGCACAGTCCTCACCCTATGGTATACATAAAGTCATGAGAAAATCAGCATAACAATAAATGTCTGCCTGGCTGTGGCTGACCTATGACATAGTCTGCACAGATCTAGACGGTTCACTGTTTTTAGACCAGTTATGTCCGTATACAGGATGTGGAGAAATGCAATTGTGAAATTGAATGGATATATGACTGTAAGCGTAGTTGAAGAAGACAGATGACTCTTGATCACTGCATTCTATCTCATCCTGGCTTACAATTATGCAGTCTATATAAACTGACAGCACCTACTGACTGCAATGCCTCAGATTTGGCAACTCCCATTCCAATCCAATTTCTCCACTTCTCTTTCATTATCTCCTGCCCTCTCACTCTCTCCCTTTAGCTTTCTCTCCTCGGGGGGTCTCCCCATTTCATCAGTGGAGAGACTGGCAGAACTCCAAGCCCAGAGAACCCAGACACTTCTTCAATTCATCTCCAACTACTGTCAAATCTATATGTCCTTTTAACCACTTTTAGATTAAACAACCATTCATGATACAAGTCAGCTGGAGTTGTTTTTCGAGGCCTGGTGAAAGATGCAAAGATTCAGTTACAGATGAATCGTCAAGAGTGATTAAATTCCATGAAATCCGTGAAATTATGACAAGTCTTGCTTACTGCCTCAGAGACCAGAGCTCAAGCTTTCATTGTCCCTACATGTCATCGGACCAATTTGAAACCAGTCACGATGTCACCCATTGGGATCTGAACTCCGACTGCGGTCGGTGTAGTGGTTAGCACTCACGCCTTTGCAGAAAGAAGACCAGAGTTCCCGGGGGTTCTAACCCCGCTTGGAACAACTTCGAGCCCCAGTTGGAACAAGAGCCTTCCTGCAAGGAGTTTGCATGTTCTCCCCGTGTGTGCGTGGGTTTTCTCCGGGTTCTCCGGCTTCCTCCCACAGTTGGAAAAAACATGCGATGAATGTATGTATGAATGATGGTGGTGGTCGGAGGGGCCGTTTGGCGCAACATTGGCAGCCACGCTTCAGTCAGTCTGGTCCAGAGCAGCTGTGGCTTCACTGTAGCTTACCACCACAAGTGAGAATGTGTTAATTAATAAAGGGTCATTTGTAAAGTGCTTTGGGTGTCTAGAAAACCGCTCTAGAAAACTTAATGAATAATAATAATAATAATAACTCTCACATTTTTTGCCTGTCCTCTCCCTATGCACAGCAAGGGAGTCAGTGATGGGCTGTAAGAGCCAAAAACACAAGTTCCACTGTGAAGTGAAACGTAAAAGGTTGAACACTTTATCCCTCAGATGTCCGTAACAAACTGCAGCCAGATCTCAAAGCTCTGTTAAATAACGCCAGTGTAATATCGGCAGTCATGATGGTGCAGCCTGTTGCCATCACAATAGACCGCGCTGTCTAGTAAAGGGCACCGAGTACTACTCCTCTCTGTCCTCTGCAGCTTTCTGTAATTAAACTTTCTCTGCTTTAAAGGCTGAGCACAGGCCAACCTCCACTAGACTTGTCCCTCCCTAAGCTTGAGATCACAGCCAGTCTAAGGATTCACACATCCTTCTTCCCAAACCCCTGCGTTGAGTGGCAGGTGACACAATGATTTAGAGTTCCAATTAGTGGCCCAGTGGAGTCCTGAGTGGCTCTTGCTTCACTCGCCCGAGCACTGGGGACCATTGGCCGCTCACTGCTCTCATTATCATTTTGAACTCAGTTTAAACAGGAGACAGGAGGAGATGTGCCAGTGGACGCCAGGGGCAGAACACACATCTTAAAACATCTCTCCTCCCTCGAACTTCACATAAAAAGCGCCCGTCTGCGGATTAAATTTTTATCAATCGGTCGCAATAACCTTTGTTCTGTTGAAAATGACAGCTTCAAGACTGCTAACAATAGCAGTTCAGTTCCAGTTGTTAAGTGCGAAGAGAAGTTCGACTGGCCAGGGCATGTGGACGGATAAGGGGTGGGGTTTTCAGGCCAGTGGAGGTCATTTACTGACGACTGGACTCGTGGATAAAACTTCATGCAGCCGCAAATGACCACATGGATTTTGCCGCATCCGTGGCTGCATTAGATTCCACTTGGTTTACCCCTAAGGGTGCAGAGACCAGTGGTTGGTCTGCGCTCAAGTGGGAGAAGGCAGCGCTCTCGTTAGTTTACTGATTCATATTCCTTCTGAGCTGTGAAGGATAGAAGTCTGTATGTGGAGAATCATTATTAATACACGGGCTGTCAGTCCATTGCATGGGATCAGCAGGACCTTATATAACTATGCAGCCAAAGGAGGCAACAATCAGACCTGAGATGATGAGACACAGTCATGTCATTCTTGACCAGGGCACCAAATTCATGCGTATTATATACGTAATATCTAAAAACAAAAAAATTGGAGAGCATTTTTTCCAGAAGGCAAATCATTGATCAGCCTGGTACCTAGTGAAACTATATATGCAAATGGGACACTAATTATCGGTCTCATCTTGTAACAGTTCATCTAACTTGAGAGTGACTAATGTTTAAAATTCATGCAGCATGACATAAAATTGACCTAATAACGAAGCAAAAAAAAAAAAAAAAAAACCTGAGGAAAATGGTTTGTTTGCACTACCTACAAATGCACGCTGGAAGCCATTTCCACTGTGTTCCTATATTCCTGATATTGAAGTGTCAATAAAACATATATTATCTGTAGAAATAGGAGAGAAATGCTACTGTGAGTACATTCTGCAAATTGCAAGGGACAATGCTTGAATAGGTAACATGTAATCACTTTGTCCCAGTCAAAAAGAGCATGTCCAATTACTAGAGCTAAATCAAGCGTGCAGGAGCTCAGTCTGCTCCAACACTTTGCTTAGTTTACCCTCCCTCCATGGTGGGACTCAAGAACAAAGATGCAGTGGGTAAGCTTAGTCCTATCAGCTGCACCCTGGAGAAATAATTTCACCATTAATCTTTGCCTCAACACCATAATCAGCCAAGTTTTAAAAAACCTTACTGCATGATAACTATCGCGTGCCGCACAAAAGGCAAGACAAAGAAGTTCCACACTGACAAAAGCCACGATCACACCTCTAGCTCTCTAACAATATATGTGTTGTTTTCACAGCAGCAGCTTTTTTTAAAAAAAAAAAGAGAAAGGAAATCAAAAAACTACCATGAGTGCCCACACCCCGACACACACACAAACTGTCCATATGAGGCGTGTCTGTTCCCATCTGACTGCCTCCTTTTTCTATCCAGCTCCTGCCCTCTAGGTCTGTTTAATGGGTCTGGCAGCCTTTCCAAGCAGCCGCCAAAAAGAACAGGTGGAGCAAATTAAGACACAGTCTGCGGCCTCGCTCGGTAGCTCAATTCACCGCAGCAGTCCGCTGTAAGACACAGGCAATTTCCACTGAAATGTAATGCTGGCAGAAATGTTCCCTCTTGGTCTCTGTTGATCTGTAACTTCAGATTGCGAGACAAGAAATACAATGGGAAAACTGATTGAAGTTACCAAACTAATTTGACAGTTGTAAAAGGGACAATGTCGCTGCAGAAAAACTAGTCAACCAAAAACCCGCTATAGGACACAGGAAGTTTCTTCCTGTTGGTGATTATAGAGTATAGATCTAAATTTGCTGATGCTGTTATCAAACAACTAAATATTATGACACTTCAGATTTAACCCTTAGTGCCGCAGATGCACCCATGGTAATTTACCATGGGAATAATACACCACTCCTTATATGGACATCCTGGGGGGGGTTTGTGTGTTTATAGGTCACATATTCAGGCTTTTTAGGGTGCTTTCACACCTACAGCATTTGGTGCGCACCGACAAAATGCTGTTGGTCGGTTCGTTTGCGTAGGTGCGAATGTAATATCGGTCCTTCGGTGCGCACCAAATCAACTGGTCCGAGACCTGCCTGAAGGGGTGGTCTCGGACCGCTTTATCCGCTCTACTTTGGTACGGTTCCTCTGGTGTGAAAGCAACCAAACCAAATGGGACGAAACAGTCTAGTTTAATGCATTATGGGTATGAGATACAGCGCCTCGGAACCTCAGCGGCACGGTTTTGCGCCGTTCTCTACCCAGCTTCAAACCCCACGGCTACGAACCAGCCGTATTCACACAAGAAGCCGCCGCGGCGTGCCCGGTGGAAATGCTCACATTGATTAGAGTGGCAGAGATCAGCTCAGGTGACCGCAACGCTTACATTCCACGACGGTGGACGGGCCCGGTGGAAATCGGGGGTTAGTCCAGTTCCGGTGCCGATGGCCTTCGTGGTCTATTTAGGTTCATTTAGAACTCTGCATATGTGAAAGCAAACCATAACCACGTCTGTTTGCTACATTGTAACATTTTTCTGACTGGTGCGGACCAAAGCAATCGAACTATAGGTGTGAAAGCGCCCTTAGTCGTGACATAAGGTAGCAATAATTGTGCAGAAGTCACAAAATGGACTGCTTTTCTTCTCTTTATAAACGAGCCTTGAACTCTGACGTATTTCCAAATTGCACAAATTTTTTTAATCCGATTTTAAACATTTTGAGTATTTTTTTGCTCAGGTGTGTTTATATGGTAGGTGAAAATGTTTTTTTTTTCATCAGATTGCCAAGGCTGTGCTGAAAAAAAGTATATAAGACACTCTTTGTTGCACATACTTATACCCTCTATATACATATTAATGGGGGGAAAAAAGCTGGCAAAATGCTCTGTGTTCTAAGGGTTAATCATTTGGAAGGGGAATTCTTATGGCGCAACAGAGCACATCCATAATAACACAATAATAAAATATCTCACCTTGCTTCTGCCTGCTTGTGTAAAAAAAGCTTCTAAAGTAATACTGGGACCAGTTCCAGGACATTACGACCACAATGACGCATACATTTTTACCACGGCTACAAAAAAAATAAAAGCAAGGCATATAAATCAACACTACAACCTCTTCAAGTAGAACTCATCCTCTAGAAGCACAACGTATTCATAGCATGTAGTACGAGTTACTCATAATGGAATCTCCTATCCATTCAATATAAAGTCGATTTACTAACTTTCTTTAGAGTTCTGACATTTTAAAGACTGTTCGAATTTTGTTTTAATTTCCTTTTATGCCCTTTTTTCACGATGTTCAGTGTCAGTAATCTAACTGAATATATCATCACATCAGTCAGTTAGTCGTTTTGTGCGAGATTACAATACAAAGTGCTTCACAAGTCGTCACATATAAGACAAGTCACGCAATAAAATCCAGAAATACAGCAATTAAATTAGCAATAACATAAATAAAGCATGGTAGAACAAGATCTTAAATGAATATTAATTGGCTCCTCTGGCAGACTCTTCTCGAGGCAAGGATTGTAAACACTAAATGCAGATTTTTTTATCCTGACCAGTGAAACAACCCCAAAGGCCACATTTTCCTACTTTTCCTCACGTCATTACTGTTAATCCTTCCGTAAACACTGTCTTTGCTGAAATTGTGTTTTTCATCACGACTGTGTTTCATCTGACACGTTTGCCTTCATGTTGTCAGACCACATGAAGGCAAAATAATGAACAAGCTGTTAAATATGAGTACAATAAGTGTACAGTATATAACTTGATGCAATTGTTGTATATCTGCTCCTGGTCACTCTCTCCTCACCCCCCCCTTTCTGTCCTCCACCTCTCCTCTGTCCCCAATGGTTTCCTTTCACCTCAACCTGTCGAGGCAGACGGCTGCACATCGTTGAGTCTGGTTCTGTCAGAGATTTCTTCCCTGCTCATTGCAATGTTGTCTATTGAATTGAATTGAATTGAATGACTTTATTCCTCCCCCGGGGGGGAAACACACATTTACAACAGCTCAATTAAGGCGACAAGAGGTGCAGAAATGTGCAAGGGCAGAATAAGTAAGAAGAAAGACAACGTAAAGATAAGAGTAAAAATAGGGTAAAAAATAAAATACAATATGGTAAACAAATCACACACACTAAATATAAGTAAGACTCTAATAAAATAAAATACAATAAGGTAAAAGTACGCTCTAATATAAGTAAAAAGAAGTCAAATGTAAGATAGAGTAACAAATAGAATAAAATACAATACAATATGCTCTAATATAAGTAAAAAGAAGTAAAATGTAAGATAAGAGTAAAAAATAGAATAAAAATAAAATACAATATGGTAAAAAAAAAAAAAATTAAATTAAATTACACACTCTAATGTAGGGTAAGTAATTCAGTAGAGATAAGAATAAAAATAAGAGAAGAGTGCACAATATCCAAGTAGTACACACAGTGTAGAAAGGAACTAAACCGAGATGTGCACTCAGTACAGAAGAGAAATCCTGAATAAAGAAACTGAATTTGAATTTTACACCATAAGCAGAGTACAGTGCCTTGAGATAATGTGTATTGTGATTCGATGCAATACAAATAAAATTGAATTGAATCGAATAACACTCACCATGAAGCCTGGAGCGCATATACATGCACCTGTGACAGGATGGCAGTCAGCTCCATTGGTGCAGCTGCAAGGAAAGATGCATCCCTCTCCATAGTATCCAGGAGAACAGGTCTCATTACAGTAAAGCCCCGTCCAGCCTGCAGAGCACGTGCATTCGCCAGACAGTGGGTGGCAGCTACAACATAATGAGAAAAAAAAAAATGTTCAACACTTCATTCCAGAGGAGGGTCAAAGCATGAGGTTCGTGCCAACAGCAATTTATCCATGTATGGGTGCATGTGCTTTTTTATCAGCGATATGTCCCTTTTCTCCTTCTTTCTGCAATGACTTTTAGGGTCAGTACGCAACTCTAGCTGGAATCAGAGCATTAACATCGCATTAACTATGAATGGGGTTGAGAAATTATGGATGAGGCAAAGGTTGCGATTAAAAGCTAACTGAATGACATGGTGAAGAGGTGTCCAGACTCAAGAATGAGTCATGGCTCAAGAAGAGGCCTTGGAATCTCACTCACCTTACAGTGTTGGTGGTATTGCACGGGCAATACTTGTCACAGATGAGGCCGTAAAGGCCCGAGGGGCAGAATCTCTCTTGGCAATTAGGCCCTTTGAATCCTGTTTCACACAAACAGGCTCCGGTGATGTGATGACACTTGGCTCCATTCTGACACTCACACCTCTGGTTACACTGTGGACCAAAGGTGCCGACTGGACAGTCATCCTGACACCTGGTGGAAAAAAGGTGGCGCGATGTGCATTATTTAATGAGGTCATGACCTATAACATGAAATTACACCAAGACGTGTTGGAAAAAATAGACGTATAATTAATAACTTATCTCAAGCTCTTCAAATATCAGAATCTTTTCTCATATTGTCCTAAATCTTTGAAGTTGTTGGTAAGAAAATGAAAAACCGTAGGAAAGTATGATCATTGGTACAGTAAAATGAATACTTGAAAATTAATCTATTTAAAAATCATAAAAAATACAACATATATAATGTTTAAATATATGATACAGCTTTGAAAATTGACAAATAATAATTATAATCTGGCAATACCGCTTTCATCATATTACATATTAAAATAAACATTTAAAGGTACCATAAGAATGTGGCTAAAAACTGTTACTACATTCAAATTCAAAATACCGAGGTCTTTTAGGTTTTCGTTTTTTGACGTAACTGGCAACCCGTGGTTGCTCGGCAGCTGAGACTCTACTGACTGCAATGATTGGTAAACGGCGGTAGGTGGCGCCACATGCCAAAACATGATTTCAGAACATAAACATGATTTGCAGTCTGCAAAATATATTTTTTAATGCAAATATTTTGTCTGTACTGTTGTTGTTGGTGAGTTCAGTTTGTTATATGAACATTATTCCTGAGTCTCTGTGACATATTAGGAGGATTTTATGGCCAGTTGCTTTCTATTTATTACATAATGCACCTTCAAGCAGGTTCATGTCATCAGAGGTGGAAAGAGGACTGAAATATTCTATTCAAGTAAAAGTGCAACTATTTTTGATAGGATTTTACTGAAGGACAAGTACTAGTCTAAAAGTGAACTTAAGTTAAAGTAAAAAAGTAGCTTGTTAAATATTTACTTAGTTACTGAGTTACTTTTTTAACAAGGTTGGGGTTCTTTCTTATGTAGAGCAAAGAGGAAAAGGGGACACACATCTCACATGCAAACCTTTACAAATTAAACTGCTGACAAAATAAAATATGCAAACACATATTGTCAAAATGGGTCAAAGGTCACACATGCTTTATGTCTCACACTCTTAATTAGTGCCAATTTACTTAGTAACGGATGTGATTTAAAACGCAGTGAAATACAATACTTCCAAATGAAACATACTGAAGTAAAAGTAAAATAACACATTTTTAAAAAATGACCTGAAAAAGTACACAAGTACACAAAAAAACTACCCAATTACAGTAACGTGAGTAAATGTAATTAATTACTTTCCACCCCTGTGTGTCATACATTATTCACAGTATTTTTTATATTTCATCATCGATATCATGGCTAGTTAATTTGAAAAGAAATTGCATAATTCCAAAACTGACATGATCAGATTTTGCACAAAAACCAGCTTCGTGCGGTCAGCAGTCAGGAGCAGAGTTTCTCTGCAGGAATCAGACAAGACTTTGCAAACACAAGACCTCAAAACAAAAACAAAATTGGAACTGCTGAGGAGTTTCTCCAAATAGATCAGACAAATATACTGACTAAACTCTGCGACCCCAGTGGAGTATCAGTCCCACGAGTCTAACAACGCGATTACAAATAGCTCAATTACATTACTGGTCAAGATATGTTTCATGTTTAAATTACCTGAGCTTTAGTTTTGTCAAGGGACAACTGTGTTATTATACAAGACAGGGGAAGGTGGAGGCTAACACAATCTGAGATTATTCCTGGCAGGTTAATTCACCTGCCACTGAGAAAATGAATGAGGGCAATTTTGCAAAATAATAAAGTAAAAGGAAAGGTCTTGTCGGAGTAGTGTTTCCATCCAAGAGACAATTGCTTTAGCTGAACTAATAAACCCAGACTGCTCTGGGCTGCTCTGGTAGGAACAAGGAACTAAAAGGATCTGTGGATTTCAATGAGACCTTTATATGGGCCCATTACTTATAATTAATGAGCAGATTCCACACAGCATGTAGTCCATGGTGAGATCAATAGACGGGCTGGGAGTGGAGAAGGATGGCGGCTTGAGACATGAAACCTAGCTGGCCGGCATGAAGTACGAGATTAATTAAACATAAACACTCCTATTAAGAGCTTCCCATCCACCTACAATGGATTAATGGCTATTTACAAAAGTTTACAAATCTTAAACCTGAGATTATTCAAGCATTTATTTCTCTTTTAACAACCAGGTGCACTTCTTGGACGTCAACAAAGAGAATAAGTCAATGAGCAACAGCATGAATTCCACCCCTCTGCATTAAATACTTATATTAATAAATCATGCCATTGTCTGACCTGTTTTTTTTTTAAAGTACAGAGATAAAAGTTTGTACTTTACAAAAGTCTTTTGCACAAACAGTAACTGAGCAGTGGGGCCTGCCGGCGGCGTCGGCTACATACCTGCGTCCACTGAAGCCGGCCGGGCACCGGCACTGCCCGATGATGTGGTCACATACTCCTCCATTACGGCAGGAGCAGTCTTTGCTGCAGTTGATCCCATACTTGCCAAGAGGGCAGGGCTGGGCACACACTGAGCCCTGGAAATCAGACAATAAACAGCAATCACTCATGATGATAACACCTCTGCAGGACTGAAGTAGCTGAGGCTAAACTCACACAACCAAACAACACGGTTAAAAAAGGGAATATTGTTTGAAATTACTATTGCACAAGGGAGTCCCTTAAGTAACACTTAAAGGAGACATATTATACCCTATTTCTCCAAGTTGACCTAGTTCCCTGGTGTCCTAATGAACATGTCTGTGACATGCTTTGGTCAAAATACCTTAAGGATGAAGCACCACAGCAGTTCAATCACCCTGCCGTAAAACAGCCCTGTTCCTAACGCTCGGTTTTGAGTGCATTGAAGCCCAATGTATACTCCTGCGTAAAGTGCTTTACGTAGGTTACGGAGAGACCCCTCTGCGTCGCCGGAGAGCCTGTCAGAGAGCCTCTCCGTCGTCTCCGGCTGCACAAAATATTTTTAAGTGTCCGTCACTCCGTCAAGGGACAACTGAGACGGCAAGGGCTGCGATTGGTCCTCAGGACAGGCCGAGCTAACGCTGCTCTGTGACGGCCACTGTGCGCACCGAGCGTCCACAGAGGCGGAGCTGATCATCGCCGACAACGTCTCTGCCAAACTATAAATACGTCACATCTTAATACACAAACCACATGTTTGGACTCTAAATGGCTAATTTCTCGCCTCAAATGATCTTAAAACTACGTTCCGGTAAACGGCCACTGTTTCAATGTTATTCAGCTGCAAAAACAACAGTCTTCCTCTCTCGGGCACCATTGCTCACTGTAGCCAAAAGTACAACAACCTTGCGACGGAGAACTATTAAGGCTCGAGGGGTCTCCGTGGTTACGCAGTAACCAGCAGCTAACAGCGGTTAGCATTTGGAAAAGCCATCATTTGCCGACTCTAGCAGGCACATTGTCGTCATATATAACATGTATTCACTGGACACGTAAATCCTCTGATGCTGGACGTTTGTGTAGAACTCTGTGCTGCACTGTGGAGCCAAGAATAGAACACTTCATGGACTTCATCTCTTCCGGATACTATTGCCCTCGCCTGCACTCTCGCATTTTTTAGGGACAAATCTGAGCTCCGCGATACAACAATTCTAGGATTGTCTCATTGTGACGTAGCGATGAGCGCGGAACTCAACATCGCGTGTTTTATCTCCTGTACTTAGATTGAGGCGGATGTACAAAAACATGAGTGAGTCATCTTTTTTAACACTTTGCCTACTCATAGGGCCTCCAGAGTTCCAAATATAAGGATTAAAATGATTAATTTGTTAATTTTGCATAATATGTCCCCTTTAGAATTCCACTTTTGCATGAACAGTTGAAGCCCTTTATTTCAGTGTTAGTGCTGATAAAATTAAACACTTAGGGATCGTTCATACGCAGCACCTTTCACATGCACAAGCACATTATGCACCCCCCCCCCCCGCTTTTGCTTTTGTGACCTACCGTCCACCCAGAAGGGCAGGAACAATCTCCAGTGATGTGGTGGCATGTCCCTCCATTCTGACAGGGGCAGCGCTGCTCGCACTGAGGCCCGTGACTACCGGAGGGGCAGCGTTCTCCACAGCTGTCACCAAACAAGTCAAGAGTCAAATGTCTCAGACACATAACCTGTGTTTGCCTGCAGCTCTTTGCATAAACAAAAAAAAAAAACAGAAAGAGAAAGACTCGATGGAGTAAATATGTTGGTGTTACTCACAAAGCTCCTGTGTACCCTGGTGCACAGATGCACTCTCCTGTCTCGTGGTTGCAGGTGGCACCATTGAGACACTGGCAGGGAAGTTGGCACGCCTTGCCATAGTAACCGTGCTCACAGGGCTCCTCACAACGCCATCCCTGGTACCCGTCGGTGCAGACACAGGCTCCTGTGATGGGGTTACACTTAGCGCCGTTATGACACTGGCACCGGTTGCTGCAGTGAGGTCCCCAGTAGTCGCTCTCACAACCTGCAGACACAAAGAGGAGAAGCATCAGAAAGGCCAAAGGGAGCAAACCAAGGACAATCTGCAAAAGCGTTGACCCTCAGGAAATAATACATCAAATAAACTAAGAAAGTAATAAAAACTACTCATAAATAATGCATGTGATCGTTCATCATGGAGAGTAAATATTTTAGGGATGTACTCTATCTAACTGCTTACTTATTATAGTATGAAAGCTATTTTCTTATTGTGCTGCATTGTGTTGTTCTTATTGTCAGTTAATTGGCTGAGAAGGGATTTATTTAATAATCAACACTCACCTATCACACACCAAATGTTGTGGTTTGAATATTTTCTGTAAATTGAGGTTATTTAGCTCTTTTTAAAAAGAAAATGAAAACCGTAATAATAATAACACATGGCAGTCAAGAAGTATTGACAGAGAGACTAACCTTACATGACACATACAGTATGTACGTTTCAGTTCAGTTTTATTGCCAGACTAAAGCCCATTTAAGTAAAAAACAACAATCAAGAAGAAAATAAATCATCAAAAACAACAAGAAGAAAGTGGGAAAAAAAACATACATTAGAATTATAGGAGACAGGTTTACCAGTGCTTCCACATGCTTGACTGAAAACACACGGCTCTGAACCTGGGGCTCGACAACACAATTCAGAGAATTATTCAATTGGCAGATAAATTTGAACATGATGTTTCCCAAAAGAGCTTGAAAGGTGCAAACGCTTGCATTACAAAACAACTCACTCGCGTCTAGGGTTCTTTATTTCTTACATTTATTTTTTTTTTTTTTTAAATAATCCTTATCTTTTACAGTTGTAAATTAATTCAATGCCTTCATTCCTACACAGAGTTGAAGGAAGGTAAGCGTAATTCCCTCCACAGGGTGCCAGCCATCCAATAACTATCCCTCACACACAGACACAGAAATAACATGCAAACTCCACAAAAAAAAAAAAAAGAAGAAGGACCTGGCCAGAAATCAGATGAGTGTGTTACTGCTGAGCCTCTGTTTCACACAAACACTCCTCTAGTTTGTGCAAAGCTGCTGTGAGATGTATACGACGGTGGCAACGCTGCAGAACACAATCTCTTGCCAATATGTGAGCTTTCATAAGCATCAATCAAGCTGTAAGCAAAACCTGCTGCGAGAGATTAAAGAAAGCTCCTGGTTCCATGTTTGAGACAAAGTAAATATTTGAATGTCTCGGTTTCCTTTTTCTTTTTCTTTTTTTCCAAGCGACGCGTCCTTACATTAGCCTCGTCGTCCAGGAAGACTGCTAATGCTAAGAGAATAATTAATTGGCAGCAGCTGTGATGGATTTCTGTTAAAGCTACATTAATTGGTTTTGACCACTGGGGGGAGAAGAAAAACGTCAAAACAAGCTGATAGATATTCAGAAAACATTATATATTCTAGCTTTATGTGGCATCTTCAAATTGTTGTTTTTGCATTCACCCAGCAGGCAAACATAGTCTAATATTAAAAAAACATTTTTTTCATATTAAAAAAAAATCTAAATTTTTTACATCTGAAAGGACGAGTGCAGTGAATGCCTGGCATTGATTGTCAATTGACTTTTTTTTTTTCTAATAGAGTAAACTCGGTGAACTCTGTTTGAATCTGCTATAATTTGAATTCCTGACATATAGGACGACTACACTCAGGTCTTCATATAACACCCTGATATTTAACTGCAAAAAGGAAGCAAATGTGCAAGCTGTTCACACCTAGAGGAATGTCAAGATAAAGAACACAAGACCCAATCTATGTTTCATACATCACAGTTTGTTACTTGTTACTTTTTTTTTTCCATGTGCAGCTGTCAAAATGGCCACAGTAAGAAAAAAATGTTGAAGAGACGGGACAGTAGGACAGGGAGGCAGTGAAACCACTGTTCATATATATTCAACGCTCTACTGTCTAATTGTTCTGAGACCAAAGTTTTCAGATTTAATGGAATAACACCTGGATGAGACACCGTTCATCCTGAGCGATGACTGCAAATGCACAGAGGTATTCCCTTAATGACGAGCAGCGAATGTGTTTTTCCAGCTGTTCTGTAGTATTGACGCTCAAGAAAATTGCCTGAGTAATATGACCTAGCTGCTTTACATGGGTTAATGTAAATAGCTCAACGACATCGCTAAGTGGTATCCGAGGGAATGATGTAAGACAAGCAATTTACACATTCCTCGGGGAACGGGTTTGTTCCCGAAAAACTCAATATGCCCCGTAAACTGCAGAGAACATCGCTAATCCTCAAGGTTAAATGAACAACCAGCTTTTATGTGCGGGAACAAGCTGCACTGAGCTGGGTGAATGGGGCTGTCTTCCCTCTCACCAGGGTCCTGTTCTTCCCAGGATCTAGTGGTGATTTAAGTGATTGGTATACGGCCTTATGTCTCTCCATCAGCAGCAGAAGCAGCCGCAGCAGCAGCAGCAGCAGCTGCGTTGCCTCACATAAAAGCTCAGCTTGAGATCCAGACCGGCACAACAACCAGGATGGAGAATATTCTACTATTGATTCTCACATCATCTCAGTTGTAAATGTAAAGATGCTACGCCTTTCTCCTTGTATGCTCGCTTTGTCAGAGCTTTCATCAGCCGGAGTGCAGGCTTAATGAAGCCTGTTTCATGGTCGGCACTGACGCCTGTTTTTCCATGTACACAGCAGGAAGATGATCAGCCTTTCCCTGATACAGACAGGTCTGCCCTGAAGGGGGTCCCGAAACACTGGGCTAGTGCAGTATTACATCTATGGTTGGACGGACTTGAGGCCACATTACATGGCTCACATTGATTTGATCTAATCTGCTCCTGGCTTCCAACCTGGCATGAATGAGCTCCCTGGAGGTTGAGCTGCTGCCACGCAAACGACCCGAGAACATTAAATCTGAGGTGTGTGCTGGCGGCCCGGGGTAATGGATGAGCAGTTTAGCTGCAACTCGGTTTAGCAGTATATAAGTACTCATCAGTGCTCCCTCAGCACAGCAGAAAAACAAGCATTGCACTAAAGATATCATCACCTCTGATTTCGGCCTCAAACCTTGACCACACAGAGTACATTTCATTTACCTACATGAATAAAATATATAGCCACAGTGGGGAAAAAAAAGAAGAAAAACTAAGTCTATCTAACACTTAATTTGCAGTTTTCTGGTGCTTAGGAGTTCAGTAAATCGTATTATTTGAAGTTATAAATGTTGTATAGCTTGCAGTTGGAGGCTTCAGCACCACTGAGAGCAAAGCACATTTTCTTCCTCGTCTCTTTTCCGACACAGAGGTTTCTCAAACTTTACCCAGTAGTCTCTCCCTCCCTGGCTTTGACAGTGTTTAACTGTGATTAAGGTGTCAGAGATCATGATGAGCTGTGGGCCAAAAACACAACAGGAGAAAGGTAGCATGTAGCATGAAGGCTTCTGGCAAGTGCAGCTAAATTGTGCGAGGCGATGAGGAGCCCCCCGTGGGTTGCGGTGTGCAACTGGAGAAGCTGTAGTCCAGCTCATTAACAGCTCTGGTCTGGGTCACTGTGCCTAACCAGAGGACACGTCCACTCGCCAGCCTGGACTCTCACAGCTCAGAATACATAATAGTTAGAATGTGCATAACCTCACACACAAGGAAAGGTAGGAATCCCAAGGTGCTAATCCCCCTGGCTGGAACAAAACAGATCACGTTGAGGGCTACTGACAGATGGTAAACTTCTGAAGGTGATGTCCAAAGTCTGGGCTGAGAGCATCATCATGGCGGCGCTGAGCTTTGAAGTGTGCTCAAGCGTCTGCACGATCAGGGAGCCGGCTGCAACGGGATTAAAACCAAACGGCTTTCGGCAGCGAACTGCATTCAGAAATTCCCCTGAACTTGGCCTCTTCAGCAAAATGTTTGTTCCTGTTCTGTATGAGAGGGAGTGTGTGCCACAGAAAGCTGTCATAAGCCTCTCAGAACTAAATTTAAAATGAGGGCTCGAGTCGAGTTCTTTAAATAGATCGCTCTCCATTCAAATGACATCCTAGTTTTATTTCCTCGTTTATCGAAGCGGACACGGGGCAAAGGCAAACTTCAATTACAATCACGGCCGGACTGTATGAACGCTGAGCACTCAAGATGCTTTCGCTGCAGACAGTTGCCAACTCTGAACTGGGAAATCCACATTATTGTGACTGGAATATTTGGCTTGCAGCCTGACTTCAATCCCCACCGCCACTCACTGTCACATAACTTTTTATTAACACACTTGAGGAATAACTTAAGTCACACAAGACATTAGAAGACAAATTGCTCTGGCTCCTGAGAGCCGAGATTGTGGCAAAGCGAAACCGGCGCGACACATTGTCTTAACAAGTGTTCGGCTCTGACTTGTAACGAGAGCACCTCTGAGAGTCGTGTTGTCTCATCTCACTTTGAATTTTCTTTCTTTCCTTGACAGATCACAATTTTCAAATTACACTTAATGTCCAGAATTAATCCCGTATCGCGCTTTCTTTACAGACTCTAAATGTCACGAGGTGGAAAAATCATTTTTCGAAAAGAACAATGGAACGTTCCTACCCACAATTAAGCCGACACAAAACAAAATTATACTCTCTTCCTCAGCCAGTCTGAGGCAATCACTATCAAGAGTACTTATTAACAGAGCATTCAGCGATTCATCACAGCTCCGCGAGTCAATGACACAGACGAGCGGAGTGAAAAGTAGAGAGGACTCGTACCAGGGTCTCGAGGGAAAGTGATGATTGTTGTGCAAAATGGCACTGAGTGACAAATGTCTCACACTGTGGGTAAACTTGCAGCCGTTAATGCAGCGGCCAAATACGCTGCCACTGTCCCTACTGTCTCCATGTTCTGCTGACACCTATTATTATTATTTATCAGTCCTCATAAAACCTAGACCGCGGTGTGTGGATCCATCCCCATGAGCTTGACAAATTAATTTGTAAATATACAGAAAAAAAAACTGCCAATAGTCACGCGGGCAATTCTGCTGAATTGAAATAACGGTGTGCGCTGTGGACTCGGCTGTTGGGCGTGTCGTTTGTCTCGTCCTAATTCATCTTAGTTGAGACTCCTTGTTATTGCAATCCCCCTCAGGCAAAGAGCAACACAGGACCGAGCCCACAACATTAACACGGAGAGACTCGCCATAGTTTTCTGTCTACATACTACTCCGCCTGATACCACCGTACAGACGGATAAGGCCAAACACAATCTGACTGTTGCCCCCGTTAGGAACCCGCAAAAAACTAATGAGCAAATAACTTAATTCTTTTAAGACTACATTACTGATTAAAAAGCCTGACCTGGTTGTTTATCCTGAGGAGGAGGATCCGATCATTTGTCCAACTTCTCTTCAGGATGTGAACCCGGATCAATAGCAGCCCTGCAGGTGCCAGGCGTCTCCTCGGCAGAGCGGCTCCGACATGGTCAACAGAGGCCAGAGGAGGCTGACCATGACAGATATAGGGCCTAGGTCGTTTCACACTTTAGTCTAAACAAACACCTACGAGAGACATTACTTAGAAAAAAAACTAGGCATGTAATAATTACACCAAATTACACCTAAATGTTGTTTCTATTACCACAGAGTGCTTTATATTGACATCAGGGGTGGGTCTTCGCTACTGAGGCGGCCATGTTGGACCAGCATGTTTTTAATGGACAAACTGAAGTGATTTAATAGTAACCGAAATAGTTTTAATAATAATAATTGAAGGCTAACATAGTTTCTCTTACATGATTGGAAGAGGGGGGGAGAGATATTCCGCTGCAACCAGTGCTGTAATGTACAAAATTCACATATGTAGTTTACTTTGTTATTTATATTTCTAGCTTGCTTTTACTCCACTACCTTTCCTCCAACTATCTTTGTTACTCATTACTACCAAATAAAATTAGAAAAAGAAGAGTTGGTAATGGTCTGTAGTCTTGATGAATTGCTTTAAGCTGTAATTTCATCCATTCCACACACTGCAATGGGGTTAAGTGTCTTGCTCAAGGACACATATAGACTAGCAGAGCCAGGAATTGAACCTACAACCTTCCAGTTGAAAGACAACTCTCACTACACTCTTAGAAATAAAAGTGCTAAGTAGAACCATATAAAGTTCTTCGGCTTGTCCTCATTGGAGAACCTTTTTTGGCTCCAGGTAGAACCTTTTTTATAAAGGTTCCACCAAGAACCCTTTTAAAACCCTTTATTCAGGAAAGGGGGTTTAAAGGGTTCTCTGGATCAAAATGGTTCTTACTGGAACTATTAGTGTTACTTTCTTGGGGAAAGGGTTTTTCAGAAGCAAATGGTTCCAGGTAGAACCTCAGCCCTTGTAGAAGAACACTTTTGGAACCCTTACTTCTTAAACTTAAGTACATTTTATGCCAGAAAATTACTTTTGATACTTAAGTACAGTAAATGTCATATACTTTAAGACTTTTACTTAAGTAATATTATAAAAAAAGTGACTTCAACTTCTACCAAAGTCATTTTCTGGTAAGATACTTGTACTTTTACTCAAGTATCCCTTTTAGGTACTTTATACAAAACAGACTGCAACAATACACCAACTGATGTCACTGAATCCTTTACACTATACATTTAAAAGCGCTACATCCATTTCTAACAGCAAATATGCCTTTTAATCAAGCCACGATCAGATGGAAAAGCTAAGTGTGATAGATGCCTTTACTTCAGTGCATTAAACCAGTCGCTTGTTCAAGTGAACCTGACTTGACGCATGCCTCTGGAAGAGCAAATTGTTACACAGGCCATTGCTCCTTTCAATTAATAATTTATCCCTCACCCTGTCCTGCAGAAAACAAACAGTTTGCTCTCTTGCCACAGGACAACAAAAAAGCAATCACTGTAGAGGCGCGCATTTATCTACAGTACACACCAGCACAGTGGTGAGAGCAATGGTTATATGGCATCATAACACACAACAGTAGATCAGTCACGAGCGCTGATGCGGACGGTCAAAAAAACAAAACAATGTCAATCCGATAAAACCAACTGTTACCACACTTAATTTGCACACATTGATTTCCTATTTTCAATTATTAATTCTAATTAGAATATAGTAGAATTGTGCCACAGGGCAACACGGGTCGATGTGTAGGGGGCGCGGTAGCAGAGTGAGACTGATGGACATGTGCATAATGTCGGTGTAGGGCATCCTCATTAGCATCGTGATAAAGTCAAAGGAACCTCAAGGTAATATTTCATTTCAGTGTCTAGGGGCAGTCGTGTGTGAGAGACTCGCGCACAAGTAATAACTACATCAGTTTATTCAAGTGCTTTTTTTTGTCACATGTGGAAATCTCCCTTCACACCTAGGCCTCCTCTCCATCCTTTTGTTCTGTTTGAATGTATTATTAAATCATTGTGTCAATAATTGTTATCCTGTGATATCATATAGGGGCTAATTCTGTTCCATTTATGTATTATCAGTGCAAAAAGATAAGAAAGACATGGGCGTACAGTAACTTGGTGACATGACAGTCCTTCAACTCACGCTCAGCATCTCCTGCACTGGCTTTCATTTTAAGTGAAATGCTGCACTATGTGGGTCTTTTGTCTCATTAGAGACGTCGTGGCTGACTTTATTTGCATGGCTGCTCTTTACAAATGAGGCACTAAGCCAGTGAAAGCTGTTGAATTGTACACACTGGTTCTAATTGGCGCAACCTTCACGTGCACAGCATGGATGCACTTCTGCATCAGACGCACACAAATCTGGATTACAGATCCAGATTTATTCAGGTGAATATCACTGTACGAGAAGCGTTTCATTTGATCAATTTTTCAATTTCATCAATTATCCATGTGCACGCCAGTGCTGCTGTACTGAAAATAGCAGGTTTTAAAGCAGGTTCCACACTCCACATAATACAGAGAAGCAGAATCTCAGCAGATACATGGTACAAGTGACCAATATAACAAACACTAACCAATCAAACATAACCTACAAATGACACAGCATGAGTATATAGATGAACTTTATTTCTAAAGACGATTGTTTTCTCCATCTGTTAATCTACTGATTATTTTCTTTTGGTGATTCATTAATCCGTTTTTGATCCGGTCTGTTCAAATATCCAGATAATTCTGATTAACATTCATGGGATGTTTTTCCCAAAATTACAATCAATCTATGTACTGTATGCAAAATGTTGTTTTTGCTGAATTGAAAATCATTCGGTACGATATTAACTCATTTTAGCTCGACTTACAGATAATATTTGACTGTTCCCAGGAGGAAGTGAGACCTGGATTAAAACACTCAGAATTTGAGTCTTGAATTGTTGCATTAAAGGATTTTTGCGCTAGACAGAGGTGGAAAAGTTTGCTAAAATAAAAAAAGTAGATGCAAGTGAGTGTAATGCAAATGGTTTAAGCAAATACTCTAACAAGGACATTTAGAAATAAAGTGACTGAAAGGTCATGTTGGCCTCTGCTCATTTCACTGGGCTGGAAAGTGCAGATACAGCAGGCAAGTGAATGTGAGGACATTCACACACAACATTCACATTCACAAAGACACAAATATTACGACAACAATTAATTAAAGCAACAACAAACGCCACCATGCAGTATTTTAACAGCTATTGGCTCTTAATTTTCAGAATCAAGTTGCTGTTCTACACTCTTAGAAATAAGGGTTCCAAAAGGGTCCTTCTACAAGGGCTGAGGTTCTACCTGGAACCATTTGCTTCTGAAACACCCTTTCCCGAAGAAAGGGTTTTTCAAGGGTTCTTGGTAACACTAATGGCTCCAGTAAGAACCATTTTGATCCAGAGAACCCTTTAAAACCCTTTTCCTGAATAAAGGGTTGTAAAAGGGTTCTTGGTGGAACCCTCCAAAAGGTTCAACCTGGAGCCAAAAAGGGTTCTCCTATGAGGACAAGCCGAAGAACCTTATATGGTTCTACTTAGCACTTTTATTTCTAAGAGTGTACTGAGGTGACATTAACTCCACCTACTGCTTATCTCTGTGAACAAACTCCCAATATTTGCTTTATGACAGTTATTTACTTTTCATGAATCTTTGAAAATGTGGTTATTTTTTACAATTTATAATACAGATAAACTGGCAACCTGTGCAGGGCGCACACAGCCTTTTGCACAGTGTCAGCTGGGATTGGCTCCAACTGTTGGCGCAACCCTCAAAGAACAAAATGGATGGATGGATGAATGGATGAATGGATGGATGGATGGATGGATTTATTATACACAACTTCAATAATCAATAATAAAGACACAACTAAGACTCAACTCTTGGTGTGCCAGAAAGGCAGCTGTTAAATTTGGCAGTTTTCCAGTGCTGGCCGACAGCCAGGAAGACTCTTTTTGTGTGTGCACACCAGATTTGGCCCAGATGTGTATCGAGTACAAGCATCTGACAATTATGTATGTGGAACTGGAAGTATATACAGAGTCAGAGGAAAGCACACTCATTTTTCTCTCGCTCTCAATTTTTATTAGTGTAATTGTTTGGTTCGGGACCTGCAGTTCATCAAGTACAGTCCAAGAAAAGAAAAGTCTCACCTGAATGTCTTCCAAATCAATCTTTAAAACATATGTAATGTAATATTTTCTATTGAACAATATGGAAAAAAGTCTTCAAAATGCATGAAATGTAATGGAAGTAAAATGTTTTTCAAGCCTTGCAGCCCAACAATTTCATTTCCCATCTGCTTATTTGACTGGAATTACTTCCACCTGCTCCTAAGCATTAAAAGGCTTATTGACCAACACATTTGTACAAAATGCAAATGAGCTGGAAGTTATTATTGAAGTTTGTTTCCGTTTGTCTGAATATGACCGTTTCTCTCATTGGCATGTTGTGTAAGCAAACAGAACTGGTCAATGTCTGACTCCAACTAATGAAGTTATGGGTCAAACATGTCACTGCGTATGGATCTGCTGTATCCCTGCAAACACAAACATGATTTTGCTTAAATGTGGACAATCAGTGCGCCTCCACACCTTCCAAATTAATCCCAACAATACAGAATCACACACACACACACACACACACACAACACAGACATAATTACCTTTTAATGATCTCACATTATGCAAATTATCATCAAGGAGCCATAATTCTAGGAGGGACTTTCTACCTGCCCAACCAGCAGTCAAGCCAATACACTGACACTGTGCTGTGTGAGGAAAGTTACCAGGCAAACACTTTGTTGAAATCGTAAACTACAGAACTGTGTCGGTAAATAATCCAAACCAAGAGAGAAGCTAGAAAAAATCTGAAAATTATAAATGTAACTTTCAGACAAAAAAAAATAAAAAAATTCTGAACACAATTTTGCTGACTCGTTGATATTTATTTAAAATAGGCACAGCAGTCAGTTCAATGGCCTATAAAAAATTAGCACTGGATCTTGTAAAATATTCAAATATCTGAAAAAGAGAAATTTGAAAACCGCAGTAATGTTCTGCTGAATTAGGTATTTAGAGCAGCCGCGCTGAACGGATAGATAGCTGGTACAATACGGAAGGACAGAAACAGGAAAACATCGACAGCCTTTGATTAACACGGAAAACTGTAGGTTAAGGGTTTTCCCCTCCTTCTTTTGTTTTTACTATAATCTCTGCAGGATGATGCAGAAACTTTGTAAACTTCTCAGGCCGCCACATACAAGGAAATCTCAGAGTTCATTTGAAATGAACTGCTGGCTTTGAACGCAACATTTTTCTCCAATGTCTCTGAAACTCACAAGACCCATGAATTATTCTCAGCGATTTTCAAAGTCAAAGTGAAGTGAAAAGTATACAACAGCAACTTAGGGAGTATTGTGTGTGTGCGTGTTAGAGCGACGGAGAGAGAGGGGGAGAGGAATGAAAACGAGATACTGTTGTTCTAATAAACGGGAAGATTAGACATGAATGTAGTCGTCTGGAAAGAGCAGGAAGTTGCTGTCCTTGTCACTATGGAGCCTGATGCCTAATCTCTTCGACATGAATCATTATAAGTGAAGGACCGGGGGTTATAAAATGTTTAAAGTAAGAACAACAATATATGTAATCACTGGTCACGTCTGATTAAACTAACTCTGTGTTGTTTAAGGGAAAAAAGGAATAACAAGAGAAAGAAAGAAACATTCTGTCCAAAAACCTTATTCCAGAGTCAAGGCAATGACCAGTGGTATTGATCCGTGCACCTTAGCCCTGTTTTTGTTCTCTGGCAGAGGGTGATTTTGTCATTCATACTACATACTACAGTATCCCTGCACCAACAATGAGGAGGTGAGTCCCAGAATCATAATATCAGCTAATGTTTAAAGTGTGAGGCTGAAACAATCACATGGTGTTAAGTTATACTCTGTGAATGAAATTCCTCAGGGGGGGGATTCATCAGTAAGGATGCGTGTGTCTGAACCAGTACGTCAGCATCTTTGGACTTTATCCATCTAAACTGTAATATTATGGAACGATGAGCTCCTTTAATAGGTGCTTTTTCAGCTCAGACTTAAAGGGACACTGTAGTATTTATGGGTTTATATAACCCAAAATCCAATTTTTTATACATATTATGTGCTCCTGCATTGTCTAGTCGCTGTATAATAGTTTTTGTTTCATTTTCGTAGTGTTTACAAAAAGTCATGTAAAATAACATGGTCGCGGGCCGCGGTTGCATAGCCACTGTTAGCAGCGAGACGCCATGTTTCTACCGGAGCCTGTAAGGACAAACGCGAGAGAACAAATCAAGCGTCTCTTTACTTGTAGCGGAAGTCCCGCCTCCTCTCTCTCCGCTTCGTCTGCTACGGCCGCGGTAGCTCCGCCCTCTCCCTCGCCTCACGTACCTCATCTGCTGACACGGAGAAAGACGACGAGGACGACATTTGACCGGCTGCGGATACCGTAGCGCTCAGGGAAGGGAGGGGGTGAGCAGATTTTGTAAATTTCAGCCTCTCCTCTAGATGGCACTATAAACTACTTACTTCACCTTTAACAAAACATTAGTCGAGGACACGTGTTTTTGTGTCAGCTTTACAACTAATTTTCAATCACTTTCTGCAAAACTGGATCCTTGTGTGTGTGGTAATGGTTTTGTTTCCTCTAAAAAAAATTCCTTTGATCCTAATCACAGCGATGCCCTTTTGTCAATGTTTAGATCCCAGGCTACATCTCTTTGTTCTACTCAGTACGCCCGAGCTATGCGATAGCGTCTTCTCACATTTTGTCCTTTTCCTTTTCCCTCTGTGGAAAAAAAGCGAAGCAATTTAATTGAATTTCTGGGCTTTTAATGTCTGCATTACTCTAATCAGAGATGAGAAGAGTGGAGTTGTTTATCTCGACCTTGGTAGAATTAGCAGAGGGTATTTGTGGTGACGTTAATGCTTTGGGGGAGAAAAAAAATGGAAAGGACTAAACTATTCTGCCAGATCGCACGCATCCTAAGCTTTTATTGATCAGCTAGTCAAAGGTGCTTATAGATATTCGAGACACTGACGAGCACTCGGGCGTCGGGAAGAAACCATGGTGTTAAAATGTAGTAAAGTCACAAAGATGCACAATAATGTGAGTCTACTTCACAGGCCAAAATGCTGTGTTTACTTTAAAAACAATACCATTGTGAGCAAATAAATTTTAGATGAGTTGACCTGGTTTCCTCGTCTTTTGTTTCATTCTTCTTTGTGGCGATATAATATGGAGATGCTAGAGATGGATGATTTATCAGTGGAAATATATACCGCTGCCATTAAAGTAAAGTGCTGGACACTCACACAAACAACATGCAATATAACCTTCTGAGAGGGTGGCACGACTGCAGGCGAGGCAGAACACAGTGGAATGCAAAATACAACCCCAAATACCCTGGGGCTCAGAGGCAAATTTGATTAAAAGTTTGTTTTTCTTCACTCTCAACAAACGGAGGAGCTCGTCGATGCGGCACTGACAGTTAATTGGACTTGGCAGGGCCACGAGTTCATTCGTCAGCATTGTGTGGGGCTTGCCTAGGAGGAGCAGGACAATCGATGTCCCTCAGGACGGCCTGTAATCACTGCAACACTCCAATGAAGTCCAGGGTTAAACATCAGGAGATTGCAGGTGCACCAGAGGATCTGAGAAAGACTACTAATATGCTCCCACTCCCAAAGCAAACCAAGGACACTGCAACGAGGCACCCAAAAGATTGTGATGATGCCTAAGAACAGTGTTGCCCCCTCAAGAGCATAGTCGGACTAAACCAAGCTGTGTTTTAACACCATGATGGCCGAAGTCATTCATTCATTCATTTTCTACCGCTTTATCCTCCATGTAAGGGTCACTGGGGCCACTGGAGTCAATCCCAGCTGACTCTGTAACTCTCTTTGTTCCTATCGACATACTGTGCAATACGTGACTAGTGCAATATTTTTGCAACCACAGCGCTTTCTTCTTATACTTTTATACTTGTATTTATACTTCATGTTTTGAAATGTTTTTCACATCTTCATCTACCTTGTTTTGTGTCCTTTCATGCCGTATAGTTTTATGATGTGTGAATGTTAATACCGCCGTGACGGGCAGTAGCAGTTTCATTGTATTCTGAATACAGTTATCCTAAAGCGGAACTAGACCGGAAGTTCCTATTATCGCTGTTTTTTTGGTGTGTATCTGCGTCATTAGCTTGTTTATGAAGCCCTGACGGTTCGAAACAAACAGTTCAGCCATTGCTGAGAACGTTGTGTTTTATTGTAATCTCGGGGCTCAACGAGATCACTGAAAATCCCGTTATAGTTACGTAAGCAGCGGTTCTCCTGAACAACCGATCGTCCTGCTCCGGGCGGTAGTCCGGGCACATCCGGTTACGTACATTGAACCGCAGAAGAAGAATAACGTCCGTTGTGGAGGTGTTTCACGAGCAACAGTGTCTTCTGACTCTGGGTCTGACTCCGGTTTAAAGTCATAAAGGGACTGCTGCGGGGAGTCGTGACAAAGCTATTTTTAAACACTGTTAAAACAATGTTTTGATAATGAGGAGCAGTGCATCCGCCGTTCCAGAGGGGGGCGCTGCGCTTCTGAGAACGGATGTGCTGGATAGTACTGGCCAATCACAAGACTCTGTCTTCTGGGGGTGAAAGTTCACTCTGAAATCTTGCAGCAGAAAAACACTGTCAGAGAAGGATTTCTGTCAGAAAAGGATTTCTATCGGCTAGTTCACAGCAACTAGGAGGTTTTTGACCATAAAAACAAGTTAATATATGTAAGTAGACCTCCATAACTAACATTTATGTGCAACAGGACCACTCTATGTGACCTTTAACTTATATAGTAAATGCGAGGAACACCCTGGACAGGTTGTCAGTCCATCACTGGGCTTCACACCTGGCATTTCTGTTATCGGATTGCAATCGGATAGTACCTGACCACTTGTAAGTACAGGTGTAAATACACCCGAGGACGGACTGTTATCCGATCTGCCAAACCACTTTGGGAGTTGGTTGGAGACAACAGTGTCTCCACTCCATCCACAACATCTGAATGGAGTGGAGGTACTTGGTGACTCTAACATGACAGCGGCAAAAAAAACTGCAGATTCTCATCTGCGTTTGTCTGGTTTCTGCTCGTCAAAGACGACTTCTTCGCCTGCTTTAAAAAGCAAAGAGGAGTCCATACCATAGTGCAACTTCATGTGCGGCAAACATAGTTGTTGTTATTGAGGGGGGGGGGTGTGACCAAGGGGGGATGAGTGTGATCGGATATCGATCGGACTGTGATGTGGACACCAGAGACGCAGAGATGTTACCAGGTGTAAATGCATGCGGTGAAGTGCAATCCGATCGCTATCTGATCACAGAAAAGGTGTAAAGGGGTCCAGAGAGACTCTCACTATTTAGAGTGTTGAGTTAACCTCTGCATGTTTTTGGACTGTAGGTGGAAACAACACATCCACACACACGTGGGGAAAACATGCAAAGTGATAGCCTAAAGATACGTGGAATTCAATCTACCATATATAGAGAAAGAGCTCATTAAAGGCCAGTAAAAATCGATCGAATATTTGATTACAAACATCATGAACGCAGACATGGCCCACAAAATTCAGTGCGTCTTATCGACAGTCTTATAGGTTTTTGCATTAGTAGGAGATACCGTATCGTTTCTAAACTGCTATCATAGCATTTGAGCTATTTTAGACACACTGACCTTCTCTTAAGGACAGGAGATAAGGCTTTTTAATGTCCTTATTAAATCAAGGCATCGATGCAGAGTCAGAGTTCTGTAGTGCGTTCCAAAAGCTTTTAACTCGCCCTGTAACTGACTTATGACAAACAATACAGTGATAATGACCAGTGGGAATCAATGTCGTATTGTGCTAAACATCAACATAACATGAGATGATATCCATCAGCTTTTGGTGAACGGAGTGTATATGTGAGGGATTGAGAGTGCATGCAAATTCCCTCTCTCTCACACACACACACACACACACACACACACACACACACACACACACAATGTTAGGCATTCTACCAAATGTAATGGAGCAGTGAGCTCTTGGGAACAATAAATCCTGCTTAATGGGATGGTACAAAAAAATCTTCAGTCAAGCAAAGTCAATCTGTATACTGGGCCGATGACACAGATATGAGTGTGTGTGTGTATGTAAGAGAGATCGAGAGTGGCTGTATACAGTCAGCTGATGCACGATACTGATGCGAAACATTTTCAAAATAATGTGTCGGTCGCTTTCAGTGAGAATACTTTAAATATTTTTAACTCGTGATCAGCATTTACGTGTGTGTGTGTGTGTGTTTGTGTGTGTAGTCAGCAGAAAGACAGGTCCCAGCTACAGTGTGTGCGCACACCGCAATTCATGTGATGGACTCGCCATCAGTCAGTTGACGTCGCGGCACAGTGATTTACATCAGACATAAGTCACTGAGAGACGTACAGCGGAGGATCTGCGAGGCAAAAATATTCCCCGAGCCACGTCTGCTAACGTCGCTGTGAAAGCCTCCGCACTGACACCTATATTCACATGGTTGAGTCCAGTTGACACCTGTTTCTACCCCATTACTATTTGGTCAGTTAGTCTAATATTCTTGGCATCATGTTTGAGGTATACTGTGGAGAAAATTAGAGGCTAGAATAAAGTTGTCCAAAAAAGTCTTAAAGGTCACATAGAGTGGTCCTGTTGCACATAAACGTCAGTTATGGAGGTCTACTTACATATATTAACTTGTTTTTATGGTCAAAAACCTCCTAGTTTCTGTAAACGAGCCGATAGAAATCCTCTTTTCTGACAGTGTTTTTCAGCCGCGATGTTTCAGAGTGAACTTTCAGAGTCTTGTGATTGGCCAGTACTATCCAGCACATATGTTCTCAGAAGCGCAGCGCCCCCCTCTGGAACGGCGGATGCACTGCTCCTCATTATCAAAACATTGTTTTAACAGTGTTTAAAAATAGCTTCGTCACGACTCCCCGCCGCAGTCCCTTTTATGACTTTAAACCGGAGTCAGACCCCGAGTCAGAAGACACTGTTGCTCGTGAAACACCTCCACAACGGACGTTATTCTTCTTCTGCGGTTCAATGTACGCAACCGGATGTGCCCGGACTAGTGCCCGGAGCAGGACGATCGGTTGTTCAGGAGAACCGCTGCTTACGTAACTATTACGGGATTTTCAGTGATCTCGTTGAGCCCCGAGATTACAATAAAACACAACGTTCTCAGCAATGGCTGAACTGTT
Source organism: Microchirus variegatus (assembly GCF_963457635.1). NCBI lineage: Eukaryota > Metazoa > Chordata > Actinopteri > Pleuronectiformes > Soleidae > Microchirus > Microchirus variegatus. Next base: position 3,721,629 of record NC_139809.1, on the reverse strand, counting down.
TGTTTCGAACCGTCAGGGCTTCATAAACAAGGTAATGACGCAGATACACACCAAAAAAACAGCGATAATAGGAACTTCCGGTCTAGTTCCGCTTTAAAATACTTTAAGAAACACAGCCAATAACTTAGTTTAGATCAAATTGAATAATTCAAATCTCCAGTGCCACATGCTTTCCTGTTCAAATCTTGACACATATTGTGTATCTACTGTCTTTCTGGCCAAACACGCCACTGCATTGGAATTTTGCCATTTGTTGGTGTACCCTGCTCTTTCATCAGTAATCGACCTCTTCTGGCCAACCCCCCCCCCCCACACATGCATAATATAACAACCAGCCCCTGCTCATTCAAAGTCGAAGAGAGGAGGATGGAATGGAGTTAGAATCAAAGCAGGGGGTTTAGTTACACTAAATATAAAGTATTTTTCTTTAATAAAAATTTAAATCCACCCATTTAAGTTTATTAAGCATCATTTCAATCAGTTACTTGGTATTTAATCAAAGAATAAACATTAAGCTCTTGGAGGAGAAACACCAAGCATCTCCGTTAACTCGATGAATTAATCAAGGAGCAGTGACCCAAACCACTGCACCTTAGAAAATGTTGTTCTGCTGTACGGTTAAACTCCATCCAGCCTGAACTGAAGAAAAAAAACAACCCAGAAAACCAACAGAGACAGACAAAGAGAGTGCATTAAATATGCTCCATGAGGCTCTATATAGATCAACTCATCTTCTGTCCCCTCAAGACATAGCGTTTACTGGACACTTTGATCTATCAAAACAAATGAGGCAGACCGCATCGACTGCAACAAGCAGCGAGGAACCCCTATCGGAAGTATTCAGCGAGAATATTCCTAGTTCTCCCAAAATATCTCCTATTCAATCGATTTAGACGACCGCTGATCACGCCTCTCAAAGGCATGTGACCTGTTCCGCCTTAACACAGATGCAGACGTTTAAACAATCACTCGCAAATACAACTTGTTAATAAGGACAAGCAATTAGTATTCAGTCATTTGGTGTGATGTGCCTCGTCTGTGTGAGCGTCTGTGTGTGTGTGTGTGTTTTAGAGTGATTCACAGTCTCAGTCTTCAGACACCAATGCTTGTCAATGTCCTGCTGCTTTGGTATTGAAGAGGAACCATCTGGCTTATAGACGCACCTCAGAGAATAATGTCTAAGTACCGTCAACGGGTGCCAGAGGGATTCCTCACAAGGGTGTTTTTTCAACCCAACGTGAAGTTAAAACGGCATTGTTTTGGTCCAGGTTTTTGCGATTTCATTTTACATCTGCGTTTATTGTCATCGGCAAAAAAAAAAAAAGTGGGCTAATAAAGCTAAAGGCAAAATCTGCTGTACGGTAAGTTAGAAAGTACTAATAAAACCAATCACTGATGTAAAACCTTAATAATGAATAATGGTACGGTTTTATTTGACAATTAATATAAAATAAGAAGAATACAGCTCCCATGACTATAGTGCAACACCCCATAAACAAACGTTCATGGGCCACATTCATCAATTAACCATGTGTACAGCAGCCGCAGCAGAGGCCGCCTTCCCATCTGAATACATTGGGGTGGAATATGTTACCCCATGGACCTCGGCTGACCAACCACATTAGATTTGGCTATTAAGTGTGATAGATTTCTTCTTGGAACACAAAGGATGCTTTGTGGTTAACAAAGCTAAACTGCTCCGAAGACTTTTCAGATGCGTATCTTGGTAGCATTGATTTGTAGAATCTGTGCACAAGCGGCTGAACATTTTCCACCGCGATAAAGAACAGCAAACTCTGAGCAGATGTAGAGTTGAGACGCTAGAATCAGAGGATGCGTAGTTATGCACATCTCTTATCCCTGAGCATGGGGGACATGTAATTATCCAGCTGAAGCACATGAAATCAATGTTAGTGCTTCAGTGCACATAATATTTAAGAAGTGATGGCAGTCTATGACTAAATATACCTTCTGCATACAACATCTATCTTTATCATTCTCTTCATTTGAAAAGCTGTTATTACTGTAGCATATACTGACCCGGTGTGACTGAGTCATCAGCATGGATTAAATCCCCGAGTTGCTGGAGAAAGTACACAGAAATGCAGGCAAAAGGTGCCGGGTAATTTCTCTGCAACTTTTGAAAAAGGAAAGTCTACTTTTAGACGTTTAAAGAAACTCATAAGCTCGTGGAAAATAAGAAAGAAGAAGCCGTACTGCTTTCATTCAATAAACTCTACATATTCTACAATGATTTGATTTTCCATTTGATCTCACTGTGAGCCGTTCACTTACAGTAACATATACTGCAACCAATAATATCACTACTTTGGCAAAACACGGAACTATATATACTTCAGATAGATGGGTCTGTCAAACAGAACGTCTTAAGTCATTTTAGTTTAATGATCCGCCTGTGCAAAGGTTTCTGCTGTCCCGATCTTATTGAGTCTAATATTTTTTCATCATTCGTTTTTTTTTTTTAATGTACTCAACTCAAGTTTTCCAGGATAAACCCAAAACAAAAGGATACACAGAGAAAACAAACAGTACATTACAAAATAGAATGAGCAGACGGCAAAGCAGCAGAAAAACACAAACATGAGAAAAGGACAAAATAATGAAAACATTAACAGGTATGTGCCAACACACTCTTTCAACATCCTGAGCCGTTAAATGGAAAAACAAAACAAAATAAGGATATGTTCAACCACGCTCCACACTGTACACAACACACAGGTATTAGAGCAATCACACTAAAACCAGCAGAAACAATTATTCATTCTTCACACTTTTAGGAGAAAACAATGTCAGAATGTTCCACGTCCACATTGTAACAGACGTAGAACGAGACAAACAACCGTCGACAACAACGCATCCCGTTTTTGTTTTTTTTTGGCCATTTCTTTATCTGCTGTTCACATGTACCAGTGTGTCCTTGAGATGAGTCTAAGACGCTCTCCAGGACTCCAGGCAGGTCACAGGGCAGGTCTGTGCTCAGTGGGACAACAGCCTCAGCCTCAGGCTGAGAAAGAGGATGAAATGTTTTCTGGCTACAGCAGGTGGACAACAGTGGGTGAAAAGCAGGCGATATCTTTCTTCAGCCTTTCACCACTGCTCCCAACACAACTCACTGAATCCCTCCCACCTAATCGTCTTCACTTTTCTGGCCAGTCAGACTCTTATTTTCACCACCTGACCCATATACAAAACAGTTTCCTGGTGGGTGCTGCTCCAGAAACATTGTCCAAGCCTTTGATCCAGCTCCACATCACTGGCTCAAAGTCACTTTAGTTTTAGCATCCCACAGCAGCTCTTCATCTCCAAGCCTGGACACTTTTTTTTTTTATCACATCCCCACACCCATTGTCATGTGAACACTTAACAGCCCCGTTCTGCCCTCTCACCAGAAACTCATACCAGAGAATTGGCTCTTATGCAAGCATGACGTACCTCAACTCAAACACAATAATATAAAGGAAAACAGCAAATCAACCATAGCGCTGGCTAAATTGGAACTAAATTGATGTTAATGAGTGTGTTTCAGCACATGATGTTTACATCCACTTACATGAAGGCTACTGAAGCTCACATCATCTGTACTGTGCCGGGGTGAAAGTAAAATTCACAGTGAAAGACAAAAAAAAAAAACATGCTGAACCATTTACACGTAGGAAAAGGAGTGCAGATTTAATTTAAAAATTGGCACGCATTCCTCATTTCTACAGATGAAAGCTCGTAAATGAAAAAGCCTGGAATCATGCCTGGTATGGAAATCTAGAGTTATGAATAATGCCTCTGTCTCAATCACCAAGTCTGTTTTAATAAAGTGGATTAGCCCAGCACCTGAAGGCTGAAAAGCACACACGGCTGCACTCTTAACCAACCAAGAGTGGGATGAGAGTCCCCGGAGGCCCTGAACCTCACATTATCCCCATTGGACTCTCACCAGTCTACAGAGAGGGAGCAGCAACAAACAGCTCAGGCATGTCATTTATGCCCATGAATCCACCTCCAATGGAGCAGCGCTGCTGTGAGAGCAGCTGATTTACACACAGTTGCTAATCAGCTGAATTGCTCTCCAGCTAATGAAAACTCATAGATCTATACAACAACACTACTGATATGATTTCAGCTCCCATTACTCATACCAAAAATATGCCATAAGCAATACGAGTTGAATGCTACCACGAGCAGCTGGTGGAGGAACCTGGGGTCAGATGTTTCAGATGAATTTGGGTTATTGCTATCTCTGCCCTGACCTGAGAAAAAGAGCCTCCAGTTTCTCTGTAGACATATTGTAAATAGCAAATACATCATTTCCTCCAGTCCGAGTCCAGTGACGCTCCAGCATTTAGCTGATTGGAGGAAAGAGATGCCTAACCCTGGATTTCCACTGGACGCGGAACGGCCGCGGAACGGCAGCGGCGCGGTCGCCGTTGCAAATCGCTTCCATTCTAATCAATGAGAGCATTCCCACCGGCCGCGTTTTGGAGCGCCTCAGCAGCGGCCCAGAAGCGGCTCGCCGCGCTGCAGCGCTATCGATAGGAATCAGTTCTATTTTTTCCGTTGCCGCTGCTGAACCTCGTAAATTTCAACGAAGCAGATCGCACCAGACAGGAAAAGTGACACAGAATCAAAGTAAAACATTTCCGCCCCCCTTTCAAAATAAAACACAATACGCAGGTAATATCGCCTGTCAAGACTTCACATCAACATTACGTCGTCACTGGTGCTGCCAGGTAAACAGTCAATTAATCAGAGCGTCTCGGAGAGTCATAATGTACGACGAGAGACTGATTGTTGAAGTGGAGAAACATAAAATAATTTATGACACCAGATCAACAGCTCTTCCACGTCGGAGAATGAAAAGAAGCTGTGTTGTTGTTGTTTACTTTATACACACAGTCTATCGCTGGATCTCGCGAACTCGCGTCCGTTCGAGATTATCGCGCGATCTTCCGTGAATACCGCAGGCTCCCAAGGCTCCGCGCCGCTGCCGTAACCCGCCCCGGTGGGGATTGACGCCGGGGAGAGGACGAAGCAGAACCGCGCCGCTGCCGTTCCGCGGCCGTTCCGCGTCCAGTGGAAATCCAGGGTAAGTCCATTGATTCCATTCTAGCTCTGGAAGCTGGAGTAACCAGTAACCCTTAGAGCCACCACAATGGTTCTGTTTCAGGTTGGCAGTGATTCATCATTCCCCCCTGAACACCAGACTAATCATGATTAAGACCATAACAGAGAAGTCTGTGGAACACAGGGGGGAGGCAACCATCCATCCACTCAGCTATGCTCATCAAGCAAATCACTTCCACTTCCAGCAAATGAGAATGAATTCATTGTGACTTACCTGTTCCATTGGCTGTGTTTGCTAAGAAGAGAGGATACAAAGCTGAGCAGCTTTGAGGTAGACGAACATTGAGGCCAAAAAGTCTTATGGACTTCATGGCTGTGAATGCCTCTTTTTTTTTTTAGGAATAAACTGAATGATTGCAGGTGAAGAAGTTGTGCACTCACCACTGGAGCAGTCCAGCCCGCCCCACCCAGGCTCACACTGGCATGTATCGGGGGACACACAGCGACCGTGGACACACTCCTCCGTGCACAGAGCTGAGACACACAGAGACGTTTTCCTCATTAGTGCAGTTTATAATTAGATTGACACACACAAACAGAGTGTAAAACATCATTAAACCACCAATTAACAGCATAATGAAAACCTCAAGGATAACAATTTAAGGAAAAGAGTCCATAAGATTGAACACTCAATATCCCTCTAATACAATCAAGGAACTAAATCTTCGCAAATGACACCGATGTCCAACATCCATTTTAACTTCTTGACATGGGGCTAAATGATTTCTGAGGAGACTGAGTCCTTGGTCAACATCTTCGTTTATCATATACCTTTACTTTCTACAATGAGCTGCTATCAGCAGGGTGAGTCAGGCGGGAACAAGCTGTAAATCCCCTCTAATTTGATCAGCCAGCGCTTTGTCATATAGCGATGCTTTAATGTAGCAGGTGTGGGCGCCACAGTGTTTACTAAGTGTGCAGTTTTCTTGATCATTCATATTGAGCAACCCAGCAACCCATTGATTGGGTCTGCATTATTATTCCTGGGAGCGTGTTCGCGAGCGTTGGAAGTTTGCGTCTGCTGTATAATACAGTGTCCTACAAAGAGGTTTCCGGCTTTTTTTTTTTTTTTTTTTAAAAGAGCTAGTTTTGTGTGTGAAGGCAAAATATCACAAAAGCACTTAACATTAATAAATCTGTGGCAAGGGCATCTGGCCAGCAGGGTTAAGACATGGAGGCTCTTATCTGAGGAGGGAGACAGTCAGGCCAATACAATGAGAGACAAAACCAGCCTGATGAGAATCTGCAGTCCACATGACCTGAGGAGCGCCGATACGCAACCCAAGGGCGGCTGAAGAGATTCCATCATCTTAATGATGATCAGAGCTCATCCAACACTTCAGCCATGTTCTGCATCTCCACGTTTTTTGGTCATTAAAAGTGAAAAGAGGGCACGAAGACAGAATCTATGAGGGTTTTTTTTTTCTTCTTAAACACAAGCAGTAGGGGAACTTTGTAGCTCTGCATGCTATGGTTCTCTTTTTGCAGTCAAAGAGGGCAGCAGGAGCTGGCTGATGGCCTAAGGAGTGCTACTATAGATTATCACTCAATCAGGATTCGATTGGGATCCACTGCCAGAAGAGAGATGTAACGAGATAGGTGAAGTAGGAGTGAATCTCAAACACCCACGAGCGCGGTGCTAATTGCAGAAATGCTCCCGATGCAAAAACAGTAAACCAGAGATTGAAAGATTATTCAAGGCAAATTTCTAAGCATCAAATGTCTCATTTCAGGAAGCCAGCGAAAAGGAGCTCTAACATTTGTGCTGACGAAGGTGTGACATCGACTGCCTGTAATCAATGAGTCCACAGTTTGCAGAGAATTTTTTAAAAAAAAGGAGGAGACAAATTCAATGTCACCAAGAAGAGGTGATTTCATTTAGTTTCAATCAGCAAATTCTGATCAGCGAGAACAGGAAAATGCAAATGTGTCTCATCCGTTAGGAAAAAAAAGAAATATGGAAATTAGGTTTTGAATATGGGAGAGGGGATAAAGTCCAACCTTCTCCTGAGATCTGAACCAGTGTATTGAGGGATGGCATAATAAAGTAGGAGGTAGGTCTTTCATTTTAATTGAAATTCATGAATCACTCTGCTTAACTCATGTCTGAGGAATCTGTTGGAAAATTGAGTCTTTCATCTAGATAAAAAGCTAATCTCACTCATTATGCAGAAGTGTTATCAGAACAGAGAACAATGGAGCTAATTTGTGATTGTCATGTAGTGTTAACAAATTAAATATTCCTGCCCAGTCAAACCACAAACTTCCAAAAATGTCAGATAAAACAGACTTTTACAGTCTCTTCACAGAAATACAAGATCTTCTTGTTTGTTTGTGATTTTTTTGAAGAGTTTTGTGGAACAAAGTAAAGTGAAAAAAACATGGAAACACTGCTGTGATGCAGCTTATGGCTACACCAGTCTAAGAGAGGTGCATACAGAACGTATTACGCAGCTCCCTCCGATGCTTCTTCCACATGCCTCTATCTGGCACCAGGGAAGATTTATTTTAAAACTGTGTCTTTGAAGCATTAAAAAATGCAACAAAGCCAAAATGAAAAAGAAATCAAAAGCCAATTCTCCCTTTCTGGAGGAAAAACCTCATCATCTTTCCAATCATCAAAACCTAAATGTAAAATGTGCGAACATATTCCATTCCTGCATGCAACTTTATCACCAACTAATTTTTGGAATTAAACTGCAGCACAGGACAGGCGAGAATCTTTCAGGAGTCATCTTGGTCTAAATATTCCACTGCAAGAAAGAGGGAATCATAGCCCATCGACCGCTGAAGATATTACACGCTGCTGTCATTCGCAAGCTCCTCTCACAGTGTAATAATCATGCTTATTAAGAGGGAAACAATGTGCTCACACCATTAGAGAGTGAAGGAATAACTCACAACAAAATCACAAAGGTCACAGAGTTAATAAAGACATCTGCATTCATGGCAGAGAAACAGACTGAAGTTCAACTTGGGAACACAAACAAAGGCAGAATTAAAGCAAATTTAATAAAATATACATAATGTTGGTGATTTTGTGTCAGAACAGATCTATTTCGGGGTATTTCTGTAGTAATATTTGGTTCATTCAATGTCTTCTTGTGCCAAAATTCCTTACTTTCCGTCATTTCTCATAAAAGCAATTGTCCAAAAAAAAAGAAAAGAACAAAAACAGGCCAGAATAATAGGCAAACATTTACTTTTAAGGATATAGATTTCATGACGAAAGCTAGAGTTAACTAATACACAGGAGGAGGTATATTTTGCATTCAGTAAACAACACAGCGTCCGTAAATAGACGACTTGAGTATATTTTGGATCAATTTACAAAGGGGCCAGCCTTTTGTCACTACATGCAAAACAGCTTGGCAAGTACAAATCTTTTAATCCTTGTAGTGAGAGTTCTAGGATTAAAGGGGGAGGAAGAGTTTGCAACGGCAGCAGAAAGCGAAAACTGCCCTCTTGGCCTGATCAATGCAGTTTCACTAAGGAGAGGGTTAAAGGGGAGGGCGGCTATTCTCACTCTTTACCTGACACAGTACCAAAATAAAAGCCTATTGTTCATAGAGTGGGGGGAGGTCACATAAGAGAGGCACCTCCACAGTGTGCCGATTCACCTGCCTGACATGCTGAAAAGTAATGCACCAATACCTCCATTGTCAGCTGAATGGTTAATGAATACATTATTGATCAATCTGCACCTCCCTTCGCAAGCGCTCCAGATAATCACGCCTTCAGTGTGCGCTGCTGCCCCCCGAAGCTGGTAAAGTCCAGGCAAGGACAAGCCCAGCTGTGGTCAAAGAGCAAACCCACATGTCTGCAGTCAGTGCATCAGTGACTCCCTCGCGTTGCAAAAGATCTAGGGAAATATTAAAATGCGATTCCATTCTTATTTAAAAGAGAATAAAACATTAGGGCACGGCAAGAATGTGAAAAACCGTAGCTAAGAAGTCATGTCTTCGGTCTTTATTTGGCCAACATGCAAAGATATTCAGTTTGATGTGTGTGAATAAAAATAGAATTTATGACATTAATGAAGCTGCAGAAGTGACAGTGAAGGACCGTAATCAGCATATTGCTACAGTCTAAGATCATGTCTACTGCTTCTTTTATGTTATTGAATTCCAGGGAGGTTTTATGGCGAACGCTATAACTACTCATTCTGTAACCAGAGCCCTCTTGGCTCGTTAATTTTTCTCATTGTTATATAACTTTAATAAAACTACTCTTGCAGGAAGAGTAAAGCTGGCAGCAGACTACGGCGTAAAAATGCAGTTCCTCGGTGTTAAATCATGCGCAATCATGTTCAAATGAGGGAATGTGCGTTGGATTCTAAAGGAGGAGTCAGTGGACGTTCATGTTGTCGGATGCCGATGATAAACAGGGTCAGACTAGAACAGCAGTGATGGAGGCGGGGGGGGGGGGGGTGGCAGCGGCCTGGCAGGTGAGTTGTAGCTTTATCTACAAAGTCTTGCACACGAAGGATCAATCATAATATTTCCTATTTTCCTCTAAATGTCTGCCAGACATTACCTGAAATGTCATCAGTGAGGACAAAAGAGTGAGGAAAAAAAAAAGGACACTTACGAACACACAAGTCTCCGCTTTCAAAGTAACCAGGGCAACACTGTGAGCGACGCCTGTACATGGTCCTCACTCCCCGGCGGTAAGCCGTCTTATAGCTGATCCTGGAGAAAAAAAGGCACACGAGAAGAGCAATAATATGTACAGAGCGACTCTTTCTGAAGGGCACGGAGGGTAACGTGTGCCCTGATATTTAGTTTTTATGGCCAATATTATGTACAATTGAGGAGGAAGAATTAAAAGCCAGTGGGATGTTGTGTAAAACACCCTCTATATAAAAGTCAGCCTTCGGGACGTGACTCTCTGTGTATTTATTTAATTCAACGTTCACTATAAACCTTAACAGAGTAATTTCAACATTTACTCTAAGTGGATTACAGACAGATTCTGGCTCTTACTCCTTCATAGCAACATTAACACGGGTGTTTATTGTGACCTTCACAGTCCGTGATCGGGTTTTTTTGGGAGACTATATAAAAGGTTGTAGCCACTGATGTAATAAACACGAGGACAAGACTGCTGTAAACCTACCTGTGCCGTGTGCATTTAAACCAGTTGAGGATATCTGTGCAGCGGGTGTAATAGATCTGGTCAAATGGGTGAGCGTAGGATTCCTGTACGGTCACAGCGTAGCTGAAAGACAAAGTGGTCGGAATGAAGTAGTGCACTTTAAGCACCATTTTGAGGTTTTTGTTTTCCCATTTGTTGCTGCTTTACACTCAGCTCTACTACACTTTGGAGGGAAGTAGAGGCTCTGGTTTTACCCTCAAACTGTAACTGTCATGCAGAATAAATGTAACTAAATGTAAACAAATATAATGTAAAATAAAGGTAAGTACTCTGTAACATATTGCTAAATAACTTTCTGTATTTAATACTTATTCAAGTTAAACATATGATGCATTATAGATGTAACCCGGTCCGCGATGGTGTTTCTTGACAAACTAAAAGTCTGTATCTGGTCAGAGCAGACCTGCTCACACACCTTCAGCATGCACTGCTTCAAAAACACACCCTCAGAAAAAGACTTTGAAGCACGGGTGATTTCTTCAGCCACAATAAAGCTATAGCTCTCACTGCCTCATCGTGTTTGGTTGCGGCTTTTGTGAACGCATTCTGCTGCGATCACAGTCCCAATCTCAATTTCACTCGTCGCATGACGCGTATACGATGATACACTGCCATCTAGTGGCAGGATGCCGCCACTTTGCTTGTCACGCAATCGCCATTGCATTGTCGGAAATGTAGTTTATGGTCAACGCACGCCTTAAAGGTGAAGTAAGTAGTTTATAGTGCCATCTAGAGGAGAGGCTGAAATTTACAACAAAGAACTGCTCCTCTGCTCACCCCCTCCCTTCCCTGAGCGCTACGGTGTCCTCAGCTGGTCAAATGTCGTCCTCGTCGTCTTTCTCCGTGTCAGCAGATGAGGTTCGTGAGGCGAGGGAGAGGGCGAGCTACTGCGGCCGTAGCAGACGAAGCGGAGAGAGAGGAGGCGGGACTTCCGCTACAAGTAAAGAGACGCTTGATTTGTTCTCTCGCGTTTGTCCTTACAGGCTCCGGTAGAAACATGGCGTCTCGTTGCTAAAAGTGGCTATGCAACCGCGGCCCGCGGTCATTTTATTTTACATGACTTTTTGAAACACTACGAAAATTAAACAAAAACTATTATACAGCGACTAGACAATGCAGGAGCACATAATATGTATAAAAAAGGGGATTTTGGGTCATATAAACCCATAAATACTACACAGTGTCCCTTTAAAGCAGCATAGACCTATTTTAACGCAGATTTTTAAGACCAATTAATCACTCGCGGGCCACATAAAATGACGTGGCGGGGGCCACATCTGGACCCCCGGGCATTGAGTTTGACACATGTGCTGTAGTGGGACAAGATATCAATATGGCAACATAGCTTCATCCATACTTGCAATTATTTATAAACTGCTGCCAAATATCAATATTTTAATTCAAAAAAAAGACTCCACTCTTACAGTGTTTCTCTTACCTGGTCCCGTTTCCCTGCTCCAACACACCTGATTCAAACGGTCAGCTCGTTAACAAGCTCTGCAGAAGCCTGATAACGAGCCATCAATTAGAATCAGGTGTGTCGGAGCAGGGAAACGTCTAACACAGAGGCCTTCGACAGGGCGTCCGGGAAATACTGTGATGTCACGGTGTGACTGGACGGTGGAGAAACGAGGAGTAACGACGGAGGAGCAGAAATGTGCTTTGTAGCTCAACTGAGCCGGATTTATTTCCTAACCTAACCCCGAGATAGAGTTGTCCCCAGGGAAAACAAAACAGGGGCGACCAACCCACTAGCAATACTTTCGCTAGCTGAACTCTCCTGCCTAACAAGTGTATTCCTTCGAAAAACAGACAATAAAAATAGAAAATATTACCCCCCCCCCCCCACACACACACACACACACACACATTTGAATATGAGACTCAAACTGACAATCCATCCATCAAAGGTTAGATAAGATTATGTGCGTTACTCATCAAGCGTGCCATCCAGAGATGTCTTGGATTTACTGTCCCTACTACACAGGTTTAAAATAAACACATTAATCCATCTATATATCAGTGTTGTATGTAACATAACCAATATGTTTATGCATGGCAGTGGCACTAAAGGGCCATCACTCATTTCCGTTTACACATTTATGTTCAAAATAAAAGCCACAATTTGAATAGCTTGTCATGCAATTGACAGACATTTTGGATATTGGAATTCAGTAAAAAAAAAAAAAAAGGTTTATAAATGGCAGTGGCATGGCCGCCCTACAAAAATAAAATAAAAAATATGAATACATGTAGGCTAGTTGTTGAATAGCTTAGTATTGAATGCGAAATAACAATGTATGTTTATACATGGCACTAGGCCCATAATCGATAATAGTGATTATGTGCTAGCTCTCAGCTAGTTGCTAAATCATTAGCATCACAGTCAATACTTTATACACAAAGTTGTGTCATTCACACATTATTCGAGCACATAAGGTCGTTTTGTTATTCATATAAATAGCAGATGCTCACATGCTCCCGTTACAGCTTATAATACGCTCATCTGATCGAACACGAGTTTCGATGTGCTTATCATTTGCATTTTAAAACAACAATACTGAGCTAGCTAATAACAATGTACCCACATAAAGTTCTGAAAGTGTCTAGCATGAAAAAACATTCTTTAATCCCTGTATGTGACTTCGAAATGAACACTCACGTAACATAGATCACCGACGTTCATGACAACTTACCCCATAAGAAGATAGAAGGTTAATAAGAGGTTCTGGGTGCTGGTTTCATGTCATCATCTCAGAAGTAACTATTGTGTCTGTTCCTCAAAGTGTCCAGTTATTCTAATGTCCTGCTCTCTTTTAGCTGCTAAATAATCCATCCGTCTGTTGTACATAAACTCTAGAGAAAATGTGTTACAATGAAGTCTGCTAACTTTTATGCTTTTAACTAGGGCTGTCAAAATTAACGCGTTCATTTTTTTAACGCATTAACGCACTTTCTCACTTTCATCGCGCTACGGGTAGACGTGCAGTTTACGAACAGGCAAGGCGGCGGGCAACTGCATGGGGCCCCGAGCCGATATGGGGGGCACCCGACACTCGGAGCCTAAATGCATCAGTGAGCAGCCGCATCACCGTCCCCCTTAAACAACAAGGGTTGATTTGCAATGACATCTCAGTAGTAAACCTCCCTAAAGGGGCCCCACGTCTCCTCACATTAACCTGTGTGAAGCTGAAGGAAAATGAAGAGGAGTTATCACTCAGGAAGTTAGAAGAGGAAGAAAAAAAGAGGATGAAGAAAAAAGAAAGAAAGACACACAGTTGTAAGTGGCGCTACTGGCGCAGATAATGATATAATCATAACATTAACAGTCACTGTCTAACTAACGGGGACACAGACAGCAGCTAACATTAGCGTCAGAATGCTAGCTGACGCTAACGCTAACTAGTAGAAGCAGCGCTTCAAATAAAAGGTGCTGATGAGGAATTTCCTGCTGTGGGTTTAGTAAGAAAACTATTTAACTTCTATACTTTATATTTTGTTTATAATGTGAGTTATTTACAGTGTTATAGTTATAGTTTTTTTAAAAGTTACAGCATTTTATTTTTTCTATTTATTTATATTGTGGGTTTTTTTTTACAATGTAATGTTGCTTTTTTACTAAGTTTGTATAGGTTTTTACAAGTTATTTACAGTATTTTATTGTTCTTTACATTTATATTTTCACATACTTTATTTGTCTCTCCGTTCCTACAACAATATAAAGCAAAAATTTGATTTTTTTTGGCATATTTACAAATGGCAATTAATCGTGATTAATCGTGATTAATCCACAGCTACCCTGTAATTAATCTGATTAAAAATTTGAATCTTTTGACAGCCCTACTTTTAACGCATTAAAGAAGCATGGAGTGGCTTCCCTCCTTTTGAAAAAAAAAAGGAGCCACTTTTGCCACGGTGGGTCACATATAGTAGGGGGTCCCTGATCTAAAACATGCGGGGCAGTGAGTCCCCAGGACCAGAATTGAGGAAGCCTGCTCTAGAAGATTTCTCCACTGTTTAACAGACACGAGTCACTGCTTCATAACTGCTTGTGGTGCAGCTTGTGGTTATCACAAAAAACGAGGATAACATCAACGGAAATCAACCGGCTGTAGTAGAAGAAGCTGACAGCGAGATAATGGAAGACAGCGGTGACAAGAATTGTTGCTCTACCAAATCCTACACTTGACCTTCTCACAGGTTTGTGTTTTCCTCAGACAGATATAATGATGTATCCGTACATGATTATCTTGCAGTATATCAATTATCTCAGAATTGTGTTGTCATGATGTTATAGTTTGCTAGTATATAACTAGTTTTTGGGTTAATAGCTAGAGACTAGGGATGGGATTTGGTACCGTGGGTATCAGTATCGGTCCAATACTGGTCAAAGGTGGTATAGTCTCATCCACACTAGAAACATGTGGAAAAATGCAAATACAAGACAACAAAATATTGCGTATAGGTGTATAATTGTGTTTGAATATTTTATTGTGAAAAATGTACATTAAAGTACATTTCGCTAATAATTTCTGTCTGTATTTCAGCTTAGTTTTTAAATGCTCTTTTTTCTTTTGCGTGTAAGTGGGTGAATTAAAAAAATGGCATTGGTACATGCATTAAAAATTTGAATGCACCAATGAAAAAATGTTGTATTTAGACATTATTTACATTTTCATGCTCCTTGAAGATATTAGGAATTGTAAACAAGTAATACAATGACTTGAAAGTCCTGAAGAAAAGACTTGAGGACCTAAGGTTTTTCATGTATATATATACAGCCAGCTGCAGACTGAGGACCTCAAAGCCACGACCACAACCCACTTAGGGAATTTATTTTTTAAAACCACAAAGTATAAACCATGAGCCCCAGTATGCTCACCTTGGCCAGGCAATAATATAGATGATCTATCTTCACAGCTTTCTTTCCTCCCCTTTGCATTGAGGACAGAAATTATTCCTCCTTATTTCTCAAAAGTGACACCGACCAGCACAACTAATAATTATTCAGGCTCCGTGGCTGTCATGATTGATCGGAATGAGAGTACACTGATCAATTTGCCTGCGAATTTCATTTGAAGCTGCAACTCCTACAATCTCTCAGAGCTTGGCCACTTGAGCTGTGCGAGATCGATACTGCTGTTTGGACTTTGAGAATAGATCTAGAACTTTGGTTAAGACATATTGTAGCGTTTGTACTGGAAAAAAAAGTTCTAAGTCCAACGATATCAGTCAGATTCTGGCTCAAATCTAAAATTCAGCTTCGTGTAGTAAGCACCACAGGATACATCCTCACCTCTCCCAGTGGCTGCAGACATTGGGGTCATCTGGGTTCAGACTCCATATACTCGTGGCAAAGCCCAAGACAAGCAACAGGGCAGAGGATGACCCCATACTTCACTCTGAGGAGACAGGAAATA
Source organism: Microchirus variegatus (assembly GCF_963457635.1). NCBI lineage: Eukaryota > Metazoa > Chordata > Actinopteri > Pleuronectiformes > Soleidae > Microchirus > Microchirus variegatus. The sequence continues at coordinate 3,705,916 of NC_139809.1, read as the reverse complement.
AAGATAAAAGGCTGTACAGACAGATGGATTCACTTTTATATTGCCTTTTCTTTTAAGACCTTTTTCCGTCTTTGGGACTAGGGTCATTTTTGACACAAAATGTATGAATTATTTTAAGAAATAAGCATATGCATCGTCTTAATGAGATGATAAGATGCTCGACAGTATTGTAATGTTTGCACAGCGAATGAAGTTGCAGTGTGAAGCTGGACGGAAAAGCAGTGCGGCTTAGTCTGTACAAATGTGACAAAATCCACATACCAGTGAGCTCAGATTTCTAATTAGTTGGCTTTAGTGTGTTTCCAGACACAGTGCAAACACATGGGCACAAAGTTAGCTGAAACAAAAGAATACATTTCACTTATTCTGTGTTTTTATGAATTTTCTTCATAACTGTGTAAAGAGGGGGGATCTGAAAACATACGGATGCATGTGGGCAGACTTTGCACCTTTTCTAAAAATGGAAAGCCGTTGTTAAAGCATGTATGATTTTGTGACAAAGGTCTGTGCCAGACCAATGTGAAAGAGACGCAAACGTTATCTTGGGGTCATGGATTCTTGGTGGTACAACATGGCACAGTGAGTGAGGATCAAATATGGCTTGTTGTTGTTGCTGTTGCTGTTGCTGTTGCTGTTGCTGTTGTTGTTGTCGTCTTGCAGGGAAAAGAAATCCGACAGTGTGGAACATAGGCTGTATGTAAAAATGGATTTTGACTTGTGGTTGAAAAATTAACTCTGGTTGACATTCTTTGAAACTGGACCTTCACCTCGTCATCACCTCAATCAAGCTCAAATTGGATGATACCAAGTGCCATAATAACTTCTCTAAATGGAAACATTAATTAACAATGTTTCAAATCTGAAACTAGTGATTGAGGCTATGAACTTTGGAAAATGTGAGAAGTTTCGATAAACCAGCGGAGTTGCTCCCTGGTGGCGAACAGCTTCTTCTGTCCTACTGCCTGTGCTTCACTTTTAAAATCTGGAAGACTGTTTCCATTTTGTTTTTTTTGTTTTTTTTCTTATTTGCTATTATATCTTGCACTGAGGGGTCCACTGAGAGAATAAAAGAGGAGTGTGGTGCCTTCGTGTCCAGGGTTGAGACTGCATGAGGAGTGTAAACAATGGAGGCACAACACAAACTACATAAGCCTTCCATCAGTGACATCTGCAGGTGTTCAGAATGTTTGCAGGATTCTACCCAAACATATGGTTCACTATCTTGGAGATGTTTGTATCCAATGCCGCAGCACTGAGCCAGCACTTACATATATGAGGAATTATATAGAAAAGACTGTGTGAACTTGCAATGTAATTAATCACCATTGATATGGAAGCTGTTCTACAAGAGTTCAGTGTCACATGGAAGTGCAGAGTGAAGTTCCTATACTATTTTTCATTAAATTGCCTCATCCAGCCTTTTGATTGTTCGCCAACATGCTTTGTTTTGTTCTGGTGTCATTAACCTGGTGCAGTCTTTACCGTTTGCTGCCATGTTGTTTGCATTTTTAACGTTTACTGAACACTCCTCTGGGCTATATTTGCTATGGTGTAAAATAATAATGAAGCAACCGTCTCTCAGTTGTGCGTTAAACGACAAATGCATACTTCCACTTTCACCCATTCCCTGCTTTTTTATCATCATCATCATTATTATTATTATCATTAGCTTAACACCGTTTATGCCCAGCTTTGCGAATGATTTAATTTTGCGTTAGTACCAGTTTAACGTCTGCCAAAGCCTTTGAGCTTTGACCAAAAGAAAAGATGGTTAAAATAAACACATTTGTTGAGTGAATCTCTTTTGCACACTGAGAAGTATGTTGCACTTGGACTTCAACTCACGTTCTTGTGCATACTATGAAATATAATCCTGGCACCACCTCTGTCTGCTATGACCTACATCTACCAATACAGCATGAAACGTCTCGTTGAATTAAAGAAGCTTCTTTTTCCTTAGTCCTTTGTTCACATCCTGCACCTCACTGGATTCCTTTTCCATATTTAGCAATATAACTACTGCAAGTGCTAAAGTCTTGGTCGGCTTCACTGTTTACCACCATCGTGATGCAGATGGATGACATCTTAATTGGCTTGTGTTCTAGCCAACAATTCAGGAGGAGTCATCAGAGTACACTATACACAGTGCGGCTCGCAATAAATGTGCAACCTTGTAGGTTGCCTCTTTTATTTTTTTTTGCCAACTGTGAATATCAAAATATATTCCACCGCTTGTTTAACATTTTGCCGTCTCCTTCAGTAAGACCTTCAAAAGCCACGCGCGCGCTCTCCGTGAGTGACTTGCAGCGCTCGCGCGTTCGTGCGACAGTGACGGAGATGCTGATTTGTTCAGACCAGCAGGTTGTTTCATTAAAGGTATCGGCAGAGCGAGAGCACATACGATGATGGATTCTCCGTACGCTCGGGTCATACCTTGGTAAATCAACGCCGAAGACAAAGGATGTTTGAATGAGTGACACGCGACGTACTGTATCTCATAGGTTAATGTTTGAATGCCATCGGCAGCAACAAACGTGTATTTATGACGATGTGAACGCTGAACGCGATGTGACCTTTTGATAAAGGAAAACAGCATTTATTATAAAGAAGGATCACATGAGGATGATATGTTCCGTATGGCTCAGTGTGTGGTGATAGTTTGTTTGCATATATACATAGAGCATACCACAGCTTATGCGTGCCTCGGGGTGTTACAGTGGCCATGTTCAATATTTCTGAGTGACCGTATCCAATAACACAGGCATTCACATGTTCAGCTAATCTTCGGCATTGATAGCTGCATGTAGTTCACTCACATGTGAGGGAAAATCAATCAGAGCTCCACTTCCTCTAAGTAGCAGTTCATCTGAACAGAGGTTAAAGTCATGTTCATTTCCTTAACAGGATGATTAATCAAGGTACACACGGGTTACAGGCTACAGCTGCTTTCATATTCAGGCCCATCTCTGATATAATCCCATGGAATACTGCGGGGACGCTGCTTGATTGACTGGAAATCTTTTATTGCTCCTGTGATAACATCCCCACCCTGCGTCATTTTATCTAAATGGCTCTGGACAAGCAGAATACCCCATAACTTTTCATCACGCCACTCTGTTCAAACATCCCACATCCTCAGTCACAGACTAAAAGCTAATAAAATTAGGATTATCTCGAATACGTGGCAAGATTAAGTGTATCGACGGATTTCAGTTGCCTTCGGTGATGGTTGTAAGCAAAAGTAAGTGCTGCAGAGCCCTTGAAGAAAGACACGGTGATAGATCTAACAGCCGGAGGCACTTGGCCTGAGTCTCACCTTACCTTAGGACCTGTGGTAGCTGGGTGCTTTGTGGAGCCTGATGGGGCTCTGGAAGCACAGAGTGACAGAAGTGCAGCTGCGCTCACACTCGCACACACTTACTGGGAGGTGACGACCGGTCACAGATCTGCGAGAGAGAAAGAAAAATAATGAGCTTATGATGACACACACAAGACACGTCTCTGTCCTTGTTCTCACATCATGCGTGCGCACATAAATTTCTTATGGGATCGAGAATCTCAACAGGGGTGTAGTTCACAAAAGGTGCTCTTGAAAGGCCAATTTACTCCACACAGCCCCGCACGTCCGACCACACGGCGCTCATTCCATTTTCCAACGTCCCTCCCACCTCGTAGCCACAGAAACTCGAAAGTTGTACACAGAAATAACCACCTACATTAACTCAAGAGGGGCTGATAGAATGAACTCGGTTCACACTTCAAACACTGTAAGTGCCTTGTTCACGATGAGACAAAATCCTGTTATCCGTGCTCATTAGCAAAGCCTACACAAGGGTTACGCCAATGATAATGCAAATGTGAGCAGCACATTGATGCGTTTGTCATCTCTCACACTACACTGCTCATAATGATTCCCCCCAGAAGGTCAGAGGGCACGTTTGAGATTTCTTTCTGTCCTTCATTTGCCGCGAATCCCGAATTAAGATGTAAACACAACAAAACATTATGCCAATTTATGTTCTGGGCTAAATAAATTATTCAACATCATTGTATTACATGCAAACTGTTGCTTGGGGGGACAGGAGAATACAGTCCAATTATTTAGCATGCTTGTCTCGTAAGAGTGCTCTGATCAATAAGCCACCGATTGTTATATCAGCTGATGCGTTTGTATAGTTTGATCTGTGGTTCCTTTAAAGAGGCAGTTACAAGACAAGACATCTGCAAAAGAAAATACATTGGCAAACGTGTGAAATTTGGTCTGAGGAAATCTCTTGTGGAAAGGGTTCAGCTAACTTATATCCTGCTTGGATCCTCACTGTGCTCTGCCAGGTTGTAAATATTTCATTGATATGCACCTGCTGCAGTTATATACCATACCATGTCAATGACCTCATGAAGGACAACATCAAAGCTTTATTTTCATTCCTAAAAACAGTAATGGGGTTGACCATGTTGGAAAAAGCACATATTCACCTTTAACTAGGTGCTTAGCATACTAGCCCTTTATTAGTCATCATTAAGCACATATTATCACCTTATTCTACCTCTATTATGACATGAATTAAGATTTTTCCAACATAGTGTTAAAGTAAGCACCTAGTTAACGGTTAGTTCGTTAGTTAACATGTTTTAATGTTACCAATGCTATTTATACTATACTATACTATACTATACCATCACTTCTGTCTCCAGTAGAGCAATGTTATTGATAATTTAAATCTAATATAAAGAACTGGATTTAAATAAATACAAAGATGTTCTCCAACAGCTGACAACGACACAAAACCTGCACCACAGTTTCACGAACATCAAGCATCAATTTATCAAGAGAAAAATAAACATTTGAATAAGTGGTTTTCTCAGCTGCAAAGGTTCTGTGTAATAAATCCTCAAAGATGCAACAAATCTTCTTTTTCTCTTTTTTTTTTTTTACTTAATCAAGGGTCCTACACAAGTGACTATTGGTTATGACGTTTTATTTCTATACACAATACAAGCACAGCAACAGCCACATGGCAGAGTAGTGGCTCGCACTGTTGCCTAAAAGACCCGGGTTTGCAACACGGTCTAACTTTGCATGGAGTTTGTGTGTGTTGTGTGTGTGTGGGTTTTCTCTGGGTTCCTCCCACAGTCCAGACACACACAGTGGTTAATTGGACACTTTGATAAATTGGGTGAATTATGATCAAAACTGGGTGAAATTACTTACACCTTCCTTGCAAAATTAAAATTATTCCAGCCTGAAGAAAGACGTGACAATAATGTTACACAATTCTCTAGGACACAATATATGTGTGTTATGTGAAGAGTGCGTAAATAAATTAAAATTCAACTGATAGATTCTCACAGATTGAAAACACACTTAAGTTAACTTTTTTGTTTGTCGCATATATATATATATATATATATACAGTACTGTGCAAAAGTTTCGGGCACCACCAGCTCTGTTGATTTTGTCTGTCAAATTCTGTGATCATTTGGAATGAAGTGATGCGACTTAAAGCTGCTCTTATATATCAGGGAGCTGTCAATGAGTTTAACTCATGCAACATGTGTATGTAATGCTCAAGCATGTCTTGAATAAACCTGGCGTAACGTGACGTTTTTTACAGCAGATCTTTAAATCATGTGTTCCAGTAAAGTGAAATAGAAATAATGATCGTCTATTGTCGTAATAGCAGCAGCTAAAACAACACATCGAATGGTGGCCTAAGACTTCTGCGCAGTACTGTATTTTATTTTATTTTTACTTGAATTATGAATCATACAGCAGACTATTGTTGCTTATTGTTGTCATCAAAAGTTCAACACATTAACAAATTCTGAAATCCAGGTTGTCTCTGTTGTCAAATGCCAAATTTATGCCGTGTTCTGGCTACAATCGATGAGATATCCATGCCGCCTGAATCAAAAGAAAATCTGATATGAACAGATTAAGTGGATTTTAGCATTTGATTTAAGCCGGGGACAATCCATTTAATAATTAATGTGGGTGACCTTCCATTCATTGTTGATTCTGCATACAACATGAATTAACACAACAGAACTGTTGGATCAATACGACACTCATCACTTGGGGCTGTGCCGCAGCCTCCTTCGTTGGTTTGCTGACATCCACAGAACAGTTTGTTTCGCTTTTCATTTTAAAACATTTTCACTTTGCAGCAAACAAAACACACAAAAAAAAATCTCCAGGGAGGTGCATTCGCCCCCTAAATGAATTTCCCCTCCTGTTCTTTTGATTACGAGGACGACGAAATTGTCTCGGTGGATCTGCCGCGCGCGATTCTGCCGACGATCTGCTGACGGTGACACACGTGTAAAGTATACACGCTGTAGCGTTCAGTCAACGTGAAAATAAGGACTTTTGACTCCTGACATGAACACGCCACAGTTAACATCAGACAAGTGCATGCACAAACACTGACGCTGATGAGACCGAGCCACCTCTGTCCCCTGTGCTGCCTATCAACAGAGACATCTGCGTGATTAAAGCCACAAACCTTTAGTGTGTGACTTATTAAAGTGCAATGCAATTAACCAGCCTGTCTCTTGGCTGACCAGCTTATGCACTCTCCTATGAAAGATGCTCAGCAGGCATGACTGACTGGCACAAGTCACGAGTGCAACTCCCATTGATGGATCCCAGCTGCTTTTCATCCTCATTTTACTGCTCCGTGTGCTCATTCATCACACGGCCTAGTCTTTAGTCTTGCTCGTGTTAATATACATTTGCATAATGGAAACCAGTCAACAGAAACGTTGCTCGGTGTTGCAATCTTGCGCGGAGCAGCAGAGAAGAATACCTGATAAGTCGAGGGGGGCTTCTATGTGTGTAACACGTCTGTACGCAATCAGCCCATTATCCCTTTTCTAAATTCAAGCTATGGGCTCATATACAATTTTTATGAGAATTCTACCAGCCACTCAGTCTATTTTTGTAATGGCTTCTGAAATATTTCCCAGAGCAAACTAATTTGGAGTGATCTAAATAATACAGGTGTAACTGGGTAACGGTGCCGTGCAGAGTGCCAATGAGATAAGCCCTATACTACATCGGCCATCCCTGTATGCTGCTGGGGGCATTAAGAGTCAGGCCTCATTAGACAGGTCATGATGTGCTGCATCATAGACACCATCTCCCCTGGTTTTAGCCACATGTGTCTGATATGTTAGGGACCAAGCTGAGAAGGAAATGACATGCCGGGGCACAAGTCTTAGACCCCGAATTGCATTTTCCAACCAGAAAAAAAACGTTGCGTTTTATTTTCTCCTTTGACAAATTATTCCGCTAGGAATAGAAGAAGATTTAACATAAAATAACTACACACCAGAAAGGCTGCTGTTCTTCGGCCATAGAACAAGGCCCTTTCCATGACAGTACATTAAAAACCTTATTCTAAGAATACACAAGCAAAATTATAATTTTTTTAAATTCCTGTAGTATTTATTGTATCTGTTAATGTGTTAATGTTCACTAAAATATGTTGTTTTCGAACAATCTTGCAACAACGACGGAATTATATTTTTGATCTTAGCAAATCAAAATGTATACAATTATACATGATAAAATTACATCAGTAAACAATAACAATACATCAGTAAATTACATTGAATTTTTAATTTTGGTGTTTTAAACACACAGACACACACCTCAGTACACACATTACGTACAATACATAACACTAAAGCCAAAAATCTCACCAGATCACTAGAGTCAGAGTTGTAATTATTCTAATACTAATAACAATAATAACAATAGTAATAATAATATTCATTATTAAACATACATTAAATAAAAAAATTAAATACAAATAATAAATGAACAAAATCCTAAAAAGTGAGTGAAGTTGGCATTGCAAGAAATGCTATTAAAATGATGTAAATCAGGCTAAAATAGAAATTAAGGGAAAACTAAATCAGGACTTCAATTAAAAACTACAGTATGATTTTAAAAGTATCCACACTCTGTTGTGCCCTCAGGTCTTCAGGACCGTTCCACAGTGGTGAGCTGTAGTAAGAGACCGACGCCTCACTGTGTGTGTCTTAGTTCCAGTGAATTAAAAAGATCCTGAATATCTCTTCCCTCCGCTGTACTGTACGTGCTCTGAACATCACATTTGTCTGTGCTCGATCGTGATTGGCGACACAGAACCTAGTCAGTGTTTCGTTTTAAAGTGTGATTTATTGTTTTAAGTCGAGTTGGCATCGTACCTTTACCGAGGTCATAAAGCCCGCGCGCGTGTTTGTTGTAGCTTTTATGGCAATCTCAGTAATGCTGACAGCACGAAGCGCAGCCAAAAGGCAGCAAGTAGAGTGTCGTACACGTGATCTCAGTAAAAAATGTACTCACATTTACCATCTTGTCTTAAAGTTTTAAAAAACACCTTTTAATACACTTCAGTGATTAGAAATGTCAGCTAAAGATTAAGTTCACAATCCGCCAACCTGGACACTCTGTGACTACTTAGGTTATGGACGTTAGCTGCTCAAGTCATTTGTGAATTAAAGTTCAGATTTCTCAGGGGACTCTAAGAAACTTCCTGCTTTAAAGGGAAAATAAGTAGTTTATAGTGCCATCTAGAGGAGAGGCTGAAATTTACAACAAAGACCTGCTGCTCTGCTCACCCCCTCCCTTCCCTGAGCGCCACGGTATCCTCAGCTGGTCAAATGTCGTCCTCGTCGTCTTTCTCCGTGTCAGCAGATGAGGTTTGTGAGGCGAGGGAGAGGGCGGAGCTACCGCGGCCGTAGCAGACGAAGCGGAGAGAGAGGAGGCGGGACTTCTGCTACAAGTAAAGAGACGCTTGTTTTGTTCTCTCGCGTTTGTCCTTACAGGCTCCGGTAGAAACATGGCGTCTCGCTGCTAACAGTGGCTATGCAACCGCGGTCCGCGGTCATGTTATTTAACATGACTTTTTGAAACACTACGAAAATGAAACAAAAACTATTATACAGCGACTAGACAATGCAGGAGCACATAATATGTATAAAAAAGTGGATTTTGGGTTATATAAACCCATAAATACTACATATTGTACCTTTAAGCCCTGTGGCTTTTCCTTTTGCATATGATTCCCAGAGCTGAGAGTGAAGATTGACAAGGGGGACAGAAGACTGACGCGAAATATTCGTGTCACGTTCAAGTTTGCCGCGTTCTCGAGAGAAGCCTCAACCTCTGCCGCACAATAGATTGTACCCCTCTGATAATATATTGTATTAAAAATAGAAAAACAGTCCGAGCTGAGCTCAAATCATCATTTGATTACTTGCACAATCACGCGATCGCTCTCATACAGATCGACCTGATTTATGTCTTCAATTGACTCTTGGCCGTCTGAGGTCAAATTAAAGTGGAGACACCGACTGTGAGGAAAACACATCAGTCAACAAGAAATTAAATCAATCAGCAGAAAATTATCTGGCAACTATTTTTTGATAAGTGATTAATTGGTCGGGTCATTTATTCATTCTCCCATCAAAATATTCATTGGTTAGTTTTCCTAATAATAATAATAATAATAACAATAATAATAATAATGATTTAAAAACACCCCAAGGTCACCTTACAAGGCAAAGTTATACAACACAATATACGATAGAGCAATAAAACAAGAGTAATAAACAATATACTACACAACAGAGTAATAAAAAAACAAAACAAGTTAACAATGTGTAAAATCAGTTTTCCATACATCATTTTAAATTGAATATGGTTGACTTTCATCTTCTCATTTCTTCACTTTCAAAGTATAATTATTATATTATAAATGTAATATTAACACAGAATTGTTCTGTGGAGTCACAATAAATGCTTGTGCGTTTTTGCTCGGTTACATTGTGCTTTGTTGCGTGATCATAATATTGGTTCGTTTCACTTCCGTCAAGCTCAAAGATTGATAGTCGTCGTGCGAACCGCTGCACAGGGGCCTTCGTGGCGTTTTCTCGAGACACAACAGCGAGTACGAGTATGATTTCCACTCTAAGATTGAGGCACCTGGGAAAAACGCTGTGCGTCGTTTAACAGGAGCTTAATTCTGGCCACATGGTTTATTCATGTGGCGACCGCCGATATCACGACTCTCATAAATCACACAGTGCGGCATGCTGGACGTCCACGCGCTCGGGCAGGGCTCACTAATCTCAACACCATCTTTCATCTGAATAACCTTGCCTTACCGCAGGGCAGCCCAACACCAGACACAGGCCATTGGAGGGAGGCTCTGCTTGTACCTTTATTTCTTTTTTTATTCTGAGCACAAAGACTTTGTGCAGCCCGTCAGGGCAGACACAAACACTGTCCGGCGTGCTCCCCGGTCTGCAGTCTGCTGTCCACTCTCAACCACAGGAAATAATGACAAAATTCTTCACGGACATCAGATGAAGTAATCCAGCCTAACATTAGCTCGATGCATGTGGAATCAGACAAACAGAGGAGCAGAGCAGGGGGGAGCCGGTCGAGCCATCTGCTCTGAAGTGCTTCAAAGAAAGACATTTTTAAACTAATATGAGAGAGCGCGATCATCAAATATAGATAATACAATACAGCACATGCAACATTGCTCTAAATCTTTTTTCAACTGTCAAACATAAGTTTCTTTTGTAATTAATTGGATTCTTAGTCACATAAGATGCACCTAATCTACAATCAAAAAACATGTCACCAATTATCAGCTTTAGGCCCAAATTCTCTCCGAGAAAACTAATTAGAGCGAAATCACCACTTTATGGACCAAAATAACAATGAGCCGGATGTCACATTGCTCTGCCTGCTGCTTAGAATAGTCACTATATTTCACCCCATGCTTCTCATAGCCAACCGCAGGCATCATATTGACAGTTGACAGCCAAATGTGTTGCAGTGCCCTCTGTGCTACGTCTGTCCTCTCTGGCCCCCTGCTTTCACCATTTCGGAGACGGTGGTCAGGCTCCTCCGCGCACCAGTAAAGCTTCTCCTTCCCACACAGACAATTAACCGCCCAGTGACTGATTGCGAGTAATGAGAGCTGCTGGAGAACAGTTGGACATCTTAGGGCGAATTAATGTGCGAATATTAGCCTGTTGAACCTTCTGCCGTCTCCCACCAGGACGTTTTAGAGGAGAGGAAAACTTCACCGATCTACATGTCTGTCTGCAGCTCCGTGGTCAAGGAAGCACAGTGGAACGATCCTGCACACTAAGCGGGCTGAATAGTCGTCACCGTATTTTATAAAGTTACAGCTTTCTGCAGAGCTGTGGTCATACTCGGCAGAGGTGCAAACGCAAAAAAAAACCAAATGTAAACGGTGGAGGGAAGACGGCACTGAAAAGGCGAGCGGGAACGTTATAGCTGAGCAGTTCGCCATGAAATGCTGAAACAACAGCACGGCTGCCAGGGCAATTTTACACCCCAATAATTTCACACCTCAGCCACCGACTTCTTCCAACTCTAAACCTTGTGTCTTCTTTGTGTCTTAATTTATTTTGTGTCAATGTCCAAGATGTGAGAAGCCAAGCAGTGAGAAACCCCGTCCCAAATGTCGCAGGGTAAGCGGTGTGTGAAGCAGACAAGAGGCGGGCAAAGAAGTGAAAAAAGCCCACCGCGCCTGGATACACCTCACTCTGCACGCAGACAAATCTGTGAGGTCTCACCGCAGGCTACTGATCTTTATATTCATCCCACGCTGGGAAAATATACGACATGTAGAAACCACCAGATGTGGTGGAAGACGTTGTCTCTCATCGTTTACTAAAGCGTTTAATGGCCCCCGTGCCTGATTATTGATCATTACATTATGGTTAGTTTCCTCATACAGTAGTAGGGGTGTTTCTCGAGCTAGAGGCTACGGCCCCTTGAAGGCGGTGCAAGATTTAATGAGAGAGATAAAACACAAATGATTGTATTTTCTCCCATCGTTGACATATTATTAACCTTTAAGTAATTGTAACAACTGCTGAAATCTGTGGAACTCCAAACTAGATATTTCAATATCTTAAAACCACCGGACAAGGATTCATCCTAATTATAAAAGCTATTTGCAGCTTTCCCGGTCAGACACACTTTCCCCTCTGAAATATACTGGAGTGGAGTGGAAGTGTATAGCACAGGCAGACCGTACGTGCAATTAGTCTCTTCTCAACACCAGTGTACTGTAGTTTTTGGTCATTTAATCAATCAAGCAGAGGCCAAACTTCACTATCTGCTGTTAATGGTATGAAGCCGTGGGATCTCCTACGAGAAAAATGTGTGTATGGATAAGTGGGATTTCTTTCAGATGAAAAATGCCCAATTAAAATAAAAGACTTTATCTTCCACTGAAAGCTGCAATATATCCGACATCTCGCTCTAGATCAGCGGTTGACTCGCTCAGCTATCACAGCAGCACATTAACCTTTTGGATCACTGGTCAATGACGAGTGATGTGCCGTCATGATTATGAATCCTGAAAATGAATTCAAAATATACCCTCATTCACTGTGTGTTAAACCTGCCCACGGTGCAACCAGGTGATCGGAGTTTGGTAAAAAATGAGAACTCCATCGACCAGATTAGCGTTAAAGATTTATGCCCAATATTTGCCACCGTGACCTTTTAAATGCCCTTGAAACCACTCGAGCACAATACAGTACGTCTACTTTGACTGAATGCATTAAAAAAAAAAATGAACGACAAGCAGAGTGTGCGTGGCTTTTTATTCCGTCTGCCTGATAAACACATGCAGAAAATGCCTATTGTCATCACTGTTGTGACAGACTGCGTTCAGAGTCATTAGGAATTTGTTTGTACAGTCATTAGGACGCTGAATATCCACCGGGCTTCACAAACAATGTGCAGATGTGTCTTCTTTATAAATCATGTGCTTCATTAGAGTTGTTCACATTGTTAAAAACTCACTGTATGTCTCTATTTCTCTGTCATTGGTAATATGGGCTGGTGTGTAATCCCGTCATATATCACGATGGTATTAAAACCCACAATGCAATCCAACATGCAAAGCACAATCATTAGCCTGCAGGCTGAGTGGTAGGAAAACAACACTGCATTCATATTTGCCATCCCAGCATAAACACTGCCCTGTGTTGTAACGTATAGCACATACAGACCTTTTCTCTCGACAGCTTCTTTCCGACATGCACTCAACTCCACGGATCCTTTGGAGATTGTCCAGCAAGGCTGTACAGCAGGTGTGAATGCAAATGGATGCAAAAAGTTACTTTGGTGATTCTCTGGAGATTAACCTTCCAGCTCCCTTGCATAATCTCTGGTTAACGTCTGGGGTGAGATCGTGTGTGAGAACTGAGCAACAGAAACTCCAGCAAATCCGAAGTAAATGGGCCCTGCCATCTTGCAGAATCAGACTGTGTGCTACCCTCGTCTGGATCCTTTGGAGATTCTGCTGCTGTTGTGGATACATCTCTCAACCCAATGTCCTGCTGTTTGCATCAAATGCGAGTGCAAGATTCTGGAGAGTGTCCTCACCATACACGGTGGTGCAGTGGCTATTATTGCTCCCTTACATCAAGGAGGTCTCTAGTAGGGATCAAGTGCCTTGCAAGTTCTCCCTGTGTGCACATGAGTTCTCTCCAGGTGCTTTACTACTACTACTACTACTTAAATTGACCATAGGTGTGAATGTGAGCGTGAATGTCCTTTCTCTCTCCCTTTCTCTCCCCCATTTTTCCTTTCACCCCAACCGGTCGAGGCAGATGGCTGCACATCTTTGAGTCTGGTTCTGTCAGAGATTTCTTCATCTGTTAAAAGAGAGTTTTTTTTTCTCTCCACTGATGCCTAGTGTTTTGGTCATTGTGTGAATTGTTGGTTTTCTCTGCTCTGCATGATGTTGTATACTGTATGTACAGTGCCTTGAGATGATGTACTGTGTGTTGTGATTTGGCGCTATAAAATGGAATTGAATTGAATTGAATTGAATAGTTGTTTATCTCTGTATGTTGGCCCTGCGATAAACTGGCGACCTGTCCAGGGTTTGTCCTACATCAGCTGGGATTGGCTCCAACCCTCCGCAACCCTCGTGTGGAGGATAACGCAGCAGACAATGAATGACTGTTCCCATTTCGAGGACAACAGAGGTAGGGCTGTAATCAACCAAAGAAACTCTTTGGTCGACTAAAGCCCTGAAATTTCGACTAGAAATCGACTAATCGGGAGAGGGGTGGGCTTTTTTAATTTGAAAAGAGCCGCATGGGTGCTTTGCGGGACGCTGTCGCTGTTGCGAGTGAGTGCGCCTGCAGTTATAAAACCAAATCAACGATTATTAGACTAAAACATTGAAATATGCTAATAATTTGTATATGTTCATACTGAAAACGGACGGCGCAACCTTAGCTTACCGCTTTTAAATGATATGCCATGTTTGTGGTAGAGCTGTGAAAAGCAAACTGTTGCTTGCAAAGTTTGAGTTCCACTTTTTTTTACTGTCATCTACTTTTGAAAAATGCTGCCACACTGCTGATGTCTTTGACATGGATGAGACAGGAGGACTAAAATTCACGTCTAATAAATGACAACGCTAATCTGTGTCTGTCTCTCATGAGCCACGGAGCGACAACAGCCCACTGGGCTGGACTAAACCAAAATAAGTGGAAAACAAGGGGGGTGTTCTCTGAAGACAGGCCGTTACCTGTGAAAAACGGGTGCTTTAAAACACCCCTATAAGAATCCTAATGAAATTCACCATAAAAAAATAATAATAATAAAAATAAAAAAAATTAGTCGACCAGTCACAATTTTGGTCGAGCCAGAGCGCGTCGACCAATTAGTCGACCGGTCGACTTTGACTTTACAGCCCTAAACAGAGGATAAAGCATGACATATTAGAGCGGACACGGGTGCAACCGAAAACGGGTAATGTCCAATAGAAGTGACGTCTGCTGGTTTAAAAACATAAACATGGCGCGAGCCAAGCTGGCATTCTCAAGATTTAAAAAAAAACGGAGTTCACCCACTTGATCCACACTGCACAAATCTGCAGAAGCTTAACCAGAGTTCATGTCTGAAATGTCCAACCTTTCCTTTCTGCTCTTTCAGCGACTGCTCTGTTATTCTCTGCCTGCTCTCAGGATTATGCCAGGTAGAACTCACTGGTCCCTGCTTCTGACCTTTTGCCCTCTGGACAGGATCTGAGTGGTCAAACAATGTCTGTGAGAGGCCAAAGAAGCTGGGACTCTCAGCAGGCTGGCGCATAATACACCTATGTTGCATCTATTTTGCACCTAATTGCGTTCAATAATGTGCTCCGTTTTCCTGTCCTGACTGCTGGCCATTGATCACAAGCCATGTTCCTGGGCGCTGATGAAACACCACAGCTTTATGTTATAGCGCTCAAAGCACTGCACTGATAGCATAACGATCAATCACCAGACACTGGAAACAGTCCAGAGTGCCTGAGAACTGATCAGACAGGATATGTAGGTATGGAACGACAAGGAAAGAGCAGAGTGTGAACTGAGAATGTGAGATGTGGCAGCGATGCGTTATGTGTTCAATCACGGAGACGCGCGAGTAAATATTTATGTGTCGGAAAGTTCCTTTTCGCAGAAATCAGGTGTTCTGTGATTATATCATTTCATCCGGATAAACACATCGATACAAACCCATACACGGAAAACACAGTGTGAAAAAAAAAAAAAAAAAACTGTCTGTGATGAGGTTCCTCTCTGAAAGCTGCCAGAGGCAAAGTATCACACTAACAGGCATCACACTATTAATAGACAGTTGAGAGAGAGTGAAGTGTTGGTCGACTTTTATCGTCAGTCACATGCATGACAGCCAAAAGTGACGCTACCGACGTCTTTCGCATTCCTGCGATATTAAGATGTGATAGAGCTGCGACTAACAATTATTTTCCTAATCGATTCTCGATTAATCGTTTGGTCCATAAAATGTCAGAAAATGTTAAAAAAAAACGTTGATCAGTGTTAGTCAAACCTGGAAATGACTATGTTCTCGAATGTTTTGTTTTTGTCCACAAACCAAAATGATTCAGTTGTAATGATTTCTTTGTTATGTGGAGCAAAGTAACAAAGAAAATATTCACATTTAAGAAGCTAAAACAATCAGAAATCTGGTTTTAATGAGGAAAAAATCGACAGTGAATGTTGTTGTTTCAGCTCTAAAATGTAATAAAGACCACATTAGCCATGTCTGTGATATCCAGGACTCACTGTTGCACCTTTCATTAAAAAAAAAAAAAAACTTGTGGCCTGGAGAAATCACGCTCAGCTCACTGTTTCACACTAATTGCCTGTTCTCTATAGAATGATGTTGAACTTTTCCAAATTAATTTTTACTTTCTAAAAGTTCACACAGTCCGTCTCTTTTGCTACAGCACATGAAATTAAATGTTGGATGACATATAGTTTTACACTGGAGGAGACTGTCTAAGACGTTTAAAGAGAAAAGAGGGAGTGGCTGAAGTGCTGAAAAGTTGTCAAATTATCATCAAATGTACATACTTAGCATGTTTCTGAGAGGACCACATTTTTTGCTCAGTCTGAATAAGTAAATTAACTTCTCGGTAATACAATCCAGTCGGACTCACCGAGTTAATTATGTGTACAAAGCATATACTTGAGATGAAGAGTGGATTTCTGCTGTCTAAGGCATAATAATGTGTAATAGCCTTATCAACAGAGCACACCGCATGCCAACACGCGGACATCTTATCAGCGCTCCGCATTTCCTGTATCTCTGGTGGAGGGAAAAAAAAAAATGTGTCATGTGGTTCCCTGCACTGTAACTGACAGCCTACTCATGTCAAAAGACTCAGGCTTCATGGCAACAGTCCTTTCACAAGACAAGGAAAGGGAGGGGGGTTAAAAAAAAAAAGAGAAAGAAAAAAAAAAAAGTGGCAGGTGAAAGCAGACGCCTCAGCAGTATTTGCAAAAAGTCACCAGATTCCCACAAGGGACATGCTTGTCATTAAAACAAACAAGGAAAGAACTGATGTGTGCATTAATCAGAGCATGGAGAAGCATCATCGGTGAGCTGGTCTGAGGCATTTCTCCCCGGGAGTGAATACACCTGAGGGAGGGGGGATTATCGCAGCTCCATGCTGGAGCTCCTGTATCTGAAATCTGCCTGAGCTCATCCTTTCTGCTCCTCGCTAAGAGGCTGCGGCTGGATATCAGACTCGGGCAATCTATTCCCCCTGCAGACTGTTGGCTGACCAAACATCAATGCCACACATTGTCGAATTATTAATTAAATGCATGCAAGCACAATCAGGTGCAGACCTTTTTCAGACCTATGGGAATACTAATACAGAAGTAAAGCTGAATTTAAATGTCTTCTTCCTTTTCAATGCCAGCTAGATAAGCTGTTTTATGGACAAAATCTTGTGGCCTTGAGTTTTTTTAGCCTCACTTTGCATTTTTTTGGGAGGGATGCAGAACACGTGCAATCTCAATAATCCAGACTCATAAACAGACCGGCTGTTTACAGACCAACAATTCAGTCAAGAAGCATAAATGTGTTCATATGGACAAGCAGAAGATAAGATGTGGGTGTATGTATGCGTTGCATTACTGTATATCATTTTCATTGCGTCTCCATAGATGTGCAAAATGTAAATGTCACAGCTTTCAAAAGTAAACCAAAGTCCAGGTCCTGCCTCTGTATATTTCATTAACTTTAGTTAATGCAGTTGCTGTGGCTCCGGGGTATTTGCTCGACGCTGAATGCACTTTTGCTGAAATAATAAGATCTATCAGTCAGTGTGGAGCAAAAACAGCTTCATTTGCAGAATAAAGGTCATTGGAGCTGTAACTTTTGTGGGACTCTGACTCCAGCGACGGAATAAACTCTTGCCTTGGTATATTACACTGATGCTGAAGTGTTCACATGTAGTTTTCAAAGCTGGTGTCAACTTTCTAATGCTGAGCCGACTATTGCGATTTACCTTCATGAACTGAACCCAACCCACTTACCCATCAGAACACTGAAAGCAGTGTATTTGCCGATACTGCTGACCTGTGGGAAGTCTATTATTAAGCCTCCTCGAGTTAAAAATATAAAAATGTGTTAAATGCATTTAACAATTTTCAAAAATGAACGAGAGTGTCCTCTAAATCAAGCAAAACTGTGTATTGCACTTGCCACGATTATCTCATATATTCTTTCATTAATCCTAATCTACACTCTGAATGGATATGTGAAATCAAATTCCTACCATTGAAAGCAATTTCTCCCCGGCTGCCAATAGAATGTATCCTTGTGAAGTGAGTAAGCGCTCAGCCTTCCACAGCCACACACTTTCATTAATCAGCACTAATTAAATGTATTGATTGAGGCAAACATCGGGATTTCCAGCTGAAAGGGTTTACTAGACTGTAAAGTGCACACACACACACAAAAAAAACAACAAACAACAAACGCAAGAGCCACTCGTGTGTCCTTGAAAGAGACGTTCGCTCGGAAAGAGACTCAGAAAATGAGACAAAGATGTGTCTGCATGCTCACTGCTCATTAAACAAAATGTCTGATTTCATCTCAATCACAGTAACGTTCTTGGCTTCACTGATCCTGGACTGAGAGTCAGTTTGGTTTTCTGGTAACATGACCTCTAAAAAAACAAGTTCCTTCAAACACCTGGAACTGACCGACCCTATAGATCACAATAGACCAAAAAAAAGATGTTGAAAAGCCCACTGAAGTGCATAATAGATCATAACATACTGATAGATCATAACATACTGAACGCACTCTATGTGCACGAAGTAGCCTATAAATGAAAATATATTCATTAATCAATATTAATGCAAATTCATGTTTTTGTTCATTTACATAATAGCATATATAGATTATTATCATGTACACGATAATGGTCAATAACAACGTCCAAAGTCACGACTGGCTTGTATTACACTGATCATGTAATACAAAGCAAACGGTAATCATAAGCTAAATGTGAGTTTGCAATGACGCTGTGCGTTATTATTTATAAATGAAAAGACCCTATGCTTGCATGTTGTTGTGGGGGACAAAGAACAAAGGAAGTTGAAATGGTTTTAGTTATTGAATGACGTAAATGTGTGTCAATATGAAGCCCCCCCCCCCCCCCCCACACACAAAAAAAAAAAGGAAACAAGGCAAATACAGAATAGAGAATATTGCACGGCTGCAGTGATGATGACGTGCATTCATAAAAAAAATTGCCTTAACAAAGTCCCTTTAATGCCCGGGAACCCATTTCATAATCCATAATGCAACTTCAACCAGGCAAAACAGTAGTAATGACTGCAAGGCACCACTTGTTTCATAAATGTGTTTGTGTGCGCGTGTGCTGTATGTGCATGTGTACGTGCATGTGTGTGTGTATGTGCATGTGTGTGTGAGAGAGTCAGTCCTTTAATAAAAATCATTGATTCTACAAAAAGGGGCCTCCTGGTCTGTTTATTATTCCACAAAACAAATCAACAGCAGTAATGATTTCATTATTAAACCATGGTGCAGATCTAGCTCATCGACTTATAGGCGAATGCAACTTTAATCAGCCGCTTTAGCCTGCGCTCTGTTGCCATCTAGTGGTCACAGCATGGCACAACATCCCAAAATGTGATCTTGGACGGAGTCAAAAAAATGTCCGTCACTGCAGTTAGGTTCATTTTTGACTTTTAAAAGGAATGAAAACATTAGAAATCCTTGTTTAATAAATAATAATATAGCACTGCAGTTACACAGGCACATGCTTACACTGATGTCAAATGTTTATCATGAGAAATTAGATGGTAATTAACTTCAGAGAAAAATACATATTTCAACAACTTATTCTAAAGCGGCTTGTGACATGTTTTGAAGTAGTTGTCACCATAACCAAGAAATGCCATAAGCCGAACCACAATTCACCATCATTCACATTTTAAAGGACTACAGGTCCTTAAAGAGAGACAAAAGTCTGTTTATACCAGATAAAAAGGTCATAAAGAGCCAACAAAGACCGAGTGTACACACACACACACACACACACACACACACACACACACACACACTTAGCAGCAGTATATTATAAAACTCCTGTGGATGATCGAGTCGTTTTCTTTGGCACAGCTCGCACATTTCCACGCGATAGATTCGCCAATAGCCTAATTAAATAGAAAGCGCAATTTGTCACATCCACCAGGCAACAGCAGCTCACCCAGATGCCAAAAGACTGCGCCCCAACTTACCGCACCACACCACACAAAATACAACAACAAACAATGTAAAATTTAAAAAAAAATAACACGAGTCTCTTTTCCTCAAAGCTGTCCATCATCACACACCACAGACAAAGACACGCTCCGTGGATGTGACATGTGTGCAGCAGCAGCAGCAGCATCATCTGTCGATTAACTCAAATCCTTTAAAAAAATAAAATAAAATAAAAACATTTATTATTATTATTAAACTCACCCGTCAGCAGATTTAAAGTTATCGCCCTCGAGTATATGAGGAGAAAAGCAGCGGCTCCTCCGCGTGTTTATTCGGCGTCAAAGTGAACGTGCAGGTGTAGTTTTGCAGGAGTTCAGTCCAGCAGCTTTAAAGTGAGCAGCTGAGAGAAGAGAAGAGCAGCAGCAGCAGCAGCCGAGGCTTCCTCCCTCCTCTCTCTCTGTGTCTCTCTCTCTCTCCTCTCCCTCACTGTGGGTGAAGCGCGGCCCACTTTAAACTCTGATGACGTCATGGACACTGAGGCTGGTGCTGAGAACCACCCACCTACCCAACCTGACCACCACCAATAATACAATAATACTGATTAAAAACAGTAACTAGAGGTCAGATTTCACATCACAAAGTGCTTCTCAATAACAAACAGAGGTCATAGAAAAATCAGCAGCATGAATGAAGTCACAGAAAAGAGGTAATATTGGAAGAAACTGAAAATACTACTCTTAGAATGCCTTTTATTATTATATTATCTTGTATTTTATTCTATTTTTATGTTAGGTGACCTTGAGTGTCAGAAAGGCGCCAACAAATAAAATGTATTATTATTATTATAAGACTTTCACATGTAGTTTGGATAAAAGTCATCATTTAAAGTTTGCAGGTTTACAATGTGAAGCAAAAGCTCACTTCATATGAATATATAAAAGGAGCAGTTCAGTTGACTTCACAAATTAAATAATGAATATGATAAAAATTACATTCTGTCTAGTATGTGTCCACCATATGGCGTGTTTCCGCCCAGTGGAACGGTTCAGTTCGGTTCAGTACGGTACGTATTAATATTCCATTAGGAATAGTACCAAAAATAACCGGCCTCAACTGTTCCATTTTTTCGGCACCTTGGCATTGGGCTACCAGAGTAACGCTTTTCTTTGACTTTTCTTTGACTTGGTGGCCCAGTAAAAAAAAAAATATCCAAGAGCCCGAATACACTTGATTGAAGTGGTAACAAACCCTCTCCTCTCCCACATTCTCAGACATTAAAAATCTGCTGCACTGGAAAATTAAAAGCACACAGTAAGAAAAGGTGTTGAAGTAAGTAGTTTATAGTGCCATCTAGAGGAGAGGCTGAAATTTACAACAAAGAACTGCTCCTCTGCTCACCCCCTCCCTTCCCTGAGCGCTACGGTATCCTCGGCCGGTCAAATGTCGTCCTCGTCGTCTTTCTCCGTGTCAGCAGATGAGGTTCGTGAGGTGAGGGAGAGGGCGGAGCTACCGCGGCCGTAGCAGACGAAGCGGAGAGAGAGAGGAGGCGGGACTTCCGCTACAAGTAAAGCGACGTGTGATTTGTTCTCTCGCGTTTGTCCTTACAGGCTCCGGTAGAAACATGGCGTCTCTCTGCTAACAGTGGCTATGCGACCGCGGCCCGCGACCATGTTATTTTACATGACTTTTTGAAACACTACGAAAATGAAACAAAAACAATTATGCAGCGACTAGACAATGCAGGAGCACATAATATGTATAAAAAAAGTGGATTTTGGGTTATATAAACCCATAAATACTACACAGTGTCCCTTTAAGAGGAAAAATCTGATCTTTACCATCAGTCCATATGTACACAATCCACCTACCAAGTTATGCAGTCGAAACGCAGCCGGACCAAGGCTTTTACCATTCCAAACCAAACTGTACCATGGTGGAATCGTGGCTATAGTTCCCTGACGTGCTGAGGAAAGGGAGGGGTGAGCAGACGAGTTCTCCATTCTGTTGCAATCTGCACTTTCACCACTAGATGCCACTGATTTTTTACACACTGCTCCTTTACAATCTTTCGATCGTGGCCTGGGGGATGTTGCCCCGTTCCTCCTGCAGAGCCACTTGAAGTTGGCGGCCGTTCTGGGGAACTGGAACTGGAACTGGAACTGGAACCCGCTGGCGGACACGCCTATCCAGAACATCTCAAAGGTGTTCGATAGGTGACATGTCTGGTGAATATGGCATCATTCAGTTGTGTTGCCACAGCTGTAACGCTCAACCCAGCACTCAGCATGCCAATGGCACGCTCCCTCATGATTTGTGACATCTGTGGCATATTGACAAGTGACAAAAGTCCACATTTTGGTGTGCCCTTTTACTGACCAGACCATAAGGAGTGTCTTTGTACTGGATGACTCTCGTGAGTTGAAATACTCAATCTGAGCTTGTAGTCAATAGGAGTGGCCAAGTGACATCGGACTACTGGGTTTGAGCAAAACAAATCATTCCATAAACAAATGCATCAAGAATCTGAGCAAATGTCATGACATTCTATTTTTGTTCACCATATAAACGTTTGTGCGTTTATATTTTTGTTGAGTATATATATGTGGTGGACTGTGGACATCCCTAAATACCCACTAACACCTCTATTACAGCTTTGACAGGTAGCTGCAATATTCAGAAATAAATGAGGTACAAAGTGTGCAGGTGGGAAAATATGACCTGGAACATTGTAATTATTGTAATTAAATCTTACTTTCAACGAGATAAACTCTTCAGTTCTGCTTTAAACCAGTAAATGGATCAGTAAAGGGTAGTAAATCAGGTACAATCAAGTTTTTCTTCAACATTTAGGTGATTCTCTCTAAATCCACCTGTACTGGCATTTCCACATCTGCTTACTGTACTGACAGATTTCTGCTCCATTTAAGATATGAAGTTGATTGACAGCACGGGGAGCTTTTCATTTGTGAACCTGAGGGAAGTTTCTAATCTTGGCATCACTAAAAAATATATATATCTTGCAATCCTGTTGTTTCCAAGGACAGACAAGACTTTTGATTTTCCACATGGAGGATTTAGAACCTAGCACCATTTCAGTGACATTTAACAGAGGTTTGTTTCTCGGTGGGGGGTGAGGAGGTGTTGTGTGTTGCGGACAGACCTTTTCAGCGAAATGTTCCTTCTTTGATAAATGATTATTTTTTGACTTGAAAAATAAGTTCCAGTCTGGCGGGACACGTTTTTCTTGAGGGAAGCGAATCTAGTGAAAAGGCCAGAGAGGACGACGACGACGACAACAGCAGCAACAACATCGCTCGAAAAAAACAAGTGTTGTCTTTGGTTTATTTTAATCCCCGTCTTCTCATTAGACAAATAAAAACAGCACCGACGAGCCAGATTTCTGCATTGCGTGACATCTGCCATCATTACACTTAACATAGGCGCTGCGGTGAGTCCATCCCACCCACACAGTCCCGCTGCAGCACAAACTCACCAGAGTAGCAAATGTATATTCAGCCGCTGCGTTTACAGTAATATTTTCTGAAAGATTAGGTCCATCTGTTCTTAAAATAGTGTTTTGTGAAGAGGAACATTTGAATAAATACATGGGGTTTTTTTGGACTAGGGCTGGAAAACAAGACATTTCATGAGATTTAGTGACAATAAGAAACTCTCATTCACTCATCGTCTACTGCCGCCATATGAGGGTCACTGGGGTCACAGGTGCCAATCCCACACAGGGCCACATAGAGACAAATAACCATTCACTCTCACATTCACACCTATGGTCAATTTAGAGTGTCTAATTTGCCTAATCCACAAATCTGAATGTTTTTGGACTATGGGAGGAAACTGGGAGGAGACGGGGTTGCATAGGCAAGAGTGCTAACCAGAGGCGATTCTAGAGTCTGTAGGGGCCCTAAGCAAAATTTCCCAGGGGGCCCTTCCGACAGTGTTCATCAGCATTATGTTATAAATAATCTGACATCAACGAAAAATGTATGAGTTAATTTTTTTTTTTTTTTTTTTTCCGAAATGAATGAAATAACATTTGGAAAAACCTTGTAATTAAAAAAGTATGTGAAACTATAAATGTAAAGGACAATAAAATACTGTAAATAGCTTTTAAAAAACTATATAAACTTAGTAAAAAATATACATTACAATGTAAAGAACCCACATTATAAAACAATGTAAATACATAGAACAATAAAATACTGTAAATAACTGAAAAAACACATATATAAACTGAGTAAAAAAGATATGCATTACACTGTTAATAATCCTCTTCATTTTCCAACTTGCAGAACGATAACTTCACACAGGTTAACGTGAGGTGGGGCCCCTTTAGGGAGGTTTCCTACTGAGATGTCATTGCAAATCGCCCATTGTTTTTTAAGGGGTACGGGGAGGCGGCTGGTCACTGCACACTTGAGTAAAAACAGCCTTTATACTCCGATTGTCGGGGGCCCCCTATCAGCTCGGGGCCCCAAGCAGTTGCCTGCCTTGCCTGTTCACAAGCTGCGTCTCTGGTGCTAACCACTACACCAGGGGTCTGCAACCTTTAGAATAAAGAGAGCCATTTATGTCCCCTCTCCACCCAGATAAAATTAATCTGGAGCCGCAAAACCTATTTGATCCTTAAAATTAAGATAAAATCAAATTTTTTAAAACATATATATATGTACTATATTTAAAGCATTACAGTGTGTCGCAAGTTGATACCCAACCTCTAAAGTGCATAAAAAAGATAGCCCGGACTCCAAATGTGAACGTCTTCATGTACACATTACTTTAATGGCTTTTGGGGGAGGTTTTTCAATTGGATGTGATGGACAAAATATCAAAAACACTTTTATTTATGCCTTTAACTTGACAAAAAAAAGTGTGAAAAACATGATACGTTTTTTCTTCAAAGCTAGAAGGAGCCACTACCGAGGGGCTGAAGAGCCACATGAGGCTCTAGAGCCGCAGGTTGCAGACCCCTGCACTACACCAACCGTGTGGCCCACAATAAGAAACATATAGATGTATGTCATATCTGTCACTGACAAGTATTGGTTTAAAATGCACAGTAAGTTTTCCACCTCAGGCTCTGAGCTGTAGCACAATATTCAATTTAAATCTAAATAATGGATCCTACGATTAAGCGCCAGGTTTAAGCTCTAATTTGAGTAGATTTATATGGATGTACAAAGTAATGATAATGAAGGAGATGCAGCTCTGGCACCTTCACAATTAATTGGACACATGGACAATAATTGGACTATGTTTCAACATTCGTTTTTTGCACAAAAACAAACAAACTCGAGGTGAAGAAGTAACTGAGAGTTGCTGTTTAAACTGAGCTGAAGTTAAAGAAGACACAGCCCGGCTGTCGGCGTTTTAGACGAGGTGTTGTATGAACACGTTTACCATTGGGTAAAAGAAACACATAAGATGGTCATATACATACAGATTGTGTTCTCGTCTCTGTACGGTGTTGCTCTAATCCCATTTCAGAGTAAAGCAGATGACCATGAGATGACTATACACCCGGGTGGGATAAAAAATAAACCTGGATACTGAAGCGTGTAAAGACCATCCTGTCTGATAAAAGGCTGTGGAACCATGCTGGCCCCATAAAGACCTAATGCTCTATGTGGAGACTTGCACTGCATTAAACAGAACCCTGCATGTTACTGGGTATCATTAAGTCACCTATTTGAAGTTCATAAAGTGCAGCCTCTCTGCACTTTAAACAGTTAAATACACCATTAAAGTTGTTCACATTAATGTCAGATGGCGGATAAAATAAAGTATAATCGACAGTTTGATTTGGCGCTGGTGTAATTTGACTTTTTGCGTTTAATTTATAATCTTTAACCCCGAGAAACACAGAGCATTTCGGCTGATTTTTTCCATCACTATGTTTAAGCATACAGTATATGCACAGGGTATAGTAATGTGCAACAAAGAGTGTCTTATATCCTTTTTTTTTTGCATAATTTAGGCAATCTGATGGAAAAAAAATATATAATAATTTTCACCAACTATATAAACAGGCTCGTTTTTATAAATAAAAAGAAAAGAAAAACTGTCTTGTGACTTCTGCACAATTATATCACTACTAAAATATACAATATAAAAGGAATCATAATTTTGACTTAAGAAGGCATATTTTAAAGCCTCAATATGCAACCTATAAACACACATCCCCAGGATGTCCATATATGGAGTTGTGTATTATTCCCACTGCAAATTACCATGGGTGCACCTGCGGTACTGACCCGTGCCACATGAGCACTAAGGGTTAATATCCATTCGCATCCACACTAGCAGTAGTCAATGAAACAAGGCAAATTTTACACATATCTGATAATAAAATAGGAGGTTGTTTTTTTACCTGAAGAGACACTCAATGTTAAAGGTGCATTATGTAATAAATCTAAAGCAACTGGTCATAAAATCCTCCTAATATGTCACAGAGACTCAGGAATAATGTTCATATAACAAACTGAACTCACCAACAACAACAGCACAGCCAAAATATTTGCATTAAAAAAAATTTGCAGACCGCAAAACATGTTTCGGCATGTGGCGCCACCTACCGGCGTCTACCAATCGTTGCAGTCGGCAGAGTCTCAGCTGCCGAGCAACCAGGGGTTGCCAGTTACGTCTGAGCTACAATGGCGGAGAAAATGAAACCTAAAAAACCTCTGTATTTTGAATTTGAGTGTAGTAACTGTTTTTGGCCACATTCTTACATATGGCGCCTTTAAGGAAATGTAAAGAAAACTTAGAGGAATTTTATGTGATCATGCGGATTCTAGAGGAAATTGTTTATCACTTCAAATCAGACATTTCTCCCGGTCCTTCTGTACTCCATGTCCTTCCGTACTCCATGTCCCATCCTGTGGTTTCAATCTTCTCTAATTTGTAATTTGTATATTTGGCACCACAGCCACCATCCTTCTCTTCTCAGTCAGAGCAGAGTGTCTGCTGTTATCAGCCACTTCAGAAGCCACGCTTCTGTGGACTGCTGCAAACGTTGACCTCAAATCCCACACTACCCCAAAACAAAGTAGTACATGAGGCAACAAAGCTGCACCATCAGACAAGACATAACATATTCTGCTTTCCCAGGTCTGCTGCTCATCCTCACACAGTGCATCTGAGTTTGATCCTTTTCGTATTTCATCTCTGAGCAGGAGTTGCAGGTTTTCTGCAGGCCTTTTGTGTCGCAGCCAGGCTTCGAGTCGACGTGTTCATCTTCTGCCTCGAAGGACACAAATACTCCTGCTTAATTGTGATTTCTGTGATAGCTTTAATTGTGCCAATCAGCCACTTTCTTAATTTTTAAAGGTTATAGAAAACTTTCACCAGCAAGCCTCTGACAGCAAGACAAATAATTTGACAGTCATTATTTTATAATGTTCTCTCAATAGGAATTGCTGTTTTCGAGCAATATTTTCCCTCCAGGATTATTAAACGGGGGCACAGACGTCTATTTTCAAACAAAGAAATCATGATGGAATAACTGTCGACAGAGAGGCATAATGGACACCGACCTGACGTGTTAATGATATGTAATACTTCACTTTGGATAATATATAGTGTCTTAAAAGCTTGCTAGAGAAAACCGGTTTCAGCCGAGGAACATGAAGGATTGATGGTTCTTTTGATGATGAAGGGGCAAATGAAATGAGAGAAAAAGATTCCTGAGCTCTCACTTCAGAGGAATGTTCCTGGACAAAATCCAAACACTCTGACCTGGTTCATTCTCAGAAGCTGGAATACAATGTCTGATGACGTTTGTTCTGCGCATGCAGCGTGGTGTTCCTCGAGATGGTTGAAAGCCAAGAGAAAACCGAGGAGAGGAGATATTAACTCACTGAACCTCATCACTTCTGCCTCTGGTCATCGGGGGTGAAAACCAAATCTCACAGTTACTCTTTCCAAAATGCTTTCTATACATGAGACAGAAAATGTGGGTCATAGCAAAGACAGTGTCCTGGAGGAGGACACCATGAATCCTGGACCACCAGACAATCACACAATCTGCATGAATTGATTGAACTAGATGTATTTTGTTTTTTTTATGCTGTTAAACAAATTATTGCATCTTTTCCAACTCCATAATGCAAAATATTATAAAATACACCTTTGTGGAACCTGTTAAGAACAACCTCCAACTGTCACAATGGCAAATGAAGGAAAAATGGTGTCAGAAACGGGAATTAAGATCATTGTGAGTGACTATTGCTTTATTTAATCATTTTAATAGATGATATTCACTGAATATGGTATTTTGCATGTCACATGTTGAGTGTTGATATACAGGTGCTTTTTTTTTTTACACAAATGTAGGTGATAATGTAAAAGTTATTTGTGTTGAATTGTAGTCAATGGCTGGCCTTGATTGTTTCATTGTTAGTTTCCATGCTTGTTTTAGAGAGCTGGATTATTTGATGTCATACTTTTAAAAGCCTAAGAATTGCAAAATAGCTGCGGCCGAACAGCCTTTATACATTGTAAGATGGAACGGCGCTTTTATGTAATATAATCATTTAAAAACTATAGCTGGAGTGACCGTCTGTTTTAATGAGACTGTGTGTTACGTTGCAGAGGCAGAAATACAAGGCCCAGTGTGCCTACCTGGAGCTACAGTATGTGGTTTAGAGTTTTTATTACCTTGCCATGCCAAAAAAAAAGGTTGTTCCACCCTTTCCACCCCGTGTCACCAGGCGCCATATACCTTGAGGACCATTTTCAGAGAGAGAAACTCCGTGTTTCCTACATCATTTTTCCTCTCTGCAAGAGAAAGGTGACAGGATAAGAAGTCAGGAGGTGTAATTTGTTATCAGAGTCAAAGTATGAAGATTAAACTGCTCTGACCTCAGTATCAGAGTCGTCCACATCAATCACAGATTAGTAGCAGGGTAATGGCTGCATCAGAACGGCACGGGGCTGAGACAAATAGGCTCCTTTTAATCTCTGCGATACAGTTGAGGCTTCCTGGTCCCACTTAAAAGGGATGGCCACGTGTGCTTATCGGGTACGGCGAACAAAATCACCACTGATAAAGCAGCAGAAGACGTTGCTTATCCTTCATCGGCTCGGATCCAAGACAGCTGAGTGACCTGAAAGACTTATATGTTTGACACGTTGGAAAAGATCTCAACATTACCTAAGTAGACAATTACAAACCAAATTTAGAAAGGCTCACTAATCAGTTTTCCAACTGGGTCACAATTAAAAGTGGGTGAAATAAATGATTTTGGGGTTAAAAGGCCGACTTAGACGCTTTGTGTTTTTTTTATGGTTATGTCAGGATACCTGCTCCCACAGGAGAGCACGAGGAGCAGATGATGCTGACAAGTAGAGCCTGTTAAAATAGTTTAGAATTTCTCTGGTCCCCTGTGCAGGGGAAAGGCCCCCAGCAAGAAATGGAGAGCCAAATCATGTTGTGTAAGGGGTAAAAGACTGTGTCCGGTCTTTAATAAAAAAGCTTGGTTTTGGTTCAGCAGGGTTTGAGCAGATGCTTTTTTAATAAAGCGGTCTGCGGCTTACAGCTATCCCAAGTGTCGACACGAAGATTATAGAGCTTTAACCAGGTGTGACTAAAAAATCCTGTTCTTTTAAGCTACCACAAATACTCCCAAAATTAGGACAAATGTTGTGCGGCATCTGTTTTTGTACCCAAATGCACATTTTTGCAACAAACTGTGGCAGACAAGACCCTTAAGAGGAAAAATCACTAGTGTAGATGGTTCATAATGCACAAGGGAGATCATGAACTGTAGTCAGGTGTGATATGCCTGAGTGCACACAGGCCAATTTGTCAAAAGCAACTTAAAATTCACATGGTTACTGTCCATGAGCTCGAGACAGGACATGGACAATCTTTCCTCCCTGTCAGTCCTGGTTTATGAAGGAAAGGATGATTTTGGCAGTAAGATGCATTTTATAAACCAGGCACGGCCGACTGCCCTTGTGTCTGTCAGGACAATGTGTGGACGCTTTAGAGCAGAGATGGCAGCCGGTTTTTAAAGTTCTACTTTACATTTAATCTACATGGTGCAGTCACACTGACAGCTTACGTGTCATTCAGTGGGGAGGTAATGATGGTCGGTCAAATGTGAGAAACACAGTGGCGTTAAGACCTCTTTTTTTTGGTTCAGTGAATGGCATGGACAAAAAAAAGTAAAAAGCACTAAAGTGCCCTCTTGAGTCACAAGATGCACACTAAAGTATCTCTAGAGAGGTACAAACATGAGGCTGCCATTCATTTGTGGCCTCTAAAGCTAATATTAATAGATCTTTTAATAAAACATTTTTTTTAATAAAAAAATACATATATATTGTTTCTAAAAGAGTGCCTTTCTAGTGGAGAAAAGTGCTGCAGTGCTCGATAAGATGCCCGTGCAACTTCCTATGTTTCCTACAGGTGCCCTTACAATCTAGAAGGTGCCGTTATGAAGTTCCCTACTAGTCTAAGGTTGTCCTTAGAGAAAATGATATTCACACAGTCTGGACATGCCTGCCTTAAGCGTACTAGTGGTACCTGCTTGAGAAACACTGTATGTGTGTGTGTAAGTATGTGGATGCAGAGATGGACATGATGTACTTCCTCCATGTACACATGTCGCCATTTAAGTGTTGGGAATGGCTTTCCTCATCTTAAACACAAGTTTGTCAGGTTTGGGGAGGTTTTTAAATATCACATTTGACGTATAGACACAAGATGTGACACATATTTTTAGTAGCCCAAATAAACCCACACTTATTACTTGCCTTTATGTCGAAATGGTCTCTTTGTGTCTTTTGTTGGATCTATCTATCTATCTATCTATCTATCTATCTATCTATCTATCTATCTATCTATCTATCTATCTATCTATCTATCTATCTATCTATCTATCTATCTATCTATCTATCTATCTATCTATCGTCCGTCCGTCCGTCCGTCCGTCCATCCATCCATCCATCCATCCATCCATCCATCGTCCGTCCGTCCGTCCGTCCGTCCGTCCGTCCGTCCGTCCGTCCGTCCGTCCGTCCGTCCATCCATCCATCCATCCATCCATCCATCCATCTATCGTCCGTCCGTCCATCCATCCATCCATCCATCCATCCATCCATCCACCGTCCGTCCGTCCGTCCGTCCATCCATCCATCCATCCATCCATCCATCCATCCATCCATCCATCTATCTATCTATCTATCTATCTATCTATCTATCTATCTATCTATCTATCTATCTATCTATCTATCTATCTATCTATCTATCTATCTATCTATCTACCTACAGAGCTATCACTGTTAGCTTAAAGCTATCTATCTGTCTGTCTGTCTGTCTGTCTGTCTGTCTGTCTGTCTGTCTGTCTGTCGGTCGATCGATCGATCTATCTATCTATCTATCTATCTATCTATCTATCTATCTATCTATCTATCTATCTATCTATCTATCTATCTATCTATCTACCTACAGAGCTATCACTCGTAGCTTAAAGCTATCTATCTGTCTATCTATCTATCTATCTATCTATCTATCTATCTATCTATCTATCTATCTATCTATCTATCTATCTATCTATCTATCTATCTATCTATCTATCTATCTATCTATCTATCTATCTATCTATCTATCTATCTATCTATCTATCTATCTATCTATCTATCTATCTATCTATCTATCAGTGAAGAGCCACAGGTTGCAGACCCCTTGTTCTGAATGAGACTGTGCGTTGTTTTTGTTTTGACTCTGACCGTGTAATACCCTCTATCGCCAGCAGAGGGGAGGAGTGTAAATATTTTGGTGACGTTTCATCTCCCGTCTCATTCACACCCACCCATCATCTAAGAAGAAGAGGAAGAAGAAGAAGAAGCAGAAGAACATATAACTCCTGTAGCTGCAGCTTATGACACTAACGGCGGAGTGTTAGTTGTCATCCGTGGGCCTGAGCGTGTCCGCGTTTGATGCCACAGCTCTGCTCTGACTGTGGATCTCCGTCCTCGCTGCCGTGGTCCGTGGGCTTTCTGGAGAGAAAATGCAGAAGAGAAGGAAGCCGGAGCCGATCCAACTCAACCCGATCCCGGATGGAAACACTATCAATGGCACAGGAGCCACAGAGTGAGTGACAGCGTTCGTCTGCACACTGGTGATGACTGTGTGGACGCTGACGGTCATGATAATCAAAGCGTCCTGTAATATTACGCGAAGAGAACTTATGTGTTTTTACGAGGGCAGGATGTGATGTGTCGCTGTGTGATATCACTCAGGCTCGATTTGATCTATTTTGCATATTAAAAATGCAAATAAATGTCAAAAAATCGAATATATATAGATAGATATAGTGCAGGGAGAGGCAGAAAATTAAATTGATTATTTTTTACCCTCATAATCCATCATAATAGTCACACAAACATAATAATAATAATAATACAATATGTTTTGGTAAAATCAAAATAAAAGTGAAGAATGACTTCAGAATTCAGGTTTTTTTTGTTGCTGTAAAAAATGGTTTATGTTATTAGTAAAGATGCAATATATTATGTAAATAACTTGGGCATAAACCGTCTAGTTTACCCAGTCCCTGTTTGTTGCTGCCTTTTACATCGTGTGGATTAGGCATGGCACAAAATAATATCATACTATTAAAATAAAATAAAATCCCAATCTCGATAATCCTGACCAAAATAAATTGCGATGTTATTGCAAAGACTGAAAAAGTATGTGCGTAGTTTTTTTAGATATTCACATTTCTACAGTCATTGCCTTCTGTCTGCACCTACTATTGTGGAAAAATCCGATGATCCTAACAAGTCATGATGAAAGATGCAGCTCCCCCTTGTGGCAGTCACTCACGTGAAATATTAACGTTTTTCTCCATTCACGATTATTACTATTACTATTATTAATCACCGATCATTTATTGTAAGTGCTTTTCATCGCGATGTGCAATAATCATATAGATTTGACTCGTTTTAATTAACTAACTAAGTGATTAATTTGACGATGTATGTTCCCAGCACCAATGGACATCGTAGAGATAACGGCGATGATTTAACTGACTTATCAGTCAATATCAATTTCAATTCCAAGTAATCGTGAGCCATTCACTGGATATGATATCAGAAAAAAAAAAAAAAAAACATTATTCTCTGACACAGTTTGTACACCTTGAATATCATAGAAATGCTTCACTAAGCACCAGTGAAGTGCTGTTGTGCAAGAGAGATGTGCACACTGCCATCCCATCATCACATGACCAGGAGGTGAGTGGGAGTTTCACGAGTCTACAACACTTTTGGAGCATGATGCTTTTTTAAAAATGAAAAATAAAATACAAAAAAATGGCTGGATATCAGTGTAAAAGCACAAAGGTGTGTGTATGTATGTATGTATGTATAGTACCAGTGAAACACAACTACCAGTCACACAAATTCAACTAACCATGTGTAATTACACTATTAATAAGATAGTTCTATAAATACATTCATTCATTTCTTCATTTACAGACAAATAGCCATTTCTTGGCATTTGTTTTTTTAGTTAATACATTTTTTTGTGATTTGATCATCAAATTCACTCTCAATCAGCTGAAACCCTTTCAAGCTCACAAGCTTCAGCCAAATCTATGAGACTCCCTCCAAACAGTGCTGCTTCCCAGCATAAATGATGTCATGAACATCACTGTCTGTAATCTGTAACTCCCCAGTCCTCATTTAACATTATCTGTCCATTGCGTCACAGACAAGCGTGCTGCGCGGCAGCGTCTTATTTGTGTGGGACATTGATGGCGACATCAAATTGTTGTGATGACTTTGTTTTCAGGTCACAGAGATAAAAAAAAAAGAAAAGCTTAGTCTGTCCAGAAACTAGTTGGGTCAGAAGGGATGAGAATTACATAATCTGTCATGTGATGGCTGCTTTTCTAATTCACTGTAGAGGTGGAATAATTCTTTGGTTCGTCACTAGATAACACACTTTGCCTTATTTTGCAATGAATTGTGCATAATCTTGTAAATTAAAATATAATGACAGATATCTAGGTATTTTTTTGTGAGCTGCATAGCTCAAAAGAGTAAATGAAGGCTTACATTTTCTGGAGATGCAGGACAGCGGTGGTGATGTGGACACGGATCAGAAATCTGGGGAAGAAAAATCGAAACAATTGTTAATCTTGCGAGGTTCGGAGTCTATGACACTTTGGAAAGTAGAAGTTTGTGCTCTGTGACTGACAGAAACTAGTCGAGATGAGCTGACACTGAGTCGAGAACAACTGTACTGTTTAATTTTTAAAGTGGAAAATGAATACAACGCCTATCTATAAGTGTTAAAATCGTAGACGACAAGACGTTAAAGGCGAAGTAAGTAGCTTATAGTGCCATCTAGAGGAGAGGCTGAAATTTACAACAACGAACTGCTCCTCTGCTCACCCCCTCCCTTCCCTGAGCGCTACGGTATCCGCAGCTGGTCAAATGTCGTCCTCGTCGTCTTTCTCCGTGTCAGCAGATGAAGTTCGTGAGGCGAGGGAGAGGGCGGAGCTACCGCGGCCGTAGCAGATGAAGCGGAGAGAGAGGAGGCGGGACTTCCGCTACAAGTAAAGAGACGCTTGATTTGTTCTCTCGCGTTTGTCCTTGCAGGCTCCGGTAGAAACATGGCGTCTCGACCACGACCATGTTATTTTACATGACTTTTTGAAACACTACGAAAATGAAGCAAAAACTATTATACAGCGACTAGACAATGCAGGAGCACATAATATGTATAAAAAAGTGGATTTTGGGTCATATAAACCCATAAATACTACACAGTGTCCCTTTAAGTTAAGCTACGGTTTAAGATTCTTTGTGCATTCGTGATGATGGGGGGGATAAGCATACAGAAACTGTTGCTCAATGGAGATGTGCCTCTGCTTTGTTTAGTAGTTGTTGACAATGATATAATGTTTGGTGAATGCTGCACACATTCCAGCTGCTGCTGCTGCTGCTGGGCCGGCTGTAACAAGCCAAGGAGCAGCGTGTCAGAGATTTGGCAAGGTCTGTCTGTGGAGGGATCCCAATGTGTGTGTGTGTGTATGTGTGTGTGTGTGTGTGTGTGTGTGTGTGTGTGTGTGTGTGTTCTTGTACTTGTGGCATACTGAGGACCAGTGAGGGTTTTTAACCAACAAAGTGAGGTCATTTTTACGGAGTGAGGACATTTTACCCGGTCCTCAGGTTGTTTTCATTGAAATCACTTCCTTAGGTTGCTATAACATGCTATACTCAATTTGTCAAAAAAAAAAAAATCTAATTTTAGACGACATAGTATAGTATGACTTTTTGTCAAATTTTGGGTCAATTTTTTTTGTCAAATTTTGGGTCAATTTTTTTTGTCAAATTTTGGACCAATTTTTTATTGTCAAATTTTGGACCAATTTTTTATTGTCAAATTTTGGACCAATTTTTTTGTCAAATTTTGGACCAATTTTTTTGTCAAATTTTGGACAAATTTTTTTTTTGTCAAATTTTGGACCAAATTTTTTTGTCAAAGATTTTTCCAAATTTTGGACGACATAGTATAGTGTGACGTTTTGTCAAATTTTGGACCAACATTTTTTTTTTTTTAATTTTTTTTTAACTTTTGGAGGACATAGTATAGTGTAGTATGACGTTTTTGTAAATTTTCTGGTCAAAATTTTTTGGTCAAAATGTTATGGTAAATTTTTGGGTCAAATTTTTTTTGTCAAAATTTGTGACCAATTTTTTTTTTGTCAAATTTTGGACCAAATTTTTTTTGTCAAAGATTTTTCCAAATTTTGGACGACATAGTATAGTGTGACGTTTTTGTCAAATTTTGGACCAAAATGTTTTTTTTTCAAAAAAAATTTCAACTTTTGGAGGACATAGTATAGTATAGTATGACGTTTTTGTCAATTTTCTGGTCAACATTTTCTGGTCAAAATTTTTTTGTCAACATTTTTTGGTCAAAATTTTTTTGGTAAATTTTTTGGTCAAATTTTTTTGGTCAAAATTTTTGGTCAAATTTTTTTGGTCAAAATTTTTGACCAAAATTTCTTTTTTTTGATTTTTGATTTTTTTTACGAAAAGTTTTCCAGCCCTTTTTGCTCTGGGGCTCCACCTGCAGACATGTTATGGTACTGCAACCAGTGGTTCTTTGTAGATGTCATTCATGAAGTAGATATTTGTAATTGTGCAGATTTAAAAATTGGAAATGCTGGTCCTCACTTTGTCAGCAACCCATTCCTCAGTATGCAGCAAGTACAAGAATGTGTGTGTGTGTGTGTGTGTGTGTGTGTGTGTGTGTGTGTGTGTGTGTGTGTGTGTTAAACACACGTAGGGACCAAAATCTGGTCAGAAACTCATTTTCATTCTGTGGAGCCACTTTAAGCCTAAGATTTGAATTGTGTGTAGTCTAGGTTTAGGGTTAGCAGCTTATTGGTTATGGTTAAAGTCAGGAATAAGGCTTTGTTTAAACTGCGCAAAATGAATGGAAGTCAATGCATTGCCCAAAGAAGAATATCTGCACCAACCTGTGTGTGTGGGTATGTGTGTGTTTCCAGTAATACTGCTGTGTCGTGCACCGTTGCCTTCAGCCTGACATTCTGCTGCTGTCAGAAAGGTCATGCAGCCCGATGTCACTCAGTCCTCCTTCCTATGAAAAAAAAAAAAAAGTTTTATGTTTTATGTATAGCCACACTTTAACCTGAGGATCACTGGAAAGGTAAATCCTGCTCAGGTTCGGTTATGGTAGCCTGCACACACAGTTGTCCGTCACACATTGCACACATTTTGTTCTTTGTTAAAATGTCATATATATAACATTATATATATATATATATATATATATATACCTTTGTTAGTCCCGCAATAGGGACATTTGCAGTGTCACAGCAGCAAAAACGGTAAAGATAAAGGTATGGAAAAATGTTTTTAATGTACAATATAGTAAATATTGACTACAAAAAAGTAGCTATCAAGAGCTTGATATTTACAACATAACAGTGGAATTATAATGTTATACATGTTGCACGTAGGATGAGTAACATGTTAAATGTCGTCCACAAAGCAGCTCCAGTAAAATATTTATCTTGTTGCACATTAGATGCCAAGTAGAAGGTGATATATTCTGTATATTCCCTGTGTATTAAACACAAGTTGAATCAATGCTCCTCTAAAGTACTGCTTCATGAATATAGGATTTGTTGTAGTGATTATATACTGTATATATTATAACCTCGTCGGTACAAATTAGACTCCAGAGTAGCCTGTAAAGGTTCTTCCTCTTTTAATCACAAATTTAAATCACCCCACTTATTCAAAGCCCAAATAATGTTGTAAGCGTTGAGATAAGAGCGTCTGAACGTGACCTCTGACCTCTATGTGCTTACGAGTACAATACAGGATTAGTATGCATCACTCACGTCGCCATGGTGACATCACAGCTGGCAGTTTTTAAAGTGTGGTCACATTCGAGATGCATATGGTTGATGTGCGACAGCAGGAAAAGGCTCTAATTTTGGTTCATTGTTCATTTTAAAAATGTTAACATTGAACAGCTGCTGTCTCACAATGTCATTTAAGGCACAAAAAGAAAATAAAAGAAAATTACATAACTCGAGTAATTATGTAAAAAAAAAAAAGGATGCTCATACTAGCAGCATGAATGTCGCACTTTGCTTCTACTGATTTAGCCTCTTGCTGAAACCAGTCCATTCCATGCTGGTGAGAAGGAGTTGCCAGTGGAGCCAAAAAAATGCTTCGTCAGTGTGAAAATGGCTGAAAGCCAGCAGTGCTGAGTGGCCCACATAATGCCAACCAAACCTGTGATATTATCAGAGGAAATCTAAATCTAAAAAATACAAAACAGCCAATTTGCTCATGGCCAAACATGTTGGATAAGATCCTGTCCTCGCATACATGCAGACTTTAAGTGGCTGCTTAAAGAGAATTAAGCCATACATCCATCAGAGCTTATTATTTATTAATAACTGCTTTTGTTTCCTTTGTACGGGCTCTTTCTTAGGTTTCTTTGCAAGTTGTTGTTGGTGGAAATGACCCGTGTGTAAAATAGGTGAAGACAAACAGCCAGTAAAAGCACCCATTGTCTCTCTTTATATCGCTCTGTCTTTCAAAGCCTCAAGTGATGCTACAGATTTAGCTGTGAGGTCAGAGGAGGTTGCAGAATTGTCACCGTCTCTCGGATCACTTGATTTACATTATGTCCATATGGAATTATGCTGCGAAAGGAATGAGTTAACACAGTTTTTTAGTAAAGTAGAGAGTTATTCAAAACCCAATTACAAAAAAAATGAATATTCAAAAATGTTTAACAAGGTTCTGTGCCAGTAAAAGATGCCAAACTAGCAGAACGGAACAGAACTCAAATAAAACCAAAAGAAAAAGGCCAGCAAACGAACTGACAAACAAAACTCAACTGGTACAGAACTGGAGAATCACACTGACACAACTAAAAGACACTAAACTGTACAGTCTGTCCATTAGGTGAAACAATTTATCAAGACAAAAGCAAACTCTAAATATTAATCTACAGCCAAATACTCTCACGTAAACAACCCAAACCACGTGATGTGGCAGATTCAAACTAAAGAAGCTCCACTGCTTCCTACAGCCCATCCTTTTTCCAGAGGATGCTCCACTCAGTGAATCCCTCATGTCTCTTGCAGTTCACCGTGATCCACACTGATCCACACGTAGTTTCATCAGTTAAATCGATCCATGCGTCATAGGTTTATTCTGTCAACTGTTTTCAGAATTCTACTGCTAACAGTTACAATTTAAATCACAAACCAAATCCTGATTCTAACGCACAGTACGCGACTTATGACACACAACAGTGATTTTCCTCTTTTTTTTTTGTGACGCTTCACTGCACACTGCACAGAGAGTTCATCTCTTGCATTGAAGTTCTACAGGCTGTCCTTGGACACTGCGAGGACGGAGGCACAAAAGCCAGAGTCGTGCTCATTCTTCTCGAGGCTGCAGTGTGCGGCAGCTGTAGTCCCTCTCTCCTACGTATTGTGTTGAGTGGGTTTGAGGCTGCTCTGCTCCTCTCCTCAGTTCCTCCATCCTCCTCCTCCTCCTCCTCCTCCTCCACCTCCAGCTCTTGTCGACAAAAACGCCCACGCCGCCCACTGCCAACTCAAACTCCGCACCTTGTCTCCATGGATATGCAGGCCTGTTGTCAAAAATAAAACCACTTAACCCTCTCTTCACTGTGTGCTGGAACCGCAGAGAGAAGAGCATATACTAAGCTGCTCTCCGCTGTGTCGTGACTGGAACCACTTGATTAGAAAAGTGTGTTAAAGTGTAATACACA
Organism: Microchirus variegatus; assembly: GCF_963457635.1. NCBI lineage: Eukaryota > Metazoa > Chordata > Actinopteri > Pleuronectiformes > Soleidae > Microchirus > Microchirus variegatus. The sequence goes on along the minus strand of NC_139809.1, from coordinate 3,666,461 downwards.
TAATATGTAAACATAGCACTAGACCTATCCACTGAACACTGGTGAGCATACGCTCATCTTATGCTTCGACTCAAACCATGCACATTAATTTGATTCTTTGATCATTTGCACCATTAAAGCTGCAGTAGGCAGGATCACTGGAACATTTTTGCATCCGTTTCACGTTCGATATCTGGCAGTTATTCAACCTTTTGGGTTATTACGGTACTGAGAAGCTGACGTCACAAACTGTGTGTGTGTGACACGCCGGTGAACCTTGTCTGACAAGTCTGACAAGTATATGGACACAAAGCTCCATTTCTCTGCTTCCTGGTATCCATCCATCCATCCATCTTCTACTGCTTTATCCTCTGCATGAGGGTTGCGCAGGACGCTGTGCCAATCTCAGCTGGCATACTGTAGGGTGCGAAAAGGCGGCGTACACCCTGGACTGGTCGCCAGTTCATCGTTTTTGAATTATACGGTAATGATGAGAAGTACGCATGCCAAATCAAGATGGTACACTCTTAGAAATAAGGTGTTGCAAAAGAGTCCTTCTACAGCTGAGGTTCTACCTGGAACCATTTGCTTCTGAAAAACCTTTTTCAAGGGTTCTTGGTAACACTAATGGTTCCAGTAAGAACCATTTTGAGAACCCTTTAAAACCCCCTTCCTGAATAAAGGGTTTTAAAATGGTTCTTGGTGGAATCCCCCAAAAGGGCTCCAGGTGAAACCTTTATAAAAAAAGGTTCTACCTGGAGCCAAAAGGGATTCTCCTATGAGGACGAGCCGAAGAACCTTATGGATAGAACCTGGAACCTCAACCTGTGTAGAAGAACACTTTTGGAACCCTTATTTCTAAGAGTGTAGCAGGTAATTGTCACTGGCAGAGAACCACATGGACAGCCCAAGGCCAACTGGAAAGGAATCTGGGCTTGTAACCAGAAGGTTGTAGAGGAATGGGTCAAACGCAGAGAGGAAATTCACTATGGGGGGTAAATAAAAGTACCAAAATTAAAAAAAACAACTAAAAAAAAACTTGTGGAACAGCAAATCTGCTCAGTCTCGTTCTGAACTGCCTTGCTACTTGGGTCTGAGTCTCCTCTGACAGTCGTGAGGCTGTAAACATTATGCTGAAAGGTTATTATGGAATTACTGGTCCAAACAATCCTGCCCACTATCTTTAAACATTTTTAGATTACTGCTTATTTCTTTTGTCCCTTTTTCATAATTCCGAGCGGATAAAAATCCATTAAGGGGAAAATGGTCACACAGATGCTCCACCATCTGATCAGCTGGAATGTCCTAATGACTCACTGGTCTTTACATTGCAGTCTCATAAAGGTAATGAGAAACGCTTCGACTGACCATTGACGCTGGGGGGGGTGGGCGGGTTTTCAGTGAGCAGCAGATGAACGGAGTTCACTTTACAGTTGACTAGTCAAGGACATTGATCGCCATGACAACAGATCCAGTAGTCAGAGGCAGTCTGAGATTCCTCACATTCGGATCTCGGAAGGAATGATGAAATGAGACCAAGAGATTCCCTCTAACTTCTTTGGTTGGTTGCCAATGGCAACAGCAATGCCAGTGGCATGACTACTGCTGTTGCAGCTTTCACTGTCATACACTCTCGATGTGTCAGTGATCCTGTTCCACCCTATCTCTCATGATCCTTGGCTGTCTCTAAGATCAGCTGATCAGCTGATCCTAGTGGCTCCAAAAACAAAGCCGAAGTCCAGAGGGGATTGGGTTTTCGCAGTTGCGGCAACCAAATTGTGGAATCTTCACTGTCTGTTGAGAAATTTCACTTAAAGGTGAAGTAAGTAGTTTATAGTGCCATCTAGAGGAGAGGCTGAAATTTACAAAATCTGCTCACCCCCTCCCTTCCCTGAGCGCTACGGTATCCGCAGCTGGTCAAATATCGTCCTCGTCGTCTTTCTCCGTGTCAGCAGATGAGGTTCGTGAGGCGAGGGAGAGGGCGGAGTTACCGCGGCCGTAGCAGACGAAGCGGAGAGAGAGGAGGCGGGACTTCCGCTACAAGTAAAGAGACGCTTGTTTTGTTCTCTCGCGTTTGTCCTTACAGGCTCCGGTAGAAACATGGCGTCTCGCTGCTAACAGTGGCTATGCAACCGCGGTCCGCGGTCATGTTATTTTACATGACTTTTTGAAACACTACGAAAATGAAACAAAAACTATTATACAGCGACTAGACAATGCAGGAGCACATAATATGTATAAAAAAGTGGATTTTGGGTTATATAAACCCATAAATACTACATATTGTACCTTTAAAGACAGAATTTAAATATTATATAATAATTTAAATGTACTTAAATAATAACAAGGATTGGATACACTTTTCTCTGACAATACACAACTACAACAGATTAGATCTGGATACATTTCAATCCCCTCACGTCTTACTGAGGGTCAACCAACGATTCAGTCTGCAAAAAAAATGTGACCTTTAACAATACGAACGCACGACTCGGACGTCATCTCTTTGCCTTTTCTTTATCTCACCGTTTATAAGAACCAACTTGGAGGCATTGCAGAAGAAACTGGAGGAGCTGGAGTTAGACGAGCAGCAGCGGATACGCCTGGAGGCCTTTCTGACACAGAAGCAGAAGGTGGGGGAGCTGAAGGACGACGACTTCGAGAAGATCTGCGAGCTCGGCGCGGGCAACGGGGGAGTCGTCTTCAAGGTCTCGCACCGACCCTCTGGTCTGATTATGGCAAGGAAGGTACTGCGATTGCTGCGTAGATAGAATGTGTTCACCGACATTACATTACCACTCTTCTCACAGGAAATATCAGACAATGATTAGTTTTTTTGCCGTCCTTATTCAAGTATATCTATAATACAGTTTCTTCCTATCCTTCTGGTGTCCTATCTACTCTCATGTGTGTGTGTGTGTGTGTTCTGAGCGATACGAGGGCATAAGTAAAGCCTGCCGTCTGCTGTGTTCCAGCTGATCCACCTGGAGATCAAACCAGCTATCAGGAACCAGATCATTAGGGAGCTGCAGGTGCTGCACGAGTGCAACTCCCCCTACATTGTAGGCTTCTACGGAGCGTTCTACAGTGATGGAGAAATCAGCATTTGCATGGAGCACATGGTAACGGCTCTTCGATCGACACATTACGACTGCTCGTTGTCACAAATGATGTCATTTCAGTAGATTCTCACCCATATTTGTCTTCGATGCTGGTTGCAGGACGGCGGCTCCCTGGACCAGTCACTCAAGAAAGCAGGGAAGATCCCAGAGGAAATCCTCGGCAAAGTCAGCATCGCTGTGGGTAGTTCCAGCACTTCTTTCAATTATTGCTCTCACTGTCACATTATAGTTATTTTTGTAAGGTTTATCATGTGTGCTAGTTGATTATTTGTTGCCGTACCAAAAAAAACAAACATCTGAAATCAAACACTTGTTCTTTCAGGTCATTAAAGGACTTTCCTACCTGAGAGAGAAACACAAGATCATGCACAGAGGTTTGATATTGACAAAAATGTGTTCAAAATAAAAATACACTTCTGCTTTTATTACAAGATGTTTAGTCTCATCAATACATTAGGCAGGCTATGCTTGAAGGATTTGTTAAGTTCAATGTTGTTTATATATCCCTATGTTGATCAGAGGCTAATCTGAAGCTTTGTGAGGTGAGTTAGGATATTTTTTCATTTTTAGTACAAAATCCATGTTGTATTAACATTTTTAGATGCAGTGGGAGGACGGCAAACAAACAACGGCTGCGACTTTAAAATATACCTTTTTGATTTATCCAAGTCAGAGTGGTGATGCCTCATATTGGCTTCAGATAAATCTCTACACAGAACAGACCGCGGACTTTGTTTGCCATCACTTACAGTGGGAGCACATTAAGGAAGGACATTTTAATGGCCAGTTTAAGTGTGGGCTGTTTACCTCACTGCATAAACCGTGCACGCTCAAAATAACCCGACCGAAACTATCGAGCGTCACAAAGAGTAATCCCTTATCTCCGATGCATAGAACAGATGTTTGTGAAGGAATTCTACATCAGTCCGTGTGCTTTTCCCTGCTGAACACCTGCCCACTGTGTTCTCCTAAATACTGTATGTATCTGTTTCAGATGTCAAGCCTTCCAACATCCTTGTGAATTCCCGCGGTGAGATCAAGCTGTGTGACTTTGGAGTGAGCGGACAGCTCATAGACTCCATGGCCAACTCCTTTGTGGGCACTCGCTCTTACATGTCTGTGAGTTCAAATGGTCACACATCTTTTTCTGATGCATTCAGTCACATACACCACCGGTCAAATGTTTGGGGTCACTATGTCCATTTTTTTTAAGGAGAAGCACTTTTTTTTACAATGAATATAACATTAAATGAATCATAAATACACTCTATACATTGTTAATGTGGTAACCGACTATTCTAGCTGCAAACAGGTGTATAGAGGCCCACTTCCAGTGTTCTAATGGTACATTGTGTTTGCTAATCGTGTTAGAAGACTATTGGATGATTAGAAAACGCTTGAAAACCCTTGTGCAATGATGTTGGCACAGCTGAAAACAGTTTTGCTGGTTCTTTGACGAAAGGGCAAAATTATTATTTTGCATAAAAATCATAATTTTTTTAATCTTGTCAATGTTTTGACTATATTTTTCTATTCATTTAGCATCTCTTTTGATGAATAAAAGTGTGACTTTTAAGGGAAAACAACAAAAATTGTATAGGCGACCCCAAACTTTTGAACGGTAGTGGCATAGACTGAGTCATACATGACTCACAAGTCAACTGGGACTATAGATTGGCTTCATATCAAGTGTGCCGCACATCTTTGAGGTTTGTTATATATGGCCAATTATATAACAAACATCCACTTTGACTAATTTAAGCAGGAAAAGCCTTAATGATCACATTAACGATGGTTCTGCTCGGTTAAGTCAGGACAGTGCAACAGCTAAGCAGAAACTTAAGAAGTTATATGAAACTTTGTTGTCATTACTTTGATTTACACCTGTGAATTTCCCTAATGTGACCTGACAAAAATGGCTGCTGTACAAAGCGGTGATTGCCACTGTGATGCTGGGATGTTTTACTTAAATGTATAGAAATATTTACTGCATCATAATTATACGATTGTCCCGGGTTTTTTTTTTCTCTGCAGCCAGAGCGTTTGCAAGGCACCCATTACTCCGTTCAGTCAGACATCTGGAGCATGGGCCTGTCCCTGGTTGAAATGGCCATCGGACGCTTCCCCATCCCACCGCCTGATGCTAAAGAACTGGAGCAGATTTTTGGCTTTGCGGTGGAGGGAGAAGCAGCCTCTGGTGACTCCTCTCCAAAGCCGCAGCCTCCCGGGCGACCGTGCAGCTGTAAGTCTGACATGACCATGTTAATTCCTCAATTCTAATATTTTGTCACAAATGTGTCTGTGAATTAACTCCAGCTTTGACAGGAAGTTTCTGTTTTTATCTCCCCATAGCATACGGCCCTGACAGCAGGCCACCGATGGCTATATTTGAGCTGCTTGATTATATCGTCAATGAGGTGAGGTCTGCTTGCCGTTGTCGATGAAACCAATGACTTAACTTTGAACACCATATAACCTCAGTCCTGTCCATACAATTCCAGCCTCCACCAAAGCTGCCTGGGATATTCAGCCCTGAATTTCAGGACTTTGTGAACAAATGGTATGTACTCATTTTAAGATATTACACCACCTAGTGGTGTTAACATGCACTACATAACCTGAAGTGCCTTCTCTCCTCATTTCAGTTTGATTAAAAACCCAGCAGAGAGGGCAGACCTGAAACAGTTGATGGTGGGTGTCCATTATCAGTATTCTCATTTAATTACATTTTTGTTTAAGTCAGTTAATCTGGTTTCCTCCCCCCCTTCCTTCCAGGTTCACTCTTTCATCAGGCAATCAGAGGCAGAACAAGTCGACTTTGCCGGCTGGTTGTGCAGCACTATTGGACTCAATCAGCCCGTGACGCCCACCCACGGCACTGCGATGTGACCCATCTGTCAATCACACGGTCGTCTTTGGACCGATTTGTATTACGAGTGAATTGTATTTGTTTATACCAGGTATTCGTGTTAGTTTGTGCAGTCAATAGATATTTAGTGTACAAATCTACATGCCAAGTGAAATTAATGTGTTGAAACATTTCTTTGGGCTTTATTGTTGGCCAGCCTTGAAAAGCCATGTTTTTCTAAAGATCAAATTATTTAAATCATGACAAATGCTGCTCAACACTATGTGCTTAATATACCCCAACATACCCCAAAGTCCTTTTCAGCACCAATATATTTAAATCTTTAACTTGTGAGTCTTGTGAAATAAAATTTTGACAGACTCATGAACTGAAAACGATTGTTTTATTTGTACCAATTTTACCTGCCATGTATTAATTCATGCCTTGGGTTTTTTGGGTGCTTCCGTATAGCCAGGCTCCTTTTTGGGTTTCAGCATCTTGACTTTGAAGTACAAAGAATATATATATATTTTTTAAAGCCAGTCTTCACATTAGGGTTCAGCTTGAGCATTATCCTCAAGTTCCTCAGTTCTCTGCAATTGATCTTCTTACTGTTAGGAAAAAAAACAAAAAAAAACATTGGTTACTAATATGAAGTACCTTTGAGCTACGCTTAGGAAATTAATTCCCTGCGTCGCTCAGAACTTCTTAATAATCAGGATTCAGAAACACGGACCTGAAGTGGAAAATCATCACGGTTGACTGACCATTTAACATTAAGAAATAACTGAGCAGTGCTTACTTTGGGGTATGAAGTGCTTTCTGGATCTCCTCACATCTGCGTAGTTCATCTTGTGCATTGACAAGCTGAAATCAGAGACAAGTAGTTTAACAACAGAAACTAAATACAAGCAAGTATGCTACTGCTATCCTTTGTTGCTCAATCTCAGAACTTCAATAAATATCACATTGATTCAAAAACACGGACCTGAAGTGTAAGCTCATCACGGTTGACTGACAATAAAACATTAAGAAATAACTGAACAGTACTTACTTTGGGGTAAGAAGTGCTTTCTGGATCTCCTCACGTCTGCGTGGTTCATCTTGTGCATTGACAAGCTGAAATCAGAGACAAGTAGTTTAACAATAGAAACTAAATACAAGCAAGTATGCGACTGCTATCCTTTGTTGCTCAATCTCAGAACTCCAATAAATATCACATTGATTCAAAAACACGGACCTGAAGTGTAAGCTCATCACAGTTGACTGACCATTTAACATTAAGAAATAACTGAGCAGTGCTTACTTTGGGGTATGAAGTGCCTTCTGAAACTCCTTACACCTGCGTAGTTCATGTTGTGCATTGACAAGCTGAAATCGGAGACACGTAGTTTAACAACAAAAACTAAATACAAGCAAGTATGCGACTGCTATCCTTTGTTGCTCAATCTCAGAACTCCAATAAATATCACATTGATTCAAAAACACGGACCTGAAGTGTAAGCTCATCACGGTTGACTGACAATTAAACATTAAGAAATAACTGAGCAGTGCTTACTTTGAGGAGATCCTGCTCAGGTCTCTGTTGGTCATCTTGTGCATTGGCAAGCTGAAATCAAAGACGGGCAGTTTAACATATATATACTTAATACAAGTGATTATACGACTTCTCTTTTGTTGCTCAATCTCAGAACTTCGATAAATATCACAGATTCAAAAACACGGACCTGAAGTGGAAGCTCATCACTGTATAACACAAACACTGGTTTTACTACTGATTTGGTGTCTGCTGTAGTACTCACTTGTAGTCAACTTTCAGGGAGGAAGGTTGGCGCCCAGGTTGCAGAAAGCACCCACCTTCCATATCAAGAAGTCCAATATGACCATCAGGTGCAAGCCTGAGAACGTTCATTCATTCACAAAAGCAATGTTAAGAGCTCAAAATCTGAATGCACATCCTCTCGTTTGTCATTTTTTGTGTAATCTCACGCGCAAAAAGTAACAGACAAAAAAACAGTAAATCTACATCTCAACACACCTGGGATATTTCTGAGGGCTTTGATGATTCCGGCATCTTGGTTGTAGACGAAGCCCAGTCCTTTGCGCTCTATCCCATTGTGGTTCCTCATCTTACCTTTACCAACATGCATGCACTAAAAAGTGTAGACCTGAAACAGTGACACTCACCAGTGGTACTGCGATGCGACCCATCTATCAAACGTCTTTCAACCGATTTGTATTACGAGAGAATTGTATTTGTTTATACCAGGTATTCATGTTAGTTTGTGCAATCAATAGATATTTAGTGTAGAAATCTACATGCCAAGTGAATAATTAATATACGCAAACATACTTTCAGCACCAATAGATTTAAATATTAAACGTGTGCGAGTCTTGTGAAATAAAACATTTTACAGGCTCCTGTATTTGAAACCATTGTTTTATTTTTACTGAAGTCCAGTCGGCCATGTATAAATTTATGCCTTGGGTTTTTTGGGTGCTCCCTTCTTTCCAGGCTTCTTCTTGGGTTTCAGCATCTTGGCCTTGATCTACAAAGAACACAATATTTCTAAGTCAAAACTGAGAATTGCATCTTCATTTCATTTTTTTTTTAAATCTCGACTCTCTTCACTTCTTACCGTAGGGTCGTGCTTGAGGATGGCAAGACGTCTTGCGGTCTTCGCATAAGGGTTCAGTTTGAGCATTATCCTCAAGTTCTTGAGAGGATTCTTCTTCAGTACTCTGCGATTGATCTTCTTGCTGTTTTGAAAAGAAAAAACAAAAAAACATTGGTTACTAATATGAACTGCCTTTGAGCTACACTTATGAAATGAATTCCCTGCGTCGCTCAGAACTTCTTAATAATCAGGATTCAGAAACACGGACCTGAAGTGGAAAATCATCATGGTTGACTGTCCATTAAACATTAAGAAATAACTGAGCAGTGCTTACTTTGGGGTACGAAGTGCTTTCTGGATCTCCTCACTCTTGAGAATCCTGCTCAGGTCTGTGTTGGTCATCTTGTGCGATGGCAAGCTGAAATCAGAGACAAGTAGTTAAACAAATAGAAACTAAATACACGCGAGTATGCGACTCCTCTCCTTTGTTGCTCAATCTCAGAACTTCAATAAATATCACATTGATTCAAAAACACGGACCTGAAGTGGAAGCTCATCACTGTAAACGGACAAACACTGGTTTTACTATTGATATGGCGTGTGCGCTCCTCTAGTACTCACTTGTAGCCAACTTTCAGAGAGGAAGCTTTGCGCCCGGTGCCGTATAGCTCGTCCAGCTTGCGGAAAGCACTCTCAGTCCATATCAAGAAGCGTCCAATGTGACCACCAGGGGCAAGCCTCAGAAGGTTCAGTTTATTCACGTTCTGCAAAGTGATGCCTGCATAAGAAAAATGTGTAATTTTACATGCATTAAGAACCATTTAAACTGAAGCATAATGGTAATGCTCTGTCACACACACACACACAACAGTAAATCTCTCATAACACACCTGGGATATTTCTGAAGGCTTTGATAATTCCAGCATCTTGGTTGTAGATGATGCACGGTCCTTTGCGCTGGATCCTACGGCGGTTCCTCATTTTACCTTTACCAGCACGCATGCGCTGAGAAGCGTAGACCTGAAACAGAATATTTACAATATTAATCATTTACAAAGAAAGTGTGCAATAAAAGCTGGCTCCTGGTGTAGTGTTTCTGTACACGGTGTTGCATGGGCAAGTACATACAAGTATGAACAAGATCTAAAAATCTGGATTTGGACTGCCAATACAAACATTTTAAGCACTACAAAACCTAGGTCCACATGGACGTGGAAACCTTTATTCCTTTAGGTCATCATCTGAATTGAATTACCTTCTTGATGTCATTCCAGGCTTTAAGCTTCTTCAGCAGAAGCACAGCCTCCTTGGTCTTCCTGTAGCCCTCTACTTTGTCTTCAACCACCAGTGGGACCTCGGGAATTTCCTCAATGCGATGTCCTAACAGACAAAATTGTAATCAAAGTATGTCAAAAGACAGAATCTTGTCATTTTCAATTACTTGAGTGTGATAAGTGCTTGCTCAGAATTCAATGGTCATCAACACCTTGTGACAGCTTAAAGACGGCAGGCAACCGTCACTGTTCACTGGCTCAGACGCAAATTACACCATCATAGCAAATCACACAAGTGTTTGTATTAACAACTAATAAGTTCCTCAATACTTTAATGGCTCTTGAGCCACACCTGTTCTCTACAAAAACATGGCTGAATGAATTTTACCTTTGGCCATCACAAGTGCAGGAAGGGCAGAAGCAGCCAGGGCAGAGCAGATGGCATAGCGCTTCTGGGTTGTGTTGATCCTGCGGTGCCAACGACGCCAGGTCTTAGTGGGAGCAAACATACGACCTCCACGACACATCTATATAAAGGTCAAGGAAGTCTGACATCTACTGATGTGTCTACAGCGCTGAAGCACTAAATACCTGCTCAGACTCAATTTTTGTTCACCAGCCATCTGTTCCAGTATATGACAGCAGGCATTCTGTCACTGGTCACAGAGTCAGTCGCAAATTACACAATCACAGCAAGTCTAAAAATGTTCATTTAAAATAAAGCAAAGAGGAGGGAATACTAGGAAAGGATACATTTCCAAAAGCACCCTGGCCAGAGCGGTGAGTGCCACCACCTCTCACACGGGGAATACGGGCCACAGCTCTTCCAGTACCCCAGGACTCAGCGCTGGTCTGGTGACCTGAAATACACAATTACAACGAATATGAATCTATAGTTTAACCATCTGAAAATGTTTGTCAAAAACAGGGAGAAAAGCTAAGAACATACACTGTACACTCACCTGCCAGTTCACTAACTGCATATGGCTGGCGGTTGTTTTTGCGCATGTTGGTGTGCACAAAATTCACAACGTCCGGCCGAATTGGGGCCTTGAACACAGCAGGCATGACAACATTTTTGCCTGAAGATTCGCCTTTCTCGGAATACACCGAGATCAGGGGTCGGGCACAAGCCTAGAAGGCAAAATGAAAGTAAGAATACATGTCAATCAGACCACTGATGGGTTAAGTGGTACATATCCTGTCATTAGAGCCGATAAAACCAACATGATTGCAGATATATATACACATATATATATATGATTCATCTGAATTTCAAAACATCAGCAATTTAAGGGACAGAATAACTGCTTAGCAAATGAAGAAATCGACCAATAATTCGATTAAAACAATAGTTAATTACAGCACAACAATAGCTAGAAAAGTTGTAAGAGATAAGAACTCCGTGCCCAGGCAAACAAACATTCATTATACTTGCAAGATATGATGATGCTAATTCATCATATCACATACATCAAGCAAAAATGTGACATCGTTGAGGTTATTATAAGTCGATAAATGTCATATCTGGACTACTTCCAGGACACGGCCTACCGCGTCTTGACACGCTAATATTAGCATCACTTTCGCTACTCGTTGTAAAACCTCGTCAACACGATCGAGTCACATTTAGTTTGAAAGTCGCAGTCGGTCACAACATTGTGAAAAAGGAATCCGCTATAATGTACAACATTCATGTGTAGGTGCGTGTCTGCCAGCGAAGCGGCTGCTACACGTGTACTTGTCCAGAAGCAGCTCATCCAAAATGGCTCCTCGTGTTAGCTTCCCTAGCCGGGACCTGACCATATTTTCGCCCCGAATAAACTAAATTAGGTTATTCCTAAAACCATCGCATGTGTTGCCTTTCGGGATATACACGAGACAGAATATCCCGGGCGTATCGAGAAGTATACGGACAGCGATATAACTTCAATTTCTCACCATTTTCGTAAGATATTTTCGGCTCGCCGGGAACCACGCTCCTCACTCTATGGCGGCCACAGTAAAAAGGAAGTTAGTGCGTTGCCTTGAGTGCCTTATGCCTCCGCTTGGGAGGAAACCACTTCCGCTGATAACGTGACTTCAGAAAATAGTTTATTTTGATTCAGGAGAAACACGAATTATACATTTATATTAGTATAAAGCAATCGCGTTGGTGAATCGCGCCTCGAAACTCCTGAAACCAAACAGCACACATTAAGTTTGTTGTTACAGTTGGGACTATTTCTTTACTCCTCTCTTGACGGAGGGGCAGTCGTGTTTACGGAACTACTTACGTCGTCATTTTTATATATTTCTTTTTAATTTTTTTGACGGTGTGTTTGTTCGTGTTTGTGACAATATATCATGTATACATGCCACCGGTGTTATTTATTAATTTATTTGATTTAAGCGACAAAGTATAAAGTATAAAAAATGCCCCTTGACCCCGCTACGTCACCGTTGAAGACTGAGCGCGCGACTGTCAAAACACCAGTAACACAAAGCTAACGTTTCGTAGCGCGTTCTGTTGTAAAGTTCTGCGATGGCATCGCGGGTGATAGCGGAGGCTAAGGACTTTTTAAAGATTCTTCGGTGAGTTAACTGAGCGTTTTAAGCTAGAAAGTTTGGTAAATGTTCAAATGGTGTGTGTAGTAAAATACTACAGATGTGATTATACATTTGATATATTGTGCCCCAGATCTCTTCAAGATGAAGAAAGCGACCATCAATGTACACATGAGGTAATAATATTGTATGTAATGTAAACTAAAATGTGAATATGAATGCAAGTGGTGTCAAAGCCCTAATGTTGGTACTTGTTTAAGGAGGACATCCAAATATTAAAGATGAACGGAGACAGAGTTGCTGTGGTGAATATGTACTGTGGTAACCAGCCAGTCTTCATCTGTCAAAAAGAGGTGAGTAAACAATCTGCAGTTCTGCAAACCCAAGACAAATATTGCATTTGAATAAACAATCATGAACAACATGTTGCAGGATTTTAAACTTAAAAGATTAATACGTTTTTGGTATTGGATGGGCAGATTTATTTAAACTGTAGGCTGATCCATAGACTCCACTATCCTTGCATTTCAGTTTAGTTGTCATTCTTGTTTACTGTGTGTGACAAATGCAGCATGGAGCGTTTTTTTGTTTGGTGTTCCTTGTACTTAACATGACCTTCTTTTGCAACCCTCTAAATCCTCTCAACGGTGCCCTCCATGTTGTTATTTCTTAAATTTTCTTAAAGGTTCCAAAAATAAATGAAACGAATGACCATCAAATAACTGAGCATTCAAACTGCACTACTGATGGTGATGATGGTGATAGTGAGGGTACTGATGCAGATGCGTGTGTTCTCCAAACTGAGCCGGGACCTCAGCCGCTCACAATCATGAAAGCAAGGTACCCAATTCTAAGAAACTTAACTTATCATCTAAATGAGGAAGTGTGATGGGGATCATTTGAAACGTGTGTATGTAATACAGTCTAAAATGTAGTATTTTTTCCCCTCTTTTTACAGGAAGCTGCTGTCTTGGTACACAATATCTCAAAATCCTAATATGTCAGGTGTGGACAACAACCCGGCACTGCATCCTCTTTGGGTGCGATGTGACATGTCTGATCCTGCGAGAACAACCTGGATGGGGGCCGAAACAGTCTGCATTGGCAATAAAGTGTCCGGTGTTAAGTTATACTCCGTTACATGCAAAGGTAAGTTGTTACGACCCCAGCTCGTTGGGGAAGGGGAAATAACATAAAATAACCAGACGTTGTCGGTTTAGCTAAATTAAAGTTTTATTAATATGGTAGGGTAAATTTAAACACAAATCAAACACTATAAACTAAAGGAGGAGGAGGCTTTTCCCAAACAAAATACAAAAAAGGGAATAGCTCCCCTATATCAGGCTCAGGGCCTTCAACAAGAGTAACATACAAACAAAAGGAACAACTCAAAAATCTGGCACGCAGGCCCAACTAAAATACTACTAACAAATAAACTAGAGCACACGAATGCTCACAATACACAATATTCAACCGCTCAAGTCCTTTTTCAGACGAAGGATGCAGCATTCAAATAATGTTACAAAATTTCTGCTCACAAAGACCAAACCGAGGCAGTATAATAACATCAATAAAACAACAATCGCCACAAGTTACGCACTGCAGCTTTAAATCTCCCATTAAACATGATAAGTATTTGAGAATGTTTGTGTATCATTTTTTTTATAGTGTTTTGTTTAATTTCATTTGGAATGTTTCAGGCTCAACAGTGGACACAAGTGCTTTCATGACCTTGGATGAGCTTAAACAGGAGCACAAGAAAAAGCATCCTCCATCTTCAGTGCGTGTGCATTCTTGCTTTTGAGTCAGTGATAATGGGCGCTTCTTTACTTATAACTCTCTGTGTTTTCCAGATGGGAATCAAAGGCAGTGCCAGGTTCAACTTGTTTGGCTCGACTGTTGTTGAAAACACCATGATTGAGTCACAGAGCAGTGTGACGATAGATTTTAAGTGGAGTCATTTAGAGCGTATCCTTGAAACCCCGCCCCTCTCCTCGACAGCTACGCTGGTGAGCAGCTAAGTAGAACTTGAGTGTTTTATTTCATACAGATATTTATAGTGAGACTCAATGTTTCAGTGAAAAAGTAAGTGAACAGAAGCGTATGTGTTTTGTTTTTTTTGTACGATTTGTATTTTTGTTCACATGCAGAATATCAAAGTATCCAGTGGTGACATGAGGAGCCCGATGTTCGAGATGCACAGGGAGCTAGAGTTTCTTCAGGTTTGTGTCTTTTAGTAATCTGATATGAAAGACCCTGACTATCAATACACAAACAAATAAGTATATATATTGTTATTTCAGACTCTTGCTGATGGTTTGAGAACTGGTGAGACTGGATGGATGGAACCTTTGGAAAGCACGTCATCTGTCAGTCTTACTAAAGCCTACCTAGAAGGTGCAGTGTATTGTTTTGCTTAACAAAATGCACCTTTACTTTAATTTGACACTAAAAGTTATGTAACGTTATTTTGTTGTGCTTCTTTCAGAGCTTCAGAGCACTGCAAATACGCTCCAGGATCGGACTACGAATATAGTTGATGTATGATAATGTCAATAGTTTTTTCACAGATTTATTCATTTCAGAATCTCTGTGCTTTAACTTTCTGTCTTTTTCCATTCTTCAAGACCTCAAATCTGAAGCCTGAAACGGACACTCTCATTTTCAACTCTCTCTTGGAACGAAGCGACTTGGATTTTGTGGAACAGTTGTGGGTTCGCTTGAGGAAGAGTGAGTTTTCTTTATTAAAGTCTCTTTTGATGGAGAAACATAATCAGACATTGACTATATTTTATATATTTACATTACAGGTGTCACTTCATGTCAAGATATTGGAGACAGTCTGAAATTGGTCATTGAAGCCTTGAAATATGGGGAAATGAAACCATGGGTACGTAATGATGCAGCCTTTCTTTCACTGAGGAAATTCTGAAGGTTTTTCCATCCATCCATCCATCCATCTTGTACCACTTTATTCTTCACATGAGGGTCTTGGAGGGTGCTGGTGCAAATTCCAGCTCACAAAGGGCAGAAGGTGGGGTAGCCAGTCCATCACAGGGTCACATAGAGACAGACAACCAAGAAATTGGACACTCTACATTCAATTTAGATTGTCCAATTTGCCTAAAAGTCACGCACACAGGGAGAACGTGCAAACTCTGAAGGTTTTTGTCTCGGAATATTCTTTTTGCTTTGTTTTGTTTCACAGATTCACAGAGACAGCAGTAGCTCCCTCAGCAAGCTCATCTTGCAGTCCTACCACCAGCAGATCGACCATGTGTCTCTCACAGGTGTCACTCCTGTCCACATGTTGCTGGAGATGGGATTGGACAAGATGAGAAAGGACTACACTAACTACCTCATTGGTAACCTCATTGATTCTACTTATAACCTTTTGTTTTAGAGCAATTGTTAACCTCAGTGTTTGAAGTCAAAATCAAAGTCAAACTGAACTTAATCAAAAGACCACAATTGCACCATGGGTAAGGATCTAATGCAGGAAAAGGGAATCCTGCCTCCTACACTCACTGTTTTAACATCAAGACCACAACTTATGTCAGTGCAACCATTCAACCAACATTATTTATTTTCTTCTTAGGTGAAGAATTGACAACAAACAACCACTTGGTAAGCTTAAGACTTTTACTGACACGTATGTTCAAGTGACTCTTGATATAATACTGAGTTTGAGTATTTCACACCTCAGTGTTACTACCTGAGCACCGAGGTCGATCTGCAGGAGCAAGTGATCCGACTGCGAAAACTGCACCATCTGCTGGAAATAATAGTGACCTGCAGTACATTCCTGGGTTTGCCCTACGACCGTCTGTTCCGTCTTACACAGTAAATAAGATTGTCAAATTTTCAGTTTCTTTGAGTGACTTTAAGATAAGATTTAGTTAAATATCTTGTTTTCTTTTCTCCCTCTCAGATTATGTTTGCAGCACTACAAAACACACCCGTATGACGAGGAACATGAATTCAAACTTGAAATCAAACCAGCACTGATGAGCCATTTTTATCAAAGGTGAGGCTTGAAGGTATTTTCACACTTAACTGCTTCATTATATATGAAGATGTTTTATATAGGTGTACTGTTAACTCAAACTAGTATCAAAAAAGTGAAACATTAAAGGTGCATTATGTAATAAATATAAAGCAACTGGCCATAAAATCCTCCTAATATGTCACAAAGAATCAGGAATAATGTTCATATAACAAACTGAACTCACCAACAACAACAGTACAGCCAAAATACTTGCATTAAAAAAAATATTTAGCGGACCAAAACCGCAAATCATGTTTTGGCATGTGGCGCCACCTACCGCTGTCTACCAATCATTGCAGTCAGTAGAGTCTCAGCTGCCGAGCCACCACGTGTTACCAGTTACGTCTGAGCTACAATGGCGGAGAAAACGAAACCTAAAAGACCTCGGTATTTTGAATTTGAGTGCAGTAACCGTTTTTGGCCACATTCTTACATATGGCACCTTTAAGTAGGACGGAGACGGCTAAAGTTTTAACACGTGCTATTGTGTCATCTCTAACGTTCCTTAGAGAGCAGCCAGTTCTGTGGGGAGCTGAGGTGTCCAGTGGCCATGGTCCTCGTGAGGTCAGGACCTCCTTGCAGCTCAGCGACAGGCCACTAGTTGATCACGTCCTCTTTGAAACAGGTGATCTTCATGCAGTGAAACTATTACGTGAGCCACTTTCAGCATGTTGGCTAACACCAGGAGAAGGTAATAACAGCTGTTTTGGTTTTGTCGCACTGTTAGAGTACCCAAATGACACGGTGAATGGGGAGAGCGAGGATCCCGCCTTCTTCTCCACCATGGTGTGCTGCAGTCTTGTCAACTTTGCATGAATTTACACATCTGCGCACATTTGAACAAAGTTGTTTATTTCCACATTTGATATCATCGTTGGCATTTAACGCATTTTGAAATACCAGGGTTTTTCTGTCGATACATCTCGATGTTTTTCTTTTCAAACTTTCAGTCTTCATGTGTTCTGTCAGGTTTTCCAGCCATGAACTGATGTATTCAATAGAGTTGCTTGCAATGGTAATATTTCACAGCAGTATTTTAATAAGAAAATCCTAGTGTCTGATAATAAATAAGTTATTACAGCAGAACCCAGTTGTTTTACAGCACACACTCCCTACTGTACACATCAAATCAATTAAGTTAGTAATTGTCTTGTAATTCAGTTCAAATAAGGCATTGTACTGTATATTCACACGTGGTTCGTTAAAGAAAGGTTGCGTTTACAGTACGTGTCCGTTGTACGTCTGTGCATATGTGTGTCAATGTTACCGGTTTTCTAGTTCTGCTTCCGCAGCAGAAACATCAGGAAAATGGCACAGAGGAGTATTGAAAGTGTGCACACAGTGGGGACAACGATCTCTGTTACCATCTCCATGTGGCTGGTCAAGGGGTCTGGAAAAAAAGAAAACGCACACTTTATCTCCGTATCATTATTGCATTGTTCAGGCAACACTTATTAAGCGAGTAGTGATGCTTAAACACAGCACTCAAAGGGTTAATTATTTTCTTTCGTTGATATCATTTGCATTTTTAGCACGAGTGATTCCTTACCATGTATAAGTCTTAGAATATTGGCGGCTGTACTCCGCTGTTCCTCTAATAAAAAGGAAGAGAGAAATGACTCACAGTTGATCAATTGCACTTTAACCCTTTGAGAACTGCATGCAGCTACTGGGGAATATTTCAGAAAGCAGCATCAATACCACAGCCAAACATCTAAACATATTTGTTCAGTGTTTCTGGTTAAATTTACATTTTAAAATGGCTTTTTTGAAATGACTTGTGAGGAAGAAGTCGAATGATGAGCTTTATGTTTATTGAGTTTTGTTCAAGGTTTAAAATAGCTAGGGAGAAATGGTTATGAGACAAACACAAAGAATTGAGATATTGTTTGTTTTATTTGCTTTTTGTATAACATTTTTTGAATATTTGATGATGTATATTGTGCTCGTTTAAAATACTTTTTCTTAAAAACTGTATAGTGTTGCCATCTTGTCGTCCTCTATAGGACCACACTAGAAATACTATTTATTATGTCCAGTAAATCAAATCAAAACCAGAAGGGCTGCTCTTGGTTTTAAAATTAAATTAAAGCGCATCCAAAATTTGAGCTAAATGACGAGGTAGTCACACAAGCTTGTTTGAAAGGCATAACGTAGTCGTATTCAAATCCACACAAACAGAAAGGAAGACATGAAATGAATAGAAGAGCTATACCATAAAGGTCTAAACTTCATCATGCACTGGCCAAACCTTTGGCATTTCTGCATGTTCCTTGGATTTTCTTTTAGCTGGAGGGGCAAACAAAGAAGATATCTCAGATATTGTGTTTGGTATTTTGGTAATTGTGTTTTATATACTTCTTATCTGACTTAATAATTTAACACTATGTTTTATGGTTTTTTTTGGAGGAGCGTGTTCAAGTCAAATTATAATTGCATCTGATTTACTGTATTAGATCATGTGAGTAGAATCTTTATTTGTTTACCCCTGGTCATTGTTCTTCTGTGATGACTGATTGAATCGGGGATGTTGGAGATGAACTTACCTGCTGCTAGGAGCTGGTTGCTAGAGGAACAGGTCTCGACCGCCTTCCTCCTCCAGTTCTCAACCTTTAATAGGGACGATTTAAGAACACAAGTACACATCAAAAAAAAAATCCTCCAGAGAGACTGAGGTTACATGTAGGACTTTCTCTCACCTCTCTCTGATTGGGAAATCCATTGGCGACGATGATGCGTTTGTAAAACTGAACTGAAGCCTTTGGATAACGGGGCTTGTTTTTGTTCCTGAAGTCCACATAGTACAGGCCGAATCTCTCCGAGTAGCCTTCATCCCACTCAAACTTGTCCAGCAGGGACCATGCGGTGTAGCCCCTCACGCTGACCCCGTCTTTGATAGCTGAGTGACAACACGGGGAACAAAAGAGGCATTCGTCACCACAAAGGCTTGAATCCCCTGAGCGTCATCTCTTAATTTCCCTCATGCAATATGTACAACTTCATTAACCTTTCAGCATCTCATTGATGTAGTCCTTGTAATACTGTATTCTCCAGTCGTCGCAAAGCTCCGTACATAACATCTTCTCCGAGACGCCGTTCTCTGTCACATAAATCACTGGGTTTCCATACTGACTCTAAATGGGTGTCAAATTACATTTATTTAATCATTTAACCAGTGCTGATCATCAGGTGCACAAGCCTGCTGTAATGTAATGTACAACGTGCGATTTCTACACCAGCTGTCACCTTGATAAAATTAAGCAGCCGTCTGAATCCCCAGGGCACAGAGTAGAGCCATTCTGACCCGGGGTCTGGCCATCGCGGGTCAACCAGCTCGGCAAGGTCACGGTCAGTGAAGTAGCTGCTGCTGCTGCTGCTGCGGCCTGATGGGTTGTTCTTTTGGGTGATGTAGCGCGTGGTGAAATGGCCGATGCCAAGGAAGTCGCAGGTCCCTTTGATGTAACTCTTCTCCTGGGTAGAAAAAGTAGGCAGACGAGACCCTCCGAGGCCCTGCTGTGTGCTCTTCCTTCCTAAAATAACATAAAATAAAATAAAACAGTCACAAGGCGTGTTTCATTTATTCCACGACGACTCCACGAGTTCACTTTTCCCAAATTTCGATTTTACCGATGAAGTCCTTCATCACTTGAGGGTAGTCTCCATGAAATATGGGTGTGGCAAACCAGCCCAGGTAGAACTGGACATACCGCTCAGCCGCTTCTATGTCCTTCTGGTTGCTGATGTCCACGGGTTCTCCCCAGTCAGCTGACAGAGAGATGCCCACCTGACCTGCAAATGTGAGCAGCAGCTCTCAACTCTCACATGCAGCACTGCTGACGGGGGAAATGCTGGATTTTAAACTGTCACTATATGGTTACCTTTCTGTTTTCCCCTCCATTGCGTATTGTAAGTATGCCATACTTGTGCATGGGCCTGTGATACAGAGATAGATTTGTTTTAAAGTATTTCTACTTTGAGTGAGTGTTTACTCAAAGGTGCATTATGTAATAAATCCAAAGCAACTGGCCATAAAATCCTCCTAATATGTCACACGGACTCAGGAATAATATTCATATAACAAACTGAACTCACCAACAACAACAGTACAGCCAAAATATTTGCATTAAAAAAATATATTTTGCAGACTGCAAATCATGTTTATGTTTTGAAATCATGTTTTGGCATGTGGCGCCACCTACCGCCGTCTACCAATCATTGCAGTCAGTAGAGTGTCAGCTGCAGAGCAACCACGGGTTGCCAGTTACGTCAGAAAACGAAACCCAAAAGACCTCGGTATTTTGAATTTGAATGTAGTAACCGTTTTTGGCCACATTCTTACATATGGCACCTTTAACTCAAGGCATTTGCATTTGTTTACCTTGATGATGTGGTGGGCAGCTCTGTATGCTCCTGTTCCCTTCAGTCTGAGTCCAGGAGCATGCTCACCTGTCTCATAGCCTTCAACTGCTACTGACTGTGGATGAGGAGGGTAAAAGCAGTGCATTGATGACCAAATATCCCAACAACACACACACAAACAAGGAAAAAATACACCACCGTTCAAAGGTTTGGATTCACTTAGAAATGTCCTTATTTTTGAAGGAAAAACACTTTTATTCAATGAATATGACGTTAAATGAATCAGAAATACACTCTATACATTGTTAATGTGGTAACCGTTAGCACAGCTGAAAACAGTTTTGCTGGTTCTTTGACGAAAGCAGTTTGAAGGGGAATAAAAATCATTATTTCTAATCTTGTCAATGTCTCGACTATATGTTCTATTCATCTTGCAACTCTTTTGATGAATAAAACTGTGAGTTTTAAAGAAAAACACAAACAATTGCTTTGTTGACCCCAAACTTTTGAACGGTAGTGTACATGGTGGATGTTTTTTTTTTCCTCTTACCCACGGATTGTTGAAAGTGATCCAATACTTGACTCGGTTACCAAATCTGTCAAAGCACAGGTTGGCAAACTCATTGAAGTGGGTGACCATGCTTATGTTCTGCCAGCCGCCATATTTCTCTTGTAAGACCTAGAAAAATGCGTTTGAGTTTAACAAAGAGCTACAATGCAACAACACAGGTTAGAGGTCATTCACTCTGGCACCAACCTGAGGAAGATCCCAGTGATACAGAGTGACAATAGGAGTGATGTTGTTCTCCAGCAGATGGTCAATCAGTTCATCATAGTACTGTATTCCCTTTTCATTGACGTGGTCAGCTGCAAATGTTGTGTGATTACATATTAAAATAAAATACGTAAAAAAAAAAACAATTGTGAGTATGAAAGTCAGCAGCAGTTATTCACACTTAATGCCGGTGGGGATGAGTCTCGGCCAGGAGATGGAGAAGCGATAGTGGTTCAGTTTTAGCTCCTTCATCAAAGAAACATCATCCTGTCGCACACAAACAAACAAACACACACAGGGTGAAATTTTTAGAATGTATTTTTGCCCCGTTCTCTTTTTTTAATTTCTCACACCTGACCTCGTACCTTGACTTTGTAGTAGCCCTCACAGGAGGAATCCCCACTATTATTTTGTTGGACTTTGTCTTTCTTATGACTGAACACGTCCCAGATGCTCAGTCCTTTTCCGTCCTTGTCCCAGGCTCCTTCTGTTTGGTAGGCTGAACTGCCGGCACCCCACGAAAATCCTAATAAAAAAAAAACAACAACATTGGCTTCAACCATTCAACCACTGGCCTGCTCCAAAGAGGACTATGTACAGGGAAAAACAAGTTGTGTGTACCAGTTGGAAAAGCGCCATAATGGAAGGAGCCATGGTCGTTCTTTGTCCAGTCGAAGTCCTCAGACGCAGACAGACACAGCACCAACACAAACACATGGCACAAACTGAGTGCACAACGAGGAAGCATGGTACTTCTGAACCTGCAAAGACGGGAGCCAATGAACACAAATGCACAACGACCCTCTCCACTGCAGCGGTCCAAACTATTATCAGAAAAAAAAATGTGTATAGATATAATTATGATAAACACTCAGGAAGGATCAAATGTGAAGCACTACATTGTTTCCATATCCTCAACGCAGCGCCAAATACTTCTATTGAAAATCAATGGGGTGTAAGCTCATTCCGCTGAGGCAGACGCATCCCATACAAACGATGGTTTCAGCGCTGTAAGCAAAGCTGATGTTAGAGTGGTTCATGTATTTTCAGTGCACAACAACATGACACTGTATGAACTTTTCTAAACAACATTATTTGCGAGGTATAAAGCAAACTAATGCCTTTTTTTTGTATCGTAAATGTGCATGTCCAGATTAGAAGGACCACAACAAATTATTGTAACGAATTATCTCCATTGGAGGTCTGCAAAAGCATCACATTACTTTTTGTTCTTATACTCTCAAAGTCCTGATGCTGTTGTTCTTTAGGAATTCTCTCATAATGCAAAACACCTGGTCATAAGATTAGGCAAGACACGGTTATTGATTTCAATCAGTCATACTATTTTTTGGAAATATTAAGTAAAGAAAATTAGTACTCCTCTCCTAAATGTTTTTCAAATCACTCGTGCAAATATCCAAATCCATCACTCCAGACTATTTATAAAAAATACATGTCCAACTGACTGTTTACCTTATGAAGAACTCATCTGCAGCAGGTGTTTCCTGAGCCCAAATCTCTTGGTGAATGGCAGCTTTCCACAGTAGATCATGTAAAAAAAGCTCTATTGTATGATGCGCCACCCTTATTCAAAGCTGTCCCTGCTGTCGGTGTGAAAACTGCACGTGCAGTGGGCCTCACGGCATTGTTTTGGATGTTTCAAAAAAATGCTGAATGGTTTGCCAGTGCAAAAAAATGTGAGCAGTGCATAACCCATTTGCCTGTGTCAGGTTTATACAAGTGAACGTGGGTCTTACCTCGTGACAACAAAACTGAAAACTATGTTTTGTCAGTGACCTCATTGCATAATAACTATAATATAATAAATACATAATCATGCATCATGCTGGGATGTAAGTTTGTTTAAAAGCACTACTTTAATGCAATTCAAAAATAACTGTATTTTATTGTGGAAAAGCGACTTTCTTGAACATGTATCTCTTCATCCACAGTGTACACAGTAAAGTCAGTCAGGTGAGCTCCATACAAAACATTTTATTTTGTGCTTACAATTATTATTTCTCACATAAAGTGTACTCACAATATCTCTATATGGCCCAGCCATACATCTTCATGCTAAAAGACACATCTCAACATTCTTACGTGAACTGCTGCTCAGTTTCCTGTGTTTCGAAATGCACAGCATATCTAGTGAGCTATTAAGCGCCTAATAACAAAGTCTTATTGTATATCAGTGTGACATTTCTCACAAGGTTCGACAGATGTATTGTAACATAGTGAAAGGGATGAAATGACATAGAGGATACGGTTACACACATCATTACACTGTAACTGTTAGTCACTCCATCCAAATAAATTAAACTTCCTAAATGATAGGGGGGGGGGAACTGAACAAAGAAACAACTGCATCCAATCAAGCAAACATACAAGCCTCACTAACCACTGAAAATCTTAATAATCATCTTCATCCTCATCCTCCTCAGGCAGAAATCCAATCTCATCATCTTCATCTTCCTCCTCCTCCTCCTCATCGTCGTCTTCTTCCTCATCCTCCTCCTCCATATCACAATCTACAGCAGCATTCAGGAGCAGCTTCGTTTGATTGATTTCACTCTCATCATCAAGATTTACATAAACCTAAAACATACAAAAAAAAATATATATATATTTTAACATACATGCACTGGAATGTTTACTCACAAAAAAAGCCCAACTCCAGTAGATAATCACATAATCAAAAATAGTATATAGAGGTTAATATGGGTTTGTTAATCACCAATTCTGATATTTCCAGACCAGGGCAGGCAGGGCAGGTGTAGGTTAAAATATAATAGTTTAATAACAAATTAGATTCAACTGTTGTACTTCAATTAATATGTATTTAAAACTATTAATCATATATTTAAAATACCAATATTTAATAGTAGTAGTTTATTGTTTTTCTCTTGAACAAGGAAAATCTGTATGAAAAGCCAAAGGACTTGTCATTGGTCTCAATTCCCTGATATTGAGTGTTAACATCTTTGGTTAACACAGTTGCCAATGGCACCCAGCATTTTTCAATGCCATTTGCAACATCATGTGTCTGCACAGTATAACTTGTGTTGTGCGAAACACTGACATTAACCACTGCTTTATCAAGATCAAGTAGCCATAACATTCAAATACACTTTACATTATGAGCTTGCAGTATGAGAGTAACTTGGATTTTGTCTGGCTGTAAATGTAATCGCTGAGGTTTTCAAAACACATTACCTGCAAGGTAGTACCCACGTGTGGGGCACTACTTGTAGTGAGAATATCTAATAATAGCAATAAATAACATAGCCGTGAAAGCGATGTTAGACGAATCAATCCGCAATTTAAAGGCTTATCCCCTGAAGTGGCATTTACCTCAGGTTCGGAGGACAGACGTTGAGAGGCTCCTTCTTCTTCTTCTGTTTGAGCATTAATGATAGATTTCAAGGCCCCTTCTTCAAACTGAAACAAACAGTGAAAACGGACGTAAACTATTGAACCCCTGGGTATCAGTATTATGCATTACCTCTCCCCATCCTGAACTCTGACATACCTTCAGTCTGTTAAGTTGGTCTTGCAGCATCACTTTGATTTTGAGGAGAGTCTCCTCTTCCTTCTTCAGCTCCTGCAGACGGCTGTGCATCTTTGTTGGGGCTGCTGCACTCAGACCATTCCCTCAGCACTGACAGGGAAGATACGATTGGTAAGAGACACAATCGTATGCCAAATTACCCTGCCAAATTCAACTTACAATCTGACAAGTAGGCAATAAACACGCATGTCAGCTACACGTATCTTCTGAGTAGTAGTTAATTTATCATTGTTAATTGAAGAGCCCATCACCAAAGCAGCACAGCGTTAAATAAATAATGGTAAACACGGATGATGGAAGTGATGTTGTTGCTACAGTAGCTAGCTGCTACGGAAAAAACTAATTATGGTTGAACAGCGGGAACAAACGTTACTGTTTTTTTTCCGGCATGTAAGAAAACTCAGTTCGCTCTTGCGTTTATTGATAAATCTTACCTACACATCCATAACGACACCAAAGGCGGTAACACAGAAAACAACGTGATTTTATTAATTAGCAACTCTGCTACAAGCCACAGTTCGGTTCCTACGCGTATGACGTCACTTCCGGGATTAATGTACGCTTCAAATGCTGTCTGAAAAATCATCATTTGCACCAAAAGGACCGAAAGGAGTTTTAAAAACATGTCGGAACTGGGGTTATTTGAAAGAAATTACGGGATGTATTTCAAAATAAACAACGTTTTACAAGGACTTCCAGCATTTTAGTCAGCAAAATCCACAATACAAAGACATGTGTCGTTATTGTTCTAATAGTTCTGTTGTGTTTGCAAAAAAAAACAATTTTGTAATTTTGTATTGTTTTCACATTGCTATTCCCTTAATATTAATAAAAATAAAAATAAATAGATAAAAAAAGAATATCAACAGACCACTTTTCTGTATCCCCATAATCTGAAACAGGATCCAACGAGTCGTACTTAAATGCACCATTCAAAAAAACAGTACTGATCAATCTGGCGA
This sequence comes from Microchirus variegatus, assembly GCF_963457635.1. NCBI lineage: Eukaryota > Metazoa > Chordata > Actinopteri > Pleuronectiformes > Soleidae > Microchirus > Microchirus variegatus. The sequence continues at coordinate 3,640,358 of NC_139809.1, read as the reverse complement.
CATCTTGTGGTTAGACGATGGTAGTGTCTCCCTTGGCTTTTCTGGTGTGAACATTCAGAAACTTTGTCTTTTGGACGGTAAGAATATCCTGTACTGTAGTGTTCATGTACGTAAATTAAATTAAATTAAACTTTAAGGTGCATTTTAACGAACTAATGTATACAATCTTTTTTAAAAGGTACCGTGCAGTTTGACCACATCAACAAGAGTTAGCTAACTTAGCTAGTAAACGTGTATTGTTGTTGTCATTGGTCGCTCTTCGTTCCTCAAAATGTTGTTTATATGTAACGTGCCAAGTTTAGGAAGCCTAACTTTTAACAAATGTAGTTCACGGTGCTACTATCACTCATAAAACACACGAGCTCACACTAATGGAAGGCCTTAAATTGAGTTTACTGTTTCACCAGTAGCTATGTGCAGCCTGTAACCAAACATGTGTGCAAGGTTTTTTTTTTTCTTCATTTATTTTAGGAATAGGAAGAAAACCAGAGCAGTAACAGTGTCTGTATTCATTATCACTTTCATGTTTCAAGGTTACTTTCATGTATATTAAGGAAGGCAGAACAATTTTCCTGAAAAGAAAAGTTCAGTTTGTCAGTGGTCGAGCATCTGTCTGTGTATAATCAGGTATCTGACCTGCCCCATAAGCAAATATTCTGTAGAATTGCTCTTCACCTAACATGCAAGCCCCTCCTTAATTCCCCAAACCTCTACAACACTGAAAGGGTGCAAGTAGCATCAAGAAAACAGAGAAACCACTTGCTATCTCACAAGGTAAATAGAAAAAAAAGATGTTTTTTCTGAATTTAGTACCGTATCACCGCCAACATCTTTTCATTCCTTGGGTTGTACCCTACATCCCCAGTAAATTGAATTCAAATAATTTAACTCAATAACTCAAACGGCAGAATAACTTTTTTTGAGTTATTCTGCTTACAGACAAACAGGCGTACAAACGTAACCATTATATCCTTGGCGGAGGTAACACATTTAGTGAAAACTTTTATAAACCACAGATGGAACTGACTGATGTAAAGGAGATCTGAAACGGCTCTTTATCAGTCTTCAAAAAAACAAAACATGTTAGAAGAGCCCATTAAGCTCTTTATGGGATTCTTTGACTAAGTTAATCCAGATGTGTGCGTTGATAATCTCTGCACTCAGGCACAAGCTAAGAGAAATGCCCGACTCGGTTGACACACACATGAAAAGAGGAGCGCCGTAAGATGAAGGTTCCTCAAGCTCAACTATAATAGTGCATTTTATCCAACACACAACAGATTTGTTAAGATGATCAATATGTTTTGCTGAGTGGGTTACAGAATGGCTGTATTCTTAAAACCCTGAAACCAAAACATACTTTTTGTTTGCCTCAGACGTAGCCATTGATGTATATTGCAGTCAAAAGTTTAAGGTTTTAATAGGATGTATCATGTGAGAATATTTGCTCTTATAATACACTCCCTGAATCTGCAAGCCGCCCTACGTGAATTTATTAAGACAGCGAAGCTGAAACTGTCTTGAGCTCATGTTAAACTGACTAAAGGTACAAGAGGTCACTTGAGTTTTACAGACTCGGTAACATTGGTTTTGTTATTATAATTCTTTTAATCTACATTTAGAGCATTTTATTTTGTTTAATTCACTGAATCCTTGACGTTTTTCGTAGATTTCATACAATTTGCAACCTTCAACCATGTTTGAAAACTAAATAAATGTATTGATGACTTGCACTGTCATCTTTGTGCCTTTAATGTGAAAACACTTTATTTTCTGTACTTAAGGTGAGAAATGGCTGTGGTCCAGTCCCATTGAAGACCAAGTCCCAGATCACACACATCAGAGCAGGTTATACAAAGTGCCTACAGTAAGTATAACTTTATCATGTTCAGTCTGAGTGTTTTTCCAAAATACAAGGAAGTTCCTGTTCTTTGCAACGAAATAATAATGAAAAAAAAAAACCTGCTCTGGAAACGGTTAAGAACAGTTACCTATTTAATTTGTGCTGGTTGACTCATTGGTTAATGAACTTTTTATTACAGCGCTACATTTACTGTGTTGTGGTGTTTTATCATGTACAAGAGCATTATTGTTTTGAGAGCCACTTAGGGAGCCTTGTGAGGTTGAAACCAGAGCCGTACATCAGTGCAGAAGAGCCCTTAAGGATTTTTGGGTGGGTCGGGCAAAAAGGTGCCCCTGAGACCTGCACCCCACTATTACAGCTGCCAGCGTCCATGGCATGGGTTTTAGCAGCTTGGAGATGGCTAACTCTGTACAATTATCACTGTACTTCTTGAACGCCACAGTTGCTTTCTCCTTGTCATCACACAAACTTGCTGTTGCTGTTACATTGCGATATCTCCCACGCAAGGAGCTCACCTTGGCAGAGCCTGAACGCAGCGCTGAGGTCTGGTGGCAGCTGAGGCCGCAGCTCAGTCGCCCCCTGTGTGCCGCTGCGAGTGGTGGACTGCTAAGATTGTGCAACCTTTTGAAAATGCTCCCACTGTCTGTGGAATGCAGCGCTAGGTGTGTTGGATGAGGGGCCTCCCAAAAGGCAGAGGAGGGAAGGAGGAGGGGATTTCAGAGAGAGAGGAGGAGGAAAGACCTTTGAGCAGTACCGTCAGAACATTATATGACTCAATTTTCTATCGGAGCAGTAAAACTAAGCAAAAGTATGCAAACAGAGATGAGATGAAAGACGGTGAAGAAGAGATGAATGACAGTGAAATGCGGGGGTTTTCCCATGTGTCACGTCTTTGTGAGTGATCATACTGTAACTGTACAAAAGGACACTGGTAAAACAAGAGTTGTTGCAAATTAAGTCTAAGCCTCACACGCTGTAGTCCTCTGACAATGTCACAGCATTTGACTGTTTATCAAATTTTCTGTAGACATGTAATACATTTGTCTGACTGTCTTTTGAGCTCGTCATTTGTCACAGATGTATTTCTGAGTTTTTGTTCAAAGTTAGACTGGCTGTCAATGGGCTTTCACATCAGAAGAGCAACAACAAAGTTATGTATGCTTATACTGGCCTACTCAGTCCCTTTACCATCCTTTTCTGTGTCTGTGATTTGTGCCGTGTGAATGTTTTCACTCAGCATTCGTTTGTGTCTTCTGTGGCAGCAGAACATGCTACGATTGTCTTATTTTCTGTCAATATTTCTATTATCACAGAATCATTTTATTGTGATATTTTTGCTATCGTGGACCATGTATCGTGTATCGTATTGTGAGGTACCCTGTGATTCCCACCCCTAACACCCAGTATATGAATTAGTCACTAGTTCTGGTCTGAAGTTTCAGCTTATTTTGTGTCATACTGTACTGTAGATGCACGTGTAATATTTCACATGATTATCACAATCATGTGAATAGTTGATCGGTCACGTCATCTTAAAAAGGTGAGGGAGGGGAAAAGGCGGGGGGGGGTGGGGTGGGGTGTGGCAGTTCCAGGATGTTTCCTCTTAAGCGTTTACAGCGATGTGGCCAGGAGCCACGGGTGCCTATGAACGGAAAGAGTGCATGTAAAGATGCTGGAGCCTTTGTTTCCAAGGAAGTATCTCAACCGTTACGTTTCCTGCTCTGTACTCCCACGCACAAATGTTAATGCAAATTGGCACATACGTGGAGAACATTGTAATCAGCACAATGTTCTGCACGTACACAGAGACAGAAGGTTCTGGATACATATTTTGTTGCTTACACTGTGTGGTTAAAAATATTCCTATTGACGATCACATCCTCGCATGCAGTGCAATGAAGACGTTGAGTCGGTTCTTGGCGCATTGAAACCTTTCACACGAATCAGACGGACGCTTAATCCGAGTAAGTACACTGTCATAGGATCACAGAGGATGATTGATAATGGTGTTAATTACCTGGTTACCCGCATAAGTATGGTATGGTCCGCAGTGTGGTTTTTGTCCATCAGCGCTCGCGTGTTTGTGTGTGTGTGTAAGCGTATAGCACGGTGCCCGCTGCAGCTATGATGCCATCCTCATTTGTCAAGCGACTTGTAGTAAAAGCCAGGCATGACTCCCTCGCCCCAACTGGAAAACCTGATCATCGTCGCTGTCACCAGTTTATTATCGAAAGCACATGTGTTCCTGGAGATGCTCCGGATTGAGTGTCCTTACGCACGACGAGCTTAGAAAAACATATTTGTTCCATATTCAGCTTTTATTTATGTTCTGCTTATGTTGTCAGGCTTTTTTTTTTGAATTGTTAAAATGATCTGCCCACAAAGAAAGTGCATTCATCGAAATCAGAAAGAATGTGCAACGTCCTGCCATCCCTGGAAATCAAAAAAGGACGAGCGACAGTGTTGTGGAGCTCTGGTTCTCAGAAAGTATGTCAGATGCATGGAAAACTGTCGAGATCTGGCAGATCATGTATGTAAAGCAGTCCAATTCAGCCACAGTAAAAGGCTGTTGATTTAGGTCAGGCTAAATGAAGTGAGCCTCTTTGTGTTGCAGCCCAGGGAAAGTCTCGGATCACAGCGTGAGTTTGGGCCCTGATATGATGTGGTTTGGTCAGGTTTTGGCGGGGAGGACTTTGTGGGGCCAGAGCTCAGGAAAATGCTTCTGTCGCAGCTTAAGTTTGTAAACTAATTTGACCACCCATACACACCACGTCTGTTCCACTGGCTTTTCTCTTGAGAACCAAACAAAGCTAGAAGTCAACAACACCTCCACTCGACCAGGCGATCTGACTGTAGTGTGATTAATTACATTTTCCCTTTTCCTCTCTCCCTCTTGCTTTCTTTCTTGCTCTCCCGAGCCTGGACCAATAGTCTGTGTTGTTCACCTCCCTTGATACCCTAAGTTAACATCCTTGTAATGTCAGACCAGCCAGGAGGAAATCCTCTGTGTTTACCTTTTCAGCTGCCATTTCTTTTTTCATCATTATTCATTATTCGTCAGTCTTTAGGCTTGTTTTCCTCTCGTGGTGAGCCTTTTCAAACTCAAATATCTGGGTACGAGATGTGGCGAAAGTCAATGGAGGTCAGATTACTCCCATAGGGTTGGTTCTGTAGTCATTACGTAGAAAGTAACCCAGTGCAATTAGTCGATGCCCATGTGTCATATTCTAGAGGAAATGTGCAAGTCAGATTTTTGCTGGCATTTCACTTAACACTGGTCAAAGACTGAGCTGGTTCGTCATTTCATCTTAAGCAAATACTGACCACAGAAGTTTGGCAGTTCCTTGCATTTCCCATGGGAAGACCACAGGCTAGATACTCCTGGCTTCTTTCATTCTTTTACACTCATTAACCAAGCACCCACGCTTTAAAGCCAAACATGCACTCTGTAGTGGTTTATTCCCAATGCCTATAGTGAAATAAAAAGTTCAATATTCCAGGAAATGCACTGATCCTCTATGCCTCTGGGAGTAGGATGAGGTTACTGCTCTTATATCTGTTTGTCATATGAAGCTACAGTTAGAGGACAATGAGTTCAGACTTGGAGAACAGGAATGCAGGAAAAAAAAAAGTTTTTCAAATGGTGTTACTGTTCTGTAGCTCGTCCACCGCAGAGCAGTCACAAGCTCATATTTTAACCATGAAAAAAAAACAAAAAACAGTACATGTTGTGGTCACAGAAACAAATTCTAGGGAACTTCAAATATGTTTATAAAATGGCTCATGTTCATGTAGTTTACTTCCCCCCGAATTTAAAGAAATGCGTTGAAATGATATCAAAGATAGTGAAACTTTAGCTCCAGTAGCGATAACTCAATTCCACTTTGGTGTCCTCTAAACGTATCATTATGCTCCTCTCTGTGAGGTCCGCGGGTATGTAGAGAGTTGACGGCAGCCCTAATGGAGGTATAAGGCAGAGCAGGCTCCATTGGTTGGAGGAATGTGTGAACACAGTGGCAAAACCATTTATTTTCAGGCACTTCCACAGTGAGATCTAGCACCCGCAGCCCAAGTGCAACCCCAGGGAAGACTCGGCTTCGTGTGAATGTTGTAGCTCAAGCCGCACTCACTTTGTTCGTCTGACACGAGAGCGGCCCCGATCTTAAGGAACACCACCCAACTTGTCAGATATCCTGAGTGCACAAACTGAGACATTCCAGACATGCAAACTGCCTGTGACAAGTGATCGCCCTTTGGGTTTTTAGCAGCGGCCTCCTTGGCACATTGGAAAAGGGATTTAGGGCTGAGAGTTTGTCCCTCACTCCTGCTTCTGTAACCAGAGTAGCATCACAGAATGTGGACAAGTCCTTGTGAGGATTGTTATGTTAGAGAGAGCCTCCAGGGTGGAGCTATGATTTAATTTTGACCTTTTACACCATCGGACGGCCTGTGCACTGATAGGACCGTGGGGACGCTGTGTCATTTAGTGAACTGTTGACTGGATTAAATCAACTTAAATAATTCAGATCCTCTGCACGGCAGAAAACAACATTGGTTTCATTTTAGTTTCAAGCCACAACTCTTTCAGAAGAGAGGAGTGAAAATAACATCTACTACTGCCAGATTAGTCACTGCATATTAGGGGGTGATGTTGGTTTTGATTGAATTCCAACTCTCCTCCAATTTCTTCTGTGGTTGTATGAAATATGTCCTTTTTGAATTCACTCCTGCAGTCCCGAGGTGCGCTCCATGTTTTAAAAGGCGTTATAGAAGCCCACTGATTTCTCCATTTCGTTAAACAGGCCTTGTGCTGTGCCACAGATGATGTCATCCTACATTTTCCTGTCATTTTCCAGTTTCATGTGCCCTTCCCCAAAGTCCGTCCAGTCGAACCCCTGACATGATTGATTCTTTTACACTTCATTTGTAGCATTCATCAAAATTGTACTGAATCATGAAACTTGTCCTGAATACTGTCCAAAGTCATCTAACCACAGCAAAAGAAATCCCAGGCCCTCTCGGGACATGCGTTTCCCCAGAGAACTGAAGAAATTTGCTGAATTGAAAATAGTCTGCACCAAATGCAAACCCACAGTGAGAGTTTTCCCTGTCTGCCTGAGGCAGTCGTATTACTCAAAAACTTAAAAGATTTAGATTTTGTGCACAAGGCGACTATTGACACCAGTGGTGAAAATAACATAGGTCTGTGCATTCTGTTTTCTAAACGGCCACATTTGCCTCTATAAAGTCTTGGGTCATGTAAGCAGTGAAGTTGCATGGGGTTGACCCCCCCCCCCCCTCCCCATTCTTGTTTTTGCTTCACTCTGGTGCAAATGGAAATTACTGCCAGAAAAAGATGGCAGTAGATTTAGCAAGAATGCTTCCAAGATCTTAACTATTCCTGTGTGTGCTGGAAGCTCGCACGTGTTCGCGTCTACATTTATGTGCTCGGGTGTTTGAAGTGCTGTTAGTGAGATGATTGTAATCGCAAACGTCATGAATGACCAGCTGTGGCGTGTCTGAGACATTGCCTGATTCAAATCCACACGCACACACCTTTTGGAAAAAAAAGAATCTCCTAAATGTCACATACATTGTGCAGCCTTCATTGTCATTGGTAGTGACATACAATTTGGTTTGAATTGTTGGTTGCAGCAGGAAAAGGAAGAATTATGGCTGGTTTAAAGTACTGTAGAAGACCCTGAGAACTAGAGCTGAAACGATTAATCAATGAATCGATTATTAAACGATTACTATATTAATCGCCAACTAGTTTGATAATCGATTAATCGGTTTTGAAGCTTTTTTCATGATTAAAACAAGATTTCTGATTGTTTCAGCTTCTAAAATGTGAATATTTTCTTAGTCTTTGCTCCACATAACAAAGAAATCATTAAAACTGAATCATTTTGGTTTGTGGAAAAAACAAAACATTCAAGATCATCGTCATTTCGAGGTTTGACAAACACTGATCAATGTTTTTTTTTAACATTTTCTGACATTTTCTGGACCAACCGATACATCGATTAATCGAGAAAATAATCGATTACGAAAAAATAATCGTTAGTTGCAGCTCTACTGAGAACTACGAGTGACTGCATGTTTCCCTCATGGTTGGACTGTGTGGAAGTAGTCCTCCATGGCTGCTGATTACACTGTGGGACCAGGGAGGAAGTGTTGTAGAGGGGCTATGAGGGGCATTGCTAGGCAACAGGGTGGGCAACTTGACGTAATGAGCGTGTGGCTCAGAAGCTGTCTGCTCAGTGTTCCAAGTCCTGACACGAACAGACAGGCTAGCCTTGGACGGGCTGCATAGAGCTGCCACCACAGCCACCTGCTCACAGCAATCATCGCCAGCGCCCAGGCCAGCCACTGATACAGCATACAGACCCAATTAAGAGCTCTGCATGTCCCACTCCAGCCAGCCATCACTAACACTCCCACAAGTCTGACAAGGCTGTCTTTTTTCACTTTGGCCAATCTCTAATTAACATTGGTAGTAGTGAGGCCAGGCTGCTGTAAAGGGTTGGGACACAGCTAAGGTAATCAGCTTAAATAAAGGTTTATTTCCTGCCCCCAGTTCCTTTCCACACTCAGCAGAGATTGCATTTTCTTTTTTTTTCACGTTTGGAAGATGAGATGAGCATCGCCATCTGTTCCTCGAAAGCAGGGGTGGAAAATATTTCTTAGATGTTTTTGAAGTGCGTAAAAATAATAATAACATTCTGTAAATGCTGTAAAAAGACATCATATTTTAGCTGTGTCGTGTTACTTCACGTATACATTTTGTTTCTTGTGACTATTTCAAAATAAAAGTCTGGCTGTGCGCCGCTGGGTGTAAGATAAAGCCCTGCATCAAAAATATTTAGATCTACACTCTCATTCCCAGGCAACCATTTTGTTTCTGAGGCTCTAACATTGGCTCTGATTCTGTCTTCACAACTACTGATATCACAACGTAAACTTGAGGCAACTCGTGTCACAGGTCGAAGTTACACACGTGTGCCCGTCCGATCTCAGTATCTTAAACACTCTCATATTCGCCTAGTTGGATTATTAATTTAAAGGATGGAGGAGGAAACAATTAAGACAATACCTGATCAATTTCTTAAAAATGGGAGAAAATATTTTGTGAAATGATGTCATTTACCAGAGTGGGATTAGCAGAGTTGTGTGTTACAGTCGAGAGCAGAGGAGGCGGGGGAATTTCCTTTCTCTGGGGATGTGTTATTGTTGGAGGCCTGTGTAGAGTCATTGGATGAAGTATATTATTCCCCAGTTTGGGATTAACTCTTCATACAGGAAGAGAGCCGCTTTTCAGGGAATCATGGAACATCCTGAACGCTTCAGACAAAAATAAAATACCGGATACATAAGATAATCGACACGTTACTGTTGTTTTGTAGCTTTTAAGGAAAAAAGGATGGGTCCACATTTTCCTGCTCTTAAGACAAACCTAAAGCATCCGTTAAGTTCAATCTTTCATGCGACCTCCTCATCCTTTTTTAATTCTGCAAATTATTTTGCCAATTTTCAGCTTCACCGATCAATGTTCACCTGGTTCATGCTGGGATATGCTTCAAACCCTCTTCACCCTGAACATTTGATAGCTTTATGGGTGAAGGATGGATAAATACACGTGATAGGCAGCAGAGGGTGCTATTTAACAGAAGGGGGGTAAACTTACTGACCAATTGCAGCATGTCTGTAAAGGAAGACTGCAGGTTACATGTTAATGTTTAATTATGAAATGTATTGTCTTTCCATCTCGGGAATCAAAATAATCCGACTGTGTTCATGCGTGCGTGTCCCTAACCCTTACACCCATACATCACCCCTCATGTCATGATCATGAGTGATGTAGTCATTGGAGCTGCGTAAACCGATGGCAGCTTAGGTGTTAGCTGACAAGCTTCAGGGCACTAAATCAGAGGAAACCACTTGAGCAGCACCTGGAAACGGCTCTTAGATGAGACACCACACAAACACACAATTTCCTGTTCCTCAGAAACACACAAGTTGGCAGCCTGTGTGCACTGTGTAATCCTCCTTTCAATCATGTATTTTTGTTCACGCCACAAAATAAAGTATTCATCTCGAGTTGTTGATTTGTTACTGAGAAACGTTAGGTTGCTTGACATGTAAAGGTCTAGTGTGTGTGTGTGAAGCTGCAACTAACGATTATTTCGTTTGGTCCGTAAAATGTCAGAAAAACGTTGATCTGTGTTTGTCAAACCTGGAAATGACGATGTTCTCCAAAGTCTTGTTTTGTCCACAAACCAAAATTATTCAGTTTTAACGATTTCTTTGTTATGTGGTGCAAAGAAGCTAAGAAAATATTCACATTTAAAAAAGCAAAAACAATCAGAAATAGTGTTTTAATAATGAAAAATAATCGATTAATTGTTCCAGCTTTAGTAAAATGTAGGTGAAATAATTTCCATTTGTCAGAAGTTGCAGATAAAAAAACTACACTTCATATTTATAAGTGTGTAATGACCATGTTATTATGTTGGCGCTCAATGGACGAACTCAATATCTTTTAATAACTGAGGGATATTCAGCTGCAATAGTTAACCAGTTCACCAATACATTTTTACATACTGGACCTTTAAAGGGATAGTTTTTTGGACATTAGGTTCTCTGTCTCTCTGAAATTCCTCATATTTGTGCTCTTTTTCATAAATATATGCTGTTGGATCTTCTCTGAACGGTTCATCTCGGTTTCGTAGTCAGACATGTTTGTTTGTTTGTTTGTTTGATTTCCTTCACACGCTCTGATTCAAACAGGTCATACACGTGACCTGTGACTTGCACGGCTATGCGGTTTAGTGATACACGCCTGAAAATAGTGCCAAATTGATAGCGGGATTAGGCGACTACTGGTGTTTGTTCATAAAAATCCAAAAGAGAGATCTATAGGCTGCTTGTTTTTTTCAGTTGTAGTTATTACGAGATAAATGTGTTCTTTTCTGTCATTATTTGTGGAACTGTGTTGGCTGAAAACTCATTTCATCTCCTTTCTTTGCCCACCATGGATGTGGAAATGTGTGTGTGTTGCTGCTGCCCAACACCCTGTCTGTTCCTGTAAAGGCTGTGGCTTCAGTGCAGGAGGTTCTACAAATACATAAATGTGTGTGAATTTGGGTGTGGGGCTGAAGAGAGGGGCGCAGTTTAGTACCAAGCCACAGTCTTTACCTGCATTAGGTCATCGACTGACAGTCACAACCTCCACTTCTATATGCTCTCCATGTCTGGTTGGTCTGCAAATAATTTATTTTTCAGTCGTGAACAATGCAGCGTCTTTCGTTTCTAAGGTTTCCCCTGTGTCTACTCTGCTTGTTGGGTCTCCAGGGCCCTCCTCAATATCCTTCTCTCTCTCTGTGGGGCCAGAGCTGCTCTGGATAAGATTTCATCAAGGGTATGTGGGAATGGTTGGTGGAGTTTAGCACCTTCTTTAACATAGGCAAAATAAATGGCTTCTCCTAATGCTCTAATTGGTGGCAGTTTGATGATCAGGTATCACTGGCCTTCGGGGTTAAAGCGCCTCGTTGTTTTGCTACAGCTGGGTGAAAGAGCCAGTCTGTACCTGTTGCACTCAGAGATTTTTTTTTTTTTTAAAGTAAGGAAGGAAAATGCTTGGTAGCATGTGGCCTGTCGGTTCCTCTGAACTATCTTTTTTTTCCATGAAGTCAAAGTAAAGCATTTGACATTTTAAGTTAAGCCTCGCTACTGATCTCTCCTCCTCAAAATCCCTGCCCCCTGGCTGGGATCTGCGTGTGAATTGTGAATCAAATGAGTGGCTTAAAAATGGTTCAGCCTCTCTCTCTCTCTCTCACCCACACCAGCTCTCACTCACTATTTGTCTCTCTCTTTAAAAGACGACTGTCTAGACTCCTTTTAGCCTGTCCATGTGTTTAAAGGTTTTGGTATAGAAACACCTATAATCAGAATATCTTTCTTAAAACTCTGCTGTACCGACATATTTGTACTCTTCTCTATGAGATTACATCAAATGCATCCGTCAAGTTGCAAATAGCTGAACTGACAGAATGAACAGTTTTTTTTTTTTTTGACAACGCTGAATGGCACCGTGTGTTTAATAAAATAATAAATTTGATTTAGCCAACACATTTTGTGTCTTCCTGAAGAAGACATAAGTCCATGCCAAACCTTTCAACCACTGCCAGACTTGGGCTTGTTCTAAAAAGACAGATAGACAGGCTCTGGGTCTGTGCCCAACACAGTCAAAAACTACATTTATTATGTGTAGAGCAAAGCGAGACATACTATATACTGTACATGTATCTACCAAATTGTGAGCAATCTACTTTATCTCCACACAAGCATCTGATTTTTGTAATGTTTAAGGGCGTCACAGGAAAGCGGTAACCTGTCAGAGACTGTTTTTACTCGGGGGGGAAACATGGACCACATTGTTTTAGTGTTTAGCCCAAAGAATGTTGTTGCTATGCAGTTTTCAAGTAGGTTAGAGGAAACCGTTAGGTAAAACCTTTATATATGAAGTGAGGGACGGTGGTACTGTGGTGTCATTTTGTTATTGTACTCTGCTCTTCATGGCTGCAGCATGCCACTTTCCATCACTTTCCCAGGTTAGCCCTGTGTAAGGCTTTAGGCTGGCTCACTGTTTACAATACCTCCCATTCAGCCTGCTGCTCCTCAATGAAATTTCTATTTATAGGGGCCACAGGCGTGCAGAGAGTCATCTGCTTGTTCTGAATGAGGTCTGGTGGTTTTGACAAGGTTAGCTGGATTAAAAGTTTGGAGGAGGGGGCTGAAGGACAGGTCACAGGGATTCATCGGGGTGAGAAGGCCACCATAAGAAGACTGGCTGCCTTTATTGTACGTGACGGTCGGTGTCAGCACACTATTTAGTTAAATGCTGGACATGTGATGAAGCTGTGTTAGCCAAACATTTACTTAAAACCCAAAGGACCCAGTTTCATCCCTTTAATGTGGTGTCCATGTCTGCCCTTCACCTCCTACACTGATGCCAAGTATGCATAGTTTTCAGTTCTTGTGACGGGAAATCATAACGTAAAGTTAGAGCTGTTAGAACCAGTCAGTAGTAGTCATGCACACTGCAGTAAACACTGCCCTATAGATGGCCTTATGGCCCCACCCACTCACACAGCCAATCGCTCGCATAGAAAGAAGCATTTTCCAATCGGAGGCCTGATTTTGTTTCAGCAAGGAAGTTTATTTCCTGAAAAAATATTTTTCCCTCAATACAAAATGTTTATGAACCTAAGATCCTTCATCAGTTTTCTTAAGCATGCACACGGCCTTTTGCTGTTGTGCTGATGAGGAAATGTTTTTGCAGAATTAATACTGGGCAAAAAAGAATGGAGAAAAATATAACTATTTCCTTAATCCTTGCAGCAGTTTTTCTTTTTCTGTGTCTTTGTTTTGCTCCCTCGGTGTGTGATGGTGTTTCCCACACAATGGTGCTGTAGCCAACTTGCCCTATGCTCCATTGTGCTGCTGGCCTCTCTTTGAACCTGGGCAGCTATAAACATGGCTAAGTGCTTTCCATCAGAAGCAGCAGGCTTGCAGGAGGACAATACTGTGACAAGAATTTGCAGTAGCCTGTCCTCAGCCAGGCACTGGGGCAAAAGGTAGATGAAGACAAGAGGCTGGATGAGGTACTTGAATACAGCTCAGTTACTGTACCCTCTGAACCATGCAACAAATTAAGCTGACATGTCTGACCGATTCTTGGAAACACCCAAACTCCAGGCTGTTCTCTTCTCCTGGCAGAGTTCAACCAACACAGACAAGGAGCCTGCTGCTGATCGCTGTATGATGCTGATTTGGCGTCAAGAATTTGGCCACCTATCTTCCCATTATCTCCCAGAAAGGTTAGAATGAGCAGTGTTTGGGGTGAAGTGCAAGTGAGTGCCAGTGCGGTCGAATTTGGACAATTTAGCCTGGCTGCCGTAGCTAGAGGATAGACATTTTCTTAGGTGACTCAAGAGGGATTGTGGACAAATCTGAACAGTTTTTGCTACACTAAATAGTATATTTTTTCCGCTCTCAAATAGCCTTTTGAGTGTTTCTTTGTCTTTCGATATTACCTCTCTGTTTACCTCTCTCTGTTTACCTCTCACAGGAGTATTTTTGCAATCCACCGGCTCCTCTTCTCCCAGCTCCCTGAGCAGAAACCCTGCCACCCACACAGCTAAGATACCATCTTGTGCATGAAACACACACACATAAGCGGGGCTCTCTAAAACACACATACACGACATATACGCACACGCAACCACTGCAAGATATTGTCGGTTAATGAATTAGTCTTATGTAGACACTTTGTTTGTAATGGATCCAAACCTACAGTACGTAAAACGCCTTGTCCTAAATCATGTTGATATTGTTGACACAATGGCACACTCTGGCCCTAACAGGAGCTGTTTTGGCTCTCGCCGAGGGTTGAGATGCTCCAAGCCAGAGCAGGGTTGACTCGGTTTCATTCAAGACTTCAATTAAGGCCTCCATAACCCTTGACTCATTTTCCACTCTCTAATTTTTCTAATGGCTAGGACAGGAGGCTGGTTGCAGAGCAGTCTGCTCATTAGCTCCAGCACCGCCGCCCGCACTGCATTTAACTTAATAATGAGGCCAAATTAACAGCAGCCCTGGCCCTGCTCCAGGTGCATTGTGGGTGACACTGAGGCTTTGGAGGAGGGAAGAGGGGGGAGTACCTGGCCAGCTGAGTTGGTTTAGACAAGGCACAGCAGTAATGACTGGAAACATAACATCTTAGATTTTAGTACTGCCTTCATGGTCTTTAAATGCCCGTCTACTCCCACCCATGCACTCTCGCCAACATCCACCATGTGATCTAAAATCTGCTGACTTCTCCCAAGATGTACTTTCTTTGCATTAATTGCTTCTGTTGAGCAAAAAGCATGTAAACATTCACCAAATTAGCCTTCAGAACCGCTCCAGATTATATCAGAGAAAGAGGGAAAAAGGAACCGACGCATGCTCGAGGCAGGGTGTTATGCAGGGTGGGGGCTGGGTGGAGACATGTCCTCATCTCTTCGTGTGTGGATGTTCCACATCCATGGTCAACCTCCAGCTTAACCCTGTGCCAAACTGGGTGCTGCCAAGGGCCAACTGTGAATGAATCCAGGCAGCCTGGAAAAGAATGCAAACAAACAAGACCCTGGATGACGGACACTGTCTTTTGTCTATATTATAGGCCCTCAATCAAGATAATGTTAGTTTTTTAATGCTGCATAAATAGACAACACCGACAAGAGCATGTCCACTAATTAACCTCTGTGTCGCAAATACTAATGTATTTAAATCCAGTTTGAATCAGCAGTTTGTGCGTTTCATGCACAACCAAGTCACAGCTAAGCATCTGTTTAAAATGCATGTCTTTAAAAAAAAAACAAAAAAATCAACGACAACTTTGTAACAGTGAACGCTAGAAGAATTCTGACCTAAGCTAATGCTAACAGTGGCTTAGCAAATGGAAGTTGTGTTCTTTATTTTCAACCGTAGCTTTGTACTTTGACAGCACTTACCACTCTTTTTGCAGCTATTGAAGAATATATATATATATATATATATCCCTAATATTTACACTGTGTTAAGTCCGTTGGTTGTCAGTAGTTTAATAAAAATGCAAAATGAAGCCAGCCAACTACACTTACGGTTTCCAGCTGTTGGAAGTACCACAGTCCTCTCGACACTCCCAATGTTTTCAGTCTCCCTGAACTGTCACTATTCAATAACGTTAACATGCCAAACATAGGTATGGAAAATATGTGATATAGTTAAGTAAAAACTATATAAACTATTCTAACTTAATAACACTTAAAAAAAGAATGTTTGCGGAGTAGTTTCTTCCTACAATCTTTGGAATAAAAACACCATGGGGAATTATTAAAAAAACAAAAAAACACTGACGCTGGTGTGGACATGAGAGAAAACGCTGCTCTAGAGGCAGCATTACTTCTCGCTCTGTGCCAGGTAGTGACAGCTTTGGCTGCTCGGAAGCTGCCGCGTGTTGGTGGAGAGAGAGAAAGTGTTTGTTCACCTGCCGATGTCCTGGAAGTGCATATCCTCAAACATCAGTTTCCAGTCCGGCGGTCATATGACTTCTCCGCCGCTGTCGTACCCCTGACGTGAACCCTGACCTTGTTACAAAGGTTCATTCTAATTCCCTGATATGAATGACTTGGCACGCTTAAGACTGATGCTTTGTACGGGGCCAGAGGTGACGGGTAACGCTTACATTAGCGCATGTGTTTGTGTCATTGTATAATTTATTCTGACTCACTTCAGTCAACGGTGAGGAAATGAACAGGCACGATTTACAACTTGCTTTTAAATGTGTCTGCACACACGCTGACTGCCAACTGAATTTCTTGGTATCGAAAAAAGATTTTTTTTTTTTTTTAAATAAAGAAGGACAATACTATTGGAATTACTTATGTAACTTTGTGGTTTTGCCTGTTCTCTGTGCTGCATATGTACTTTTTCCATGATCTGTTTTGCAACTGGCGAACAGCCTGGCACATTGTAGGTCATTTTCCTCTCTGGGTAGATGTTGTTTTTTTTTAAAAACCAAAGCCTTTGATATTTCAGCTTCTTTTTATTCAAGCTTTTAATGTTCGCCGACAAAATCACTCGGGAATACCTTGCTACCGAGTCAAATGTATTTGCATCCCTGGGCGGAAGGGGTTTCTCGTTACAAAGAACAATTTTATAAAGTCATTTGATGACTTGTAGGAAAACATAACCAAAGTAATATCCAGCAACACTGAGCTATAAGGTCAGTAAAATCACGTCTGCCAGCAGGTAACTGCCCATGTTTTGAACATGAAGGATTTTACCGATATTTTTTTTTTTAGTGTGAATTGAATATTTTTCAGTATAGTTCTGCAATGTTTATGCTTTTTTGTGTACTTAAATGACTAGAAGCAGACTCAGTGCCCACACTCTATAATTTCTTCACATCAATCATAGCCCCAGCTCTGCGTATGTGTATGTGTGTGTATTTGACTGTGTATGTGTGTGTGTGTGTGTGTGTGTGTTTCTATGTGTTTAGAGCAGAGCCTCTGGTGTTTGGACAAAGCCAACACACTATCATTACTGGCATGATTATGGGGCATTACAAGTTTAAGCAAATATTCAAGAGGCTTTGTCTGTTTTTAGGGATTTTTTTTTTGATATATGGATGACCACTGAAATAGCTAAAGTGCTGACAAGGCCAAGTGAAGCCTCGCTTTGTTCCCAGTTCAGAGCTAAACTTCAGATGAATGTTTGAGTTAGCAGGAGGGCCAGCAATCTGACTTCTTCCGAGAACTTCTAAAGAACCAGCTCATGTAAAGAGAGTCCAGCACTGACGAATTCCGAGGCGATGCTGAGAATTGTTTCTCATAGTACACGTCCTGCATTCCAGGCTGACTTACTGTCAGTTGAAATAATATTTGTGTGCCGTCTTCTTTGAGGGATGGCAGGAGAAGTGAGTCTAGGCCACTTTGAGAGTGATGTCAACCCTCACCATTAATTGCATAATAATAACCTCATGCGATTTCTGTGGCCGACTGATGCTTTGGTCTATTCTTATCTGAAAAGAATAATGTATTGAATACCAGATCCGTCCACATTGTGGGCCAAGGAGCTGTATTCACCATGATTTCAGTGGCACTTAAATGGCTGCGTAACAGTTAAACAATCTGGCATTAATATTGCAGTGTGAAGTTGGTAACTCTTTAGGTACAAATCATAAGTCGAGAGGAATTTACTCGGCATTAAAGGACTCCCTCGTCTCGCTGCGAGTTAAAATAATGTTGCTCTGGATATAATCATCCAATTAGAGTGAGAGAGGCAGGATTTTGCGAGGACAAGTATCACATTTCAAAGTCTTCTTGAGTCTGCCAGCCTCCACGCTGATGGTAAGATAGCCTATACTCCAAGACTGTGAGCAAGTTAGAGGGAGAAACGCATTCCTGTGTATGATCACATGTCAATCCGTGTCATTTGCTCCATCAATCACAGGACCTTTATTTTATTGTTGTAATAGGATTTGAATCAACTTGAGCATTTTCATGACATCACAACTCAGGAACTGTTTACCACTGTAAATAAGAGATGATTGTAGAAGAATAAGTGACATTTTTTTTATTCAGTTTATCATTATCAAATGCAAATTCTGACAGACACTGTAGGTCGCTTCTTAACTTACATCCAACCTCCTCTTGAATGTATAAAGAGGAGAGGAGACATCCTGCCACTGACACGTTTACAGGCTGTCAGGCCTGCAGAATCCTGGAGGAGTGGCCTGATGGCAGCAGTGCTGTCTGAGTCATAACAGGCTCTCTAGTAGATATTACTCAGGTCCCAGTGATTCAGACTCCATCCAAGGCCACTCTCGCTCTCTGTAGTTTAACCAGAGAGAAGGGGGGGGGGGGGGAGGGGAAGAAAAGTTAGGGAATGAAAAAACATTTTTCACTCTAATGCAACAAGCACGGCTCTGTCTTGTGTGCATAGAGCTGTTTAGTTTCTGCCAGAAATATGTAGCCCAGTATAGGCAGATTTTTTATTATCCAGCAGGGCTCTTGGTATTTTGAAAATGAGGTAAGCTCAATTACCAACAAAGGGCTCCTCTCAGGGGTCTGTCATCACATGGGGGTGAATGGGAGGGAGCGAGAGGAAAGAGAGACCCCTTTGCCTGTGCTTTGATACTGCAGGATTATAGGCACAGTGGCATGGATTGTAGCCATATTTCACTTTGCAGTGCGTGGGGACCAGATGTTAAGATGACATGCAGGACAGGACATCATTGAGCTGGTACTCTCAACACAATGTTGTTGTTTTTTTGACAGATGCTCTCATAAAATATTCTCATTATGACTTTAAATCTTAAAATTGTATTGGATATAATTACATTTTTATAGTAAAAATGTCAAATGAACAGTTAAGACTGTAATTACACAACAGTAACAACATGGTATTATTTTAATGTGGGTATTATATTATGGTAGTAATATCTTATTTCTAATGAGATAATAAGGAGATAATAAGAAGATTATAGTACAATAATACCATGTAATTTCAGACAATTCAGGTACCAATTCAGAATTATTAGAACTTCAATATTATTGAAGTTCTAATTCAGAAACTGTTATATCACCACACACTTTTTTTTTGCATTGTTCTTACCAAGCTATTACTTGGTGATTACTATAGAATTAATATGGCATCCCTTTTACCATATTGTTAGTGTAATGTAATGTCAAGTGTTACCAAAATACAAAAAAAAAAAAAACATGATGATAAAATCATTTTATGATGACAGCTCTCCACGGATCCAGTGCACTAGACAACAGATCTGTTTGGGTTCCAGCCTGTCCTAGGAGCCGCCTGACATCCCCCTGCTTCCTTATCTTAATGACCATTAACCGTTTCTGCTCTCTGTCAACCATACAGCTTCAAGGAAGGGACAGGAAAAGAGAAAAAAAGAGAAAGGGAGTCGGTAAGAGAGCATAAGAGATAGTGAGCGAGAGAGAGAGAGAGAGAGGGCCTCTGATAGAAAATTCCTGACAGCTGATAAGAGGGAGAAGGAGATCCAGTTTACTGCACAGATAGGGTAGGAATGTGCGGCCAAATGATGATGACTGGGTCTATGACTACACTGCCCCTATCTGTGCCTGCCAAGACACATCACCACTGACTGGCTGCATGCAAGCCAGTGTCCTCGTTTCCCAAAAAATTACTGGATTTGGTCTGCTTTATGACTGCCTTTAACCAGTCTTTCTGAAATTTGTATTGCAATATAATGGACCCATAATTATGTTACTGCCGTTGTGGAGTGCAAGCGCGTCCAAAATCACTATTCCCACTTTGTGTTCTTAACAGCAGTCTATATGCACAGTTCCTTTATTTTGTGGTATATAAAATATCCAAACATGCCAGCTGTGTATTTTTATAATGATCAGAGTACACCGCAAACACCAAGGCAAATCAACCTTTCCTTCAAAAATCACAATTCCATGTGAATTATTGGTCTGCTACAATAGCATAAAAAAATGGACATGAGAGGAAATGGAAACCAGCTTACTAACCGTGGAGCATGGCCAGGCAGCCAGAGAGGGTTGTTCAACTGAGCTCCCAGCTTTTTGATTTACAGCAAATCACAGTGAATAGATGTACCCTAAAAAAGGCTTGTATAAATGCCATCTCGCAGTCATAGACGGAGAGACAGAGTGTGGGGTGAAGCAGATTGTGTTAGTGGGAGTTTAGAGCTGCATGTGGATCAGACTCCTGCTGAGCTGTCTCCAGAGGAAATCAAACAAGCTGGTGCGGTTCATTATTTCGTCAGTGGGCTCAGCAACAGAAAGCACTGGCGACATGGCCATTTACTGTGAGTCTCTACTGACTCTGCTACAATAATGCTGTGGATTTATTTCACAATGATGAAGTTGTTGTAATGAAGCTAATTCTCCTAAACTTTTGATCTTCAAGCTCAATTTTGCGAATGCAGGGAGAATCTCCTCAGTCATAGCTGATGTGAACGTGCATTGTCATTGAGTCTTTAGACTTGGAAGAAGCCGGAGGAGTGAGGGGGGGAGAGTCTCTAGGGTCAAGGTTGCTGCTGTTTGTTCTTTTCTGTGAATGCAAAGTCCTGTGCGGTGACCCCGTCGTCAGCCTACCAGTAGACTTAGCGTCGACAGGAAGCAGCAGCTCAAACTGAACTGCATTCACCTCACCTTTAAACTAAAAGGAACAGACAGGAAGAGGGCTACATGTAGACGTGCACGTTCTCCTGCACACAATATGTTTTTATAGAAAGCCACATCAGAGACATAAAGACCAGCAGGTCCACAAAAAGACAATGACATGGTCAAACTAGGATACTATGCTAATAATGTGTGGACGATGAAATGAAATTAGAGATTAAATTATAAAGAATAGTTGAACTCGTGATAATTTTCCATTTTTGTGCATCTCTATTTATGAACAGAGAGCACCCGACGGCTATCAGCCAGTCTCAGACGCCAGTCTCCACGCTAACATCAGGGTCTGATGAAGCAGATAGCACTGGGAGCCTTCACTGCTTCACAGTGTGCAGTCGTGCGTAGCGAATTGGGTGGAGTTGAGGGTGTGTGTGTGTGTGGGGGGGGGGATTATTCAAGGATGGCTAGACAGTTTGCAATCTGCTGTGAGAAAAAGACAAGAAGCATTCAATCAGCTGGTGTGCAGAAGACAGAATGGCACCAGCGGAGCGCCAGCCAGGCACAAAGCTGGCCAGAGGCATAGGTCACAAATGTTATCACCCGGCCTCCAGTGACATACTAACTCTATCTACATCATCAAGGTCAGGTCATTGTTTGCGTTCTGTCGGGACTAATCATAGCCAGCACCAATGTGTGTAGGTGGCAGACAAACAGGTTTACTTTTGTATGAAACCCATGGCCTTTCTCACATTATGACCTACGACGGGGTAAGGTAAATTCATTTGAACATTTTATGCACTATTATACTTTTATTCATGCTCCAGTTCATACAAGCTCGTCAGTGCGGTATTCACTTCCTCACACACACTTAACATTTTCCTCCATTAGTCTCCTTTCCGAAAAGTGGGGCACCCTTTGATTGACAACCTGTGTGTGCGCCTGTTGCAACAAATACACTCGCACACGAATCCAGAATAGAAAGGTGTGATGCCGTCCGTGCGTCAGTGCAATTCATTAATTTGAGTCTCTTGATCGTAACTTTGTTTTAGTGGCACCCATACTGAGACACAAGGTTTTAAACTGTGACTGATGAGATGTCTGAGTATGTTCAGGCAGTGCTAAAATGGTGTGAATCAGATAATTACACTGATAATTATAATGGAGCGCTTGTTATCGGAGAATGCCATAAACCAGTGTTGCTGTTGTGGTGACCGGCAGAGCTGACTCAGTCTGAGCTGGCAAAGCCATAAAAAGAGCTAAAGGAATGCTAGCGTAGATTCACAATGGAGGAAAGGAAAACAAAGTAGTCACCACTATCAGAAATCACTTTTGTTTCGGCCCCACAAATCTTTTTTTTATATCCCAGTTTGTACATCACAGTTTGCCTTAGTGGACTTCACAATGTGAACATGATGCAACAACAGTGGATGAGTCTGTCTTCCAGGATGGACAATGTGTACAGACCATACATAATTATGACAATAATAATGATGATGTATAACAGTACACGTGCATTAGTCGTAGTACTATGATTGAACATATACAATAATAATAGTGTTACTGTGGAACTAACTACTAAGGAACTATGGCATACGGTTGTTAGTGGGGATGGGCATTTCAAGTAAAAGTGCTAGCCTTGGATCTACAACACCACATATTTAATAGTAAATTAACCTATAATGACTCCATACATACTGTAGCACTCAGATCTATACTCAAAGCAAAGTCACATCATGTGACCAGGAGGATAAAGAGATAGGATCATCAGTCTCTTTAGTATAGTCACAGTCACGCTGACTGACCGACTTTTTATAATCAAACGAATAATCGAATATCCACGCCCATACTTAGTTGTTAGTGATAGCAGTCGACATTAGTTTTAAACAAAGCCATGTCATTGGAGGCCAATGAGCTGAGCCTGGGCGCTTCCAAGATTCATGCAAACCTATGGGGCGAGTGAGCACAAGGACAAGGACATGAATTTTAGTAACGAATGATATAGCGATAGAGGGAGACAGAGATGATCCATGTAGTATTTGTCCCCTGGTAGTCTAAGCCTATGACATCATGTCTAAAGGCCCTGGTATACTTCCGCAAGTTGCATCATCTCGAAATGAACTTCTGCCACATCGATAGGTGGAATATAAGTCCCGCTCACCAAGCAGAAAAAACATTTCGGCAACAGAAGAAGGATAGTCATCCAAGCCTCAACCTGGCGACCCACAAACTGCCTGATACCCTGACTCCCCTGCCCGACGGGCCTTTCACCTGTGATCCATACGTGTCTGAGGGAGCTGTAGTATTTTTCTCTTCTTCTTTGGTAGGAATGCGTCCTATTCCTTGAGTTCCAGACTTGTACCACCACCCGATGGTGAAGTGGGACCAGAGTAGAAGAGACTTAAGAGGTCTGAGATTATGAGTGCCTCGTGAGAGTGAAGGATTCTCACTTAAAGGTACAATATGTAGTATTTATGGGTTTATATAACCCAAAATCCACTCTTTTATACATATTATGTGCTCCTGCATTGTCTAGTCGCTGTATAATAGTTTTTGTTTCATTTTCGTAGTGTTTCAAAAAGTCATGTTAAATAACATGACCGCGGACCGTGGTTGCATAGCCACTGTTAGCAGCGAGACGCCATGTTTCTACCGGAGCCTGTAAGGACAAACGCGAGAGAACAAAACAAGCGTCTCTTTACTTGTAGCGGAAGTCCCGCCTCCACTCTCTCCGCTTCGTCTGCTACGGTCGCGGTAGCTCGCCCTCTCCCTCACCTCACGAACCTCATCTGCTGACACGGAGAAAGACGACGAGGACGACATTTGACCAGCTGCGGATACCATAGCGCTCAGGGAAGGGAGGGGGTGAGCAGAGCAGCAGGTCTTTGTTGTAAATTTCAGCCTCTCCTCTAGATGGCACTATAAACTACTTATTTCCCCTTTAAGTAAGAAGGGAACTTGCTTGAGATACATAATAATTATACATATATAATATAATGGTGCTGTAGCTTTGGCAAAGTCAGTATTGTCCATTCCTACCAATGCTACATAACGTACAACGTGGGGGTCGTGGAAGCAGGGTTACGAGATACCTGCGTGATGAAGATGGACAGGTTTTTCAGGCAAACCTTAAAATACAAATTAACTATCTTCATCCACAATTGTACAGCTAACAAAAGCTTACTTCCAGTGAGGTACACAAGTTCTTGGAAAAATGCCAGTGCTCAAAAGCTGACGGCAAAGTGTTGCTGCTGGAATCCTGGAGCCACTTGGAAAGTGTAGTGTAAGGCGATCTGGAGGCATAACAGCAGTCATCCTGTCCTGGAGGTGCCTTAAAGCTGGGACCAACCAGCCAATGGCATCCTTCCCAGTTGTGTAATATATCGGGGAATTCTCTGTTGGAGATTCCTTCCAATGTAGCTCTTTCAAAATGTGGTCACTATGGAAAACAACAAAGATAAAGTTGTGACAAAAAGTACATGGAGCAAAGGCCAACAGGATGCCCCTGTTTCAGCAGTTACTGCTAAATTATTTCCTTACCAAACAAGTTGTCTTTCCTTATTTTTGTGAAAAATCGTGTAATGGAAACTTCAAAGACTACCAATGTTTTTATATCGTACAGTTTATAATACAAGCATATCAGTGGTAGATAATAGTGTAACGTGTGTTTTTGCTCTTTATTTTTCCATAGAGACAGAGAAGAGAAAAACAGGCTCACTACTGGATGTCCAGGTTAAAAACAATATGCCTTAACATTTATCAAGAGTCTGTACATTTCTATAATAAAATATTTTTTCTTTGGAATCCGTGAACAAGTTTACGGATACCAAAATATCCTTCATGCATGTATGCTATGCATGAATTATAAAATCAGTATGTGGACTCCAATTAAGGTGTCAAGAGAAATGGAAGAAATGTTATTAATATTTATGTATGATATTTGAGAGAGAGTTTGCTAATATTTATGAAATGAATGGGTATTACATGCAGATTGATGTCGGGAGGGGGGGGGGGGAGATAAAACATTTCACCATGAAGTTACAACATAACAAAATGGGGCCTGGGTGAAGGGGCCTGAATACTTTCCAAATGCGCTGTATCCACCGAGTCAGTGATCACAGTGATCATTCCTTTGGTGTGCCATAAAAGGGTGTATGTTTGTGTTGTTATTGGTGTGAGTCCCTGTCTGTGTTTGTGAGTGTTTGAGCTTTTCAGAAAGCACACTTGATCATGATTGTGTAACTCCACAGCCAAGAGGCAAGAATATTAAAAGCAGATGTGGCCTCTTAAGTTGAGAATACGGTGGAGATGGGTGCGGGACTGCGGGTGGGGGAATAGTATTGAGATGCTGGGAGGAGCATTCCCTCTTTATTGATTGCTGATCCTCTGGTATGTTTGTACTATCAGCAGGGTTCTAACGGACAAGATGATACATTGAAATGGTAGGGGAAGTGGTAGATGTGAAAATGTGAATGGAAAACACCATAAAGTGCAGCTCCTTACAAGATATAATAAAGTTAATGCAGCTCGATTTTACTTCCTACTTTATAGCATTTGATATAACTCTTACCCTATTTAAATTGTAGGCCGAGGTTTTAACCAGACTTTCCAAAACACAGACATTTGTGATATGTCACACCCCAGCATTTTATGTCTGTATTCTTTGTGACATTTGATAATCCCACCATCACCTTAGCTATCGTCACACACACAACCACACACACGCACTCTTCACCTTATCCGTTTTTTTTCACGATATGAAATTCACATTTGGTGGAACAGTATACTCCTGACACACCAACACAGGCACACAAACCCACATTGTCTCACAGTGACAGTGGAAACAACACTGTTGGAGACGTGTTTTATCGGTGGCAGGTTGCAGTGTGAGGGGTAGAAGAAGAAAAACTTCCTTGTGAAAGTAGGAATGCAAAGTATTCCCCACAATGCCACACTGCTGCAATTACTCCAGAGCCTGGTACCGGGCCAAGACAATGAGAGGATAGCTTGTGGTGTTGAGAGGGAGAGCAGTTTAACTCCCATCTTTCCTCTACTGTGGGCCCACATTAGACCTCTCTGCACAGTAACTTTCTCAGACTAACCGTGTCCAAAATGAATGTAATTCCATCTGGTATTTAATTCACTTGGTTTTTAAAACATCATCATAATGCAATAAAACTTTGCCTTACACTGTAATGTGGTTTTCACAGAAGGAGTATTTTTTTCGATGAAAGACGGGAGAAATAACATGTACGAATGCGCTTTATCTGCATGAGATATGAATATTTCCATCCTCTGTTCTTTCTGCTCGGCGTGCTGACTGATAGTTTTCACTCTCACGTGGCAATTAACTGATGCAGTCTTCGTCTGTGAAGAGCCAGAAAAGAGGTGCGATTAGCCATGCTGGGAGGGGGAGTGAGGGATGTGGGAAGGGAGATTGCTGCTGCCAGAGTGTCTGCCTCCCCAGGCCTTGTCCACTGCCGCCAAGAGCTGCCTGCCCTCCCGCCACTGTTATCAGCTGGCTCAGCAGCAGCAAAGAAATGGCTAAACAAAGCGCTGTTTGTCTGTGCAGACTGTATTCACTGCATATCCCAGCCGCTGGGTTGCGGCACCACTCAAATCTGCCCGGCTCTGCAAAGAAAGGGTCGTCAGACCTGCTCTCAACAACAGTCTGCGTAGAGGTGCCAGGGGTACAGATCAATAGGCGACAGTGTCCCAGCTCTGTCCGACGCTGCAAACCCCAAACCAAAAAAAGTCTTATTTTAAGGTACTGACATTTTAAGGTGCTTTCATTCACTTTGTTGCAGAATGAGCTGGCTGACACATTTAGCAAAATGCCACAGTGACATGACCACCAGACCACTTTAATTTTATTTATAACAACCTTATATTCTCAGTTTAGACAACAGGTAAATAAAGACACACGGCACTGTAGAGTTAGTTGTCGTCTCCAGAAATGCTGAAACTGTCTATGTCACTGGCCTGCCCGGAGCGCTGCTCAGAGATGCAGGATCTGTAAGTGTGCTCTCACACTCCTCACGCGCACAAATGTGCGCACACAAATCCATCCCTCCCTTATCGGCGGGCTGAGGAGCAATGACTCCAGCCTGTGCAGACAGTGCTATCTAACTGGGTCATGTCTCTGCATACACTAGGAAATCACCTACTCCTCAAGAAGAAATTAAATCTGCTGCAGACATCCTGGCCCTGAGCTGAGAAAAAAACAAACATATTTTGAGAGGCTAATTCATTTTAAGACAAGTCCTTGATAGAAAAACAAAAACACGTTTGATATAAATATTACAACAAATATCTTTGAGCAATGTCTTTATTGTTGTTTGTGCTTGCCTTGGCTTTTGAACCAGGCCATAAATTAAATTTATCTAAAGTGTTTGCACTTATCACTACATCCTTGTTTATGACAAAGACCTGCTCATTTGTGCTGTTTGAGACATGACACAGGCAGAGTGACAGATGGGTAGAGCCGACCAGACAGCACAGTGCTGGAGGCAAGAAGTCAAGGGTTAGAGGTCATAGGGAAGTGAGAATGGTTGACCTTTCAACAGGACTAACTGCTCAGTGGTGTTGACTTAACATTGCCCAGACAGGTTGTGGCGTGGTGTAGTTCTCACCCTCTGTTTCTGCTGACCCATCCCAAGTGTTCACCACAGGAGAGATCAGCGAGATTCCTCATAACGGCCCAATGCAGGACCCGACTCAGTGAGAGTTCTTTGACACTGATACTCCCAGGATCCTCAGTGGCAGAATATGCTGACTTATCAACACCACTTGATGAAACACGCGTTTGGGATTCCTGGAGAATGTTTGGTGTTTCCATGCCAGTCAGCCTCATCACTACAGGAGGTGGCACAGCGCTCTCACCTCCGGTATAGCTACGAATTAAACACTGCTGTGTTTCAGCCTTGGGAGGAAAGAGATAGATCTGTTAACTATGTAACTGCTTTGCAGCTACATATTTACCCACAAATTCCCCAAAAGTCCAACTTGAATATTTGTCAAATAGTAATTAAGGATAAATCCCGTTTAGGGATTGTAAAGTAAATGTGCACCGGTAAACTAAGGGGAGGATGTGATCTGCCACCCGCTTCACTTTTGGGAAGGGGAAGTGAGTTACTTTGTGTTTACAAAGCTGACAAAACTGCCCGAGAGCCTTGCTCCATGAATAATTGATGATTATTCAAAAGATGACTCACATTAGCAGTTTCTATGGTAATGAATCATTTTGTTGTTGTGGAGCTATGTGCAGTATTAGACCTGGGGTCCATTCCCTGCCTTTGGCCATACACAAGTTACAGAGCGTCTATACACAGACATGCACACACTGACTTCAATCAAATTCCAGTGTAGGTGAAACGACGTAGTGAACCAAAGTTCCCCGAATTGTACTGTATAACTGAGCTTATGAACACTGGACACGTTGATTAAAGCATGTAGGCTGACTTAGTTCAGTACATTGCTGTGAAATGGGTTAATGTGCTGTGTTCAAGATTGTGTTAGATCGTGTGCAAAATGTGTCTGCACATCAGTTAGGTGTTTGCTAATGACTTGCAGTGCTATAGGCAAAACACGCTGTTAGGGGAATACTTAGCATATTTTAGTAATGTGCATTAGCTGTACTGAGTTTGCATGGTGTGCATAGGAACTATAGAGACATAAATTAGTATTAATTACGATTCATTTTTCATTTTCTCCCCCCTGATGTTAGATGGCTCCAGTTTTAAACACAAATAGTTTAACTATGGTGTACAGTTACAACATTAGCAAACTCTTCAAAGTCACATATTTCAGTCTAAAACTGGGAACACTTAGTTACAATGTTGTACGATCGATTTATTGGCCGTGTACGTCTGACTCCGGCTCCGTAGGTGGCGCAGTGTCCCTCTACAAGCTAGTGCGTATTTAATCAGTTTCCTGTTGACCTTTACGTGACAAAAACAAACTTTGAACGGCGAGGTGGACAGTGAGATGGATCGTGCTGTGGTTCTGTATGTTTAGTACTTGTACACATTCAGTATAACAGTGGGTCTTCTCCGTATGCCACGTTGTTTGTTCTTTTCCGGCAACAGTACCGTCTCCTTCTACTTCCAGGTCAAAGAGCGGGGAGGACATTCGGGTGCATGTGCGGAACATCAAGTCAAGGAGGAATATCCAGGTATGTTAGTGTGACTAAGACTTACTCGATTTTAGTCGGACTAATACTAAAACTGAATTATTATCTTAGTCTGGCTAAAATCAAACCTTAAACATGCATGCAAATGTACTGGGTATATATATATATTCAAATGCTGTCATTTAAAGGTGAAGTAAGTAGTTTATAGTGCCATCTAGAGGAGAGGCTGAAATTTACAACAAAGAACTGCTCCTCTGCTCACCCCCTCCCTTCCCTGAGCGCTACGGTATCCTCAGCTGGTCAAATGTCGTCCTCGTCGTCTTTCTCCGTGTCAGCAGATGAGGTTCGTGAGGCGAGGGAGAGGGCGGAGCTACCGCGGCCGTAGCAGACGAAGCGGAGAGAGTGGAGGCGGGACTTCCGCTACAAGTAAAGCGACGCTTGATTTGTTCTCTCGCGTTTGTCCTTACAGGCTCCGGTAGAAACATGGCGTCTCGCTGCTAACAGTGGCTATGCAACCGCGGTCCGCGACCATGTTATTTTACATGACTTTTTGAAACACTACGAAAATGAAACAAAAGCTATTATACAGCGACTAGACAATGCAGGAGCACATAATATGTATAAAAGAGTGGATTTTGGGTTATATAAACCCATAAATACTACACAGTGTCCCTTTAAATGAAAGAAAAGTAGTTTCAAGTCATTTTAACATTGAAAGCTAAATATCATACTGTATATTTGACCGTCAGTTTAAATGTAATGTAGGGCAAAACATGCGTCCTCCCTTGCCTCAAAAATCAACTTTTCATAATCTTTCAAAGCCATTCATTCATTCATTCATTCATAATTTTCCTCAGAATCTTGCCTGTTTGTATCCACACTCTCTAACTCCCCAGAAGTTATATAGTGCCAGTGCTCTTAATAAATTCTGTCTGAATGTGGCCTTAGAGACACAGCGGGTGTCTCCGAGACCAGAGAGAGAGAGTGTGTGGGGGGAGGTGGGGGGTTATTTTTACCACTGGTTTGGGAAATACTGGGCTGCAATGACTGGGAGAAAAGATGGTTTTAATTACATATCCTTCTCCTTCGCTCTGTGTTTCTGCTGTTGTGTGGCTTATTTTCAGTCAGAGACACAAAGCACACAAGTTTGTCGTGTTGTTCACTTCATCTTGGAGACACTGACTCACAGACGGACCAGAGTATTTGGTTCTTTGAAGCAGTTCGGCCTCATTCTGCTCATGAAACAACATCTGCAGCACCACAGCAGGCCAATGATAATGTTGTGTTTTAGTGATAATGGCTGTTTTCACAAGTGTCAATTGGAGATTATGATGTACTGCTCCAAAATATGTCGGATGAATTAAGTTATAAAAAAAAAAACAACGGTCACTGTTAGTTTCATGCTTGTGTCAGCGTTTTGTGGACCACCAAACATGATCGAGTACCTAGCAGCTGTCATTGTATGGTAAAATGTTGCATTCATGCCAAACTTCTGAAACCTTACATAAACTCTGTAACCTTAAATAAAGATGGTGGATTAGAGGCTTCCAGGTTCCACAAGGGCCCCGTTTTCAAATCTGTGCTTTTGATGATTGGAAATGTGCGTGGAAAGAGAAATCAGAGAGGCAGTGGTGAAGGAAGAATAAGGAAAAGAAGTCAAAGGACTGAGGTGGAAGGAGAGAGGGAATGCAGGATTAGAAGCTAAGAGCAGTATGGAGAAAGGGATCAGAGGCAGGGGGAGTGAAAAAAAAAAAAAAGACAGAGGGAGTCATAGCAGAAGGGAAGGCGTCTGCACCCGCCAGCAGGCCATGGCTGTCAGTTGCAGGGCCTCTCTCCCAGCACCAGGGGCTCCAGAGCTGTGGCCACATAATGAAGGCTTGTTTGAGTTCACATTCAAACATCACAGAGAGCGCCTGGAAAAACAGTGCCCCACGGGCCACTTTTATTAACCCAGCTAGGATTCCCAGCCCTCAAGCCTGAGCCAAAAGGCTTTCTTGCGTCTTGTCCACACACATGCACACACTCACACGCCGTCTACTAAAAACATTATCACGTTGAGCCTGTAACCTATAGCCGTTTGCTTGCGTCGCCTCCATCTCCTCGCTGCGACAAAATCAGCGAAGCTCTTTATGCACGGAGGGTAATTGAGAATGAAACGACGTGGAATTTAGACGCCGTTGCACCTTTTTAGCTGCTTGCGTCTCGTGCAGAGGCTCGTCTGACTGTTCTGCCGTTTGCCCTTTCTTTCTTTCCTTCTACCTCTCTGTCATAACACACACTGCCCAACTGAATGATGGCCCTGTTGAGATTCACTGGGGAGGATATTTGACTCAGGATTTTCCGATAATAGAATTTGAAGCATGCTTGCACCAGATAGTGGTTTTTGTGGTGAACGAAAGTAGTGTGCGATCCTGCTTCTGTAGGAACGTGCAGCAGACATTTGTGATGTCAGTGTAGGGCTGTACCCAACTAAGAATTTAGTCATTTGAATCAGATTTGGAAGGTCAATACTCTGATTTGGTGATTTGCCCCTTTTTTTTTGGAAATCAGGGTTCAGGGTGACAATGAAGTTCAGGTAAATCAGTAAACAACAAGCCATATTAGAACTCTAAACTAATATGATCTAATTGCACTGACAATGTATTAAGTTTCTGTGAACTGTAAATAGACTACTCATTCGTCAGAAAACAACATTTTCAGTCGAAACTAGAACTAGAGAACCTGGAAATGATGTTCTTGATTGTCTTGGTTTGTCCACAAACCAAAATGATTCAGTTTTAAGGATTTCTAAAACAATCAAAAAGCTTGTTTTAATAATGAAAAAAGATTCAAACTGATCATCAGAATAGCTGACGATTAATTTAGTCATGGATTAATAATCAATTCATTGATTGATTGTTTCAGCTCTAGTCTAAACTAAGGATCTGCGTGGTGTTCCAAGCATTCGTACTTGATCTCACTTTCCATTCCAGTAACGGCAATATCTCACCCGGAATTTGCTGTCATTTGTATTTCCTTGCATTTAAGTGCTGAGTTTTACATCCTCATAAAACCTCAAGTAAGTTTTAAATGGTCACTGTCTTCTTGTCTATTGTCTATTGTCTATTTTGTCCAAAAAAGAGCACAGCATCAACTGTAATGAAAAGCCTTGTCTCACAAGGAGCATTCGCAGTACAGTCTGTGCCGACTCAAACCAGAGGTGTGTTCATGTTCACCCGTGTGTAGAGTCCACACCAGGACCACCACAGAGACATGGACCTTCGCGGATAGTTTTATTTCTTGTTTAATGCCAGCCTGGAACAACATGGATCATGAAAAAGGCTGACTTGTTTTTGTTGGAGTAGTGGTCAGTTCCTGTCTCTTACAGGTCATCGGTGTTGTGGTAGAGAAATGGGGCTTTGTCTCAATGATGACGTACGGTATTCGTTTTGAAAGATGCCGCTCTCAGCTGGACACAGTGAGTGGGGAACATAATAAAAGAAAAAGGATTGTTTTGTTCTTAATAAGTTACACTGGGGTTGAGCTGTACAACATGGAAGATGTTGCCCTTTCTGAGGGGGTCCGTCAGTCCTTTAGACTTACACACAAATCCCCTTAAAACCCACTGGAGTCAGTGAGAGTGTATCAGGCCCCTGGATCTGCTGTGTGCAAGGCTGGGTGACGGGGCTGTGGTACGGAGCCAGTCAGAGGGAGAGGACAGCTACTGTGAGGGCGCCCGGAGAGCTGGGAGTCACTCAGCCACAGAAACCCTGTGTTTGTGTATGGAGCGCTGTGCTCTTATCTCCAGCCTGTACTGACGCCACACTCTTCCTGTTTCAAATCTTTACTGCTGATTTTCTCCTCACTCTTGCCTCAGCCCCAGCCAGGCCTGTTGTTTTTTTTTTGGTGTAGATTAGATAGAGCTACTGTGGCGACACAAGAGACAGAAGCATTGCCGGATTGAAAGTACGTGAAAGTGATAAGCAAGTAACAAAATGTTAGCCTTATTTAGACATTTTAAAGTCCTGATTACCATATTTGATTGTTTGATTAAATGTTGTAATTAGTTATACTTCACAAATAATCAAAATGATTCAGAGGAAATCTGCATACATACCTGCTTATTTGCTTCAAGAGCTATCAGGAACACAGGGTACATTGGTACGTAACAGATGTTAATATAGTATATATATATAAATATAGACAAAATATAGCATCTGGAAAAATCTCAATGGTCAGAGATTTGGTGCTGCGCTTACCATGTATCGCTGTGTATGTTGCCTGACCACAAGTAAACAGCAGCTTTAGGTTTCTTCAGTTATGTAACACTAGAACTACATCCTCAGAGAACAAATCTGGAAATCATTTCAGTACATGACCACTTTTAAATCAGCAATGGCTGCACATCTCTCTGAGTCATCAAATCTGTATGCTCGTATCTTGACTTTAAACCAGCATAACATATTGTTGGACTGAACATTTTATTGATATCCATGGTAGTTTTTAAGGCTTCAAACTTCTGTCACCCCATGAGGAATTTTTGAGTAATTACAAAACACTGCCAGCATCTACAATACTGTCCAAGAGTCTTTGGCCACCATTAGATTCGTTTGATTATTAGTTGTTTTAGCAATGCTACAATAACCACACAGTATATTACTTCTCACTCACTTGTATGCAGTTTTTAAAATAGCAAATTTCTCTCTCTAAAAAAAGTTTTTTACAGGTTGCCGTGTCAAGTATTTAGTGTGACCTTCTCTTACACTTGAACAATAACACCACCCTGGCTCTCCTATAACTGGAGTGGAACCATGATCAATATTATTGGTAAAAACCTGTGATTGTGCTACTTTTTCCATGTTGAAAAATATCTGCTTTGAGCGTTAAATACATGTTGTACGAGTTCAACTCATTGACAGCTTGTTGATATGTAAGACTTTCAACTTTCAGACACATCATTCAAATCCAAATGATATTGATCACAGTATTTGACAGACGTAAAAACACCAAAGCTGTTGGTGCCCTGAGATATTTGCACAGTACTAAATATGACTGATAATCTTGCACCCTCCGCTACCCAGTACCCATTTTTATACAGTCATATTGCTGAATATCTTTGTTTCTGTTAGCTGTACAATACATCTGCAACTTTTCGTAGGTGCTTCTTGGCGTTTTCAGCCATATCGGCCATAATCGTATAATAAGCCGTCTTGCTTTACTAGTGCTATGTAGCTGTTGTGCTTCTTGCTTGCCTCGATTTAGTCGCGATGTAATGCTGCATAAGAACAAAACTTAGAGATAGTTGTAGGGAGGTGAAAGGCTTATTCAGGTTTGTGTGAACTCAGTTTCGTGGATGTAACATGCATTCATTCATATGTAAAAGTTATATACTAAAGCTTTAAAGTGATGTCAGGTTAAAATTAGGGTTAGCGGTGCCCAAAAAGCAGATGGCCGCTTCAAGTATTTGAGTGCTTATAAGTTTACATTTGCATTTATTTGTTTCTGTATAGTGCTTTTTCTCAAATATAATGTGTTGTACTATATATTCACAAAGAAAGGGTGTAAACAGAAATATGTGTAAACCGTGGGGAGGCATCCATCTTTCCTCTCCTGCTTAACCAAATCAAAAACAGCCATCTAAAACACACAAACACGCACGAAAAAGAGCTCCTTAACAGTCTACTTCTTGGTATTTGCAAGCGTCACTACCAGTCTTCCTCTGTCCTGTCTGGCCTCCATAGCTGCCTGGATGGCCGATTTTGATGGCGCCAACAGCTCTGCTACTCTGCCGTAATCAGGAACAGCAAGGGGCAGTCTCTATCACAGAGAGTTTCTTTCCCTTTCCTTTGTTTTCCACAGATTTCCTTCCTCGTTTTCTTAGATATTCTCTCCCCACTGATGTAAGTCCAAACAGAGGCCTATTTGGAAAGTAAACAGATGAATGAGGGGAGGTTCTGGGCCTGGCGTCCATGGAGTCAGGCACAGAGACGTCTCGCTCCACCCGCCCTGTGCTGACACAGCCTGTAAATATACAGCATGACAAATGGCATGGCTCTGCAGCAGTCCCCCGACCAATCTCTGGCAAGCAGGCCTCATGCTGGAGAGGCTAGCCGACAGGCCGTGTCTGATTCACTGTCACAAGAGACACATTGTTTATAGAACAGAGAGATACTGTAACACAAACACTAATACCCCTCGAGTGGGTGACACATTGGGAAAACCCTTGGTTTATGGCCTCAAGGACAACAATGCAATCGGAAGTTTGTTGCAGTTTCTCATTGAAATGTGTGTCTTATACTGTTAGTCCCTCTTGTATGTCCTGCTGATCAATTATTTCCCCTGCATCCAAATGTTTTCCCAGCTCTCTTTAATCTCTGCAGAGGACCTGCTCTGGTTACAGCAGCCACTGCATGGCTGTTTATGCTTGAATTCCACCTAACGTACTGTGTGTGTGACTGCGATGCGTTTGCTATTTCACCATAGCAAAAGGATCGTCTTGGGGAAAATCCACCTCATAAACAGTTTTATGTTCACCTGACTAACAACAATGCTGACTATATGACGCCAGCCTTTGTTGTGAGATTACACAAAAAAACAAAGTTTAACAAATTATTGAAATGTTGATGGATTTGAACATGGTTTTAAGAAAGGAATGTCTCTGAGGGGAAGGGAAGTAGACATTGTGGAGGCCCTTGGCGGGGTGGGAGGGAGGGAGTTTGACCTCTTAAGGATAGACCTGAAAATGAAAATGGCCACCATCTTCCGGCTATGCTTTCTACCAGGATTTCCTTCCCTTCTCCAGGCCGACATCGACTGAAGCACTAGGAACATGGGCCTCACTGGTGCTACCTATTGTGAGTACTGAGGCAGGCTTACTAGCTGAGGTCACACAGGGAGTCTGTGAGCGCCAGACTGGTAGGCGATCCATGGTTTCCTCCAAGATAGGAGATCAAGTAAATCAAAGTTAAGAGTCTTTAGCGTTTAAGCTTCTAAATGACCGCTGCATTTCTGCGAGCTACACACAGCTATGTCTGAGATGTGGAGCATTA
Source organism: Microchirus variegatus (assembly GCF_963457635.1). Lineage (NCBI taxonomy): Eukaryota > Metazoa > Chordata > Actinopteri > Pleuronectiformes > Soleidae > Microchirus > Microchirus variegatus. The sequence goes on along the minus strand of NC_139809.1, from coordinate 3,604,619 downwards.
TGAAGATGGTATTTTGCGCTATCATCCGTTTTTCATCGACTGGCTCTCCTTTCAGCAAACATGATATCATCCTGGTATCATGGCTAACTTAATGCAGCCAGTATTAGTATTGTGTTATGTAGTATTAGCATATAGACTGGAACTCCATTAGTCATGCTCTGGACTCATGCCCCACATGGATACTGTGTTACCTCTTAAGAGGATCCATTTTTCACAGGCTGCCGAGGGCTATAAAGACAAGAGACAAACCAATTGATTTTAATTTGTTGGCGTGTCAGGGGAGCCTGTTGGAAGAGACACATAGAGATTCATCTCCCAAAGCATGGGTGATGACAAGATTGCAATGACAACCAGCTGATTGGAACTAAGCATCTGATGGGACAAGAGATAACTGTCTGATTCAACAATATATTGCATTGATGTCAATGAATATCATTTTTTTATCAACCGAAAGACGTGAGCATTATTTACTCTGAAATGTTCACACAATTGTGATCTGGTGTTTGCAGACCACGTTCCAATTCCTATCTTAACCCTCAAGCTCAACCCTTAATCTTAACTGGCCCTCAAAACCAAGTGTTGAGGGTTATTTTGTCACTTAGAAATGGGACACCCCTTAAATGCAGATACGTCTTCAGACTGTGGGGGGCAGAATAACGCGAAAGCTGCGTCCAGTCTGTCAACTCCCAAAAAGAAGTAGAAGAACGCATTTACATACAAGATGATACTCATACAAATACCACAACCACGGACATATTCAGCTGACAGTTACCACACACCACGGCTTATTGAAAAGTAAACGATAGCAAACAATCGCTTGTCTGCACTGGCCGGCTATTGACAAAAGATCGTAAAATAAAAATAAATGTTACGCAACAATGACGTCAGTAATCCATAATATGGGCCTAAACTAAGATATAACAATGGTTTTCATAATGTTTATATCTCTATTAACAAAGACAATACTTAATTTGTAGCATACTCGTTTCGCTGCTTTCGGGGCCATCTTTGTTATATCAAAACATGCAATGCATTCTGGGTAGCCCTTGCTCCCAAGGGTGGTCTCGGAAAATCTCAATATTGAGGGCGATACAGCCCTTAAACTTGCCCCTCAACTTAATTTTTCTGAGAATCGGGACAGAACTTGGAGAGCATTTTTGAGATTGAGGGTTAAGCAAGGAATTGGAATTCACCCTAAGACATTTTCATTAATGACCAACTCTGACTTAATAATCATACTTAGATGATCACGTTTGACACTGTATACTGTGGCAAACACTGAATAATGTAAAATACTGAGTTTTAATCCTTTATTACTCTGGATCTGTGAGGATGTCACAGTGATGGGTGTGTGCTCTTAATGGCCTTTAAAGACTTTTCCTTCCAATCTTGAAAAACATTGCCCTGAACTCTCAAATCCAGGCAAATATTATATATTGTGTGCACTGCACAAAATGGGACAGTGTTTGAGCATAAATCTTTCCTTTTCCCCCCTTTGCATGGGGGCTTCATTTAGAAGAATGATTTCCATATGTTTTGTTATACTATTTGCTATGTTTCTTTGGACCCAGTTCACAGTGTAATCTCATTAGATCTGCTGCGTTAGTCCTTTGCCATGGAACATTAAATTTCACTTATCTGTGATGTGTAACCAAGCTACAGGTACGCAAGGAATTTTCAAACCTGTGGTTTGCATTCTCTACTGTGTCTGCTTTCTCCAACAAAAGAGGACTCACAGAGATCATATACCCACTTCCTCTCACTTCGCTTCACTCAAAGGCTTGCACAGGTCCAGCTCGGATACACTGGAGCTGCCTTGTTTTCAGTCCATATTTGATGATTTCTGTTCTCCACCCTTAATGGAATACTCCACTACTGGTAGTGGAAGTGTTGCGTCGTCGACTGGAATTAGCCTTCATGTGTTGGCCTTCACAAGTGGTTCCCTTCAGGGAAGACCTAAGAAAGGTCTAGTGTGTAAAAGTTAGTGACATCTAATGGTGAGACTGCAGATCGTAACAAACCTAGGCAACGTTTCCCCTCGGATTACGACTCTTTTAGTTATGACCACTGTCTTGCTATTTCATGATATCCTTAAAATAAGCTTACCAAATGATTTAAGCTACGTGTTATAATGTCTGTATTGTCTGAAGATGTTGTTCCACAAGGCTATAGAGTCTCTCAGAGGTCATCAGTGAAGTCTGGGAGCCACATGTTGAGTTTGTTGTCCTCTGACTACAGCCAAAGAGACTGAGAAGACCGCACAGTCAGTCATAGTGAATTGGCCATAATCATTATCAGCTCTGTGGTGGTGAGTGGCTTCCACTCTGTACAGGCGGCACCACGTCTGACCTGTCTGTGGTGTGGCGGGGGTCTGCTCTGTGGGAGAACTAAATGGCGAGGGTTGGGGTCACTTGGTGTCTGCCACCTCTTCTGGATATCTGCATGCCATTAACAGCAATGGGTCTGATGAAATGTTCTTCCTGAGCTGGCCTTGTATGAGCTCCTTTGCTTCGGCTGGAGGTGCCTGTGGCCCCTGGTCTTGAGGCACTTTGTCTATTTTGGGAGGTCATTTGGAGCCGGACACTCTGTCTCCCCAATGCAGCCTGTCTCCTGATACTGCTATCAGCTGCCGGCTTTTAACAGGGAGTCATGGCAATTTACTAGAGTGACGCCAAGCAAAACAGTTATCAGGACCCCAACACTAGATTAGCTAGTTGGTCTTCTAATGAGCATCCTTGAACAGGGAAATTGAGGGGGGGGGGGGACTCACGAAGAACAATAATAACGCTATTATCCATGTTCCTGACAGAGCAGGAAATACGCCACAGAACGCACAATCTAAGAGAAAATGCAAATATTGTTTTAACTTCAAAAGTGGCGTAGATTAAAGTAAACTCGTCAAGGCTCTGGTTATTTTTTTTTGATTTATTGCTATCTGTGTGGAATAAATTACATTACATTATATACAGTACAGAATACGAGGAGGAACCATACAGAAAATGCCCGACGAGCCAGCATAATGGCCGTTGAACCATTTCTTTCAAATATTTGTAGTATTGCAGATTGTATCCTATTGAATCCTAGTAATTCAAGCCATGATAGCAGTTTTGCGCTCACACAGTCCACTTGTCACATCTTAATTGTTTTGTTATGTGTGTATCCTGTTTCTGTGCGTTTTGTCTGGGTCCACATTTAAAATGTATTCATCACTTAACAAGCTAAAGTTAAACAATGCATTCTTTAGTAAAGTAATGCATGTCCTATGCATGTTTAGTTCTAAAAGATGAGGATTTGCAGTTGCTTTAACTGTTTCATAGAACTCTAAATGGAGCCGCTGAGGTTTTGAGACTGAAATCTGCTGGACATCGCCGATATTTTGTGACTGCAGCTTCACAGTTTTGATACTATTGCAAGGATACAATCCGTCCATAACTAACATTTGACCTGTGACTGGCAGCAGATTGTTGGATAATTATGGCCTGTTGTAGCAGATTTGGTGTTGACACAGGCTATATGATATAAATGAGATACACCAATGTGCAACACAATTACAACAAGCTTTGTTTTGTCTAACTGGCTGAATAATATTTGCCACAGTTTCACACACACGCACACAGAGTGAGAGGAGGCTTCTAACTTTTTGCTAAACCCTTATTCCAAGCAAAACGTTTAATTTTAACAATTTAGTTCATGGTAAAGAAGACACATATGGACTTACATGTTGAAAACAATACCAGGCCATATGTACTGTTTGGCGATAAATAGCAAACTGTTACTACAGGTTCTACTAGAGAGTGTTTTCCACTGTTTTTTATAGGAACTGCTTCTGATCTGATAAAGAATTGTTACTGAAGGAAAGTGGTGCCAATAACAATGTTTAAAATAACATTACAACTGAATACAGACAAAAGGCACCAGTGAGTTTGTCTTGTTTAGTAAAAAATTGAAAACCTCTGCTAAGCTGAACTTAACTGAAACGACAGCAGATGTTATACATGCACACAGCAAGCTGTGATGTGAAAAGAGCAACTCATTTTTGCCACCTCTTCTGTTTGCTAAAGTATGTGACTTTAGTCTCCGCTCTTAAATGTGGCAGCTCCGTTTTAAACTGGACTGTGGCCTGCCCAGCCCTGGTCTCTGTAAATGAAGTTTAAAATCATGAAACAGGTTCTGTGCATGGGGTGATGTCATACTTGGAATAGTGTTTCACTGTGGATTTTAGGAGGGTTAGATTTACTAGCATTCGGGAAACATTAAAAAGTACAGTGGTTCAGACTAAGTGCCTGTGCTCTCTGTAGTCTTTCCCCAGCCCTCTCCTGACTTTGTGCCATATACTGCTACGGTTGTTCAACTGCGTTTTTTTTAAGCTGCACATTTGACGTTTGTTGTCCTCAAAATGCCATGTTCCCTTTTTTTCGAGCCCCGAAACTGAAGTGCATAACTTAAATATAAACAAATGTCTGTTACATTCAAACAACCTATCAGCTCCACATGACTCTCTATGTTCCTCTGTACAGCGATGTTTAGATCTTGTGTTGCCCAGCAACATTCCCTCACTGTACACAGGAAGTGATATACTTCATGTCATGACAGACGGAGGCAACAACAACATTGCACGAGTAAAGCAAGATGGCTGCAAAGAGGTTGGAGTACAAATGAAAACACAAAGAAGCGCACCCAAAAAGTGAATTAGTTCATTAGTTAGTTCAGCATTTAGATGGGATAAACACGCATTGGCCTCGCCATCACTATGCTGCCTCTGTATGCACACAAACGCTCCCCAAGTTAGGTCTGATAGTATTGCTTGACAGATCCTCTTTTCAAATGAAAGATGCCGTGTTAAAGTAAAATTACTTCTTCTCTGTTCCCAAAGACCAAACAGAGGCAGGTTATGAAGGTGGAAATATTTAGAGCCATAAATAATGTGGGCGGAGAGAATAAAACTTTTGGATGTGATTTGGATGTGAATGAATGCCAATGCAGGTGTGCAGTACTTTCCAGAGGTGTGAAAATCTGCTCACTGTCACTTGGTTTTTGGCTCAAGTTCATCTCATTAGTTATTTTCATTTTGACATGGCATGTGTGGAGGAACACAGGTCGTCCAACAGGAAATCTATGAATGGGTTCAGCATTTACCCAGTTCAAATTAGGTCACTGCAGCGAGGGGTAATTCTATGGTAGTCATAATTGTGTAATTAGACTCAGGTCCTATTTACTGTAGGCAAATTACAGAAGCATGTAACATCAGCAATGGTTTTAATACTTTTCAAAGACTGCGGTGTGGCCTTAATAGGAACAGCTTGGAACAGGAAAGTCCCCCAGTGGATAGGTCAGACCCGTGAGGCAAGATGGCGCCCACACATGAGAGCCTGTGGCACCAGTTGAATATGGCAGCCAGTGATTATGTGTCATATTGGCATAAAAGCGTCCAACCCCACAGAGAATTTCCAAAACAATTATAAGAAGGGTGGGGTGGGAGACGCAGTGTGGCTCCCACCACAGGGCATGTTACCTTTGTTGTTAGACATGCCTCTAATTTGCATCCAAGTGAAATTGCTCTGATAGAGAAAATCCTGTTTAATAGGTTAAAATGATACAAATGCTGATCAAAAGAGAACATCTTGTTGTCAATGATGATGAAAGGTTTTGTCTTAATTGTGTTTCCAGTGCTCTGCTGACTGAAGTCAAGAATTCACTTGATGGCTATGACAGAAAACTGCTCAAACACTTCTTATTATTTTTTTAAAGAGTGTGTGCTAGTGTGTGTGCGTCTCTTTGTGTGTGTGTGTGTGGGTGTTGATCGTGCTATGCACACATAACTGGCTGTGACTTCATCCTCAGACTTTAATCTGAGTTTGTGTGGGTAGTCTTTGAGGTGTGGATTAGTGGGAGTGTTGAGTCAGGCCCAGGCGAGGGCCCAGGAGGTCAGCTCGGAGAGAGGCCCATGTAAGCAGGCTCCAGCACTGCTGAATGGGCCGATAATGGGCTGGATCAGAAGGAATGTGTTCATGGAGCCTTGCTACTGACAGTCGGCCCCTGGGGACATGCATTACTCTGACTGATACAAAAAGAAGATGACAAAAACACTGCCTCGGGCACTGTCTACCCGGACTCCTCGTCTCCAGCATGGCTAAATGAATCAAATTGCCTCCAATTAAAGATTTAACCATGCTTCTTTCCCCTCGGCTGTTCCATCTTCTCTCGCTGCAGTTTTTTTTTCCCTGCATCAGAAAATAACAAACAATGGGTTTGCCATGTAATGTTTAAATAAGTTTTATTTGCGCATCTGATTTTACTCCTTGGCCAGATATGAAAAATAGACACTAGAATATTTGTGTTTTGTCGTGAGCATCGCAGCGTTGCTCTGCAATAAACAGCCGTTAAAATGATCTGAATATAAGCATGTCACCTTTTTAGTTTTCTGCTTTAAGATGTTATGTTTCTACATGCATAATGTATCTAGAAAGCTCATTTTCCTTGAACCACACCTCTCTTAAGTGCCCTCGACTCCTAAAACTGCCACTCATCCACAGTTTGAGTACTTTGGAAATTTTAACCACATAGCAATCTCTGCAATGCCTTGATCCTCAAGAGCCGTGTCAGGCAGGGTTCACTCTTATTACATGTGTCTACACTTCATCACACGTGTTAAATATTTTTTCTTTTCATAACTCATTAATTCTGTGGATTGAATGTGCTTCTTGTGATTGTGTTGAGTTTAAATCACTGATGTTACCGTTGTTATGGGAACAAGACGTACTGTAAATACTTTGGTCAGAATGAATACATTTTAATCGGCACAGTTATTGACAATACCATGGAGTATTGAACGTCATCTACTTTTTCACCAATAAGTAAAATAAATTAAATTAAATTGGAAAAACTTAACTTAGTTACCAGTAGAATTGACTTAAATGTGTCATACTAGCAGCAGGTTTATTATTTTTATAATTACATTGCTGTGCAGAGTCTTTCAGTGCTAGATTTACTATGCAAGGCAGTCTGACGTTACTGTGTCCTCCAAACGGGACAATAACACAGCTGATCAATGAGGGAGGCAGAGCGCTGAGATCACCCTCAAATAAACTAAATATTAATTAGGCCCATATTTCATCTTCACAAATTATTCCACTGAATATTTCTTCCCAAACCACGAACTGTGGCCATGTTTTGTGTGGCTTAACATGCGGCTTCTATTGCAGGTTAATGGTTCCAGTGACTCTGACGTCACTAATTAGCTCTAGTATCTCTGTTTCAGTTCCAGGCAGCTCGCCGTGTCAATCAGTGCTATGTTACGTTTCATTTAAGAGATTTGTTTTGGATTAAACCCCTGGTTTGAATACAATTAGTCATAGTGATGAAGTCACTGCACTAATGGGGTTGAAGCACAAATAATCCACTGCTACACACAACCGGTTTGTTCTGGATGTTGTCTGACATGGAGGGTCATACTGGAGTATGACATGGAAGAAACAAAAACCCCCAAATTGTTTATAATGGTTTTTCAACAAGATTTATTATTACAACAAGTTGTATGTTGTGTCTCTCCGCCATGATTAATTTGAGTCGCTCGGCCACTTTGTCTGAAGTGTCGGGAGTCGGGCTGGCGTAACCACTGCATTATTACCCAGGGGTCCACAGGGGTTCGTGGGCCTGGACCTTCACAGGGAGAGGGGCAGACAAGGGGACAGGCCTGTGTGAACAGCTGTGCCCTGTTTTAGATCCTCATACTCAGTTACATCTTACTCTTTGAAGAAGTCTTTCCTTACACACTTTCACACATGCAACACACATTAGTGGAGCATGGCTCAGATATGGCTATAGGACAAAAAGTTCAAATGCCTTAACTTTGAGTTCTCAATTTAAGAAAGAGCCAGATGGTTTTAGTGGCTTTTTAAAAAAAATGCTTGGGTGTCTGATTTTTTTTCTCTCTTTTCTGCAAAGGGAACCAATTGTGAATCCATACAGCTAGTAATCGTCCAATCAGAAACCATAAAGTTCTTTGTAGAACCACAAATTGTTCTATGTTTGAGCCATAGTGGTTTTCATTACACTGTAACACTGGAGCACATGGCTATCATGTGGTACAAAAGATTGTACATTCATACCGAGCTGCCACAGCAACATTTCAGAGAGATGGCCTCAACCCTATTTTAGGAAATGGGTTAGCTTTACGGGTCTGAGTTAACTCCATGACAATGGAATTCAAATATAAGACAAAAATCACAGAAAAGATGAAAAGATTTGTGGGACAGCCAGGAAATGTTTCCATGCAGGAACCACAGTGGTACTGTAGTGTCTCTTTGTTTATTTGGTAACTTGGATAACTCGGCAGTATCAACATTGAGTAGTATCTGATTTTCCACTGATGTAATGCCGCTTACTGGGAAAATAATGTTCATGCATACCTGCACATTTTCAATTTACATCAAAATTACTTGAAGGAACACATTGTTTGCAGTTGAGACACATTTCACAATGATAATGGTTGCGGTAGTTTTTTTTTAATGAAATAAGCAAAGTAATCAGATAGCACATAACTAAATATTTACTGTTTTTTAGGGGTTTTGTCCTCTGTAGCAAAACTTGATGGCAATGATGACAGAGTTGTGGTGGAGGATTGTTTTTTAAACTATGCTGTTTATTTCAATCACCAGTTCAAATTAGGGTCAGAAACATTTTTAAGATAGTAAAAGACACTTGTTTTCAAGTCAAGTTATTTACTTACACTTTAAATTGTATTTTTTAAAGGTTTTTTGTTGTTGCCTCATTGTGTTCCGAGTACACGGACATTACAAGCAGCAAACTACCCAAGTTACCATCTCTTAAACCTTAGATTGGAGGCATACATTTCAACGATCTGTTGTTTATTTTATTTTTTGAATATTGCACCCCACTAACCATATATCCTGTTTTAACAACAGTTGAAATTCTGCACGAATGTCATTCTGTTGTGGTTCTGGCATGTTCTGGCATGTAAGCCTTGTCTTGAAAAATGACATAAAATGACCTCAAAAAATAAATATATTATTGCAGAGATTATGTCTGTTTGAATGCAGATATCGTCAGAAGTGGCTCTGGAGATTCTCCAGAGAGTCTCCTGCCAGCTTCCTCTTATAATCTCTGGTTAATGTTGTTATCTAGGCCCTCGAATACTGCTTTGACTTCACATGCAAGTGGTCTGGATTATCTAATCTGAAAGCATGAAATCTGACTCTGAATATATATTAAACAGATTTTTTGTATTATTATTATTAAGGCTGACTTGAAAGATACTTGGCTAGGCCGTTGGAGTTTTCTCCCTATCCCCCTTATTTCCCTTCTATTCGCTCCCTCACGGGCCTGTTGACAACCAGTACATTTACACGACTAACACACCCAGATAATGTGATTGTGTTTGCACGTATACCTTCAGTTGGACGAAGGTAATAAAAGAAGAAGCTGGTATGCTAAAGAAGAAGATGACACATTCAGATACTGGTTTTATGCTCCGTCAGCTGAAAGATGATATTTAAAACACAGAATGGTGCTCGACATGCTAACAACTAGCCGCCAGATCAATGGTGCGTTCCAGAGCTCATCCAAACCAGTTGGACGTGGGACTTATCCTAACTCCAGCTAAAAAAAGTGCACTGGAATGCCTATCAAAGTGGGACCTCCTACCAGCGAAGTCGGGGCTGATCGACCTACCCCCACTTCACGAAAATTAAGTCGGAGAATAAGGGCGGCGCCGATGGAGTCACATGGCTATAATAGGCTATAAACTTTACTTTTCTGCGTGTAGAGTTGTTTCAGACACAGCAATTTTATCATAACTTGTTTTTCATGTTATGGCGTGAAATGGTGTCGTCGTCGTTGTCTGTTAGCCTGAAGATATGTAGGGCTGCGGTAAAAGTATACTCATGATGACGTTACATATCGGTATGTATCGCTTTTACATATACGGCTCGCTTGTGTATGTCAGTAGACTGAATTGCTGACAGTCAAAGAACGATTATAGCGAAAGTGCTATAATCGTTCATGTTTTCTAACATTCGACTTCGATTGCCTGGAACGCTTTGAAGTAGAAGCTAGTACTATTCAGGTAGGATAAGTCCCACATCCCATTTGTTTGGAAGGGCTCTGGAAGCCACCATATGTGACGGCTCTCTGTGACATAATAGGCCAACAGGGAAATGACTAATCCTAGCAAGCTGAAAGGGGGCCTATCGCCACCTAGTGTAGCGGAGGTAGACCCACTTCATTCAATAAATTGATTGTTTGCAAGTGCTTGTATACATGACTTGGACAGTAGATCAGGTAAATAGAGTAGTGCGTTTGTACACTTCAGACAATATTCAGACTCGAATCACTGGACATTGTTCAGAGTTCATGTCTGCAAACAGCCACAGTCTAACAGTCACCAAGTTAAGACCCTATCAGTGCTTCACCTGTATTTAACGTATGCTGTACCAGATTAAAAGCATCTAATATGTCCACATACTCCTGATGCTTTCATTTGCCCCAAGTGAATCACTTCCAACATGGGGGACAGCAGTGCAGACAGCCTCAGTGACTTACGAGCCAGCTGGATTTTCTTTTTGACGAAATTGAAAATTGCATGACACTGATTTAAATGAAGCGGTTCTCTGTCTTTCTTGTCTGACATGTGATTGAGTTACAAAGGGGAATGCATTTGCAACAGGTGCCTCTAACACAGTGCAGGCATGAGGGCTTCCATGTCCACCCTCAGTAACCTCCCTCTGCCCCAGAGCCCTAAGCCTGCCAGGGAAACATGATTCCAGTTCAGACACTGGCACAATGTGCTGCTGCTGCTGCTGCTGCTGCTGCTCCACTAGTGCAAACCTGAGAGCTTCAGTGAGCAAGCGGATTTACATTATAAATGTGTTTTTGTATATTGGAGAATTCACCTTTAAAATATTTTAAAGCTATTCATGGGAATGGATCATTTTAAGTCTGTGGTTTAAGTCTGTGGGTATCACATGCAGTGACAATAGTCGTAACAACAGTTTTCTTAAGTTTTGGGTGAATTCCAATTCCTTGCTTAACCCTCAATCTCAAAAATGTGCACTCCCGCTAGTGCAAGTGCTGTCCCGATTCTCAGAAAAATTAAGTTGAGGGGCAAGTTTAAGGGCTGTATCGCCCTCAATATTGAGATTTTCCGAGACTACCCTTGGGAGAAAGGGCTACCCAGAATGCATTGCGTGTTTTGCCATAACAAAGATGGCACCGAAAGCAGCGAAACGAGTACGCTACAAATTAAGTATTTTCTTTGTTAATAGAGATATAAAAATTATGAAAACCATTGTTATATCTTAGTTTAGGCCCATTTTATGGATTACTTGCTTACTCATTGTTGCGTAACATTTATTTTTATTTTATGATCTGGTTGTGGTATTTGTATGAGTATCATCTTATAACTAACTGACAACCTAATAACTTGACTAACTAACAGATCGTAATAAATAATCGTGACGTAAATGTGTTCTTCTTATTTTTTGGAGTTGACAGACTGGACGCAGCTTTCGCGTTATTCTGCCCCCTACAGTCTGAAGACGTATCTGCATTTAAAGGGTGTCAAATTTCTAAGTGACAAAATAACCCTCAACACTTGGTTTTGAGGGCCACTTAAGATTAAGGGTTGAGTTTGAGAGTTAAGATAGGAATTGGAATTGGCCCTTTATATGTGCAATAACAATTGTCTCCTACGCTTAAAATATCATCAGAGAACTTAACAATTTTGCTTATGTGGAAACATTTCTTTCTCACATCACTAGTGATTCAATAAGTGCATTTCATTCATGACAATGTACAAATGGAGCCAATCCCAGCTGACATAGGGCCAAAGGTGGGGTACACCTTGGCTAGGTCACAGGTCAATTGCAGGGCCAACATTCAGAGAAGTACAAACGTTCACTCTCACACTCACACCTACGGTCATAAAGAATATGATTCACTTTTACTGTGTTGTTCCTATTATGACACCACAGGTTGTTGTTGACCTGGTACAGGCCTTTTCGTGTTCCTTCGTCTCTCAGGGAACACATTTAGGTTTTTCTTTCACTTAATGGTCGGTTGTACTTTATTGCGCTATAAATGTGGTATTGAAAGCCTTCCATTTCTGAAATGTTGTAGCTGCAACCTACTTCTGGGTATTTACCTCTAGGGTGTGGATGAGGAATCCAAACATGGTTGCCAATTAGTTTTTTTGCATGAATTTAAGTGCAAATAACATAACCTATACTATAAGTATGGATACACATAATGTAAAATAATCTAAATACTGTGGTCTTGAGGCCAATTCATAGGAGGTCTGATGTATGGCACATCCATGGCTCACCATACGTATCTATTGAAATATGGAGCAGTGCTGCTGTCACTTATTCCAAAAATCAGGTTGGATCGATGTGTCATTAACAGTTTCTCTACACCTGCCAATTATAAACTTCATTTTGGATGTGATCCGTACGAGGTCTGCAGTATTTAATCGATTTGCAGATCATGTTAGCATAATAGTTGGCCACAAAACAACAGATTTCAGGAGACTCACACCAAATATGTACTGTATGTTTGAGGTCAGTTTCTATTACATACTGTAGTTGTGTCGGCTTAAAATCAATGATTAGTGAAGCTGCGGCGGTTGCAAGTTCCGTCAGATCAACTATGAGCTTCTGTGTAGGTGATAATTTGCTGGATTTTTTTTTTCTTTTTTTTTTTCCCTAAAACCTTGATTTCTAACTGCATGTCCTGGGTCCACACGTCAGCCACAGTTGTATAATTATGGAAAACAATCCTTATTTTGGATATGTATCGACATGACAACCAAAATGGAATAATTTATTTCTTGGGCCTTGCCATTCTTCTTCAGAAAATTGTCATAAAAATCAGAAAAACTAATTAATTTCATTTTTAATTTTACCCACATAACAATAAGGCCCACACAATAAAATCGACCTCGTTAAGTCTACAATAAAATATGTTTTTTTTCTTGCCATCAGACAGGCTTTTTCCTGCTGGAAACTGAAGTCTGGAGAATCTGCTCTGTCCCTGCACTAAATTCCATTAAGAAAATCATTGATTTTACATCAAGGCGTACATGAGTTTTTAAGTCCACTGCTGCCTCCAGCTGTATGTTCAGTTGTGTTATTGTATGACGCTGGTGTTTGAAACCCTTTGGTGGAATTTACCTAAGTGACACATGTTTTACCAAATGAGGCAGCAGAAGACCAGCGGCTCCCGTGTCCCTGTGAGCTAACAAAAACACAGATTTTCTCGATGGGCTTTTATGCTGGAAATATTTAAAGGTTGTCTAATGGTGAGAAAAAGCAATCTAAGTAGCCTTATATTTATTTTGGTGAGCTCTTTCGTCAAATGGCTAAAATCAGTATTTCTCTCTGTCCCTGCTGGCGGCCATGTTTTCAGTGAAAGCAAAATGTCCAGGTTCCAGCTTGGTTCACAGAAAGGGCAGCGTGTTCACAAAGTAGGGGTTGATAATGTGTGAAAACCTCAAATATCTGAAATATCCCTTCAACAAGTAATTTTTTTTCATTAAATTTTTTTCGTATATGTATATATATTCATATATATTTGTGTGTGTGTATATATTTATATATATGTGTATGTATATATATACATATATATATATATATATGTATATATATATGTGTGTGTGTGTAAGTGTATATATGTGTGTATATGTATATATATATGTGTGTTTATATGTATATGTGTGTATATGTGTATATACATATATATGTATATGTTTATTGATGTATTTATATTTAAATATAAAGGTGAAGTATTGATGTGTGTTATTACCTCTTATCTCGTATTATTATTATTGTATAATTATTATGATTATTTTATTATCTTTTTTTATGGATTATTATTACATATGTATTTATTTATTATTCAAAAAGGAGCTGAAGTCTTGAGATGCATTATTGTTTTTTAATGGATTATTTAAGACTTGCAATATGTTGTATTTTTATGGATTATAGTGGCATTTTAGAGCCCAGATCACAGTTGATTTGAAATCTATAGCATAAGCTTTAAAAACTCATCCAACATTTTCCAACTGGTGCCTTCGCTTCAGTGTAAAAAAAAGTTTCAGGAAAGCCTCTCAGCTGCAGTTTGTTGTTGTTGTTGTTGTTGTTTCTGCTCAAATGTGTCACATCTTACATGTAGCGGATGTTCCCCTGGATGTAAATAAGTTTGAGAAAACTTTAACTTAAAATGAGAGGTGGGTGTTTCGCCTTTAAGAGTTAAGAAACTTGAAACCTTGTTTGCGCAACAATCAGTGCAGCTCACAGCCGCCAAAGTGTCTAGACTAGCACATGATGGTAGTCAGCCAATGGCTCCACCGCTCTCCTCGGGGGCCCTGTGTGTCTGTGTGTGTGCGTGTGTGTGTCTCTGTGTGTGTGTGTGCGTGCGTGCGTGTGTGTGTGTGTGTGTGAGTGAGGAAGAGAGAGAGGGGGGAAGGTGGGGGGGAGAAAAGAAAAAGAGAGAAACGGAGAAAGAAAGAAAGGGATCTGGAACTGCAGTTTGGTTTAGATCTGAGCGGAGAAGCAGGAGAGAGCGTTCGAGCACCGGATTGATTCCTCTTCGTGTGTAGATTCAGATTCAGCTCGCATGGATTTTTTGTTGGGATTGTTAAAGGAAGAGCTCAAGACGGCGACACGGATCCTGACTTCTGGTGCATTTCCCTGGGATTAAATCTCCTCCAAGTACCTCATGCTTTACGCGCGGGTGTAGAAAGTAGATCTGTGCTTGTTAAAAGTCCTGAACTGTTCTGAGGCTGTGAGTTTATCTTTTTTTTTTTTTTTTTTTAAGGTCGGAGGTCTGCTGGTTCTGGATTATGTTACTGAGTATATTGTATTATTTTTACTATGCATTCTGCTCGTTTCATTATTTGCTCGTAGCACACATATAAACAGTCCATTCCGCCGCGCTCCTGGATATTAAACCACACTTTATTGTTTCAGTGTACTCGGTTCAGTGAATGCATTTTGATCGGAATGCTGCAGTGCACTCGCCGCGCAGTTTTCTTGTTGTAGATGCAACAAAAAAAAGCCTTCAGTCTAATGTTGCGGCTTTGCCATCAATGCTCGTCGCTTCGCTGTGCAGGCACTGCACGGCAGCATTTCACGCACATTAATGTGTTGCAACGGCTGTAAAAGTATCTGCAATATTCGGATACCCGTACAAGAACAATAACAAAAAGACACATATAGATTGTCAAGTTGTCGCATGTTCAGGACGAAACGCTCAGGTCTTGTGCGGCGACTCTGGAGAAGCCGTTTGATCCCAGATAAAGAAGGGGAAGATGGAAATGGCAAAACTAGTGAGGGCTGTAGAGACGAAATGTTCGGCCACAACCCGCACAAAATTCCCAAAACGGAGCTCAGACCGATGACCCCGAGTGGGTCTTTGTTAGGGGACACGGGGGGTGTGCGCGCTCGGAGCCCCGTGGAGGGCAGCGGCTCGCGGGTCACGTCGGACCAAGATGGAGGTGCAGAGTGCGTCCCGGAGCAGGGAAGCCCCCGCTCCGTGCAGGACAGCGAGTGCAGGACAGTGACGTGCTGCTTGTTTAAAGAGCGGGACCACGCCGAGCTCCGGGGTCCAGACACGGCCCAGGGCTCCATGGATCCAGGGTCGTGTCACTTCGCGCCTCGGAAGCTGGGACCTCGGGACAGCAGCTCACCTGAGGCGCAGGAGGCGATGCCGCGCACGGTCCTAGACCAAGAACTGAAATCCGCCACATACTCTCTTTTGAAGCGGCTCAAGGAAAGGTCGCTGGATACTTTACTGGAGGCGGTGGAGTCCAGAGGAGGGATGCCCAGCGACTGTGTTATGGTTTCCCGGACTGAGCTGAGGTTTGGCGGCCATGTGGCGTCTCCACAGCTGCTTGTGTGTAAACTGTACCGCTGGTCCGACCTGCAGCACTCGGCCCAGCTCAAACCGCTCTGTGAGTGTAGAAGTTTTGGGGCCTCGGACAGTCCGTCGTCAGTATGCTGCAACCCCTATCACTACAGCCGGCTCTGTGGGCCAGGTAAGAGCATCTCTGTGTGTGTGTGTGTGTGTGTGTGTGTGTGTGTGTGTGTGTGACAGAGAGAGATTAAAGAGTCACTAGGTCCATCAACAGACACCATGTCTCTGGCTCTGCTCTGTTTGTTTTTATAGCAAATGTTTAATTGAGCTGTGTGTAAATCAAAAACAAACAATAGGCCCATTTATTTAGTCTATTTCCTTTTTTTTTGTTGCTAAACTAACAACTCATAATGTCATTTTAATAGTTCCATGACTCAAACGAGCTGTTTAAATCATGTGCAACTGTAAAAAAAAGACAGACGACCCTAACATGTCACCTCTTTATTTGTCTTTGGTTGTTGTTTGGTTTTCCTTCTACACAGAGACAGAGAGCAGCTGGTCATTTGATTTATTAGTTCATTATATCTGTGGGGTATCCTTGTTGCAAGGTCAACAATAATAATCTCACTTTGTGATCTCACACAAATCTCACACAAGTTATATTAACTGTACCCACGTAAGAAAATATATATTAAAATTATAGTTGCTGTATCATTCACACTGGACAACTGGACCCTCCAGTAAACAAATGCTTGTTTATTCTCTCTTTGCCTCTTTATGTTTTGTATTTTTCAGCACCTCTAATATACAAAACACAACAGAGTTCCAGTGTCAATGACATTCCATATTTTCTTACCCATTCCTCTTGAAGGCTAATTACCAGTTTGACCAGTACAGTCACTATAGCTCATGAATGTATAGCCACACACAGAGGCTTGTGCTTCAGTTGTTTTGGTGTTCAGGGCAGAGCTCGTTCCTACCATCAACGATCCGTCCATGTGGCTGAACCTTTCTGACCTATATCAAACAGATTAAATTTTGGCAGGGTATCGGGCCTGTGATTTGGCACACCTTAAACACGGGGCCACTCGACCCCACTGACCTGATGACAACGCATGGTATCATGTGTAAAGTTTGCGAGCGTCAGTATTCCTGCTTTCTCGCTGGCACAGGAGGAGGATTTTCCATAACATTCATGTTTTCTAGAGCCAGCTGGCAGTGGCGAGCTTAAAGTAGTAAGTCCAGCAATGTCAGAATTAAAACGCAGGACACTGGCGTGTACTGTCCCGACCTGATCAGATGTGATTATTCTGTAGCTTCAAGGCTGCTGGTTTGAACAGACTGTTGCTGGATTCAGTATCTGGTTTTTTTCTTCCCCCCAAAAAAGATGTGGATTTTTATCAGATTTATTCTGTGTGTGTTTCTTTCCACTGCAACTAGCAAGATGAAGTATCAGAAGGGGGAGAGCAGCACGTACCCCGTGTTGGGACTAAGGCTTGTAGTATGCATAGCTCACATGCGCTCATGCATGGCCCAATAGAGCTGGTATTTCTTTCATGCTATTCAAAAAAAGAGGGGCTTTGAATCAAGATCTTAAACACTGTTTGTTTGTTTTTTACATTGGTTTCACATGGGGAGGTAAGAAATAAGAATTTTAGCTTTTAATTCAAAACATCTTTGTTAAAGAGTCAAACATTACCTAAAAACTAAAGAGTGATGTTAGGATTTCTTAAAGTGTGAACCAAGGAAGTATAAAACAGTTTTTAGTGTGTGACAGAGAGCTTCGGTTGAAGTGAAGGAAAACTTTGTTCTTTTTATTTAGCCTGGCATTATACTTTTCGAATGAGATCAGTTTCAAGTTGCGCTTTAAAAGCCCTTTTGTCCTAAGGAGGTCCCCTCATGCTATTTAGGTGAAGGAGTGGTGATAATATACAGTTTGCATACTACTGGCGCCAGACTGACTAGCTGTGTATCTGAGTGACTGAGTTCAGATCCTGGCAATTACTGCCGCCACTCTTAAAGGACCCGCTGCTATTATGCTTTTCTCCTTCCCCTTTTCCCTGTAGGCGAGGTCACAGTGTGCTCACAAAGTTTTCTTTCCTTTGTGCTTTCCTTCTTGTGCAAGCTATTTTTCTTTCTTTTTTTTTACTAGATAAGGTTAAGGGCTTTGCAGCACAAAGGAGATTTGCTCCGATTTACTAACTAAAAGTGTTTCTGTGGTTGTAGAAGTGGCTGCGTTGGTTAAGCAACAAAATGTGCAATCTCGTTGTCGTCGTTATTAGCTGTTAAACCGGAGTTTGAAGTAAAGTTTGTGGTGCAGGCACAGCGTCACGAGACTTAAGTTTAATACTGTCTCCAATGAAAATGGACCTGGTGTGTGTGTCGTAAGCTTTTATTGTGGCTCGCGTCTGGTTGCGTAAGCATGATTTTACACTTTTATTATTTTAATATTCGCCTCACATGGAATACAATGTTGTAACAATACTTGGTGATGCTTGTATTATTGTACTATGAAACATACTCTGAGCTCATCATATCTACTATGTGGTGTTAACAGCGTAAATACAAGATTGATTCTATAGTCAGTGGATAGTCCACCATACCTTTTTCGCATTTTTGCATATATTTGACTAATTACACTGTTATTGATTCAACTTAACATGACTTATGTATGTTTACAATCTGTGTGTACTTGTATGTATGTGTTTGTGAGGACCAAAACACATAAAATATAGGAAGTGAGGACGTTTACGCCAGTCCTCACAACTTTAAAAGGCCTTTTCAGGGTTAAATAGAACCAAGACGTGGTGTTAGGGTTAGGGTTTAGAATGTAGAGTTTGTGTGTGTGTGTGTGTGTGTGTGTGTGTGTGTGTGTGTGTGTGTGTGTGTGTGTGGTAATGCATTAAAAACAGTTTGGTGTATATTAGGTTTTATGTGTTTTTTTTTTTTTGACCTGATTGTTATGTGTTACAGAATCACCCCCACCTCCCTATTCAAGGCTTTCCCCCAATGAAGAACACAAGCCACTGGGTAAGTAACAGACGCACAGATCTGAGATGATTCGCTATCAGTTATTGACCCACATGTTATGACCTGTAATCGGTCAATTGCAGAAACTTGAATTCCTTGATTGTATATGAGAATATTTTAAATAATTAGTAATATTTTGTTTCAGGTCTGTTGTTAAAGATAGAAAGAATGTGGAGGATTATACATGTAATTTAGTTACACAGTTACTGGTAAAAATGCATGGTAGTGTGGGCAGTATGTAGTGTTGGCTGATGGGACTTGGCTTTACAGCTGAGTTTTCAGCAGGTAATACCCGTTGTCAGTTGTCAGGTTGTGCAGCACGAGATGAAGCCCAACATGGTGTAAAAATCATTCTTATGAAATAAGAGTCGTTCATGTTAAGGTACGCAGGGAATTAAATGGCTACTTTTTCTTCTTTCATCCCCCCTCAGATCTGTCAGACTCCACATTGTCTTACACTGAAACTGAGGCAGCCAGCTCGCCAAACATCACACCAGGGGAATTCTCAGGTGGGTGTGTTTCCCCCAACTCCCATCAGTTTCCCAAATAAGTAGTTTGTTTCCGAAAGGTTTTTAACCGCGATTTAGGGAATGACTCATTTCCAAAAAAGTTTATCGTCCCATCGGCGCGCGTCGGTTCATAACAAAGTCATTTGTCAAACAGGGTCCAAGTTGATGAGAAAAAATGTTAAGTTCACTTACCGCCATTTTTGTGCAATACATTTTGTTCGAAGAGTAAAGGGGCATTTATTTTTGTTGGCGTAGAAGGCATACTGTGCAGTTTAGGAAGCTGGGGGGTTGAAATACAGTATGTCAAAGTGAATGCAGGCCTTTTTTCATTTAACGATCAGTTTTACATTTCTACATGTAATGTATTTGTGAGCAGCTGTCGAACAAGTGACCGCACTGTATAGCACATGTACATTGACCTAGTCTGAATGAAGAGTGAGCATAGGAGTGTAGAAACTTGAACGGCTTCTTCTTAATGAATCACATTGGAGCATATGGCTTTTCTATTGGGAGTAAAACACAATCATTCTAATGAAATGGTGAAGTAAAAGTACAATTAATTGTATGAGACAATGTTTTATCTCTATATAAACAACAAGCACTTAAAAAGAATGAATCCCAGCTGTGTTCTGGCTTTGATATGGTCTAATTAGAAAGAGGAGGTGTCCTTTACTATAGATCAGACCGCTGAGCGTATTTGGCTGAATATGTGAAATTATCACGGTTATTTCATTACGATGTTGCTCTTTATTCCTTCTCATTAAGGGCCATTATGAGCGGCCTGAGCTTTAAAGATAAAGGCTTCATTGTGAGCGGTGTGGAGGTTCGGTGGGGCGTGTGCGCTGGCCACAGAGGCTGGCCTCCCCTCCTCTGTTTTTCTTTCAGAAATATTTGAGTGGGATCAAACTGTAATAAGATCCAAGCTCACTCAGAAGCACACATAGTTGTGCACATGCATGTGCGCAGGCTCTCTCACACTTACAACTCTATCTGTGGCTGTAAGTGGGCTGCGGGGAGGGCTGGGTGGGTTCAGGGAAATGGAGTTGCTCCTGTGAATGGGGCCACACCAGAGGAAGTGAGCAGAAACAGGCCTGTCCTCTGATTTGAAATGAAACACTCGTTTCTCATGGCGCAGAGTGAGCCTTGCCTCCCCCCCTTCATGCTAGAGCATCAGCCAGCATGCACAGTGTCGCACAGATGGGGAGTCAGAGCCCTCGTTTTTGGGGTTTCCATGACTCTGAGTCCCGAACACTGAGGGGTTGACATGGCTACCTGGCAAGTGAAGTTTTTCAGACAGCGAGGGCCCCCTTACTCTGCAGTGCACATGCTGTCACCACCTCAGCATGGCTCGGCGACACTCCCTGAGTCAACAAATGAGGGGCTTGTCAGAGCCCGCACCACAATTCCACAGAGACTGTGGTGAGGAGGGAGGATCTAGACATGCTAGGCTTCAGTTTCTTGCAACTGCTGTGCCGCTGTGTGTACAGGCCGCGCCAGATCTCTCTGCTGTGGCTATGACACACTGTTAACTTTGAATTGTTAAAAAGGGGGGGGGGGGTGACCAGTGCTCTGCAGAGTGTCAGTTTTCCTCTGCTGTGGGTTAATTGTGCTGTCAGTTCTGTCTCTGACACCTTGCATGCAGCCTTCATGATGACTCTTTGTTTAGTAGATACACGAGTGTCAACAATAAGTGAAACAGAACCACTAGAATATCCAGTTCTCTGAGTATTGACACGGTTGCTCAACCTAAAGCCCTCTTCATAACACACATTTCTGCTTCCATATACAGGTCAGTAATGTATATTCTTCATCATACATATAAAGGGTGTCTCTGTGTAACCAGAGTTGTATGGATCCAGACTCCACCCCTCCTGCAGGAACAAGTAAACCTCTGAAAAGCGAGTCTGGAGGGCACTTTGGAGTCAAATAATCAGCTACAGTCTGCAGCCAAAGGCTACAGAAGTAACCGCTGAGCATTCCTCTGCATCAAACAATGGCACCGAAACCAATCACAACTGGTTTGTGAGATATGTTCAACCAGAAATATATATCATAGTTCAAATATTTGGTGCCATGTCTTCAAATCAATACACTGGCCCGTGCTAAAGTTAATGTTACGTTTGAATATTATCCTCTCTCACTCTGTCCGATTGTTGCATTTGTTTAACTTAGCTAAAATGTTCTCACTCATGCATTCTTAGAAAGCTTCTTCCTGGTGAGCACATCGCTGTATTAATGTCTCCGGCGGCTTAATACTCGCACCTTCAGTTGCTGTGTGGCAAAAGACATTCACAAGTGATTTATATAGACACTATGTTGTGTCATGGAGAGCCGCAACAGGCATTCTGTGAGGTCTGTGTTACGTCACGACGAGGGAGCCCTGCTCTTCTGTCTCTTCTGCGCACGTTATGTACCTCAGAGCTGCGCACGTGAGGGAATGTGCCTGTGCTGGTGCCCGTCCTCTCCCAGTTTGTCCTCGCACCTGTTTCCTCACAGCCTGGGCCTTGTCGTGTGGTCATCACAGTTCAGAGCTCTTTGAAGCACGTCTCATTGCTTCCTGTATGAGTGTCTGAGGGGTGTGTGTGTGTGTGTGTGTGTGTGTGTGTGCACACTAACTTCATTAAGTCAGTCACATTGTCTCTTACATCAGGACTCTTCTTCATTTTTAATGCAGCTTTAGCCGGCTCTTGTTTCTAATGCCTTGTTCAGGAGTGGTCACTTTAAGATAAGTGTCACATTGTGTAGTGATTATTTTATTTACAGTTACAATTAATGACGCAGACCTTTCCGCTGTGTCCGCCTCAGGCCATTGTACGATCATGGCTCCAGTCTGCCTACATCCTTCAGTCACCAGAGGTTGTGTCCTCAATCAGCCCAGTGGAATTTGTCAGCATAACACAGTGTGTGTTCGTGTTGTTGTGAGTTGACATCACTGTTATGAATCAAGGGGCTCCTTCAGATCGGCTCGGTTAAGTGACCTGGAACCACTGTTCCTTTTAGAGTTTCCTATTTTTCTTCCTCTTTTGAAAAAAACAACAAAAAAAAACATAGGTGGGTCGGCCTGAAGATTCTAAGAGATCCAAAGCTGTTAGATAAGGATTACACACAGTGCAGCAGAGCTTACAGGAGGGATAAGGGCTTGGAGCAGATAGTCAGGTTCCCACACACAGCCACACACACATGGCTCTGCTCTGTCTGCTGCTCTCTGGAGGGAGGAGGGCCCGCGCTGTCTCTCTCTGGATGTCTCTTCTGCAGGCAGACACTGTGTTAGGTCCACTCCGTTATTGACCCACTCTTCCAGGCAGAACAGTAGGTAGATGGGAAGCATTTTATGAGAGTCATGCAACCGATTTTTCAGGACAATCACAGCTTACAATACAACGATGCTTGGACCGCAGTCGTGCATTTGTAATGCTTTTGTTTAAGCCTTAAGTTTCCTTCTTATAAAAGTCCAGATACAGACATTCACAAGCAAAAGCTAAGCAAATGTTTTTTTTAATTAAATATAATCACAGCCTGACTGTCTGTGTCAGAAAGAGGCCATCACTCGGCATCAAACTGTCTCACAGCATAAAAATACGAGGAATAATTAAACAGTCTAATGAACGCATGTGATGCGTCTCTCGATAAAAGCAGATTAGACGGGATCTGTACTTGTTGATCTGGCTTTGAAGACATGTGATTCCACTTCTGCTAAGGGCTAATTAAATGCCATATCTACTGTACACATCTGAAAAGATCCGCGATGGATTGTGCCTATAATTTACTCTGAAATATCTCATTATGTGTTTTTTTCCACATCAGATAACGTATTCAGGGGCCCTCAGTGTTTTATGGAGGGCTCTTTGAAGTTTTGGTCTATTTCATGTCTCCTGAGTGGGTGGCTGTGTGACATAATGTAAGAGGAATGATCGGTGGTCAAACACAGACCAGGAACCATAATATTTAGTTGAATACTAATAACTGTCGTCGTGTAACTCAATCCTTTCTGCATGACTTTACTATACTGTAATGTATTGAGAGCACTAAAGCCCAATTTATACTCCTGCGTAAAGTGCTCTGCGTAGCTACGCAGAGTCCTCTGCGTCGACGCAGAACCTGTCGAAGAGCCTCTGCGTCGTCTCCGGGTGCACGGAATATTTTTTAAGTGTCCGTCACTCCGTCAAGGGACAACGGAGACGGCAAGAGCTGCGATTGGTCCTCAGGACAGGCCGAGCTAAGCTGCTCTGTGCCGGCTCACAGTGCGATCCGGGCGTCCTGACAGAGGCGGAGCTGATCCCCGCCGATAACGCCGCTGCCGAACTATAAATACGTCATATCTTAACACACACAGCACATGTTTAGACTCTAAATGGCCAATTTCTCGCCTCAAATTATCTTAAAACTGCGTTCCGTGACACAGAAAAGTGAGAAACGGCCACTTTTTCAACAACAACAGTCTTTCTCTCTCTTTCTTTCTCGGACGCCATTGCTCACTGTAGCCAGAAGCACAACAACTTTGCGCAGCGACCCCTACTGATCGGGCGGGAAATTGCAGCGAGTGTCCGTCACCACGACGCAGAAGTATAAATGCTCGAGGCGTCTCCGTGGTGACGCAGACGGATAACGCATACGCAGTCGGAGAAGTATAATGTGGCCTTAACTCTGGGGCGACTTGCTTTCTTGGTGCAGTGGCTGTATTCTGACTTAATGTGCAGACAGAGATATGATCTGATGGAGTGACAACAGCATCAGCATGTTAGCAATGTCCCCCTCCCCAGCTAGAGGCACGGTCCCCCTGCTGTGTCCCACAGACCCCAGAGTGATGCAGTCCGGGCTCATCTCCCCCTGCAGCCTGGCACATGGCCTCAGGTTTCCACCACAGCCCTGAGCCTTCCCAGCGCCTGGCCGCCCACACTCCCTCAGGAGCCCCAATGCTCCAGGATACGGGATGTGGAAATAATGTGACTTGAGTGCTTCCACCCTGCCTCCCGAAATCAGGTTTTGCGGATTGTTTATTTGAGGGGAAGGAGGCCTCAGACAAACATCCTGTTTAAAAAAGCTGCCTGGGTTTTGTAGCAGTGTTGGGCGGTGAATTACCCCTTTGACACTGGGGGGAGACTGAGGAATGTTGAAGAGAAGGCCAGCATCTCCGGGGACAGGAGGGGGCTCTCCTCGCCCGTTTGTCATGTCCAGTTTTTGTCAATTTCTTGGAGTTGTTGTGCCATACATCCTGACGGGTCTTATCCTATGTTCTCTCTGTAGTGGTGTAGAGTCTGTACCCGTAGTCCTCGTCTCATGTATCTGTTCCTGTCCTGAGACGCCGGCTTCCATTTGTAACACACAAACGCATCGAGAATCATCTATAGGAGAAATAAAACTACACTACCGTTCAAAGTACGGGGTCACCTACACACATTTTTTTGTGTTTTCCATTAAAACTCTCGCTTTAATTCGTCAAGAGAGTTGCAAAAATGAATAGAAAATATAGTTAAGGCTTTGACAAGATTAGAAATAATGATATTTATTCAAAATAATGATTTTGCCCTTCAAACTTTTCTTTTGTCAAAGAACCAGCAAAACTGTTTTCAGCTGTGCTAACATAATTGCACAAGGGTTTTCAAGGGTTTTCTAATCATCCAATAGCCTTCTAACGCCATTAGCAAACACAATGTACTATTAGAACACTGGAGAGATGGTTGCTGGAAATGGGCCTCTATACACCTATGCACATATTCCATTAAAAACCAGATGTTTGCAGCTAGAATAGCCATTTACTACATGTATAGAGTGTATTTCTGATTCATTTAATGTTGTATTCATTGAAAAAAAAAAGTGCCTTTCCTTCAAAAATAAGGACATTTCTAAGTGACCCCAAACTTTTGTCATGTACGGTGTCAAAAATCTACATTTTTGTCTGGCGGGGATTGTGACATTGAGGATCCTCAGTAGAGTCCTCCAGATTCCACGTGACCCATTGACTCAGCAATGAAATGGGTTTTTGCGAGTGTAGTTTCATGTTTATCTTGTCCAGAGTGCAAGAACTACATTTACGAGTAACCGGTTTAGGCTTGCAGATAAGAATTATCTGTAGCGTATGTTTAGTGTGTCAAGAAGGCACTTAAATTGTCACAGAATCAGAGAAGAGGAATATAGTTGTGGATGTTTTTTTTTAGTTTTTTTTTTTATTTTGCTCTAAGAGTTGATTTTCCTTCAGAGCTAGCCACACGCTTGTTAGACACGGTGAAGTAATGTGACCTCTTCGCGCCGAGTGAAAGCCACGCTAATCTAAAGCAGAGATTCCCGAAAACCTCTTTCATGTCGACAGAAACCGACCTGCTGAGCTTTGTATTTATCTGCGTCTGCTTGGCAAACCAGCGTGGTGCCAGTGCTGCTGCTGCTGCCGGGTGTTTGAGCGACTTTCTGAAGGGCTTCAGATCGAGAAAGATTGATCTGCAGCCCTCGTACGTGACCGTAAGTCTCGGGCTCACGGCGACATTGTCTGAATTCACAAAAGGGTACTGTGTAAATATCTTTTACTGGCTTTATATTTGCCCCCCCCCCACACTGTGGCAAACAACGTGAGTGAGCTAATCGTTTGGAGAGCTGCTGTTGCCATTTTCTCTCTCTCTTCACACCACAGCACAGCACCAGCCTCCACCAATAGGCCCATTCATTCAGCACACAGGGCACAGGGTTACAGCAACAAATAAAGAGTGTGCAATGCCATTAAAAATGTATGGAATGTCTCACTGTTAGTTTAGCGTTTTAGTGTGCGACGCAGAGGGGGAACAATACTCCGTTTGAGCCTTTCCACTGTAAACGTCCGAGCCTCGCATCGCCTGGCAGAGAGCAGTGAAAGAGATGCCAGTTGAGGGTGCTGTTTTTATTTTCTGACTGTTTTGCCCACAATTATAAATCCAGACACTGGCCTTGGTGTGTTATGATTGAGGCCTGTGGTTTGATTGCTGGTGAAAATAGATTTTCATCCCTTTTTGCCCAGAGGAGCATTGACAGTTGCGCCTGAACCGTTGGTTGACAGTATTTTTGAAACTCAGAATAGCCCGTGCATTCTTTGACCCTCCAAAAAGGCTGTGTGTGGATTAACTGTAGGGGCCCCATGTCATTCGACATCTCTACACTAGCCTTTTTACAGCCAGGGGGAAAGGATAGGAGCTCATTGTGGATGGATGAACAGTGAACTCCCTGTATATCAAAGCCTGGTCCATTTTCTTTCTACTATACGTGTGTAAACTGAGAGACAGTGACTTGATATTTTTTTTCTGTGTCCTTATCTTGAACTCGATCTGCAGCAGCTATATCATCGTTTCATTCCCTTGTCCTAGTATGGGGGCCAAGCGCGGTACAGATGCTTTACCTTTGATCTTTTTTACCTAACGCTGAAGCCTTTTTAAATCTTTGCAGATTTTCTTAATGGTAGTAATAATCTAGTTTCCACAGCGACCTGTCTCAGTGTTCAGACATGGGTATATTACTTTGTGACCACGGATCAAGATTCTACTCAAAGTAGAAGTTGGACAAGGTGAATTATACACTTAGACCATGTTTCTGCAAGTAGTAATTTACACGTTGTAAACATGGTTGTGTGAAAACTCTCATTGATTATATTCTCCAGGGGAAATTATATGGACTTTTTTTTTTTATTGTGTGTTTTTCTTATCTTATATTTGTGTGTATTCCTTCAGTCTTGGCTGTGCGGCTCAGTACGTGCAGTCAGGCTGTCGCATTTCAGGGTACGGTTTAGATTAGAGGTCTGGCTGTAGCTTCCCCCTCTTCCCCTCTCTGTGACTGCCAGCACATAATTTACTTAATGAAATCCTGCCATTCCCTTTAGCTTCAAGATTTTTTGCAGATGTTGACAGGGAAGGACTTAGTGAATTATTGGAAATGTTCACTCCTGCATTTTTAATGAATGTCTTGCTTGTTGTGAACGGACAGACTTGTCAGAGATGAGGGAAACAGTTGTCTTTGTTTGGGGAGCTGGTGTCTGGATGTCCGCGGTGGAGCAGTGTGGGTTACAGCCCGGCAAGTGTTGTGATTGAAACAGAAACTCTGGTGCCACATTATCCTGACAGAACACATTCTCCTCACAGACTCTGATCCACTGGGCCGATCAATAGGAAACCATTGTTTGAATGGCAACTCTGTCCATCATAGCTGCTCCACCTCCCTGTCCGGTGGAAACCAAATACCTGCCTTTCGCCTTAAATTAGTCCGACTAATATAAGTTGTAATAATAGAGTTCCTTGTTATTGTTCATTTGAAACCAAGTTTTCAACATAGTTTGAGTATACATTCCCACTACTGTGGCTTTCTCTCCCTCAGTGTGGGGTCTTGCATTTCCCATTGTTAAAAGTTTCAGAGTTTTTTCTCGCATGACTGGATTTTTTTTATTCTTTTTTTTTATTTTTTATTAACATTTCATCCAACAACACTCAAAATATACAAGAAAGTAAGAAACCTTCTCTCTGCACCCCAACCCCCCACAGTCCTAACCAGAGTAGGAAGTTAGGAGGCACAGCGAGAGGAGGAGGGGGAGTTCAGGAATGTGCAGGGTCTCCTCTACTCAAATGCTCCAGCCTACTTGGCTCGAACCTCCCACACACACACACACACACACTCACAAACAAACACTGTTGCGTGCACACATAGACACACAGACAAACAGATAGGTTGTATGAGGAGGTGAAAGGGCACAGCCACCCAGCAGGATGTTCACTGAGTGTTTTGCTTTTGGTGCTCTTGCAGACTCCGCTGGCCTTTAACGATGCCTGCAGATATGACATCCACAAACACCCCCTGCTGTGTTCTCTGAGCTTTGGAGGAAACTTGGAGCAAATGAGCAGCACATTGTCTTCCCTTATACATATATATATTTAAAAAATGAGCATTCTACCTCAAACCAGTGGCCTCTTACTCACACACCCAGACGGCTCCTTCATATTAGCCTCCTTAACTTCCTGTGCTTTTTACACCCTCTGTTGTTTATTGATTTAATTTATGGATTCGGTTATCTGTTATCAAGAGTACAGCACTTTTCCTCCCTCATGGGGTCATCCAGAAACAGAAACAAAGGGAAAGTGGAGAGGAAGTGGATGACAATGTAAAGCGGCTTAGTGACTGGATTCGGTTTCTCAAACTCCCACAGTGTTTTTCGCCCTAGCATCTCTCTCTCTCTCTCTCTCTCTCTCTCTCTCTCTCTCTCTCTCTCTCTCTCTCTCTCTCTCTCTGCCTCTCCCTCGCTCTCTGTCTCACAGCAGAGAAATGCCAGACCTCGGGGAAGAAAAATCCATAGACATATAAGAGCAGCTCCAGTTAGCGTGTCTGTCTGATAAAGCCGACTTTGATGGCAGCGATAGCCCCGACGCCAGCCTAAATGTGGCTTGCTCAGGGGTTACAGTCGGCCTGAGAGCGTCTGCAGGGACCTTTGTCTGCGGCAGTGAAGCCACCGGTTTCACTGGCAGGCTGACTCTCTGTATGTAGACTGCATATAAAGCTGCCACCGGGCACCCATTTCAGATGATAGAAACAGCAGCGGCCAAAGTAAAGATTTGTACCGTGTAATAATACATAGTTAAATATTGTATGTCCCCATATTGTGGACAAATGTTCCACCTAAAGTTCAACCTCAACACTATTTTTCCAGTTGCTGTATCCTTGAAAAAAAAAAAAAAACAATCTAGAGTGTTTTCCCCAATAGCAGAATGATATTGGGTGCAGTAAGCCCATTCTCCAGTGCTGACACAGCATTATGGAGATGGGTCTGGCTCTGTGAGACGAGTTCATTGGTGGAGTCTTAATAGCTGGAGGGGAATCTAATCCTTGGCAAAGGATGAGAGGTTGCTGCTGCTCCCCCCTCTTCTCCTTTGCCGCTCACCTCCCCTCAAATGTGCAGTTAAAGGCACTGGAAACAGTGTTTTATTTTTTTTTTTTCATCCCTCCTCAGAATAGTTTTGGAGGAATGAGTTCATCTCTGCTCGCCGCTCTGGATTAGGAGAGAGCTTGGTGGGGAAATGTTAGCACGGAGGGGAAGCTGTTGTTTGTCTGCCTGTCCCTGACACTCGGCCTCCCATTCATCTCACTCCAAGGCTGCAAAGCCATGTTTACCCCGGGGCAGGTCTTTTCTGCCTCTCCCTCTGCCCCTTCCCCCCCCCCCCCCCCTCCTTTTCATGCTGTCTTTAAAAGCATTACTGGATGATCATCAAGGATTGCCATTGAAACCCCCATTTTTGTGTACTTAGTTGTTACTACCCAGACTTGCCCTGGAGTGCAAGGGACTAAAAGCAGCATGAGCCGCCTTTTTCCATATGTGAACCTGTGGAAAAGGCGCGAGCGTGAGGCAGATTGAAGACCTGCACTAACCAGACAAAACTTAAATAGCTGTGCACTTGTAACTGAGTATTTTTAATTATAATATGGCTATTTAAGGATTTGGACCGCTTATCGTCTTTACGTGTACATTTCTTAAGCAGAATAATGATTTAAAGTAAACATGGACAACTTGGAGCATGCATCACGGTTGCTTTCTTCATCTACACCACTGTGTTCATTTTCATTTGGTCAAATATGACTTGATTCCCCTTGTTATTACTCTCTTAACAAAAGATCTTCGTACTTTTTACCATTGTTGTTTCTTGTCAGTATGACTTATTACTTAAATTAAGAGAACAACTGCAGATGAGAGAATCACTGCCCCGTGTATCTGAACGGTCACACGATTCATGATTTCACGGATGCAGATTCAGAGCTGAAGTTAAGATCTTTTTTCAATAAAATGTAGAATAAAATGGAATGTGTGCTTGTTATCAGATCAGATATCCTGCTTTTTCACCACTGAAGGAACTGAAAAATCTGCATGTTCACAAGGTTAACGTGGAGCTTGTGCCTCTTTACGGAAATGTAACTATGCACACCAAATTCTTTCTGTATTTTAAGGATATTAAGGATATATTTAAGGAAACCAAACATTCTTATATTGCGAGAACACCAGTCGCCGATGTGTTCAGCATATTTCCAAACTTACAGACTTAATAGCTTCTACAGAACTATCTATCTACGTTTCTTGCAGCAGAGTTGGTGAACTTCTTCAAAGTGCTCAGATTGTTTCCTCTGGCTGCAGGAAGAGGAAGTGGAGCAGCCATATTGTGACTGTATCAATTGACTCTGAGACTGACACTAAGAGAAGAGGCTTTTGAGAATAAAATAACAATAATAACATGCGCTACCATTCTAATAGGTAAACGGAGCTGTTAAAAGGTGGCAGGGTTAAATGGATGCAGAGCGCCAGTAATTGCTCCCAGCCTAACGTGGCTCCACCCTCCACAGGCCCTCTGAAAACCAAACATGGACTCAAAGAGAGTTGGGTGTCTCTGCTGTGGTCAGATGGAGGGAGACGCACACCCAGCCCTCCCTTTTGGCTCATGTCTGAATTTTAGATTTGGTCTGAGCCCTGGCTCAGTCAAACCCTGCTTCAGACTCTGGTCGTACACGGCTTGATTAAAGAAAGACTCCGCGCTTTCCTATACAAGATTGGGGGAAAAAGAAGATAAACATTTATTAAACATCCAAACATGGCTTTACAGACTAAGGCACTTGAAGAGGAGCGCGCAGAAGCCAGCGTGAGCTCTGGGGCGGAGGCAACAGTCGTTGCGGCGGTGTATCGTCCAACAGTCTGAGCACTGATGGACGGCCGACTCTGTCAAATAGGTCGTAATGAGTTGAGCACTCGACTCAGGGCCCCCACCTAGACAAAACACAAGTTCAGGATGAAAAAAATGCAAACATGCCGGTTGACCCCCACTCCCTCCACTCCCCAAACCAAACAGACACGTGCGCACAGGCACACGTAGCCGCCGAACAAAACACGACGACAGGAAAGGGCCTGGCTCATGGTGTGCTCATTGTCTCCAGGATCAGGCTTAACATTTGATATATTCCTAACCTTTGTCCCGATCAGCGCTGCTTCCAGTTCCCACAATCTTGCTGACTTACCTTTGTTCCCAGGCTATGTGTATGCGCAGATACTATTGTCCAAATTATTTTCACGCATGTATTACTCCCATCGAAAAACGGGTGCGATAGAAGTTGTGTGTACGCGGAGAGTTTCAAAGTGAGTTTACCTTCCATGTGTGGGCTGTGAGACAATAGAGCTGTAAACAAGTTGTGGGCTGAGTTCTAAATATGTTTTAAAAAACTGAGCGGAGGAGCTGGAGTGTGGAATTCACCAATGCATGTGGAGGCCCCTGAAGAGAAGGCTGTCATTTCAGCCATCAGTGTTAGTCTTCACCTTCCCTCTACGTCCTCACTCACTCACTCACTCACTCACTCCAATTCCCTCTGGTCAAAAATCCGATACAAACCCGCGTGTAATTGTGTTTTTCATTAGTGGGAATGTGTTTATTAGGCATTCACTCTGGGGTCAAGTTACTGCAATACACATACACAGGTTTTTATTGGCTTCAGATCTGATTGGCATTAGAGGAACGGCAAAGAATCCAGGTGAATGTGCGGACTTATTCTTCCTCGTCTGCTTCATCGTCTCGGGGCTCGACGCCGTGAAGCGCATTCATCTTCTTTGCTGCCAACCTTAAAAATGTGCGACGGCTCTCAATATATATATTATTCATTTAATTGTATAGCATCCGATTGATACCACTATAACATGATCGCAAGGGGCTGTGATGGAGTGACGTCACAGTTTACCCACGGGTGAAACAAAGTAGAGATGCGACAAACGATTATTTTCGTGATCGATTAATCTGTCGATTATTTCTTCGATTCATTAAAAAAACGTTGATCAGTGTTTGTCAAACCTGGAAATGACGATGTTCTCGAATGTCTTCTTTTGTCCAAAATGATTCAGTTTTAATGATTTCGTTGTTATGCGGAGCAAAGAAACGAAGAATCATTCACATTTAAGAAGCTAAAACAATCAGAAATCTTGTCTAAAGGCCACATTATACTTCTCCGACTGCGTAATGCGTTATCCGTCTGCGTCACCACGTAGACCACTCGAGCCTTTATACTTCTGCGTCGTGGTGACGGATAGGCGATGCAATTTCCCGCCCGATCAGTAGGGGTCGCTGCGCAAGGTTGTTGTGCTTTTGGCTACAGTGAGCAATGGCGTCCGAGGGAGAAAGACTGTTGTTGTTGAAACAGTGGCCGTTTGTCACTTTTTACAGTTTTAAGATAATTTGAGGCAAGAAATTGGCCATTTAGAGTCTAAACATGTGCTGTGTGTGTTAAGATATGACGTATTTATAGTTCGGCAGCGACAAAGTCGGCGGTGTTCAGCTCTGCCCTCTGTGGACGCTCGTTGCTCACTGTGAGCCGGCACAGAGCAGCTTCGCTCGGCCTGTCCTGAGGACCAATCGCAGCTCTTGCCGTCTCCGTTGTCCCTTGACGGAGTGACGGACACTTAAAAAATATTCCGTGCACCCGGAGCCAACGCAGAGGCTCTTCGACAGGTTCTGCGTCGACGCAGAGGACTCTGCGTAGCCTACGCAGAGCACTTTACGCAGGAGTATAAATTGGGCTTTAGTCATGAAAAAAGCTTCATACTGATTATCAAAACAATTAATTTAGTAATCAATTAATGATTGATTAATTGTTTCGGCTCTACAGAATAAACAGAACAACTTCTGGCATAGGGAATGATGTTAATCACCTGGGTTCACAAATTGCAGTTATATATCCACTAGTTTTAGCATGAAAGAGGGTTCACTCACACACTCACTCACTATTTGTCTGTGGTCTTTTACCAAACTTTGTTAAAAAAAAAAAATAAAAAAAAATTAATAGTGTGTGTCACTCTGCATAAAGGCTTAGGTTGGGTGGGAGGTGAGTGAGACATTTTGTTACTGTGTGTGTCTGTGATGCTCCACCTTAAAGGCGTTTGTTAATGGGGCGGGTGGTCATTAAGCCCCGAGAGCACAGAGATTGAAAGGAATGGGGCCACAGGCCCAGGCTTTAAATCCTCTGTGCCAATAGACGCTCTGAAGCAAAATAATGGCATCACTCTGTGTGTGAGTTAATGGGAGCTGATAGCATGAAGGCTGGGGGGTCAGCGGGTCACAGGCTTGTGCTAAGTTGTCAGGGAGCTGAATGCCGTCCCTGGGCCCACAGCAGGGGGAATAGCTGGGTGGAGGGGGGGTGGGGGGGAGAGGGAGGGAGACCCCCTGCCTGGCTCTCTGCCGTCACCCCCCACCCCCCCCGCCCCCCCACTCACTCTTGTGGAATTTGAGGAAGATGAGGAAAGAAGAGGGACTCCTCGTTCTGCAGGAGGAGTGGGTGCAGAGACGGATGTGAGGATGTGAGATCATGGAACATTAGACTTTTTTTTTTTCATCCCCATTCATTAGTCTCTCCTCTCCACTCCTCATACCGCGCTTTTCTTTTTTTTGCGTCTTTTTCTTTTTTTTTAAAGAAACGCGAACGTACGACAGCCGCGAGCCGTGTGGAGCGAAGCAGCCTCTGAAAGCAGTCAGCAGTGGTGTGTGCGTGTGTGTGTGTGTGCGTGTGTGTGTGTGTGTGTGTGTGCGCTCAGTATGGTGAAGACAGAAGTCTGCCCAGGGAGCAGTAACTCACTCTGGAGTGCTGGAGGCTGTCACTGAAAAGAGTTCACAGACTGCAGCCATGAGAGCTGAATTAACAAGTTACTTTACCTGACAGATATGTTTGGGAATGAGATGCGAATGTGCTCCCACTGTAATAAAAAAAAATAAAAAAAGGAAAAACACAGTGAAAATTTAGTTTTATTTTCTAAGTTGTAGAGTCTAGGACAACATGCTATTACTTTTTTTTTTTTAAGTTTATCCTGAGATCATTTGTAGTAAACATTTAGAATCTGCATGTGAGAGCAGCAGAGACAGCTCTGTGTGCTGTGTAGTCAGAGTTTAATTATTACAGTGCCCTCTTGAGGCAGAGCAGGGAAGTGTGGGTCTTCAGACTGACCTCACTACACCCTCTATTGCCAGGACTATGTACAGGATATGTATAGAATGCTGCGTGTGTGTGTGTGTGTTAGACGGATGTCCATGCAGAGTGGTATTTATACAAGGCTTAGATTTCAATACAGTACCTCTGTCAGTATTTATAGTGTAGCCATCTGCTGTGAACAATAAAAAAGAGATAGTTAATCCCTTTAAAACTCAAGCCTTCCCTTTTTTACTAGCCCTGTTTGCTTTTGTTACTTCTGCCAAGGAGGAGTTTGTCTGTTTGTGAGCATCATTTAAGAAGTAAACTGGATTTTGATTAGATATTATGGGTATGTGGGCGACCCAAGGAAGAAATTATAATATTTTGAGCCACGTTTGAGGGAAATTGTGCTGACAGATATTGCAATTTTCAATTTTCTTGTGATTTTCCTTTAGTCAATCTTAACTTCAGTATTCACTGAGTATGGCCACATGGGATAACATCAAGCTGTTTATGACCACACATTAAGGACGAACAATTCGCAACACAGCTTACCGTGTGTCAAAATATAATTTTTCTGACTGAAGGTAATCTGCACAAATATCACAAGTTAATACCTTTAAATATGTTTTTGAATGAAAATGAGAACAATGATGTTCCCTCTGTTGTCGCGAAATCATATCACAATCGCATTTCCTGTCAAAGAAATCGCAATTAGATATTTATTCAGAATCGTCCAGCAACAATTTGAATTCAAAGCTATGATTTCTTCACAACATTTACCGTATGTATTGTTTGTTTGTTTTTTTAATTTGCATAGAGCGTTTTGAAATATAGAACCTTGCAACGTACATTTCCTCATATTGCAATTTTGATTTGAAAAAAACAATAAATTGTTGGGCCCTGATTGACGTTATTGACACTGTGGGAAAATGAAACAGCTTCATTGGTAGGTTGGTGCTCTCTAAGTGCTTTTCTCTAGGTCATGTTTTGTTAATGCCTCTCTACCTCTCTCTCTCTGTTCCTTCCTCTCCTCTAGATACCAGTATGTCGCCCGACGCCCCCAAACAGAGCCACTGGTGCAACGTGGCGTACTGGGAGCACCGCACGCGCGTGGGTCGCCTCTACACCGTGTACGAGCACTCCGTCAGCATCTTCTATGATCTACCTCAGGGCACGGGCTTCTGCCTGGGCCAGCTCAACCTGGAACACCGCAGCAGCACCGTGCAGCGCACGCGAGGCAAAATCGGCTACGGCCTCCTCCTCAGCAAAGAGCCGGACGGCGTGTGGGCGTACAACCGCAGCGAGCACCCCATATTTGTCAACTCCCCCACTCTGGACATGCCCAGCAGCAGAACTCTGGTCGTGCGGAAGGTGATGCCCGGCTACTCCATCAAGGTGTTCGACTACGAGCGCTCGTTCCTCCTGAGGCACACCACGGAGGCCGACCTCCTGGACGGACCCTATGACCCCAACAGTGTGCGCATCAGCTTTGCTAAGGGCTGGGGCCCCTGCTACTCGAGACAGTTCATCACCTCCTGCCCCTGCTGGCTGGAGATCCTCCTCAGCAACCACAGATAACACAGATGGACCCCACAGAACGATCCCAAATATCATCTACCTAGATTTAATATAAAGTTTTATATATTATATGAAATATATATTATACTTGTAAATACGGAGTCATTTTTACAATGTAATTATTTATGTATGGTGCAATGTGTATATGGACAAGAGGAAAAAAAATGGAAAATGCACTTTGGCTTATATATATTATATATATAAATATATATATATATATATATATATATGAAAAGATAAAGAATCTTTCAATACCAACGTGAGAAATTATACAGCAAAATTAGGATGAGCCTGGATTTGGTGTATAGTTTTCATATACTATTATTATCCAGACGAAAAGCTAACACCATTCACACATTGATAATAAAGTATTCGCATAATAATTCTTTGTTTGGTCTGTATCACTGGTAGAGCTGCAACTAAAGGTTATTTTCGTAACCGATTAATCCGTCGATTATTTTCTCGATTAACTGATTGGTCCAGAAAATATTGGAATGCTAAATGATTAGGTTTTTAATTATTTCGTTGTTATGTGGAGCCAAGAAACGAAGAAAATATCCACATTTAAGAAGTTAAAACAATCAGAAATCTTGTTTTAATGAGGGAAAAAAGCTTCAAACCCATGATCATAATATTTAAAGATAAATTTAGTAATTGATTCATAATCGATTAATGGTTTCAGTTCTAATAACTGGTTTGGTTTTATCCCACATGTAACTTTTCCCTCACATTTTCATTACACTGAACCTCACCTACACACTACATACTGTGTTATATTTATTTAGGGACATGTTTTGTGGTGTATTTGCCATTTAGGTTGTTATTTAAGATCCTGTTTTCCCCACTTTCTGTTGGAGAACGTAATTTTTTTTTCTCTCCTCATCCCGCGGTCGTCTCTGCAGAGATTTCGCTCCACTCTTAAAAGAGTAACGTCTGCGCTAGCTTTCGGTTTAGTGGGAGTAAATTTAGAAACCTAAGATGTGTATATATTTCAGTTACATCTACAGTAACAAGCTTCGAGCTGATCCATGTGTCCTTGAGGTCCCGAAGAGCCCCAGTAATGAGGATCAAGAAGACGCGGCGTAGCGGAGGACAGAAGAAGAAGAAGTAGGAAATAATTGATCTGCTCGCGCTCAGCGGACCGCTCAGACCGTCCTTCTGTAGGTGTTTCCTAATTTAGCGCGTCATTGCTGGCTCATGGTTTCGCCGGGCTCAGGCTTCCACGGCCAGCGCCGTCTCACAAAGGACGTTGTTATAACTGACCAGAGATGCGGCACCGTGAAACCAGCGCTGCGATACTGGAATGTGTGCAGAGAGAAACCAAGAAGTTTTACAAGCCTACTGGAATCTTAAAAACTGCAGCCAAGGTGGATGTGGTTTAGCTGGCTTCCTCCGTAATTGCTGGTGTTGGGTTGTCAGATTGGCGGTGGTGGTAGTGAGGAAGGGGGCAGATGCCTCTCTCTGCCAACATTCAGCAATAGAGGCATTCAGTAACACACTGATCCCGGTTCAGCGAGCGCTGAACTGTGCCGTTACGAGGATATGCCTTTTTAAAAGTGGGCCTCCAAGACACTGAATCAGCTGGGTTAGGGTTTTGTGAAGAGGTTCTTTTTTTTTTTATGGCTGGTTTTGTGTCATATTTTTTGTTTCACAAAAAAAAAAAAAAAAAAAAAAAACTCATTTCCATTGAGGTGTGCTGCTGAGTGCAGTGTCTCTGTCCTTCCATTCCTCAATGAAGGCTCAGACAGCCTTCGCTGTCTGTCTGGAGCCAAGACTGTGTAGAGTTCAAACAGCAGAGAGAGGAGTGGCTTCCACTCCTCTCTCTGCCTCCGCTCGCTTCCCTACAACTGGGGGCCATTATCCTGTTCCTTTGTGTCTCTGTTATGGGAAAAGGGCCCACATCACCACCGGAGAGGAAACTGGCAGACAATTATATGAGGTGGCGAGCGAAACTAAGACGCATCGCGGGCAGATTACACAAGCCACGACACAGGGTATGAGGAGAAGGGGGCCTAATTAGACAGGTCTGGGTAGAGTACACATCTTTGAGAAGGCGCCGACTCCTGCTCCTGCTCCAGAGCGGGAATAGTTGCGGCAGCAGGACTGTAAGTCTGGGTGAGATGGAGCAGAGAAGAGAGAGGGGGGGGGGGTGAGCCATGTAAGCAGCTTTGTGTGTTCCATGAGCTCAGGAATGGTATTGATTAGCAGGCTGCAGCCCTCAATCATTTTTTCTGAGAGGAGTCTGAGTCGTTTCTCGACCCCCCAAAAAAAACGCCAAGCCGCCGCCGCCGCCGCCATTTTGTTCCACTGTGTTGACGATGCGCCGAGCCCCCGAGTCGCAGCTTTTCCTCTGATTAGAAACGGATGTGAGCGAGAGAGCAAAAACAACCCCGAAGCTGCTACTTTTCACAGCAAGCACAAACACGGAGCGCAACGGAAAACGCTTCATGTGGGCCGCGTCCGTGTTTGTGTATTGCGTTCGTGTGCGCACGAGTCTCCCTGCGAGTATGTGTGCGGACGACTTCTTTTTTAGAGCTCTGAATTTTGAAACCCTGTTATTATGACTTGTGTTCTGCCAAAGCCTCGTCGCATTCCTTCGACTGTAGATTCTTGTCTGTAAGCTTCTCCTAAGGCCTGGATCTTCCATGTTCAGCAAAGGCCTGAGGTCTCGTAAGCATGACACTACATTCGTTCCGTTTTTAAACAAAAACCCATATTAAATGACAACTACATTTTAGACTAATTAGTTCTAATTGTTTTTTAGAGAGTTAAAACGTCAAACTTTAACATTTAGTAGGTCACTGGAGCACGATTCGTGTGGAACTGCCACACAACTCCTTTCTAGTGACCCTGTCCTGCACATCTGGCCCCAGTAAAAGCACAGTGAGGTAATAGCACCTTTTGAAATGCAGAGAGATTACACAGAGCGCCTGAAACACTTCCTGTGTTCCCTCCGTCGCTCTCTCTCTCTCTCTCCCTCTCTCATGGAAGTCTTCTCACCTTGGCTGAGGGTGTTAATTACGGCTCCTCACAGCTGCCATGCTCACCACTTACTGGGCATGCTGACACTTGCCAGTGCACAGGGGATCCACGCTCTCAGAGGGGATTATGGGCCGACATGAAGGGTAAGCCAGAAGAAGGCAGACGTTTTCTTAAGGGTGTTTTTCCACCTTAACAGACTGAACTCAAGACTGCATGTGTCTGTGCTTTGGTGTGGTTTGATTGTGTCTGTCTGTGAACAGGTGTGCGCGTCCGTGTCGATCAGAAGCCGGTTTTTTTTTGCAAGCTTTTGTGCTGCTTTTATGAAGTCATTTTTTGTTTTTGCGTTGCCCTCGTGGCAAACTTCTGCTTCTGCTACTGTGCAGGCGTCTTAACTGAGCCTGGAACAGAGCATTGAGTAAGCAGTTAGGTGGTTTTTCAGAAGCCAAAAGCAGCCTGGTCCTGATGCTCCTCTGCAGATCCCACCCTCCCTTCAGTAATTACAGGGTGCACAGGGGCCTCTCTGACGTATGAAAAGGATTTATTTTAGTGAGTTTCCACAGAGGTTAAAAGAATGCCACAGTGAGTACACGCACATTGGGACACACACACACACACACACACACACACACACACACGGCTACACACATACCCTGAGGCTCAATCCTGAGAGCATTTATCAACAGTGTATTCCCGTCTTCCCTTGACTGATAACATAGGAGCACAAAGGATTTACAGATATTTCTGTAAATCGTAAATGTCACTTGTTGGCGTTGTGATTCGAAAAAAGAAAAGGCTGAAGACAGATGAAAGGAGGAATAATGTTTCTGTCTGACACTGTGACGCGAAGAAGTCGAAGATAATTTATTCCAGCCTTTAATAAAGTCGCTCTCTGGGTTCTAATCAGATTCCTGCAGAGACCCCTCGGTCTAACTTTTTCGAAGGCACATGAATGCGCTTTGTTCCAGCGGAGCAGGGATATCATGTGTGAGTCTCGCCGACTTCACATGCTTTTGCACTTTGTTAATACATGAAATACATGAACTTAACACACAGTCTCACATGTTTTCGAGGAGCGACCCTTTCTGTTAAAGTATGTCGTGCTCATTGATGTCTTCAAGAGCTACAGAAACGTTTTTTCCACAGTCCCCGGTTTTGTCTTTTAGAAATCTGAGGGTTTTTTTTTTTTTTTTTTCCAAGGGGCTGTAAAAGAGAAGATCTAGGAACGCTGCCCTCCCTACCCCCCCACCCCCTTTTTTTTCTGCAGGGCTTCTAATATGTTCCATATTGTGAGTTTAAATGGGGTGGACTCAGGAAATGCAGTCACACTACTTTGCCTTCCAAGCTTCCAGTCTGAGGTTTGGCCTGCAGTGCCGGTGGTTCTGTGGAGTAGGGCTGATTGGACCGCTGGAGCTGCCGAGGTGGTTAGGCTCAGCCATGTGGGCTTTCTTCCTCCTCTTCTCAGGAGCCGAGATGTCCACGTCAATGGTTCTGTCTTGTTATATTTCCCCCCGCCTGCACTCGGAGTGCCAGTTCCTGTAGACTGCACATTAAAGACTCTAATTCTGGTCGTGCTGCAGCGCGAGACTCACATTTTCATTCTTCTTTCTGGAGGATTCTAAAATCAAGATCAGTCAAAGTGATTTATTCTCACAAATCATTCTTGTAATTGGATGGAAAACATATATATCTTCAGATGCGTCCAGTCTCACACTGACTTTGACTGTTTTGTTACCAATAACAGCTGCCCCCCCCCCCCCCCCCACCCCCCTCACCCCCCGCTTTATTCAAAGTAAAGTGAAGTTCATGGAGAC
This sequence comes from Microchirus variegatus, assembly GCF_963457635.1. Classification (NCBI taxonomy): domain Eukaryota; kingdom Metazoa; phylum Chordata; class Actinopteri; order Pleuronectiformes; family Soleidae; genus Microchirus; species Microchirus variegatus. Next base: position 3,563,920 of record NC_139809.1, on the reverse strand, counting down.
AACGTGACGAGAAGAAGCTGCGTGTTTGTCTGGCAGCTGAGATGTCGCCAAGTTGTCTGTTACGGAGTTTGCTTTCCTAAACCACAAAGAATTTATTTGCATGACAACATCTTAAGGAAAACACACTGCAAACACAACTCACCACAGCGCAGCTCCCTCACTTGGTTGAGAGAGATGTGACAGCAGAGCAGAGTTACATGAATGCACCTCCAATACTAAGGAACACTTCAACTAGGCTGAGTATAAACAAGTCAGGATATTACTTTATGATCACTAATTATCCTTAGTCCATATCCGCAGTTAGAGTTCAAATATCCATGCATTACCTCGTCAAGTCTTAGTGTCCTGAGTTTTCAGTAGGTGCAGCTGATAGAAAGCCATTTATCATTTATAATTCTTCAATTTCCGGTGATTTTTTAGTAAATAAAAGTTGAGTAAAATCGAAACCAGAAGACAGAGAACTGCCCGAGTGCACTCTGGGTTTTGGTCCTGACTTGGTCTCGGTTAGTGTGGTCTTGACGACGACACTTCATCCTCATCCAGGCCTCTGTTTGCTCCGCGCTTCATCAATGCTGGCTTCAGAACTGCCTTAAAGGGAATAGACTTGACATGTTTTGTGAAACATGGTGGTGGTGAGACAGATTGAGTCCTCGCTGACGTCTGAACACTAAATATGAAGCCACGTGCAGCAGTTTAGCAGCTGGCCAGCTTCACTTTATCTTTAATGAATGCAGTTCTTCGACAGATTTAACAAACAAGGACCTGTCTCTAAATGCAGCGTGTCGTAGATTATCGTCGATTTCTGAGAAAGTTGACTTCTAATGTCAGTCTTCATCCTCGTCTACTGTGTGCAGTGAGGACTTCATTTGCCAGATCTTAAACCTTCAGCGCTTCAGTTGTTCGGGGATGAAGTGCTGTGCAAAGGGGGGGAAGGGTGGAGGGGGAGGGGGGGGTGTCAGTGTGAGGCCCAGCTATGAGAGAGCATCTCTGAGAAGAGTGGAGATGAGTGAGGAGGCTCAAATTCCAGCCCAGAGGTCAGGTTTCGCATTCCTGGGGCACACACACCACCGCCTGTCTCCAAACTGGCATACCTGCTGAGTGCACGAGTGCCAGCGAGAGGCGCAGAAATGTGTGTGTGTGTGTGTGTGTGTGTGTGTGTGTGTGTGTGTGTGTGTGTGTGTGTGTGTGTGTGTGTGTGTGTGTGTGTGTGTGTGTGTGTGTGTGTGTGTGTGTTCTTGTACTTGTGGCATACTGAGGACCAGTGAGGGTTTTTAACAAACAAAGTGAGGTCATTTTTACGGAGTGAGGACATTTTGGCCAGTCCTCACTTTGTATTCAATGAAATCACTTCCTTAGGTTGCTATAACATGCTATACTCAATTTGTCAAAAAGAAAAAAAATACATTTTAGATGACATAGTATAGTATGAGTCTTTCTCAAATTTTGGACCAAAATTTTTTTTTCAAAAAATTCGTCACATTTTCTTTTCAAAAAAAATTCACATTTTTTTTCTAAAAATTTGACCTTTTTTAAAAAAAATTTGTCACATTTTTTTTTCAAAATAGTTTTTTTTTTTTTTTTTTTTTTTTCACATTTTTGACAAAAACATTTTGAAAAAAAAATGTGACAATTTTTTTGAAAGAAAAAAGTGTAAATTTGTTTGAAAAAAAATGTGTAAATTTTTTTTAAAAACAAGTACAAGAACACACACACACACAAAATGTGAATTTTTTTTTGAAAAGAAAATGTGAAAAACTTTCAAATTTTGGTTGGTATAGTATGACGTTTTTGTAAAGTTTTGGACCAAAAAAAAAAAAAAAAAGAATTGAAAAAGTTTGCTAACATGCTATACTCAATTAAAAAAAAAAAAAAAAATCATTTTGGATGACATAGTTTAGTATGCCTTTTTTTTGTCAAATTTTGGACCAAAAAAAAAAAGTTTTCCAGCCCTTCTTGCTCTGGGGCGCTACCTACAGACATTTTATGGTACTGCAACCAGTAGTTCTTTGTCATTCATGAAGTAAATATTTGTAATTGTGTTGATTTATGAAGTGGAAAATGCTGGTCCTCACTTTGTCAGCAACCCTGTCCTCAGTATGCAGCAAGTACAAGAATGTGTGTGTGTGTGTGTGTGCGCTCAAGTGTATTTGTGTACACTTGCACGTGGTGGCAGTGTGTGTGTGTGTGTGTGTTTCATTCAAACTAATGTGTGTAAAAATAAATAAATAGCATTCACGTCATCATCGCATGCATAGAAAAAAACTTGTCAATCAAAAGGAGGTAGTCCCTCCCCTCTCACATGTGTTATATGGGGGAAGTGGGGATACACACACACACACAGATGTATGGAGGATTTGGCTCACTTTATCAAACCAAGCATTCATTACTCCACGCATGCCATTCACAATCAGCTCACAGGATGGCTGTGAGTCCAAAAGAAATATATATATAAAAAAAGATAAAAAACACAGCTTTTAAGTTTGTGCCTTTGAAACCCTGAAGAATCCTGAGAGTCTCAAACCGATGCACCGCCGCGATGCGCTGCGTTTTTATTCCAATGTAAAAGCCTCACTAAACAAAACCAACTTGTGTTTATAATTGTTTAGTCATTTTATGGCGACTTTAATAGCGACGTGAACGCTCGGTCCAGCTGCACACAGTGGTTTTCATTACATCAACAATAGTGTTTATTTCAGCGTCTTTGAACTGTGCTTATGTGAGTGATGTGAGGAGAAAGTGAATCACTAATTAATGATGCTCTGTCACAGATATTAATGTGGCACAGATTTGGTATACAATCGATTTCATAAAAAAATGTATGGGCCCTGAGTCAGACTTATCCATGAGTCTGTCACAGTTCTATGCTTTAAATGAAGATATATTACTCATGTCAAGCTTGGGCAAATCAAGTGTAGTCTAACTTCTTACTGAATGCTCACCTCCCGGCCAATATCCTCACAGTGGAAGTGATCTCTGGCCCGGAACTGTTGCCTTATCTGCTGAACACCAAGGCTCCCGAACACAATACCTCCCTGCACTGTTTTATTCGTTGTTTCGTGGCAAGAATAAGCTGTAAATTTTGCAATGAAGTTCAATTTTCCAAATCATTTTCGGTCCCCAGGCTCGGTTCTTTTGTGGCGTCCCTTGAGAACATAAGCTTTCCCTGAAGGGTTTCGCAGCCAATGAGGAGCAGCCAGTGTTAATAACATGTCTTATTCCTCGAGGGCTGTGCAACATGATCTCCATCTGACATTCCTGGGCTTTTGTTTGTCTCCAGCCCCAACTGCTTCACTCGTCCCGTGCCATCCCTGTTTAACATCTTAATCTGCTGCCGTCTTTCATCTGGCTCCCGTTAAGGCCTTAACAGAAAGATTGTGAATGCTAACTTCTGTCAGCGCCTTGCTGTAAGAGAGCAGGAGAGAGAGAGGGAGATTTAGAAGAAGCAGACGCGGTGGAGTGGAGAGAGAATACGTTACACCTTGGCCCAAGAACAATCATTTATTAAAAGTAAGAAAACTTGAGGCTATTTTAGAAAAAACTCAAGTATTTACTCTGTTTAGATTCTTACCACAGTAAAAATCACATAGGTATTAACGGCTAATTTTACCATTGAACACGTTTTGCACATTATTGTTGATACAAAAGTAGCATTTCACTTTTATAGCTGGTCAACTGTAGCGAGAGCAGATGTGCACCTGTTGAGTAGGGAACGTATAAGAGGACGGACACACAGGAAGTATAGGTGTGTGTGGGTAAACGGTTGTAAATAAAGTTAATTGCAACAACTAGGTCTTTATTTAGATTTGGAGAGAGACCAATGTGAGATGATTGATGGGATAGGAACAAAAAAAATATCAGGTTCACTGATTTATTTATTTTTTAATTTTAATACTTTGGATTATTTCACTGTTGGAGTTATTACACATATATATCATCCATATAGATCATCATATCTCATCATATCTGTGTGTACGGTGGCCCTGAGGTGCAAAATGCAAATCACAAAACACAACGCAAATCAAAAACACAAAAACATTAACTCGAAACGGAAACGCAAATCACACAATGCAAACACAAAAGCAGAAAACACAGATTGGAAAAATTTGTGTTTGCATTGTGTGATTTGCGTTTCCGTTTCGAGTTAATGTTTTTGTTTTGCATTTGTGTTTTTGATTTGCGTTTGTGTTTTGCACCCCAGGGCCACCGTATTACATATATATATATATATATATATATACATATGTGTATATACACACACAGTTGATCTCATGTAAATCGTTGTTCAAGTAATTCATAACAGTAGTTTATTAAAAGCACATTCGAAGCAACACAAATACACTTTTAAGCAAAAATTAATATATTTTATTTTATTGCTCCGGGATTAGTTAAAGGACCCAGGAAATTAAAAAAATTCAAAAGTAATTGCTAAATACAGTCACAACATAAAAAAAGGTGGGAGCCGAAGAAGAACCTGTCTTCACTCTGGCCTCACTGCTAACATCTCCACCTCCTGTACTTGGATATTTACGTTCCTCCGGCAGTAACTCATGTACATGAAACACCTCAAGTGTATGACATGCGCTCATTTTCTGATAACTCTTGTCTCTTGCTCTGAGGTGAAGAGGTGTGGAACGTTGACTTGCTGGCTTTTTATTATCTCTAACTCTTCTCCGCCGCCTTCAGCCTGCTGCAGAGGCGACGGTGGCACAGGTTTCTCACAGATTCCTCGGCAGATTTATGTGAACACCCATCCCCTCGCCTGTGGCTGCAGGTACGAGTGGCGACAGCCTGTCAGAGCCGATGGGCGTGATGATGTTCTTACAGCCATTAACATGGCAAACAATCACTAATAGGAATGAGCCCGCAGCTACGGGAGCCAGTTCAGCTCCACAACTGTGGGCCCTTACAGTATCTGTGTGAGATTTTATGACCGTTAAAGGGACAACGACGTAAAGCAGCACACGTTCAGTGCCATCACCTCTCCTTTACTCAAGGGATTGTTTTTTTTCTTTGGTCTATATACACAAAATGAAGCAATCCTGTGGAATTAATATAAATGCTGTAATAACTGCCATCAGCTCAAAATCGGGATAATAGCAGGCGCCTTGCAAGCAGAAACAAAAACAAAAAAAAAACACAACAAAAAAAGCCTCATTACTCTACGCTGCTGCATTCTTCCCGAATGGCCCGACGTGCCGCAGCTTGCCGCGTCTGCAGAGAAAGTGTACAGACCTGTGCTCTGCATCGCTGCTGCTGCTCATTCCTCCAGAAGAGGCTGTGGACTCAGAGAGGTGGCCGTGAACCTCCAGTTTGTTCCTAAATGTCAGTCAGTCAGTTAGTCGGTTTATTGTCCCCTTGAGGAAATTCACAGTTTCTGTACATTTGCATGTCTCCCTTTGCAAAAAGATCAGACACAATGACACCGGTCAACACCGAATGTTTTGTTAAAGTTGGTTTTTTTTGGCCGATTTAGGATCATTTTGATGTGCCGAATCCAAAAATCACATCGGTTTTGCTCAATCAGGTCAACTTTCTGAACAAAGCTACATATGTTTTCTAAAGTTTTTGTTTACATGTACGGGTATTTTCATATGATGCAAAATGATTTTATATATTTCTTGCGATAAACAAATTCTGAAGATTTTGCATGTGCCAACTTATGACTATTTTTTTTTATATTACAAGTGAATAAAATGGCTTCAACTAGAGGATCTTGCAAAAAAAATTAATTGATTACACAAAATGTAATCAATTAATCAGAAGATCTGATTTTTCAAAATCTAATTAGCATAAAAACCTGACCTGATTGAGAAAAATGGATGTAATGTTTGGATTCAGCGGTGCAAAATTCAGTTGAAAAGACAATTTTTTTTTGTAACCCAGTGTTATTTTTGTGGCAGTTTTGGTGATCTGGATGAGTTTGTTGTGGTTTTTTTTATAGTATCGACATGAGGGTCATGGGGGGTGCTGTGCCAATCTCAGCTGACGTAGGACGATAGGCGGGGTCACACCCTGGACGGGTCGCCAGTCCATCGCAGCCACATAGAGACAAACAACCACCCACTCTCACACTTACACCTACAATCAGTTTAGAGTGACCAATTTACCTAATCCCCCAAATCTGCATGTCTTTGCACACACGGGGAGAACATGCAAACTCCATGTAGATAGATAACCAATACACCAACCCATGGGTTGCACAATGCTAATTCCCCTTCTCTTGTCCGAGCTGAAGTCTGGAACTGAAGCTTTTTGCTCTCGGGTGTAGGTTTAAACTGAGGGCAAGGTAAATGTGGATCATTTATGCTGGCATGCATACATTTTTGGGCACAACCTGGCATCTAGCTAGTATTTCAGGTTGCTGGCATGGCCTCAGTCAGAGAGGTACAGTATCAGGGGATTTCTTCCCTCTGGCGATGGCTCCCGTCCAGCCTAAGAGGCCTGTTCACGACTAAAGAGAGACCCCCTTTGTCAGTGTGAGAACACAAGAGAATAAGCAGGTGGTTGTTATAGCAGGACGAGCTGGAGACGCACTGGTGTGGGCCGATCAGACTTGACTGCACGAGGAGTCAAAGAGCTGTTTTATTTTGTTTTGACTGGACAAATATTTGTGAGTCCATTATGGGGTTACACCTACAGACGTGGGCTTAGGGAGACAGTAGGAGTTTGTTTTCATCCTTTTCATCTTACCCTCGCTGCTCCCCCCCAACTCAAACCCCGCTCTCTCCTCAGCAGAGTTTTTAATATCAAAGTGCGCACTCTGACAGGGGTTAGTCTCAAACAAGGGTTCTTTTGTCGGTTCTACCCTCCAGCCCGACCAGGAACGACAAGAACTTGTCAACCGTCGTTCGGTCCGAAGGGAAGATGAAGAGAGGAGGAGAAGGGTCGGCACAGAATTGGCTCTGACGCGACGCACAAAGGGGATTGTTTAGGTGTCTGCCAGTGAAACCGAATAACTTCATTTCAGCTTATTAGAGAGCAGACATGCAGTAAGATATGAAAAAAAAAATAAACGACTCATATTTAATATCATCACACAGAATTAGGAGGACACAGTCTGCGGGGACAGCGTGGCGGCTGTTATGTCTCTGCGGGAGAAACAGAATGACAAATGGAGCCAGGGAAAAGTTAATACGCTCACAGTTTGCCTTGTATTCACAGTAATATTGTCTGAGCTGGGGCTGCAGTCACATGACTGCCAAGACCTACACATTAGAGCTGTAGTCACGACCACACTAACCGAGACCCCAGTCAGGACCAGGAGCAGAGTTTACAGAGACCAAGACTCAAAGACTTTCAGGGCCCCAAACCAAGTCAATAATATATAATGTTGGTCAGGCTCTGTTTCACAGATCAGAGTATACACTTTTATTCGTAATAGCAGTAAACTCAAACAGCAAACTACACTGGAAATTGAAGAATTATAATTCCCCACAAAAAAACACCGCATCAAACGACCTCGACTGCATTGTTCTTGGGAATTATTCTGTTGAGTTTATACACTATACCGCTCAAAAGTTTGGGGTCACCTTTGTTTTGTGTGTTTTCCATTAAAAGTCACACTTTTATTCATAAAAAGAGTTGCAACGTGATTAGAAAATACAGTCAAGACATTGACGGGATTAGAAATAATGATTTTTATTCCAAATAATAATTTCTCCCTTTGGTCAAAGTAACCAGCAAAACTGTTTTCAGTTCAAAACTGTTTAACGCGATTAGCAGTGTATTTATGATTCAATTAAAGGTGCCATATGTAAGAATGTGGTCAAAAACAGTTACTACATTCAAAATAACAAGGTCTTTTAGGTCTTTACATCTTTGGATGTAACTGACAACCCATGGTTGCTCGGTAGCTGAGACTCTACTGACTGCAATGATTGGTAGACGGCGGTAGGTGGCGCCACATGCCAAAACATGAATTCAAAACATAAACATGATTTGCAGTCTGCAAAAGATTTTTTTTAATGCAAATATTTTGTCTGTACTGTTGTTGTTGGTGAGTTCAGTTTGTTATATGAACATTATTCCTGAGTCTCTGTGACATATTAGGAGGATTTTATGGCCAGTTGATTTAGATTTATTACATAATGCACCTTTAATGTTAATGTTAATTAATTGAAAAAAAAAAAAAAAAAGTGCTTTTTCTTTCAAAAATAAGGACATTTCTAAGTGACCCCAAACTTTTAAATGGTGGTGTATAAACTTCTTTCTTTCTTCAAAGCACAGACCACATGACGAGAGCTGGACCTGCTCACCACACAGGAGGTGAGTATTTGAGACTCAAAATGAGCAATAACAAAGTGATCCTCTGTCTTCTTATACTTCTTAGTTGCCTTAATTGATCTCCATTCTCTGTCTCTCCCAAGTGAGTGAACGTAGTGCAGTGTTTGCCATGTGTTTTCATCACAATGTTGTTGTGACAAACACACAGCTTTCTCCTCACTCCGTCTTCATGAACCTAACGTTACTTCATGTAAAGAGGGTCAGGGAAGTCGCAGCTGTTATCAGCGACAAAATATATTCTCAATAATTGTCCTGTTATTGGATGAATTTGAAGATACAACATAAAAAGTGCACAAATAAAAAGGGCTGTGGTGATCCTGAGATTCACTGAAAAGAAAACCTTACACTTTATTCACACATAATACCAAAGACCACAGAATTTGACAGACATAAAAACATCATTTTGCCTCAGCAAGGCCAACAACAAAAGCGAGTGCCATCTGTTCCATTTGCTTCAAATGTAAACTCAGGTGATTTTGGTTCGTTCTCAAAGGGATATCAGCGTCAGTGCCAAAGTCCCTGACATTATCTATTCAGTAGGATTTGTTTTAGGTATAAAGATAAGAGTGAGCAAGACAAAATATCATAAATGTTCATAAAGAACTGCTCTTGCCACAGTTCTTCTACGCTTTTCATTTTGAACAACCTTGTTGTGCCGTTTGACAAAGCTCTTCGTGCTGATCTGAGGACAGATATTTAGTTTACTTTCCACAGTTGTAAAGCGGCAGGCGTGGCGTTTTCCATCGTGCGATCTCGAAAGGGTTAGAAAACTATGTTGCTTCAGTTGCTGCCTTTTTTAAGTTGCGCTCTCGCCGCCAAGAAAACGGCAACTCCGATGGAGGCAAGACACACGCTTTCCGTGTTGTACGCAAACTTTACTTGACCTCGCTCCGCAAAAAATGTCACAGTGAGTTGTGGTTTATGCTGTAGGTATGGAAATGTACATTTACAGCGAGCTGCGATGTAGACCGCACTAATGGAGAGGAGAGAATGTCTGTGACCTGCTGAGATCATCAGATGTGCAGCACTGTTTGGTTCTTGTCTCGTATTATCGAGTGCGTAGTGGCCATACACAGTCATGTAATATAACATACACATATATGTACTCTATTTATATTTCTCGCAACTTTTTCTCCACTACTATTTCCTCTAACTGTCTTTGTTACTCGTTGCTACCAAATACAATCAGAAAAAGAAGAGTTGGTAATGATCTGTATTTATACAGAGCTTTTCTAATCTTGATGAGCTGCTTTACACTATAGTTTTCGCCCCATTCATACACTACAACAAGTGCCTTGCTCAAGGACACATATAGACTAGCAGAGCCAGGAATTGAACCCACATCCTTCCAGTTGAAAGACGACTTGCCCTCCCACTAAGCAACCGTTGCTCAAGCCTTACTCGTTTTTAATTACTTCTACTACTAACCAACACTCAGCAGAATACAGCTCACTGAGTGTAGATTGTTATTAAGGACTTACACTATTAAATCATGAAGAAAAGTCAATCCTCCAAGAGAAAGACATACAAAAATAATATAAAAATATACAGCAGTATAAGAATCAAAGGCCCAGTGTGTGACATTGGCAGGAATGTAATATACCACCCATACGTTTGTTTGCATAAGAGTGTAATTGCTTCAAAATATATGTATTTTTTGGGGTGTTTTTATAACCTTAGAATATGAATTTTGCTCATACTCCAGCTAAGGTTTGTGCTTTAAACTCTGTTCTCTTGTGTTGCCAATTTTTTTTTTTTTACATGAACCAAAGGACAAACCAGCCCGAAAAGTTACCGTTTTAAATGACGATGACCTTAGGTTTAAGCTTATCTTTGGGACGACTGGACGCAGCTTAGCTCGGCCTGTCCTGAGGACCAATCGCAGCTCTTGCCGTCTCCGTTGTCCCTTGACGGAGTGACGGACACTTAAAAAATATTCCGTGGACCCGGAGACGACGCAGAGGCTCTTCGACAGGTTCTGCGTCGACGCAGAGGACTCTGTGTAGCCTACGCAGAGCACTTTACGCAGGAGTATAAATTGGGCTTAACGGTCAGCGAGATATGTCCGATAAGACACAGACAGACACATAGACAAAACTTGCTTTATAGATGAAGTTGTGATCACTTTTTTGGCAATTTGTCATCGTCACACATGTTGTTATAAAGTGGCCCTGTCTTCATTACTGAATGTGGGTGTATAACTGTAATACTGTGATGTATTCCGGAGCGAAACACCCTTCTTCATCTATGTGCTCGCTCCTTCGCCGTTTCCTAGTTTTCCCTTTCCATCCTCTCAGCGCGTGAATCTTGGCTCTGGGAGATTTCGTCCTCCTCTTGCCTCGGTTCTCACTTTTTTTCCGTCCACTCGTAGACACGCCTGCCTTTTCCCACACCGCCTTGTGAACTGAGTTGAAGCAGCAGAGGTAACTCTCACTTAGCTTCTCACCAACTTGTTTGCTTTTCCACCTTTACACAACGCACTGGGAATGAAACCAGACTATTTTAAGACACTTGTGTGTGTGTGTGGGGGGGGTTCCATATTTCTTTCATGGACTTTTTCAGGAAAAGCCAGCGTTCCTCATTGTCCATGTGTGGAGTCCACGAAGGGTGTGTTGGACGGGCACAGGGAACACACAGCTTGTGGAGGGAGTGGAAGTGTTCTGTCATGGTTGAACATGGGCGTCTGGTGGTGATTAGAGACCATTTGTTTCTGTCAGAGCACAAAGCTCCAGCCCTTCTCCCTGTGCGTGATAGATGAATTAGTGGAAGTGAAGTGGATAGAGGGATAAAAGAGGACACACTCATCAATGAAAATGCTCTGACACTGAGACGTTTGGTGATTACCTGCACAGGAATGTGTGTGTGTGTTTTTTTTTTAAACATCAGCCAGATCAGATTTAAGAAAAATATCCTCTGTCACTTTTTTTCCTTCGCTGCGTCTGTTTTATGTTTTCATGGAAGGGGGAAAATTTCCATTTGTATTTCAAGTCCCTGCTGCAAACTCCCCCCTCTCCAACCCCACCCCACTCTATGTCTCTTACATACACACACACATAATAAACATACTAGCTGATGACCTGGCTAATGCTTGTTCCCCTGTCTAAAGAGCAGAGATAAAAACAGAGAGGAAAGTGGCGAGTGGTGCAGTAGATCCCCCCCTCCTCCTCCACCACCACCTCCACCACCACCACCCCTCTCCCCCCGTCCTCCCCAAGGGGATCGGATGTTCTCAGCCGTTATAAGCAAGCAAAGCTGGCGGCCGGCAGACCGTCTGGCTCCAGAGCAGCCTGAGCACACAGACAATGCCAGACCTTCTGTCATGAGGTTTTCTTTCACTGAGGTCAGCTAAACAAGCCTCGAGGCCCTAAACACGGCCATGTGCACACGTACGCCTTCATCCTTACACGCACGCATGCATGCATGCCCACACACACACACACACACATCTGCACAGTCAAGATAACTGACTTTATTTCCTCATCCTTAGGCAGCCAGTGTCAGTCACTTGTTTGTGTTGTCTGCGTCTGTGTTTGCAGTGTCACCGTCTGTCCCCGTCTGCCGCTCGCTTCGCCCTCTTCTTAACCATCGATTGGCCGTTTGACCTGCTCGCCGTGCCGGCGTGGACATGCTCTGCATGCCACAGCATTTTAAAGGTCACATAGAGTGGTCCTGTTGCACATAAATGTTAGTTATGGAGGTCTACTTACATACATTAACTTGTTTTTATGATCAAAAACCTCATAGTTGCTGTAAACTAGCCGATAGAAATCCTCTTTTCTGACAGTGTTTTTCTGCTGCGATGTTTCAGAGTGAACTTTCACCCCCAGAAGACAGAGTCTTGTGATTGGCCAGTACTATCCAGCACATCCGTTCTCAGAAGCGCAGCGCCCCCCTCTGGAACGGCGGATGCACTGCTCCTCATTATCAAAACATTGTTTTAACAGTGTTTAAAAATAGCTTCTTCACGACTCCCCGCCGCAGTCCCTTTGATGACTTTAAACCGGAGTCAGACCCAGAGTCAGAAGACACTGTCGCTCGTGAAACACCTCCACAACGGACGTTATTCTTCTTCTGCGGTTCAATGTACGTAACCGGATGTGCCCGGACTAGTGCCCGGAGCAGGACGATCGGTTGTTCAGGAGAACCGCTGCTTACGTAACTATTACGGGATTTTCAGTGATCTCGTTGAGCCCCGAGATTACAATAAAACACAACGTTCTCAGCAGTGGCTGAACTGTTTGTTTCGAACCGTCAGGGCTTCATAAACAAGGTAATGACGCAGATACACACTAAAAAAAACAGCGATAATAGGAACTTCCGGTCTAGTTCCGCTTTAATTAGAGCGTGACTTTAGACGTTATTACACTGACATCAACGTTGTGTCAGAGTGAGCTGCGGCATTTTCATATTCACTGTGAGTGACGTACTGTCCGGACAATGTAATGTACTCTCACATACTGCACTTACATATATATATGTGTGTGTATATACAGTATATATATATATATATATATGTATATATTTGTGTGTTTATTTGTATGTGTATATATATAGTATATATATATGTGTGTGTATATATATGTATATGGAAACATATATTGTGTATATATATTTATATATATATACGGCACACTTTATCTCAGAGAGAACATACGTTTTACTCCACTGTGTACTGAAGTACTTTTACTCATAACTACATGCTGCTACTATGAGACATATGAGGTGCACTTTTACTTCGATTACTAGGTGTTGGTTACCTAAATATGTCATCCACTACTGGAGCAAAGAAGAAATAAATAAAAGTTGCATGTTTACATATTTCAGTAATAAAAAGGTCGACTGAAAAGCCGAAACAATAATTAATCCAAAGTACTTATAGGGAAGTACATGCAGACTTGAACATACTGTAGTGCTAGTATGTTATATTGCAATTTTGATGTAGTAAATACACTAAATAAAGTTGAGTAACAGCTGGCTGATAAAGACATAGACACAGTTTTTGCACATTAACTACTTAAGTACTAAATACATTTTAGTTATAGTCTTCAAAATATGCTTTCTGATTATACTAAATACACTTATTGTCTGGTTCCAGATCTGTTTTGACAACATGATGTTTACACTAAATGAAACATCTAAACTTGAGGTTTTCATGGCTGCGTTATTAATCTCTTGTGGAAATATTGTTTGATTGTTTTTTTGAGGGTTGACAGACACATGAACCTGTCTGACTGACTCACCTGCAGCAGAAGTGTATCATTTTTCTCTCCTCTCCTACTTGTCTGAGGATATATAGACAGAGAGGTGAGGACAGCTGCTGCTGCTGCTGCTGCTGCTGCTGCTGCTGCTGCTGCTGCTGCTGCTGCTGCTGCTGCTGCTGCTGCAGGAGGATCTGGTCTCTTCTGTTTGGGGATGCGCCAATCAGTCTGCACTCAGCGATGCAGAGTAACTTTTGTGAGTGAGTTATTCCAGCTGAGGCGTCTTTGTAGCCTTCTGTGGCTGTTTTTGATTTCACAGTATACCCCACCTCACCTCCATCTCTCCCCCCCAGCTCACATCTCAGAATTACTCCCCCCCTCCCCCCCTCCCTCCTCCTCCAGCACTGCCCCTATATTACTCACACACAGATACTCACATTCACTCTCACATGTTAAAATAGTACCACAACAGGTGTTTACACTCACTTGTCTGTCTGCACAGGTTTCAGGGTGATTTATGGCAGAGGAGAGGAAATTAAGCATGAAGGATTACATCGTGCTTAAGACACTGGCAGGACCTGCAGAATGCATGTGTGTGTGTGTTTGCATACGTGTGTTGTCTTTGTATGGCTATCTTTGTGAGGACCAAAGCACTTTTAAAGGAAGTGAGGACATTTAGGCTGATCCTTACATTTTGTCACCCCTTAAAATGGCTTTCTCAGGGTGTAGACCTGGTTTTAGCGTTAGAGTTAGAATTGTGCTTATGTTAGGGTTAGGCACTTGGTTAAGCTTAGGGTAAGGTGTTAAATGTTAGTAAGAGACGTCTTTAACAATCATGATGCATGCATAAAGACTTCCTTTTTTATAGTTTAGGGCAGGGGTATCCAGCTCAAATGACCTTGGGGCCAATGAGCATCTAGTCTGGTCAAGAGGGGGCGCTCTGGAGGAAAAAAAAAAAAACAACTGTTCAGTAGTGGGTGTGCAATATGAGCTTAAAATATTGCACACTATTCCCTATCTGGATGTCACAGTAAATATTTTCATGATGACATTTCACATAATTTCATAAAGTAAACGTGCTTGTTTTAATATGGAACGATGTATACCTCACAATCAAAGCATATTTATGACGCAAAATTAATCTAAAATTAATCAAATGGACAACAAGGACAACTGTATATTATGTCATTTAAATAAAAAACAATAAAAAATTTAATTTCATGTTAATATTTAGTATAATAGTCTGTATATTCTATCACCTCAGCCACACACTGTGTTTGAAGGAAGGTTCTGGGCCATGTTTTCAAAGTAGTGGTGGGTAATCGGTTTTTTTGGGGGGGGGGGGGGGGGGGGCACATGTGGCCCAGTGGCTGCCCCGTTTGACACCTCTGATTTAGGGGATATTTAATTCAATTTAGCCGAAACAAGACTTACCAATAAAAGGAAAGAAGCAAAAATGATTTATACTGTTATAGATTTATACTTTCTTTTCTTTGTACTTGTTTGTCAGTGCAAAAAAGCAGAAACTTCCACGTAAAAACAATAGACAGTGATGATACGAATTTTTAGACGCACACAAACGCTGCACTGTGTGAACTTTACACTGAGGATCGTGCCATTTTAAACTGAATAGTCCGCAGTCCCTCGTGAGGCGGATAACAGTAACACGGCCTGAGATGTTTCCTTTTATCCTCCCCCTCTGTTGGCCTGCTCCCACTCTGTTCTCTCAGCCATCTATCCCTCCTACATCTCCTTCCTTTGCTTCTCACCCTGTTTTTTTTCTTCTTCATCACTCCCTCTCTCTCTCTCTCTCTCTCTGAATGAGCTGCCCCTGGATTACTGGGGCTTGTGGAGGTCGATCAGAAACATGTGTGCAGGGTTGAAGGTGGCTGATGGGAAGACCTTCACCAACCCTCACTTCTCCTAAAGAACCACGGGCCAGTTGGGAAGTAAAACTGTGAGTGGGTTAAAAGGCAGGAACTTATTGGGATATTATTTTCCCATTGAATTGAGCAAACAGGAAAAAACTCCTCACCCCAAACCACTTTGTGTAAAATACAGGAGCCAGTTGGAAAACTGGATCATTGTCATACTCCCCTCCTCTCTTTGAGCCTCTGCTGCTCTCTGTCTGTCTGACACGTTATTCTGCATGTGTTTAACTGCACGTTATATCATCACAGACCGTGATCACGGTCACAGAAAGTGAAATCTAAAGCTGTGATTTAATCTCACACTGCCATCACAGTGTGGGAGAATGAGCTCTGAGCCGATCAAAACAATGTTGATGTATGACAAAGGTAAAGTGAGCCAGTGAGTGAGGGAATTTTCACTCTCAACTCAGTTTTTTTGTTGTTGTTGTAGAGCACACAAACACTGCCACCTTGTGGGCTGTATTGTCCGTACACTTTACACTGCAGTTTGCACCATTTTCAAGGCAAAAACACAGCTTTTTTCTCTGTATGCCTAAACGCACAATGATGGAAGAAGTATAAAAATTAGGTGAAATTGTTGTTCATTTGGCACAATTTGAAGATAATCATTTCCATTATATTTATATCAGGAGCTGGGTCAGCTCTAGAGAAGCCACAATTTGTATTTACAATACAAATGTGAAGTTAGGAATATTCAGCTGCAACATACAACTTTTTACACACACTGTATCTTAAAGATCTATTGTCAGGAACATCTGTTTAAAGTTGCAGTTGCACATGACACTGTTAATACTGATGTATCGTTTGTTAATGTAATCAAAATAGCTGAAAATAGATGTTTACAATCGCTTATCTTACGTTACCTTTTACCTTTAACTGTACATTTTAAGTCATTGGAATTGAACCAACGTCGAGGTTTAATTTGAAAAACCTTTTTATGCTGCTGGTTTACGCTTCAGCAATTGTTGTTAAAGCTGCAATGGACAAGTTTTTGCTTCATTATGACGTCAAACCTGATTGTGCAGTGTAATGTGATAGAAAAAATGCTTTGTCGTGGAAAACAGTGCATCAATATACACTCTTAGAAATAAGGGTTCTGAATAAGGGTTTTCAAGGGTTCTTGGCAACACTAATGGTTCCAGTAAGAACCATTTTGTTCCAGAGAACCCTTTAAAACCCCTTTCCTGAATAAAGGGTTTTAAAAGGGTTCTTGGTGGAAGCCTCCAAAAGGACCTTTATATAAAGGTTCCACCTGAAGCCAAAAAGGGTTCTCCTATAAGGACAAGCTGAAGAACCTTATTAGGTTCTACTAAGCACTTTTATTTTTAAGAGTGTACGTTTTTTTCCAAATAGAAAACAGGAACAACGAGTAGAACGTCACGGCCCTAAGTGACCCTTTACGTACGCAACTACGACGTCAATGCGGAGTAAATTCTCCCCTGTAATTTATGTAGATTCCACGTCTCGAAGCCAAAAACTCTCTGTTTATTAAGCAACAATCGGAGGAAACATCTTTTTTCTTTTTCGATATCGGAGCAGAGACCGAGCTGCCTTACAATGAGCCACGAGAGCGGGAATGGAAAAATCCACAGCGTTTAGGTTAAAGCCATGTCATAAAGGCAACACTAATGAGCCAGAGGTTTTAAGAGAGGGAGAGGAGGAGAGAGGAAATTGTTTACATATGGATTTGAAAGCGCACACAGGCATCACAGCTATGTTGTGTATTTAATGAAGCAAAGTGATCCATGGTGCACACACGTCTCTCCACTGCTGCTCTTCTCCCACACTCGTTTCACTTCAATGTTTTTTTTTTTTTTAGTCATACAAGTTAACACTTCACATCTAATCAGGTAAAGGGTTAACGCAGGTTTCATCAAGTCAAAGCAACAACATTTTACTAGCATTAAAATATTCATGGTCCTCTACGAGCAGATGGTTTACTGCACCGACAACTACTAACAATATCTCACTTTTGGGAGAGCACCCACACTTAGAGAGGTCTATTTTGTATCTCACCGTGGCTAATCTGCTGCTGAAACTCAGCAAATGCACGGATTGACCAGAGGCTATGAGCAAATGCATAATAGATAAATGTAGACGATTGCTGAGGACTACAACAAGTCTGATTGCTTTCTTTTCCTGAAGCAACATTAAATCATCCCCTAAGCCACATTAAACTCCATTCCCATTACAGGGATAATAGGATTGTAGTTTTAATGAGTGATGGCTCGTACCTGGAAGAAAACCCACAGACATTATAGATGTTTTAGGCTCATTCAGCTGCTTCATCATCACATAAAACGTGGAGCAACAGGGAGAAACACTATGAGCATATAAATTATGAGAATTGTAATATCCCAAAACCAAAAATACATTATTACATGAAAAAGCAGTGGATTTGCATTTTTAGCCAATTTAGGGAGTGTTTTTATGAACTGTTTTTCCAAACTTTCTACATTTTAGATCTTTGAATGTCCCCTGTTTCTAGCAGCTTTTGTCCCTGTTCATTTAAAGTATATTTGAAAGTAGCTGCATGGAGTATTTTTTATTTCATAAACCCTTGTGTGTTCTCTGATAAAATAGATCATTGGCAGCTCCGCAGTGTCACACACATTATTTACTTTTACTTGGAATTAAAACAGCACATTTTTAATGACACTATTTTATGTGATAGATAATTAACAAAGTTTGGTCCTAATTTGGATACGGCTCGCTCAAACTCCTTTTATCTCCATCAGTATTAAGACCGAAGACACATTTGACATAATAACATTTAAGTTACAACCTCAATGTCGCAAACCAAGTATAAAGATCATTTTGTAATGAATTAAATCACAGCAAAGGCAAAAATCATGTGTTGCTTTTGTTGAGTGCACAACAATAGACGTCATTGAAACGACAATAAATGAAACAATATACGGTGTTTTTAAAAATATTGCACAAACATTACAGTTGTTAAAGTACTCGTAGTACAAAACCTGTTTTCAGGGTACAGTAAGAGAAATAAAAAACTTAACAATTACTTGCATACTAATACTAATGAGAAGGCATTATAGGCAAACACCAAAAACAGTGATGAGTCCAATAAGAGCAGTCGACTGCCTGCAGTTCTCTGAAATAAGCAAGTTTTAATGTTCAAGAGTAATGCTTAATTATCCATACATGCCCATTTACAAGCATATTGCCACAGGGCTCCAGTTTCACAACAGTCCCCAATCTAATAGAAGATAGCATTATTGCGTGCAGTCAGAATTATTCACTGCATTACCCACGATTCATAGCATGTATTAACACAAGCAATTTCATGCATATGGATACAGTGGGTCTTAGCAGGGGAGCTCCTGATTGCTCTGAAACTAATTTCACAATCATTAGTTTTGGTGGTGGTGTGAGTGACAGAGTGTATTTACCAGATTTGAGATTTTTGAAGACTTCCACAAGCTTTTTTTTTTTTTTTTTAGAGAAAGTTGCACGTGTAAAAGTCTGATCTTTGAAGAAACCACAGTGACTACACACTCGTCGTCACGCGCATTTCCAAACTTTTCTTTTATGAACTCAAAGAGAACACACTATACACAATATATAATGAGTACATTTTTGTACATGGTGCAATGTCTGTCTACAAATTAGCTTTTTTTTTTGTAGAAATATCGTCTGTAAATACAGAGCCTAGAGCTCAAGATGCAGTTCCAACGCAAAGCCACTTTAGCCTAGAGGTGAAGTTAATGAATCGTGACCGAGCGGCTGCATTTTATCCATATGTAACACACGGAAATATTCTGTAAAGCTTCTGAATCAACTTAATGCTGTTATGGGCCGTTGTCCACAATAAACATGTAAATTGTGTTTATTGAATAGCAAATAAATCAGTGGCACAGAGTCATAAATAAATCATCAACACGGCGAGTATTTGTACACTGGCATCAGAAAAACAACAGCATCAATGGCGCACACACGCCAAAGAGGACTTTTGTATGTGTTTTTCATTTTTCAATGTGTCCGTCTATTTGACAGCAGACATTTTGAAAGTTATTATATTGTTTACAACTATACACGTTTTGCTGTGACATGACATGAAATGTCTTCAGGTGACAGAACACAGTGGCCTTTGGTCTTAGTGTACACTTAGAAATAAGGGTTCCAAAGGGGTCCTTCTACAAGGGCTGAGGTTCTACCTGGAACCATTTGCTTCTGAAAAACTCTTTCCCGAAGAAAGGGTTTTTCAAGGGTTCTTGGTAACACTAATGGTTCCAGTAAGAACCATTTTGATCCAGAGAACCATTTAAAACCCCTTTCCTGAATAAAGGGTTTTAAAAGGGTTCTTGGTGGAACCTTTATAAAAAGGATCTACCTGAAGCCAAAAAGGGTTCTCCTATGAGGACAAGCCGAAGAACCTTTATATGGTTCTACTTAGCACTTTTATTTCTAAGAGTGTATAACTGCACTGCATTAGCTGTTGTAGTAATAAAAAGGAGACAGTAGGTGGCGATACACTATTTATATTAATAACGCACAGTGCATTTCAGCAAAGGCACCACAGCTTGTGGATGTGTGCCTCACTTTTCATCAGAAGTATTATATTCTAATTAAAAATATTCACATAACAATGTACAGATCTAGGATAAACCAACTAAATGCCAATATTTTTTTTTAATATTTGGAGGGTTTTCATGTTAAGACAAATGCCGTTTTTGTGTTGAATGTTTCAATCTGATAATAATACTTCTAATAAAGCTTCATATATTTTCTATTAATGTATAAAATAATAATAATATATATTCTGGTGTCTTTTAGTCATGTTTACTGTCAGTTTTGGTCTGTTATGCCACAATGGGAGAGGAAACACAAACATGGCAACCTAAAAGTCATCTTGGAGTACAAAAAATTTATTATTTATGAGCCACTGATAAATCCATCAGAAATAAACACACCTGCAAACCCCACACACATGCAGCCATCTGTGAGATGGAAAAGAGCAAAATAAACGGTCAAAATGGAAGTTTAACTGTGAGGCTGCACACAGAGAAGGGGGGATGGGACCATGTATCACCTCCATGGGTCTGAAGCCAGAGGGAGAGGATTTGAGGGTTCTTTGGTTCAGGCCACAGGGAGAAGTGAGGTCACTCGCTTGCCCCAGATTTGGAGGTGCCACTGTCTGGGGACAGATTGATGGCTGCGAGCAACAGATAACAGCTTGCAGTGTGAAGGGAGATTAAAAAAAGAGGCGAAGATTGCAGGGAGAGGTGGACCCCACCCATGTGGGGCTGTGCTGAACAGTCACGTCAGAGTCCAACACTGCAATTAGCCGCTGGGCCAATTACAGGTTTGTGGAGGGTAAATTAGATTTGTATCACACAACAGATTTGCTGGAAAGCTATGGTTCATCATAGGGAATGTAGTGTATGTATATCGCGTAACTGAGATCAAAACCGAATGTTGCTTTAATAACAATGACTCAGTTTTCCTTACTCTTCGTGGTCTGTTCACATACAAAAGACGTAATTACTCCACTTGCTACTCCATCCTTGTCTAAGTATTGTTGTGACAGCGGCACAGCTGATCGGGCCCCTTCCAACACATTCTGCTTGTTTCCCATGTAACCCATGAATGGTCCATCACAATGCCATTGTTATCCATCAGATTGTCCTCAGTCATTACTTATTCAGCCAGCCGTCACCACCTTTTGTCCAAAACCATTCTTCAGTCTGTCCCAAAGACCTTGTCCTGCCTGCTGTGGCCCATCTGCCCCCCGTCTGACACATACTGCACAAGCCCATCATTTCTCTCTCTCTCTCTCTCACACACACATGCGTGTGTGTGTGTGTGTGTGTGTGTGTGTATCCACACCAGCTGTCCATCTCATGGCCCCTGCCAGTAAAAGGTGCTGGAAAACCAGAAGAAAATCACGGAAAAAGTAGCCACTGCAGAGTGAACCCTTTGTTGCATTGACTTTATTTGAGCAGTGTGATTTACACTTAAATCTGACTAATGGCTAATGCAGACTGTGCAGCACAAAGTCTAGACCCTGCACTGACAACAGCATGACACGCGGAATTGTAATGTTACGTAAAATATTGATACGCATCAACAAGATAACCACGATCAGCAATTTCTGAAAAAAATAGTACATTCATTGAAAAGTGGACGAAATAGAAGAATATTAACTATTTCATTCTGATAATCAACAATAAGTTTGAGGATAAACTAGCTGAGTTCCACAGAGATATATAGTTTCTCGGATGCCACTTGCCAGGATAGCTACAATATTTATTTAAGAAGAAGGAAGCAGGCAACCGTGCCAAATACTTGCTTAAAATAGTCGGCACTCATTGATGGAGGCTATAAATAAAGAGAATGAAAACGGCTAGTCCTGGACTGGGATATTTATTGTACAGGCACACTGTTGTTTACTGGAGGCAGCAGCTCGGGCTACACTTATCAATAGCACCATAAAAATCTCAATACCCTGAATGCAAAGTCACATCCCTCGTCCATTTCTGGGAAATATATATCTGTGGTGAAATTAAATCACTTTTATGAGTGGATCAAAGCCATCACTTCTCAGTGGTTTCTATACTTGGACACAGTAAATGCAAGCGTTTGATCACTTTTCAGTGCTGACATATGTTTTATTACATTTTTAGAAAATAAATCCTTGCATTTTAAGTTCTAATTATGCAAATATACATAACAGGGTTAAAACAAATAAAAATAAATTGCAGGAAAGCATGGACAGCACCCAACCCCCCATCAGTTTCCCTTTACCACAACATTTTCCAGAAAGGATTTAAGCTTTTATTTGCATGACCATATGTCTTTACACAATAAATATGCTTGGTACTGCATTCTGGGAGATATCTGTTAGTGGTGCAAAATTAACACTGTCAGGATGTGTTACCACTATCAGTGTGTGTTGCAAAAGCTGACAAATGCCTATTTCTTTGTTTTATTTTAGTGTCTTGCAATTGTTGTCATTCAAGGCTTCTGTTTAACTGTTTTAATTCAATGTTGAGATGAACTTTTTGTTGTGAACATCTGACATAAATTAAATATATTACCCATAAGTACATTTGTATATAAGTATACAAGAGCTTTGTGTACTTTGGGCAAGGGTATTGCTTTTTGGTGGTCATCGTTACGTTTCCAATGCACATACCAGCCAGAGCCATTACTTGACGCTTCCGACGCAATTGGAAAAAAAAAGGTAATTCTTTCTGGTCCGCACAGGCCACCATTGTTGTTGCACAGTTTCACCACTTGATGTCACTATTTCTTACACACTGGACCTTTAATCACTTGTGTACATGTTTCATATTAATATCGTGCAATATAAGCTTGAATAATCGGTTTTTATTAAGTTAATAACTTTTTATTCCCCACCAGAAACAAACATAACCCTCTCTAAAATATAACATGGTTGTCTTATCTGATAAATTTTATTTTTAGGGGAGAGCGATTTCATTTATGTATTTGTATATTTATGCATTCATGTTTTTTTTTTTGTTTTTTTTTTAATAACTGCAACAGATCTGATTCTGCAAAACAACCCTAAATTTTGCATACATTCTTCATCAACCACAGTAGCAGAATATATATAGTTGGTTTTTTTTTTAAATGGCTGGTTATGTGGAAAATGCATCTGCACAAATGTGTTGTTGACAGCTTTGGAGCTGGTGTTTGCATCAGTAGATACTGAAGGGATGCGATATCCTGTGTTTCTGAAAAACGGACAACAGGCATTTCTCTTCACTGTGTTTAGTTTAGTGTTGTTTTGCGACGTTTGGAAAAGTCAAGCTAAGCTGTACCTGTTGCTTGATACAGGTGGAGGACATAGCAGCAGCAGCAGCAGGAGCAGGAGGAGCAGGAGGAGGAGACAGACAGACGGGGTGACTGACAGCCTTGCTGCTTCTGTGGCTGCTGGAGCTGCTTGTCCACTTTGAAACACATACTACTTGAACGGAGGGAACCTGCGACGCAAGCCGCCGCCGCCGCTGCTGCTGCCGCCGCCGCTGCTTAGCCGAGCCCCGGCATCCGTCTGCTGCGGGAGTTTAGCGCTCTAAGCTAACAGCCAAGCACACTGAAGTCGTCATCACAGGGAGACGAGATTGTATAGTTTTGGACGGCGGGGCAAATACAAGAAGACTGCGACGATTTGATTTAGTTGCAATTTTTTTTTAAAATGTCTATATTACCGTTCACTCCTCCTATAGTGAAGAGGCTCCTTGGCTGGAAGAAAGGGGAGCAGAACGGACAGGAGGAGAAATGGTGCGAAAAGGCTGTGAAAAGTCTCGTGAAGAAGTTGAAGAAGACGGGACAACTGGACGAGTTGGAGAAAGCCATCACGACTCAGAATGTCAACACAAAATGCATAACTATTCCCAGGTAATAAACACACTGGCTAGCTTCATTGTAGCTAACTCAGCTAGCAAGCGGCTAGCCCGCTTGACAGCTAGTTATTAGCCCGTTGCCATGGGTAGTTAGCTTGAATAAAAATAATGAGATGACGCGTACTAACACAGGTTGGTAACCAGTAACTGACGAGAACAGTTTTATTTAAACACAGTTAAGTAAAGTATAGCAGTGTTTATTTTCTTTATTGCATAATTGTTGTTTAGCTGCCATAATACAAACAGTAACCAGGGCCAACACGTCACCCACAGTTTCTGCTAAATATTTTCACTACGTTGCCTAAAAAAAGGGTCACAGTTGGTTGGTGTGTTTTTTTGTCAGTCTGACAAATACTGATATGACAACCTGTCACGTTCATATGCTGCATAAAGCTGCAAAATTCCGTTATGTTCAGCGTGTTTTCTGCACCGGGATCATAACCTGCGGGAAACTGTCACACCTGTGACGGAATGTGGTATATACAAGGCATAGGACGATATGAAACTTTCCTGTCACTATTATCCCGATTAAAGTATTTGTAATTCACGATATTATTGCGACAATTAAAAAAAAAATATATGCTTACACGTTTTAAAGATTCTCAATCATTAACTGTTGGAGCATTTTGTCCACAAGCTAACTTCGCGTTCAGATACAAGGGAAACAGGTGAACTCATTAGAAGTTAACCAGTATGGACATTTCTGTAGCCAATGCCACCTGTAAAAGTCCAAGCAGTGATGTTAATTATTAAATCATCAATAATAATATTACAAAACTTATACATACCAAAAATCAACCAAGTTAATCTGCTGCCTGATCAATCTATAATCAATATAATCAATAATGTTAATATTGTTAGAAAAACACAACTTATCTTATAAAATGAATGGGTGGGAAGATGCAGGCTCCACATTGTGGTACTTTTAAAGATGCATTATGTAATAAATCTAAAGCAACTGGCCATAAAATCCTCCTAATTATGTCACAGAGACTCAGGAATAATGTTCATATAACAAACTGAACTCACCAACAACATTACAGACAAAATATTTGCATTAAAAAAAATATAATATAACCACGGGTTGCCAGTTACGTCAGAAAACGAAACCTAAAAGTACCTCAGTATTTTGAATTTGAATGTAGTAGCTGTTTTTGGCCACATTCTTACATATGGCACCTTTAAATAAATCACTTGGATGTTATGTTGAATCCCAACTGACATAGGGGTTAAAGGTGTACACCCAGGACAGGTCGCCAGTCCACCACATGGCCACATAGAGACAAACAACCATCCACTCTCGCACTCGCATCTACAGTCAATTTAGAGTGTCCAATTTGGCTAATCCACAAATCTGCTTGTTTTTGGACTGTGGGTGGAAACTGGAGACATAACCCATACAAACACGGGGAGAACATGCAAACTCCTTTAAAAACTATTCCCATTAGTAATTATTCCAATAATGGAAATTCACGACAGATGTCCAGGCAAGTTTCACCTGCTGACCTGTGAGCCTGTGGTAATGTGGTGCTACATAAACTGTCCACAGCTCCCACAGTTTGGTCAGGCAGGACTGTGACTCATAGAGGATGTTTAGACTATTGTGTGTGTGTGTGTGTGTGTGTGTGTGTGTGTGTGTGTGTGTGTGTGTGTGTGTGTGTGTGTGCGCGCTGTGGTAAAGATGGGGCATGCATTCAGTGTGGGACTCCCCATGTTTGATAGCCACCTGTCTAACGTAGTCAGCATAGTTTGTCTGAAACATGAGTTGGGTGTGATGCAAGACATGTGCATCCATATAGTTGTATCCTCATCGGTGTGAATGAGTCATCGAATGTAATTCGATTGATTCTAAAATAGGGACAGTGCACATTAAGTATACTCAAATGTCAATGTGGGAGATTGTTGCTAGAGAATCGTTTTCATCTGTAGTGTTTAGGAAGGTTGGTGTAACACGAACACACAAATACAGGAATAAAAACACATATAACTTGCATGTTGTCCATTTACGAATGCAGATGTAAAATGCACATGGCTATGAGACATGTCCACAGGCCTGACTTGTCCTCAGCCAGAGGTTTGAATGTTGTAAAGCTGTAGCATTCTCTGACTGAGGGTGGTAAACTCTTGTATAATGTGCTGCTGCTGCCTCCGAACAACAGAGCACTTCATAGTTGCCGCTAATGGTGGCTCTTGAGGTTTGAGCCACAGAATCGGATAGTCTTCTGTGAGTAAGAATAATAGTGGAGATATGGCAATTCCATGTAGGAGTTTACACATTATACAGTAATCCTTAAAAGTTATCAAAATGTGTACTTCATAAAAATGTTTCAGCAGTGCTGTAAGTTTCCTAGTTCGGCCCACATAAAGTAGTAAGGCAGGTAAAATCCTGGTTCTACTGGTGACGTAGATGCTTGAATACACCCTTATTACACCCTTATCAATACACTCAATATTTTTTGTTTTCTTCATTCCTTATATTTTTTCTAATATTTAATCGGGCAGCTGTTAAGATTCATTGCCAATAAAACTGCAAGTCCTTGTCATTGAGTGCGGAGAAGTCGGGACATGGGTGGTAACCGACATTAAGATGTTTCTCAGTTCTCGGGAATGTGCTCAAGGCTCTAGGGAGGATGTGGGTCACTGTTTGGCTTGTGGTTCAATCTCAGTGGAGGTAGGTAAGAGAGTAACATCTGTCTTGTTATACAGAGATTCAGTGAATTGGTAATAAAGTGGGCCCTCCTTACGCTGCACTTTTATCACATCCTCTGTTGTGGCTTCCGGAGACAGGAGTTGTTAGCATTTAAAAGTGGTAAATGCAGGCCCGAGGTGCTTAAACCTTGAGTGGACTTGGCCAGCAGGAAATTGGGTACTAATATATGTGCATTGTGTCGGCTAAGAGCAGATCAATTGCCTGTCTTCTCTGTAAGGTGTAGAGGGATTTATAAGACTATCAAACAAATCAGAAACCATACAGTCGTGGTGTATGATTGTATATATTTTGAGACTCTTGATTCTGAGATGATTGGATGTATTGTTTATTTCTGCATACTAGATCTTGAAGAAGGGCATTTGATTGACACTTTGAAATATGTACACTGTACACGTAAACATCTTGGCCACAGTATTGGATTGGTGATGAGATGCTAATGAATCTCTGGCTTGTACAGTTGTTGTTTAACCCGTCTTGGCTGAGATGTTTGCTGTAGTCAATGAATGAATGAATGAATGAATGAATCGTTTATTTCGGGCATGACAAGTAATCAACATCTGCATACATCATCATTTATATTCATACACATGACCGAAAGGGACAGCGGGAGAAGCCAAGCTTATCTAGTCCCGCCCCCATTACCCATACAATTTTATTACTTCTTTTTTTTTTTTTTTTTTTTTTTTTTCATGTTAACTTTCGACATTTTGGACGTCGCAGCAACAATAGCATAACACAGCTTTATACTTCACAAGTTACATAAGGCATCCATCATAACATCTCAGTATAGTGTCAACAGACATTTGACCATGACTTCATCCACAGTCACAATAACTGTGTGTTGGAGTGGTCATCATGTCAGAGTGACAAATATCAGGGAAACGGGGTGGCATTCTTTTCCTGTCCCCAGAGGTATAGAAACGCCAACTACAGCAGCTTCAACAAATACACACAATGCAGGAGGCAGTTCTAGAAAAAGTGTGTGAAAGTTGATGTTTGTTGACAAAATTACAAAATGGTAGAAAACACAGGACTCAACGACAGAAGGTATAACATTACCCCATTTTAGGTGTTTTTTTTCATGAGGTCATAATGTCAGAAACCCAACACTTAACTTAGATAAGATAAGATAGACAAACTATTTGATTCAGTCCGCATGCTCACTTCTATGACTATGTGTTCGATTTAAAAGATAATAAAAATAGTTCTTTCTGTGCAAGTATTTCTTCAGTTCCATCTGAGACTAAAGCAGTTAACAGCAAATAAATAGGCTTAACACTGAAATCACCTTAATAAGATGTTTGGTGGTCGCCTTAAAAGCTAGTGCCAAGTTTGCTTTAACTTGTTTTCTTGAACCCAAGTCCTCTCTGACATACTTCAGAGGGCCAAGCCTATGGTAAAGAATGAGAACCATATGTTTCTTGTCTGACAGCTTAACAAAGAGCTGAACTGTTGTCGAGTTCAACTGGGAAAAAGCCGTCACCAGGTTAGACTATATGTGAAGGGAGAGGTCAAGGATGTGTTACAGTCCTTCCTTTCCTTTTTTAGTCATTTGAGTTTCATGGCAACGTGTGGTTTATGGCCATACACTTCAAAGGTATATAAACACTGTAAATATGACTTTTCATCACTTGTCTGAACAGCTGTCTTTTTATAAATCCATTTGTTGCTTTATAGTAGGACAACATCATCATCAGTTCAAACAGATGATGTTTCTTTTTTCCGGTGTTGCTCTGTGGGAACTGAGGCAGTGGTTGACATAAAATAGTCTCTTTCATACTTATACAAATACAGTATATGCAAAGAAAAGCAAACATTGTGTATGAACTGGTCTGACTGTAAAATGCTGTGGTGTTCTGCCCTCGATTTATTTATTTCAGAATTAGGTAATAGTGTATATTTACATAGTTTTTATCCTACACATTGACATGATTCCGCAATAGTGAGGACACGTATCAAAGCAGCAGTGATTACATGTAATCTTGCATAATTCAGGGCTCTTTGATGGTATCTTTCAGATCTTTAGATGGGCGTCTCCAGGTTTCCACTAGGAAAGGTCTCCCTCATGTGATCTACTGCCGCTTGTGGCGCTGGCCAGATCTGCAGTCCCACCATGAGTTGAGAGCAGTCGACCACTGTGAATTTGCTTTCCATACCAAGAAGGATGAAGTCTGTGTCAACCCCTACCACTACCAGAGAGTGGAGACGCCAAGTGAGTGCAGTTAACTGCTATGTGATCCAGATTACTGTATGGTGTATGAGGGGTACAGAACTGAACACATCTGTAATGAGTGTATCCGTGTCTGTAGTTTTGCCACCTGTCCTAGTACCACGGCACACGGATATCCCTGCAGTGTTCCCACCATTGGATGACTACAGCCCATCCATTCCTGAGAACACAAACTTCCCCGCTGGCATTGAGCCTCAGAGTAATTATATTCCTGGTGAGAAAAACTGCACCAAAGTATCCCTGCATCCTGTGTATTATTATTATTATTATTATTATTGTTCCCGCTGGACAGACAAATGCTGTTAGTATTGTGATCTTTACCTTTAATGATTCAACACAAAATATCCATCATTTATACAAACAAAGCTTGAAAAGCTGACTGTAAAGGTTTTGGTTATCCACTCCTCTGTGTGTTTTTACAGAAACTCCCCCACCAGGGTATCTGAGTGAGGATGGTGAGACTAATGATCACCAGGTCAACCACAGCATGGACACCAGTGAGACACATTTCAAGCTCATATTTGTTCCAAATATACCTGATGGAAACCACAATCCAGTGCTTTATTATTGCTCTGTTTCAGGTTCACCCAGCCTGTCGCCCAATCCTGTGTCACCTGCAAACAGTAATCTTGGTAAGCAAAAGCAGAGCATGTGTGGTCATATTCAACATTACTTGAAAACTGTAAAAAGTCAGTAAACCAAAAAAAACCGGCTGCTGTTTTTGTGAAGATGCTTTTCATTAAATATCAGTAATATATAGAAGCAGCGGTGCATCTGTGAGCCTATCTCTGGGTGGTAATACAGTGAGTGAGGTATGAATGAAGTGTCTGTCTCTGGTCTGCCCCTTGTCAGGCAGGCCAGCTACAGAAAGCACAAGATAATGCAATAATAATAAAATGCAGTTGCACGGTTATTCAATCTGGGTGGAAAGGCAGCAGCAGGTTATTAGTATATAAAAGAAGTACATGCACGTCATGTCACAGCCATTTCTGGCTGGGGCCATGAGGGTCATGGGAAAGAGCTATGGAAGAAGAAAATCAAAGGGAACACTATCAGCAATGTGCATCTTTTAAAATGGTCGCATAAAGTAGTTAAATAGCTGTTTGACCACAAAGTACTTTACCTGTTCCCATGAACGTTGTGCCACCTATTGCTTATCTTGGCCTTTCCTTCTTAACTGGTGCTCACCTGCCTGTAAATTAATCTTAATCTCATTTCCCTTTCCATGCTCACACAGACTTACAACCTGTGACGTACTGTGAATCTGCCTTCTGGTGCTCAATCTCCTACTACGAGCTGAACCAACGCGTTGGAGAGACCTTCCATGCCTCCCAGCCCTCCCTCACTGTAGATGGGTTCACAGACCCATCCAACTCTGAGCGCTTCTGTCTGGGCTTGTTGTCCAACGTCAACCGCAACTCAGCGGTGGAGCTCACTCGCAGACACATAGGTACTAGTTTCATTTCACAGGTATCACATGAGCTGTGTTGCAGTTTGGGGTTTCTATTTTTGCACATGACATAATCAGGTGGTTACTGTGCCACTGAGGGACAATCTTTGTCCTTCCCTCTCCAGGGCGGGGCGTCCGGTTGTATTACATTGGGGGCGAAGTGTTTGCAGAGTGTCTCAGTGACAGTGCCATCTTTGTCCAAAGTCCCAACTGCAATCAGCGCTACGGCTGGCATCCTGCCACTGTCTGCAAAATTCCCCCAGGTGAGCATGTGTATAAAAACGTGAAGTCATCAGACACAAAGCTCTTTATGACCCACCAAAATTAACAATAACATATTTTGTTTGTCAGGCTGCAACTTGAAGATCTTCAACAACCAGGAGTTTGCTGCTCTGCTTGCCCAGTCAGTCAACCAGGGCTTTGAGGCCGTCTATCAACTCACCAGGATGTGTACCATCCGCATGAGTTTTGTCAAGGGATGGGGAGCTGAGTATAGGTAAATATTAAAAATGAAGCAGTTTTCTGTTGAATTTATAGATTCCATTTATACTTACTGCTTAATAAATGCATTACATTTACGTCTAATATTTACATTTTGACTGTTTAACATATGACAAAGCTATGGTATTATTTTAGACTGATTCAAATTTATTTTAAAGGTAC
The DNA here is from genome assembly GCF_963457635.1 of Microchirus variegatus. Taxonomy (NCBI): domain Eukaryota; kingdom Metazoa; phylum Chordata; class Actinopteri; order Pleuronectiformes; family Soleidae; genus Microchirus; species Microchirus variegatus. The sequence continues at coordinate 3,533,068 of NC_139809.1, read as the reverse complement.
AGTGTGTAAGAATTAGTGACATCTGCTGGTGAGTCTGCAGAATGCAAAACACGGAGGACTCCTCCACTCGCTCTTCATTTTCCCAAGTGTGCCAAGGAACTTGTGACAGCTGGTGGCTTTGACACACTTTTTCAGAACTCTCTTATAGGAAATACCTGTAAAAGGCTTTTTTTCTGATGCTACAAAAATGTTGTGATGTTGTGATTATATACTTATTTGAACTAGGGCTGCAACCTACGATTATTTTCATTATCGATTATTCTGTCGATTAATCATTTGGTCCTTAACTCATTGGCTGCCAGCCATTTTCAGTGCAGAACTACCAAGCGTTTTACAGCATATTGACTCATTTTCCAAGACACAAAACAGTGTATTCTATGACTATTACCAAAAGAAAGAGTAGATTCTCTTCTTTCAGACATGATTGGCAGTGAGCGGTTGTATTTGAATTGACGTCATTGGCAGCCAATGAGTTAAAATGTCAGAAAATACTAAAGAAACCAGAAAATATATTTAAAAAGCTGAAAAAAATCTGATAATTTGTTTTAATTATTAAAGAAAACATTGAACGATTATGAAGTTAGTTGACAATTTATTTAGGAATCAGTGAATCGTTAAATTGTTGCGACCTTAATACAAACACCAATATTACACACTTGACCTTCAATTTCTCTTATGTGGTTACTTGGAGATTATAATGCTATGTTTTATGTGAAAAATGATAGTAAGAAAATGTACAGGGGCCTTGATGTTTAAGATCAAGATAAAAAAGGCAGGATGAAGAGTTGCTGCACATTGAATATAGAAGACTTGAAAATGAAAAAGAGGGTGATGGGGAGGTTGCAGCTGTGAGTGGAGCAAGAAAGGGCTGAGTAACGGCGAAGAATGCAGCAGGCATGCACTGGTATAGGAGACATGGAGCGGAAGATGAACTCATTCACTCAGACACCCTTTGCAAGGGGATTCCCACTGGACAGTAAGCGGTGCGTGTCATATTTCTGGCACCAAACACTCTGGAGAAAAACATCTCTTGAATGACTTCCAACAGCTTGCAGAGCTGCCTTCGCTATTTACGCTCATCAAACTAAAAACAGTAGATTGCGTCTTCGCCGTGACTTTCTTTATTTAATATGACCAATGAGATATCTCGCAGTCGGTAAAATGTTCAAAACAAACTGATGCCTTTCTGCTTCTATGTGCCCTGCAGACGTCAGACGGTGACCAGCACCCCCTGTTGGATAGAGCTGCATCTCAATGGCCCCTTGCAATGGCTGGACAAGGTCCTGACTCAGATGGGCTCTCCCAGTATCCACTGCTCCAGTGTGTCGTAGGAGCACACCCTTGTCCCAGCCACACACTTAAATACAGACCACGATATAGGAAAAGTCAATCATCTGTCACTGATTGTAAAGAAAGACACCATTCTTCTTTTAACTCTCCTCCCTTGCCTTTAACATTTCACCTCACATGTATAGCACTTTCATTTAGAACCAGGCAAATGTTCCCACTTTTTGGAGATTCTTCATTCAACATCCAACCACAGGGTAAATCATAGGTGTTTTCAAAAACAATAACCATATTTTCTTCACAGTTCATTCATTTAGACATCACGTCTGTGCTTAGTGTTGTTCGTTTTTTCTAAAGCAGATTGAACTGTTTTGTCTGCCAAGTTTGGCCTTGGCTATCAGGTATGTGTTTCAAAACATTTGATTCTATGAATTATGAACATCTACCATCACTGGTATGTCATGGTCCCAGAAGCACTTTTTTATCAGCACTGAATTGGGAGGTTTATTTATCGAATGAACCACGCTTTGATGGAAAACATTAATTAGTCATTATCTTTAGTGATTAAATAACGTAATATCAAGTACAAGGTACTTGCCCATATGATTTATCTGTATTGATGAAAGCATCAACTATCTGACCATTTAATTGGTATTTTATCTATTTTTAAACAAAATATAGACATCAGCAGCATTATTTCTTGAGAAAAATCCCTTGTAAGGAAACTATTTTGCTCAATGAAAGAGACATTTTCTAAGTTATTTTTGCATACTGTCCTGCATGGGAATATATTTTTATTATTGCCTCAGTATAATTGTATATAAATATTTATAGCTTGTGATTTCTTGTCATGCATTGCTTGAATCAGTGGACCTGACTGACTTCTGCCAAGGGCAGATTTACAGAGACTTTTTCTTGAATGACCCCAGCTATGGCCTGCTGAAATGCTGAAAGGCTTCTGCAACCCAGGTCAAAGAATTTTTTGGGGTGTAACGTAGGATTACAGCACCAGGGATTCGTTGTATTTCATATGAAGTACATATGATATACAGTACGGGTGTTTGTAGTGGACTGATTGAATTTATGAACTGTGTGATTTTGGTTTTGAAGGGTACGCGGTAGCATTAACGGTGGCGATGACAATGTGAGTACATTAATTCATACTACTAACTGTTGGTCAGTAGTTCACTATGCTCCTTGTGGATAAATGACGCACTTCACTGTAATTTTGTTGTTGAATGGTTTAGTTCGTTGTGGTATTTTACTCGTCTTTTAAATACTGTACATTACATGAACATTGCAACAATATAAGGCATGTGTAATTATGCTTGCTGTCTCTGGTCATTGTCCTAGAAGCTACAAAGTTAATCCTGCATTTACTTAAAAAGTACACATGACTGAATCACCATGTTATCTACTTTAAACATTACATGGTGCTTAACTGAAACACTATAAACTACAATGCATTATGTAGTTGGTAGACCTGTATCAGTACTCGTTCTCCATGAAATTCTCAGCTGACGGTTTTCTGTTAATTCTTATGTACGTGTTAATTTAATGTCGCTTAATATTTGTGTACCTTTGTTATCTGTGAACATTGAATAAACTAACTGGGAATTAAAAGCCAATTGCTTGTTAATACCCAGTGGCTGGAAAAACAGTACAATCTAGTATCACTCTACTGTAATAAATCCATAGTGATATAAAAGCAACAATCACAGTTGTAGTTTGTGTTGGTTATTTTTGTTGAACGGAATATTGTTTGTTTTCACAGTGTGACAGACTTTGCTTGGTGCCTACTGTACACGCCTGTATGGGAAATATTATGAACCAGTGTTGCTTCAGTTGGTCAGGTTTAGCAATGTAATGTTATATGGTCAAAGAATTTCCAAGATGACAATGTCAGGATTTATCTGGGTCAAATAGTTAAAGAGCGGTCCAGGTAGCATCAGTCATTATATTCACATATGGATTAGACACCACATAGTCAAGACCTCAACCCCCTAAATAATCTTTGGGATATGTTGAAACATAAATACAAAAAAATACTGAATCTGATTCTGAAGAAGTGTATCAAAACAATGCTAAGATGAACGTGTGCCAGAATCAAGCTAAATGTGGTTCGACAAAAATATTTGATTGTGACTGTTTTTTCCCCCCCAAACAGCATCATAACAGAAGTACTTTTTTCATGTGTTATTATTGTACTGAAGTACAGCAAGTGGCACTAATCTGTATTTTTGCTGCTTTCACAGACGACATTCACACTAAAGCAGGAAAAATAAAATCACACATGTTTATGTTAATTCAACAGAATTGACATTATAGATAAGGCACACATCACTTAAAAAATATATGTGACAACTGTACCTAAAGCATAAAAACATAAATCAGTTTAATTTCATGATTTCCACCTGCAACACCAACATGTGTCGAGATTCATTTCATTTCAGGGAGTAAAGCAAGAATGACAGCACCCAGGAAACAAAACTAAGGTCTGGCCCACTTGCATTCTTTCCTGACTCGAGGATGTTTTCATCTGCGTCTCACTATACACAAGTATTGCATGAATTTTAACAATCAACGTTATGATGTCTATGTCTACAGTCCCATCTGCAAGCATTTCCACTGTCCAAGTGCAAGAGTCAGGGGAAAGTTCTCTGGATCTGGTGGGTGGGAGTCCCAGGGGTGGACGGAGATCAGAATGGGTTTTTTAGCTTTCTTCACCCGATGACAACCCATCTATCTCATCTACATCTCCACCGATGGCCATCCAAAATGCTTTAGCGACCTGCAAATAACATTTAGTAAATGATTATCAAAATAACGATTGATAATGATCTACACAGCTGAATGAGCTAAAGCTGAGGGATTCCGACTGAAATGCTAATTTTATTGCCAACAATGTTTCTGTAAGACATCTTTATTACACATAGTTAATATTACTAATGATACTAATTCATGTGATAAAATTTTATCATCAGCATAGACAAACTAGTTTAAGGAAACATTTCTCTGACAACACTAATATTTATTTTATCTACAATGGCCCCTACTGAGTTTAGATCAATATCCCTTTCAACAATGTTACGCTAGTGTCGTACTTCAGCGTTGCAAACATTAAAATGAAATGTGTAATATTGTGGAGAGTGCAGTGGCTTACCTTCTCTGCGTGAACCTTTCTCTGCTCATGTGGTAATGAAGAAGCTTTTTCTGCAGGTTAAAAAGAGATTGTGTAAAGTGTTAAAAGTCAAAACTCATGCCAGTGCAAAAAACTTTTTGTTTCTTTTTCTTTAACCTTTCATCTCTTTTAATTTGGTAAAGAGGCGTTCAAAGTTATCCACATCTGCATCTCCAGCTGTCAGATTAGCGAGTTCCTGAATGTCTAAGTCTGTCATTGCATCTGAGAAAACAAAACAATTACATATTAACATGTAGTGTTACACAGAAACCCCAAGGAATATGGCGTTCATTAGCATTTTTTGAAAATAATGACTGAGTGAAATGTGCTACGAGAAGTAAGAAATTTAAAGGACAGAAATTACTATGTCAAAAACAAGCTGTTCACTTACCTACTGCTGTGTCTCCTCGTGTGCATGTGTTTGTACTCGTTTCTGTTTGGTTGCCCTCATTAACAAGTGTGCCCTCTACTGGCGAGCTGGAAGACTAGCACAGAAAAGGAGTTGGGGTTAGTCAGCCTCCATGAAAACTGACGCATTTAGAATAAAAATTTAAATTTTTAATCAAAAATAAGTAAATTAAAACGGAAGTTACATTATAGTCTAAGTAAACAAACAATAGAAAAGCTCTGTACTTCTGGTTCTTGGCAGCTGCGTGGATTGTTGTGCCGAGAGGCCACCAAACTACTCATCAGACCAAACCCCTGATTGTGTCCTGTTTAACAGAGATGCAGACAAAAAGACAATTACATATCGTATGATGATGCAATTGATAACTGCATTTTTGTTGGGATTTTATCTCACCATCCTTCATCTCCACACTGGACCACACGTTTGCATTCAGAGCCTGAACAATTCTCTTTACTCCAGTGGATTCTGGAAAGTCATCTGATTAAAGACACAAACAGTTACAATTTGTTTAACTCAATAAACCAAAATCGGATCTAAAATGTGAACGTAAGCAGTCAGTGTCACTGTAATTTAGTCTCGACTGTAAAGACGCACCGTCTTCATCTGGCAGCTCCTGTGGATTGAGCTCCACCAGTTCAAAGGTGTGAGCCAAACACCACTGCTGTGCTTCATGTCTGCTCACCCCTGGAATATGAACACCATTTCAAAAGGTTGATATGACATAATATAGTTCTGTGCTTTCTATAAACCGTGTGTCACCCTGCAGGGCTGGAGAACTCACCTGTTTCGCTGACTTGGTCACACACCAGGATGAGAACCTCTGGAGAAAGATCTTCCACCACTGATATCCAAGGGTGAAGCTTTTCCAAACCATCCTTCTGTAAACAGGATTATTACACATTATTTACATGCACCAGTTGACAGTCTTAACACATATACACGAGACTTGGGTCACGTACCACTGTACTGTCAAAATACGCGATGAAAGCCTGAGTGGACTGTGCAATCTCTGACGACATTTGGAAAGTGCTCGGTACGACACAGAGCCTGACGTCCGCTGTATAGTATTTATTATTGATTTCCCACGGATACCAGACCACCGTATCTTCTTGCTTGGTCGGCTCCGGCAAAGTCTTCGAACTGATGATCTCTGAGGCAAAGACATATTTGTTATCAATACAGATGTGACGTTATGCTACGTAGCTAAGTTTGCTCAAGTAGCTTGATTAAGAGCCTTAATCGGACTGTTTTCACAACAACCATGTCCACGTAAATCACTTCACCGGCTGGACTGACAGCCCCACACAAACCTGTTACCTGTCACCAACACCAGTGACAGTAAACTAGCTTTGCGATTTATTGTTAGCATTTAGCCAAATCGTGCCACTTTACCTTTGCTTACTTACGTTTAATGAGCTCCTCTTCTTTAAAACCGCTGTCACAGCTGGTGACGAGCACACAGGGAATAGGCATATCTATAGTTTCTTCTGTATCGGACATTTTAAATAATATGTAAGAGAAAAATCCTAGTAACAAGCTAGCTTAGCGCGACAATAACCAACTTTGACGACCTTTCAACTCTGCCTGGGACGGTCACTTCCGGTGCAAAATTTCGCAGAAGAAACCAGGGGTATTTATTTTAGCGGTGTCTCAATCCAGGTTCTGCTGTTTGGAAAACGTTTTTCTACATATGTGCATTTCTTTTATCCAATTGTTTCAACAAATGTCATTGTAGAGCGTTTACCACAGAACGCAGCATTTTCCCTGAGGCTTGTCTTTCAGGCGAAGTCGTAGCTCTCCCAAACGCTGCAGAAAATAGACACAAGAGTGTTATTCATATTTGGGATATTAACTAAATAAGGTAAAGGTTGGTCAGTTTTCTTATCCAGTCGCACTGAATAATTTGCAGGAGGGAGCATAGGGTGTCTGCCTGCCTGACAGTTTTAACGCGGGGCATATGTGACTCCCTTTAGCTGGTCTTTTGTTGTCATGACAACGTGTAGCTAACAGTTGGTAGATATTGAATACAAATCGTCATTATGACAGTGTTGCACATGCTAAAGTAATTTTGTGAAATCAGTATGCGGAAAAAATGTCTAAAATGCTTAAACATGTAAATAACCTGGGAGCAATTTTAGTTCAGGTAAGGTAATGTAAGAGTTTTAACTTCCTTAGCAAACACTTAATTTGTTCAACTAGCTAAATGTTCAATTCTATTTCCTGTTTATTGTATTATGACCAAAGTAGTTACAAGTCGCACGAATTGGAAGCATTCCTCTAACACATTGGTTCTCAAAGTGCGGCCCGGGGGCCAATGGCGGCCCGCAGAAACATTTCTGGCGGCCCGCAGTAAATTACAGTTGATAGTTTTAATCCAGGAGGTACTAAGCTTGTTAAATGTATATTGGACATTACTGGATACAGACCAATAAGTGTAAACAAAAATACTGAGTATTTACCTGGTTTCTATATGGTGAATTTTAGTGTATTATTGGGTTATAAGCTGGTAATAAGCAGGTAGCTACAGCCCCCAATTACTAGCTATTTACCCAGTAAATATATGGTAACAGAAATATGTTACTTGGTATATACCTGTAATTAGAAGGTAAGAACAATGGCCAAAATACTGGGTAATTACCCAGTAAATTATAAAGCGTTATTATATTAATGCTTAAATTACATTATATTAACGCTTATATTACTTAACGCTAAACTGTAGAACTGCAATCTGGTCATTAAAAATATTACAAATGGGATTTCTTTCTGGTTTTTTTCCCTTTTTTTCCCCTTTGGTGGCCCTCAGTCCAATGTTGGGTTCCTAAATTGGCCCTCAGGTATCAAAACTTTGAGAACCCCTGCTCTAACATAACAGTTGACGTTTCGCTACATCTGCCACTATGTAAGATAATTAGATTCAGGTTGAAGTCATGACTCTCTACATGTCATTTAAATCACAGGTTCAGGATGATTTGAGAGAACTCAGATGTAGCTTTCAGAAAATCACTGTCAATAACAGAGCAACAACACTCGATGTTCAAGCTCTGGACAATATCATCACCAAGACAGAGAGACGTATCAGGGTGAGAATATTTTAATGCACAATAAACACTGTAAACATCAAAAAATAGAAAAGAACTAACGCAGTTGTTTTATTTTTCAAAAGAAACACACGGATGATTATTTCAAAGCATTAACTGCACAGGTGCTGGTTCTTCCAAGTATTGAAGGCACACAGAAAATGTCTGAGCACATTCCAAAATGGTATTTTTTTATTTATTTTTTTTACAAATAAATGTCCTCTGTCCTGAACTATATCACTGGTGGAATAAAATTAAATGAATTGGTTTAGAAATGGGTACAGTGTGGTGATTAAATATTGTGGCCTTTCCACAGGAAACCTGTTCCAGACGTGCATCTACATGGAGAAGGGGTGCGACACACTTTACTGAGGAAAAAGGTAGATAATCATTCACAAATGTATTGTCTTATTTACTTGACAATATAACAAGTCGACTATAAACAAAAGGTGCATTAGAAGCTTAACTGTTCTTTAGTGTTAGGCAATGTGTGACAGAGCAGCACAAAGTCAAATACATTTTATTTATAAATAGAAAAAAAAAGTAAATCGCTAGTACCTCTATGCTTAGCAGAAATAACCTGTTGTCAGTTTGAGAGGTACTAATGCAGCATGGATATGAATCCTATCTTTGTGGTGTTTTTGGACAAATCCGGTGGTAATTTCTGGTCATTTTGGAGGCGGAAGGTTTTGGTACTGTTAAACTATATTGTGTAATTAATGTATTTAATATATATATATATATATATATATATATATATATATATATAAATATATATGTAGTGTTAAGCATTAATATAATAACGCTTTATAATCTACTGGGTAATTACCCAGTATTTTGGCCATTGTTCTTACCTTCTAATTACAGGTTAATACCAAGTAACACATTTCTGTTACCATATATTTACTGGGTAAATAGCTAGTAATTGGAGGCTGTAGCTACCTGCTTATTACCAGCTTATAACCCAATAATACACTAAAATTCACCATATAGAAACCAGGTAAATACCCAGTATTTTCGTTTACACTTATTGGTCTGTATCCAGTTATGTCCAATAAACATTTAACAATCTTAGTACCTCCTGGATTAAAACTATCAACTGTAATTTACTGCGGGCCGCCAGAAATGTTTCTGCGGGCCGCCATTGGCCCCCGGGCCGCACTTTGAGAACCAATGTGTTAGAGGAACGCTTCCAATTTGTGCGACTTGTAACTACTTTGGTCATAATACAATATATATATATGTATATATATATACATATATATATATATGTATATATATATATATAATATATAATATATATTTAATATAATATATTATATTAATTAATCAGTGAAAGTAGGCTAAGTAACAAATGGATCTCTGTTTAATGTAAGACAATCCAACACCATAGTGGAGGGGTTTAAGTTTCAGGCAGAAATTCATTTCAGAAGACATACCCAATCCACATTCAACTGTATGTATATTTTTATGTACACCCTGTCTTTAATATTGTAATTTTTCATATTATTATTTCTAAGATAATCAAGCTTCGTAACCTCTTTTTCTCTGTCCTATCCGTGCAGCCCAAACCGACATTATCCATGCGCTTGCTGTGCAATCCTGCTCACCCAAAGCACAGAGCTATAATGTACCAGAAATGTGAGCTATTGCTCCCTGATGTCCACGAGAAGGGCACAAATGCAGTAAGTAATTTGACAATGAATGTAGGTTAATTTTTAGCTGTAAATTGGCATTTGAGATTAAATAAAATGTATCAAAAGTACTTACATTTGGCCACCTGTAATATAATCTCTCCCATAATACACGTATGACTACACGCTTTTGCTTACTAATTGCTTAAATATACATCAGTCAGTGCATGAAGTCTTAAACTAGAATCATAGTAATGTTTTCCTCCAGCTAGTTTTGGTGCAGTGACAAATTCCTATATGTCTTGAGTATTTGTAGATAATCTAACGTACAGCCTCTACCTCAGGAGAGATTTGATTAGGATGTATCACAAGAGGTTGTGGTACAGGTAAGATGAATTTGATACCATAGTTCCATAGCTTAATAGTTCCTCCTGTAATCCCCAGATTAGAGAGGTTTTGTCTCCGTGAGGAATGATGGCACAGGCTCAGTAAAAGATTTCTTTCTAAGTCTCATGCTCAGAGGAACAGTGACATAAAGGTCACTGGCATTAGTGATGACAGCCAACACAAAACAAATGAATCTTTGCAAAGGTCGGCAACTAGTTTTAGATGTATTTCACCGTCTTTCCTTTCCATTATGTTTTTGGGAATCTTTACCCCACATGAGAAATAGAGGCCAAGATTGTCACTCTGATATAGGAGAGGTAGAAGAACTGGCTGCAGAAAGCAGAAAGCAGCAGATTGCAGCACATCAGCATTCTTCTAAAGAAACAAGCGCCTGATTGCTGTGCTATGGGCTACTGGTTTACAGCTGTCTCAGGACAGAAGTAGGTACCTGGTCCAGCATGCCAATAAGACAGCCGTAGCCTCCCCAACTGCTAACCACTGGCTCTCTGCCTGCTGCCTCCACCTGCATCTCAGACCGGCTATTCTCCACTCCGTACACATGCCAGGGAATGAGCTTTTGCATTTTAGCAATTTTACAAAAGGTGCCACCTTTTCCCAACCCCATCTGTAACAGATGTGTGCCTTTGAGGGGAGATTCTCCCCAGCACCTGGCTACTACCTGTGGTCTGTCAAAGAGCTCAGTGGGCTGAAGACAATGGAGGAGATTAGGGACATTTGGTGAAAAAATCTGGAAAGCAAAAACTTTATGTTTTATGAATGGCACACTGAATGTAAGCTGGGTTTTCCAAAATGCATCATTCAGTTACTCTTAAACGTGGATGCTAAACCCATCTTTAATTTAGAAATGATGATATAGTGCTGTGTTTATTGTTTTAACAGCAATCTTTAATCTTGGCTTGATGTGATTTATTCTTACAGGATGTGGATTACAGTTAAAAAGAAGACAGCAAATATATTCTTTGTTATCACGTGTCTCATTATTCTACTTCTGCTGGAAAGATTTCATCTTGCGTTGCCACATCAGCTTTATTCTGATTTATAGTCACTCTCAGTGTAGACAACAGGTTCTTAGACAGTTGCATTTAAATTATGAAACTATGGCCAATCTTCTACTGTGTACAACAACTTTTTAGGGATGGACAAGTGTGGTAGCATTTGAGCTTTGATTTTATGTGCAGTGGATGTAGTCACAATATAATACGCTTTATAATGAGCTTTAATGTTTGTTTCAGACAAAACACCACAGAAAAATCACTGGCTCTGCTAAGAAAATGAAAGCCTTTGGGCCGAGGAGCCATCGCAACGTGAATATAACTGAAGAAGACAAAGGGACAGGTAAACAGACAATTGATTACATTTAATTATTTAGTTATGCTGTTTTTTTTTTCATAATTGATATATTTCATAAACGTCTGATTTCCGGCAGATACAATTTTACATGAAATGTCAGTCCAGGATAAAGCTGCTCCTTTTTTCACACCAGAGATGATTTATCTTGTTCTAAAATGGGTCAGAGTCTACCACAGACTTGCATCCCATATTTTGTGCACACATTTTTGTAAAAACATAAATCATGCACTCTCTGTTTAGCTTTAGCCCTTTTCCTCAATGGTTTGATTGTCTTTTGATTTCTACCCCCTACGCTCTTAGAAATAAGGGTTCCAAAAGAGTCATTCTACAATGTGCTGAGGTTCTACCTGGAACCATTTGCTTCTGAAAAACCCTTTCATTAAGAAAGGGTTTTTCAAGGGTTTTTGGTAACACTAATGGTTCCAGTAAGAACTCCAGAGAACCCTTTAAAACCCCTTTCCTGAATAAAGGGTTTTAAAAGGATTCTTGGTACCTGGAGCCAAAAAGGGTTCTCCTATGAAGACAAACCGAAGAACCTTATATGTTTCTACTTAGCAATTGAAGAGTGTACTACACCGCTGAATTTGACAGTGATGGTTGGTGGCCACTGATTTATCACTGCGTACAGCTGAGCCTGTCTGTTTGCTGCTTTATGTCTGACAGGTTTGAAGTCTGGATATGATAAGCAGCTGAAATGTGAAATAGCACCGATCTTCACGAGCCGAAACACAGGTAGCACGTGCACAGTATTCCTGACCCCCAAGACACCGCCTCCCACCACAACTTTCAGGAGCATGGACCATGGTAGTGTGATGCATGAATATCCTCAGGTACTATATGAACAATATTTACATTTCTTAACATTTATATTCAAAATCTCAGTTGCTTCTCACTATTTTCAATGTTTTGTAGATTGCACCTGTGTGTACACCACTTCCTGTAAACACCGGTAAATACCCGTTTGCCATCACAAATGGAAGGATCGACCCAATGGCAGCTGATTTCAGTCACTTCAAGCAGAGCTTCAGCTTGTGCTGGAGTAGTGTGGCGTACGTTCTCCAGGCACTAGAAAAGCTGCTCAGAGACTTTGCGGTGCCTCGAGCCAAAGTGAGCGGGGAGCGGCTGGTGGAGTTTGCTCAAGGCTGGGACTGTCATTGGAGAAAAGCTCGGCCAGTGATCAACCTCCTCTCCGTTCTTGAAAACTGCGAGGAAGTACTGGGTCTGGTCCTAATCCCAGGTCAGCGCTACAAGGGAGAAGGTGGCGTCGAGGCAGCTGCCATTCACATCCAATCCTGCTGGAGGGGCTATACGGCCCGGACAGCCTACCTGCACCACCGACGACGCAGGTGGGCGGCAGGGACCATTGCCATCTCATGGCTCGTGCACACTCAGATGCTCCATGTCAGGAAGGCCCTGCAGGCTCGGCGTTGTAGACAGCTGGAGAATTACCGCAGCAGGGCCCAGGTGATGTTGCTTATATCGAAATGCCAATTTTTTTTTCCCCCCTTCAGTTTCAGAGTCAAAAATTACATACTTACATAAATTGGATTAGGCAAGACAAATGCTAAATGTTGCTGTACGTGATTCCATGAAATTGTTCAAAAGATACATTTATTGGCAGGATACATTATGTACTTGAGACTTTTATATTTGTAAAAAAATAAGAATAGAAGGGTTGTGATGTCAGTAGTCATTGTCATGTCAGCTGAAACGTGTTTGAAATGAACAGGAACACAGTAAAATAAAATCAGTCAAATAAATAGAAAAAAAAAAACAGCAAAACAAAATAAGTAAAGCAGACAGAATAGAAGTGAGACTGATGAGCCAGAGAGAACAACAGAACGATAGAGAGAGACAAATGCAGTCACATTGATAACAAAGGAAGACGAATGAAGGAATTTTGATTATAAAGGCTCAAGATCAAGGGCAAAAAAAACTTCCTGATGACCCATTAAAATATAATAACAGCAGCTAAATATATAATGGAACACTATAAATATTAAAGCTACGTTGAATTTTTAATATTGTTGTGATCATATTAGGTTTCAAAACTATTCGAGCAAATTAAAATAGTTTTCCCATGCAGCTCTTCTAGGAAGAAGAAGAACAGCACTTTTTCTCCCCTAGATGGTGAACACAGTGTGATTCCTTCACTGTAGGTCCGCCGTCATCTGGGCTGAACATCTTCTGGAGCACTGACACCATATTAATTAATGACTACAAGTAAATTTAGTAATAACGTGTCCCTGTGTGTGTATACATGCAGCAAATGCATGTTCTCACTCAACAAGCATTCATACCCCGTTAATTAAGCCCGATAATCTTCCCCTGGCAGTGGCATCATGTACCTTCCTTATTGGATTAATTGTGGGAAGATGTTTCTAAAGTAATCGCTTAATTTAATTAAGGTGGTATTTTATGCTTGGTTTCCTTCTGTTAGCCCAGAGAGATTGGTTTGATGTGTTTTAGCTATGCAGTGATGTGTGATGATTTGTGTGTGTGTGTGTGTGTGTGTGTGTGCACTTTGAGGCAGTCCCCTCTCTGATCGCTCCTTTTCTCCATCCCCAGGATCTGGCAGCCAACTGGAAACACATCCAGTCCTCCAAGAGAATCATTATCCACATCCCTTCATTAGGTAGCTTTCTCCGCCTGCACACACACACACACACACAGACACACACACACACACACACACACACAAATCTGGCTGCAGTCATCCCATGTCTCACCACTCTACACTGCTCCGCTCTGTGGCCCTGGTGGAGGCACTCAGTCTCATTCAAATGACTCTCTGCAGGAAAGCACTCACAGGATGATGACAGTCCCCATGCCAGGGAGCTGAACAATTTAGTCTCAAATGCCATTTAATTTGCAGATTAAGCAAATGAAAAGCCATTTTGTTGAATATTTGCAAAAGGCACAAAGGTCCTATTTTTATAGTGTTGCGAAAAGAAAAAAAAAATCACACAAAAAGAGAAGAAGAGGAAGAAGCCGGACTGTTTTTGCACTTAACATAGACGGCATTCGCTTTCTAATTTCACCACGGCGTTCACACTTAGTCCGTAATCAGGCATGTGCATTGTAAATCATTGAGCGATTGTCTAAAATTATTAAGCCTAATTACTAGCAGATGGAATGCTTTATTTGCACTTGGGGTGGCTACACCGAGTGCTGTGTGAGCAAGGATAATTAGAAAGTTGAACCCCATTGTTGTTAATTAGCATGAATCCAATCATTTAATTACCTAGATTCAGTTGAGGATTCTCTCTCAGGCAGAAATCCAGACAGACATAGAGTAAAAATCCTGGAGGTATCACTGGATGTCACTCAGCGGTGGCTGGACATGGTGCAAACAGGACTCCCAGCACACAGCAGACACTGCACCTGCTATAGTTATTAAGCTAAATTAATCATCAGATTGCATTACTGTGTGATTAGACTCAGCCACACCGTGCACAATTATAGGAACTTTGCACATTTGAGGATACTTGTATTCAGCTGCAGATTTGCGCATTTAGATTCAGAGAAGATGAATCCAGTATGTATTATGTTTGTGACCTTGTTCTGACAGGATACGCTCAGAGTCGGCGACTGAACATGAGGGGGCTTGACATCCACCAGAACGTCCAAATGAACAGGCTGTGTGATATTAGAGGTACGAGCGTCTCGGAGTCTTCTTCACCGCCGTCCTCATTGTGCCTCACTGTAAACATGTCCTTATTATTGGAATGTCCACTTTCAGATAAAAATGTGGAGGTGATCTACATATGTCCCCAACATCTGGGGGAGGACATCCCGCAGTATTACAGCAGCCTGCTGCAGCGTGACAAGGCCGATAACAGCGGAGCAACTGAGGCCTCTTCCTGTGTCAGACCCTTTGTCGTCCTCACACCTGAGGCCGTAGATGATTTCCCGGTAAGGTCACTCATATTGGCATTTTGTGAACGTAAACTTGACACTGCGTGTTTCTGTAGAGAAATCAACAAATACTGCACTGTGGAGCCACACATCTTCTTTGTGGCACAAAATACATTTGCAGAATATTTTTTCCAACCTTTTGGACCATTTTTTGGACCATTTTTTTTAAACATACATAAAGTGAAGTTGTGATTTATTTATCAAACAATTTAATCTTAAAATAATTAATAAATTATTAGTTAAATAATATTACATAAAAGGCTCACGTCACAATATATTGTGTATGTCATGTGATTCATGTTTAAAAAGTGAGTCCCTGTGTAAAAACTGTAAAGATGCCACATGTATCTGCGGTTTGCAAAAAAAGCCTCTAGAGGGCGCTCGATGTGATTGTTTTTACACGGTGCACTGAGACACTCCGTTTCATCATTTTCTTTTACTGCTTTTTAATCATCTATGTTATTTCAGAGTAAACACACTAGAGCCATATTAAGTTATAATTTACATATATAAATTAATGTAATGGCTTCTAACTGGTAATCGGTAAATAATTAAATCCCATATTAATTGATTTAATCAACGGTGCATTCCGTGTAACTCCCATCTTCAGAAGTTTGGAGTTGTTTTGATAACCTCAAAATCAAACCGTTACAATCTGGTTGTTGCTATGTTCTCCTTTTACCTCCAATCTATTCTGTTCATCCTTTTACATCCATTTGCACTAATGTGCAACATGACATGGTCCTCCTCCTTTTCTTTCTATTGATTTTCCTGCTGTTTTGTTGTTAAACTGTGCCAGACGTGTTGCTGAGATGAATCACTACTACCCACGGCTGGCAGCACATTCTGCCAGTGACAGAAGGGATAATTCCATGTGGATCAAATAAATACAGATGTGAAGTAATTAGTTGTATTCCCAAGGAGCTCATTGCTAGCGCACATTAAAGATGTGAAGGATAGGGGAGGCCTCCCACAGGCAGCTTTTATCAATTCAACCTGCTGGAATACATGAGAGGTCAAAACCCTGCTGGCTATTACAATAATAGATCTGTTGTGTGTACACAGTGATAAATCAGGTCAAGAAACAACCCTTGAAAGAGACGGTCCAGCTATAATCTTTCTCTCTCCACTTCCCTTTCAGGACCGTAGCATGTGCCTGTCTACGCTGCTAAAGTACAGTCCACGCACACTAAAGCGCATACGGAATCTGATCCAGGGGAAGCGAGCTTATGTTGTGGGTGGAGTTGCCCATGTGGACGACTTAGCGGTGGCTGATGAGCTGGGTGTGCCAATCTTGGGGCCGGAACCAGCTGTTGCACAGCTGTACAGCACCAAGTCTGGAGGGCGGAGGATCTTCACTGTGGCAGAGGTTGATGTACCGCCTGGTCAGGGAGGCGTCTACACGTTAAACCAGGTCAGATATCAAAAAACAGAGATGCATACACATATTCCATCACTGGCTGAGTAACTGATACTAGATTTACAACTTGTAGTTACATTTGAATAATGAATAATTCTTATATCTTTTTTGGTTTAGTTTCAAAGGCTGCTGGCTGAGCTTATGACCCAAAACTTAGACGTGCAGCGCTGGCTCTTCAAGATCGACTCCGAGCACAGTGGCCGTGGCACAGCATATTGTGATGTACGCCATCTCAGCTGCTATGAGTGGGCCCTGCACGAGAACCGTCGCTGTGGTCCTGAGCTATGGAAGGCAAAATGGATTCAGGTAAAGCTGTTACTCAGAGGAGGCTGTCGTTCCCCCACGGTGGAAAAAACGATCTGATCACTTCTTAAAGCACATCTTGTACACTTACATTTATACAGTATTTTATTGAATTTGCATTAATTTTGTGATTTTATTTTATTTTTATTCCCCTTATTACTTCTCCCTAAATTGATGTTTTTTATTTTAGTATTATTTCTTTTTTATGGCGCCCTCCAAAGCACTGGTTTAAAAAAAAAAAAAAAAAAAGTGCAATACAGATAATGTTCATTGCTGTTATTATTACCCTCATACCAATCAGGAAATGGCCACTTTAAGTTAACATGGTAACAGCAAGATACTTAACAGATACCATTACAGTCGCAGCTCTACAAGGGTTAGATTCACTCCAGTCACCAAATGCAAAGGCAAAGGTCACTGTGGGGTCAGGAAATGCATAGTTTAGGAAGTGTTAAAGTAGCAGTCATGATTCTAGTCCCTGTTGTCCAGTATTTTAAGAAAATCAATATAGAAAAAAAAAAATGTTTATACACGCTGCCATTATTCCTTCTCTAGGGCACACACGGATCAACTATTATTACAACAAAATCCTCTGACGGTGGAATCAGCCTAAATCACCTGGTGACAAATCACAATACAAACATTCTGGTCAATAGAGCGTTTTTCTGAAGCGATTTTGCAGATTAATGTCAAAGATTTGACTTCATAGAAAAAAAAAAGGCCTCATGAAAGTATGTTAAAATACAAATGGCACTGAATATTTTTTAGTATTTACTAAAATCTGTTGGTGAAGTTGCATGCTGCAGCCGACTATCTCTCACCTCACCCGACCTTTACGAGCGTGTAGGAGATATTATGGTAGCTCTCTGTCATCATTAAAACTTAAAAGGTCTTTAGTTTGTCCATTAAAAACATGATGGTCCAACATGGCCGCTTTTGTAGAGAAGATCTGCTCTCGACACAAATGCAAAAATCCTTATTCTGTCATGAAAACAACAATTTATACATTTGAAAAAAAAAATAAATCAGTATAATGATATTATATTCTATTTCTGCCAAATGCAAAATAATTCCACTTAAATCTTACACACCTTTAACACAAGACATTTATTCGTAGCCGATGCTGATTTCTTCATGTGCTGCATAAGATCTCCAACTCACTGGCTAATTCTGAGCCATTTCAAATGAAAATATTATGTTACAAATGCTCTGTGAAGGAGGGTTTGAAAATGGTAGAAAATTGAATTTATTTCTCGCCTCAAAACAAAAAAATGTAGATTTAAGTTAAGGCCACTTCAAACCAAACATAATGCACTTAATCATTGGTAAACCATTCATTCAGTGTGCACACAGCTCCTGAGCCCCTGGCTCTTTTTTTCTCATATGCTTACATAGTAGCCTTTGATTTCCTGTCGTTTGTTAATTACCGTATTTTGCCATTTAACTCGAAGCTTTGTGTAAACTAATTACAGGCTAATGATTGTGGGCTTGGAGCACAACAATTTTACTTTTTATTCCATCTGAAAGAACAGCAGTCATCTCGAGCGACTCGCGGCTCACTCTGTTTTGTTCCTATTAGCTTGTTCTTTGACTCATGGTGTATGTGTGCGCGATTGCAGGGCTTTAATTGTTGTGGCATCGGTGCCGTTAATTATGGCAGAGTGGCTAAGGCTGAGCCTCAGCCAAGGTCCATAATGGTGGCTAAGGCAGCACAGGAAAGTAAATGGGGTTTGTTTCACCAGCTGGGGTCCCATGGAGAGGGAAGAGTGCCGAGGCCCCCAGTGTAGGCTGACAGCCTCGGGGCTCATGGGCCATATGGACACAACACTTTAACTGGCCTTTATTCTACACCTTGCTCTTTTAATCAAAGCAAAGCACACATCCTGTGCTCCTCATTGCATGATTTTTTTTTGTTATGACATTGTCCTCCCCTAAAATGTTTTAACCCCTTACGCGCCGTCATAATGTCCTTCTGCTCTTGTATTAGTTTATATTAGAGGCTAGCAATTGGCTTCTCTATGCTGAAAGATCACCAGGCAACGTTGGTGATTAGATTCAAACATATGAATATTTTATATCGGAGTATCTCCTCGCAGCAGAAACTGTAGATGGATGTGTAAAGATGGCAGTATATTTGGAGATATAATGCTCATTAATGTGGCACTTTGCCGAAAAAGAAGTCAACTTAATTGCGACGGGAATGACGGCGAGTGAATAGGATAGATGCTCGCGACGCGGAATATTTGCATGCATTTAAGAATTCAGTTAATAGATGTTTAAAGCTTTGTTTATGGAAATAGTAGCAATTAAATTAATTATTAACGGAGTACAAATCATCAAATGAGGCATTTAAAATATTAATTCATAATTCTTTTCCCCGAGATTATTGTTCAACCAAAATACAACAAACAAGTGATGATTTAAGTGAATATTACACAAATATGTTTATACAGTAACTCCAAAAAAGTCGAAAGTTGGACGAGAGAGCAGACTCGCGCAGACAGTGTGTTTTCTTTTTTTAATTATTGCTTGTTGTGAAGAGCTCAGCGTGAAGGAGGTTGACTCACAAGAAAAACCATTGTGGTCTTAGTGCCAACAGTGTGATCCCTTCTGGCGGTGCAAAAAGAAAAAGCCTCAAAGGTTGCAGGAAGAAGGAGGAGGAGGGATCGCATCCACAATGTAGTAGAGTTTGCGCTGAGGGTCTAAGGACAAGTGTGCTTCTCTAAACACTGTGAGGCCCACAGCCTCCAGCACAATGTTGCAGCCTGCAGAAAGCCCCTGGGCCTCTTTTAGCATTTACACAGAGAGAGGTTAAAGACATGTAGATCTGCACCCATGCAATGCCTGAAGGGGGCCATACACACACTTAAGCGCTCACACAGCTTGCATATGGATCATTAGGCACAAGAGGGTAAAAATTACACCCAATAGCGTCAACAGATGGAGTATTTCTTTTTGGTCACGCTGGGTACAAACAGATCTTGAGCAACACCTTATTTAGGTTAAGTTTGTTGACGAAATGGGTCATTTGATAATCACCGCCACTGAAGAGGTAGAGGGACGTTTTATACAGATGTTTTCCGTCTAAATATTGTGCAGTCTCGTTTGTGCATGGACAAGTTTAAATATATAATTATCGCGCTGAGCACAATTAACTTGAATTTACCTTATAGTAGATGTTTGAACTTTTGTTGTTGTTCACTTTTGAGTGCGGTTGTTTGGTGGCTTCTCTCGCGTCATTGAAGGTCATGAATGCTGTTGGTACAGACAAAAATGCTGCCACTGCTGTCATGAGATTGTAGATTTTACGTTTTATTCAGTATTGCATATTTAATTCACTCACGGTAATAGTCTGAGGTTGAATCTTTGAGAGGTGTGAGTCACAGAAAACGAATCTATATTCAAAAGGTTTGACTCCATTCCCGCGATTTTCTCATTCTTCCACTACTGGTAATCGCAGAGGCAGAGCGACATCTATTTTATTTATGACTAGATTGCTTGGCTTTATGTGGACACAAAGCAAAGCTTGAATCCTATCACCGGGTACTGTACGCAGTTTAAGTCCCAAGTAATTTATGGCAAAAGACATCTCTTTCTTTCCTTTCTGTCCTGCTGCTTCTGTGAACTGCATAGGCAAAGTCCCGGGGTGAGCTTGCTCTTCCGTTGAAAATGACAACCGTTCCCTTACACTTTTTGCCGCACCATTGTGTGCTTTATGGTTTGTATAGGGGGAATCACTGTGTAGCATTTGACCTCGCCTCTTACAGTACTTGAATATGATGATGGCTGTTACATGACTGGAATGTCAACGGCATAATCGCGAGTCACGTCTCCAGTGAAGCCAGGCGGCGTGTACTCAAAACAAAGTAATGCTCTGGATGGAACAACAAAAAGAACAAAGATAATGTTTCCATTCAGAATTTATTCAACTCAGACAATTTTTCACATTTTTATAGTGTTTGACCGAATGAATTTCCTATCTAATAGCCTGACAAAGCTATCGTTACATATAGAGCCCTGTATTTAACAGAAACCTCAGCGCTTGCCTCATACAGTCAACATTATAGTGTTATAATATAATATAAATGGGATACGATGACATCAGAAGGTTAGATGGAGCCTTTGTTGAGCTTGATATGTGGTATTTTAAACTATAATAAACCTACATCTAAACTAGCATCATCAGAGGAAAGAGGATACTTGAGTTTCCAAAGTGTTTAAGAGACACCTAAAACCAAAGTTAGAAATTAACAGCATAATTAAGTGGTGGAACCATTACGGCGTTTCCTAGTTACAGAAACAAGAGTGATATCGATCCCAGTCAAGCCCTGATTGATCCCCAGATAGATGGGGTTAGCTTAGGTATTCATCAGCTGCCCAGTGGAGAGAGTTGTTATTGAGGGCAGGTGCTGTCTCCGTGGTTGTAAGTTAAAGCCATTAGACTCCTGAGGCCGTCTGATAATAGGCTGTCACTCACAGGTAGACCCTCGCACAGTATCCATCAGACAGCACAGAAATTGAAGCAGCCGCACCAAAGGTTTCAAGGATAACAAGCAGTCACTGGAGGCGTTCGAATAATACGGGCGCGTTTCCAAGAACATGGTTAAAGCCTGGACAGGTTCGATAATGGGCCAAACTAAAGTAGCTAAGACTGTTTGAATGACCAAACTTGTGATTTCCTGTCTCCAACTCATTTCCACGAGATTCCTAACATATGAACTTCTACTCTGTCCCTTTTATAGGAGTCTGTGCTGCTCAGATATTTAGATGAGATCCCTCAGTGGCTGACCCGTTACGCCCGGCCTGTTAAAACCTCCTGCTATTCCAACTGGACCTGCTTCCTTAAGACCTTCCTCGGGCAAGGTTAGATACACCATTGTCAAACACAGGATGCTCTCCACCTTCTAAAACAATTCAACTTTGATTCGTTTGAATATGCTAACTGTTATGTCACATTCCCTTCTCATGCTGCTTATGTGAAATGACACAAATGCATAGTTTTAGTTGCTTTTGTGTGTTTTTTTCTTTGCAAAACTGCTGCTTGGAGAGTTCCAGGTGCGGTAAAACTCTGCTCTCGCTGTGTGTCCAGGCGGCGTAGTGGAGGCTTACCCCCCTTCAGACAGCGTCTCCTGTCTGACAGTAGATCTGCTGGTGGAGCCTGGGGGTGAGGTGACCGTGCTGTCCTGTGGAGACCAGCTTCACGGCTCCTGTCAACTCGAAGCCATGGGTTCCACTGTTCCTCAGACCTGTGTACACCCAGAGACCCTGCACGCCATCTGCACGCGTGTGGGCCAGGCCTGTCTTCGACGCCGCATTGTAGGTTACGTCTCTGTGGACCTGGCTACCTTTTTGAACCGCGACACCATGGAGCAGAAGGTGAGACACGACACTGGGTCAAGTCAAGGCCGTAGCTTATGCGAGAACAATAAATTTAACCTCAGCTGTTGCGACGCATGGTGTCAAAGCTTCTCGTTTCACCATTTTGGTGACAGGGATCAATTTTTAGGCCGGAGCAGGGATCCATATGAGCAGATAGGATAGGTGCCTCCCATTCCATTCCCCCGGGGATCTGGGAAAAACAGGCAAAGCAAACAGTGGGAACGGGGACCGAATGTGTGACAAGGCCATCTAATAAACTGTCAGGTCTTATTGTGTCAATACACTGATTCCACCATTTAAGTCTTGCCCTTTCACCTTACACTGCAGAGAATTCCAGAGGCAGCCATCTTTCAGACAATGGGTCATTCTAAAGAGATCCGACAGCTTCACAGCAATGACCTGTCTGTTTTTTTTTTTTGTTTGTTTTTACCTGCAGGATTGACTTGAAATTCCTCCAGTTATTATAGTAAAAACCCCATCAAAGGCGTATCTCAGGTTTTTGTTAGTGGACAAGGGCTGGTTTACGGCCCCTAACATGTGGCTACATTGACTGCCTATTGATCTAGAGCTGTAAAGTGAAATGCTTTGTTTACAATGAGATGTATAAAATATTAAGCACTGGATCTACTTAGCAGTTTTACAAAGCGTATATATATATATATATATATATATAAAAAAGTTGTCTTGTATGTTATATTCAGGACATCTCAATAAATCACAGTTCTTTTTATTGCGGCAGCTGTATTTATGTATGCATCCATATTCTCTTCTCAGCTGAAGGAGGTAGAGTAGAGGGCACACACGCCACTAGAGGGTAGTATCTTATGGACTGGATGTTTGCACAATGTAATGTGAGGAGACCTTAAGATATAACAATCTGTTTCTTAAACGTTATACAGTAGATGGTGTGATTAATTACATTTTCATTTAATGCATTACTATTTTAGTTTCCTTAATTATTTTCAATCCAAGATATTTAGCACTACACAGTCCCTCATTTGGAAAATATTGAATAGTTCACTTAATTACACTGATTATTTTGTGTTTAATTAAAAAAAAAAAAATATATATATATATATGTTTGTACATTTCGATATTTCATATGCAAAGTAAATTGTCCTTCCGGTGACAAAGCTGTGACACTGAAATCAGAGAGTGTTCAGATGCTGCTCCTTTACAACGATCTAATGACAGAACCTAAAACTAATTTTCATTTTCAACGTTGACCTGAAATTGAATGTGATTCAGCGACAATATAATTAAGAATAGACTATAAACTGCATGTGCTTCAATAGAGGCAGGGATATTAAAGACAGATTCTTAACCATCTCCCCCCCCCCCCCCCCCCACACACACACACACACAACACACACATACACACAGCTTAGACAGAAGAGAGCCACATGGGCAAACCTGTCTGGATTTAAACATCAATTTAGATTCAAACCTGTTGCTAAAAGCTGCCTACTTTATTTGATGGGAAGAAGTGGGTCACATATGTTTGCCCTTGCAGTCCTTCCTCACATTGTGGAACGGCGGGGCCCCAGCTGCAGCATCAGGGTTTTTAATGAAAATTCAAGGCAATAGAAAACAGGTGCAATCCAGGCTTACATTTCCCACTGCTTTGTTAAGAGTGACAATGAAACATTTGAGTATGATTTTTAGTGAGTCGAGTGAATAGCTCAGAGGAGCGTGTCCATCAGGTCGAGGTCCAGGTAGCTGCTGTGGATAGAGCATCCATCCGGTCGGTAGCTACTGTACCTCTTTCTCCAAAGGTGACTGAGTGTAGCACACACTGCTGAGCTGTTGCTCAAAATAAATGCATGCACTTTGCCGTTTGTTTCCTGTGTGCAGGAGCTTGCACTGAAATGACATAATCTCACATTATAAATCATGTTATGTGTTGCCATTAATGGTTATGAAACAATAATGCATTGAATGTTTTGCTCGATAAAGGTCAGGCATTGAAATTAAATTGCAAATAAATGTATACATGCAAGTTTAATGTTTCTTTGCGAAGCAAATACCTTTAAATGTTATACATTACGTTTTACATACACATTCTAATAAGCAGCAAATATGATAACCGATCCTGTCACTTTGATTATTTTCAAATGACCTTTGCTTTTTTTTTTGACGCGTCATTGAAAATAATTACTCGGTTAGAAATCAATCATGTTTTCGTGGTAAACTTGACTTCAAAATGTGTTTGAATTAATTACAAACTAAAACAAATGAAAGAGAACGAGTGTACGCGGTCAGATATCCGTGTGTTAGTGGAGATAAAGAGCTCAGGTTTGCGCAGACTGCACGCTTCAGACGGGCGAGCGATTTGCATTCAGTGGCAGGAGCGTTTACTTTGACAAATAGGAACAGCAAAAGGAGGCAGCCGACTGCCACTTAGTTATTAACAACTCCTTCACTTGTGATTTATTTGCCACTTTTGAAGGGAGGGCATAGCTATTAGGTTATTATTGGGGAAAATTAGCCCTGTTTAAGCAGAAGCCTATGACCATACCTGACCCCTTAATATCCTTATAATGATGCCATTTACCATACATATCTGAACTTAGCTTCTCACTAGACCTGAGCCAAACGAACTAGCCCACGGCAGACTGAATCCAAATATGCAGGGAATGATCTTCTTTGTGCACGTGTCACTCCACGACTGAATTACCCGACTCATGGCAAGCACAGCACATTAACCCTGTTTCCCTTTCTTCTGCCTCTCAACATGGATAACACTTTTAGGATTAAAAGGTACTGACCCATGTCTGTACAAGGACTGGTTGATATGGTGATTAAGTATGCAGAGTGTTGTTTTTTTTTTTTCTGGGCTGTGACACATCATTCATGATGTCTTGTTTGTAGGTATGGGCTATTGATCTGGACCTCGGATACAGTGACCAGCTGGCCATGACCCAGATGCTTCTGATGATGACTGGAGGAGCGCTGAATTGCCGCGCAGGCTGTTTAGAAGTGCCAATGCAAATCAGAGAGAAACAGCGTGAACAGCAGATTGCAGACAAAGTAACGTTTTATTTTACTTATGACCGATTGCGTCGTGTAAAGGTTCCCTTAACGTGACAATAATGATTTTAAATGCTTAAAATCAAAGTTGTTTACAGTATCATTCCCCCAAAGTAAGTTGTTAATACATGCCATCATTAAGACAGAAACCACTAAAGCAAGCTCATTCTTTAGAGAATTTTATAATGCCTCCACAGTACTCATGAAGCTAGATCAAGTTTTGCTCCTCATTTTTGTTAAATACAAGTAAAAACTGTAATTACGCACTGAGCTCAATTGGTGTTTAGGTGCTGAATTCATTATCATTTTGATAGATGAGCCTAAATAATCAACACATTAATAATTCATGCCATTTTCATTATGCATGTGTATGCTTGCTTGAACACCTCATCAACCTGGTGCCAGGCCTTAAACAATAGAGCTCCTTTATTAGCAGTATGCCTGAGTTTACGCTTGTTAATCTGCGACTTGTATTATTTTATCAAACATTCATTTAGCTGGTGGCCTGGTGCTTCAGAACAGCAGTTGAGCCACTGCAGTGGTTAATGGCTTTAGCAGTGGCCATCATTAGGGGCATGCATATTACAAACACAATTAAATCCCCGTTGGACACTTTTATTGTTGCGCGAGACTCCCGTGCTTGACAACTGCAAACACACAGCCGTCACAGCGAGTTATGGGCTATCTCCTGAGCTCACGCGGGCTTAAGCCGGTGCCTTTTTTTTGGTCTCCCAGAGGTACCAGAGAACCAGGAACAGTTTTATCCTCGTGAGCCCTGCCACTTATAAGTAATCAACCTCTCTGGTGTTACTTATGACTCTCACATAGCCAGAATCCCTCTATTATGCTGACAGTCCTGTTGTGCATTTTGTCTAAATCTGAATGCAAATTTAAAGTTTAAAAAACCTTAAACTGGCACACATTTAAATAACATTAAATGATCCTCCCTGTAGTTGATTTAAAAAGGGGCCAGTCGTTAAATCCACATGCCACACACTTGTCATGTCCACTAATCACCCTTTGGATACACACCACCATAATACACTGAAGCCCTAAATATATGAGGAAATAATTCAGGCTGTTGTTTGTACATGTATGTTCTGTGACTTCTTTTTATTTCTTACCTTTTTATTCTTTTCAGCGTCCTGTGGTTCATCGTTTTGCTGTTCTCTGCAGCCACTTGTTTCACTCCAACCTGTCCATGCTGTACCATAATGTGTTCTTTACGATGTGCAAGGCTCATGGTATTGGATTTAACATTCAGGTAAAAGCTATTATCACCTTGCATCTTCTTATGTACATAATGTATAGTGCTTGATTTATTAGAACACCACCCAGTGTAAGGTTTATGCCATAGCTGCCCTAAATTAAAAACACTGGTAATTATCAAAATGCTTTAACCAAAATTATAATGTTTAATACTAAAATACCGTTATTATTGTTATCCATGAATTTTCAAATGTACTGTTTTTACAAGAAAACATGATTATTTCTTGGTTAAGATGTCAAATTATAGTTATTTACTTGCGTTTGTTTTAGTGCTCGATTATTAATTAAGTATTTCTACGTGTGGCTCCTTAATTGCAGAGGAAGCAAGGCTCTGTGTTTGCTCTTTATGACAACAGTGAGCGATGCAACATTGGAATGATGTAAGCATTTCTTTATTTTACATGGACTTTATGAAGAAGATGCAGAGAAAGACATTCTGAACGTATTATTAAGGTCTGCTCTCTCTGCTGCTAAGACGAGAGATGGGAGAGGATTAGTGAAAGACCTCTCCCGACTGAGAGTAATGACCCCTTCTTTCCAAGGATTAAGACGCTTCCTTTGGCTTTCTAAATGTCGTTGCAAAGTCTACAAGTTGTTAAGCGGAGGGTTATTTAACATATTTATCACACAAATCCTTTAGCTTACTTCAGCGCTGTAACAGTTAAATCAAGCTGTGCTCATCCCCCTAAAGAGCGACGATGTTATCAGCTGAAAGTTTCATTTAACCACCCCCATCGGAAGAACAAGGTGATTGTTTCTTAGCTGGCAACGTGGGGATCGTTAGTAAACTCATTTGTTTGGGGTGTTGTTAATAGAACGGTCTCTGAAGATCTCCAGGGAGCTCTAGTGACCTTTGCTCGGAATCTGTCAGTCATCCATCGGGAAATATCATCACCTAAAATGCAAGAAGGGACAAATTTCAAGGTACCACGTTAATGACTTCACAGTCTCATCTACATCTACATCATGAAAACATCAGTATTTAGAGAAGCTGAAGAAAGTGTAGCCAGTTAATATTTCTTATTTATAATCACACATTTTCAATTCACTTTTTTCACATTTGTGGGGTTTTTTTTGTAGGTGCTGATCAAGAACATAGAGGATTTACTGCAGAGGATTGTTCAAAAGAAGTTACGTGCAGTGAAGGATGAGCTCGCTGCTGACTGTGTGTTTGCCAAGTTTGACGTCACATCATTATAAATATGTGAACGCCAGAGATTTCTTTTCATGACAGATTGTTACAGTCTTCCATATTTCTATTCTTTAATACTGAAAAAAACAACATACCTATGCCCTTGGTAATACCACTTGGGAATGAGTAGAAGCATTAATGCGATAACAGCATCGTTTTTTATCTATTTTACTCTTAAATGTGTGCTCAGATAGTATGACTGTATTGTTCAGTGGCTGAAGTCAGAGTCCTGCTGTAATACTTTGATGGTAATAAGCTGTGGTTATAATATATAAAGTGAGGCTGCGGCAAAAACATTATTTTATATGGTCTTCTTTTAAGAGTTAGTTTAAAATTTTTCCTCTGTAAAAAAAGTTTATTGTGGGAAATATAAAGTGCCTTCTAACATACAGTTGTGTGGTGATAACTGTAACTGCTGTCTGGTTGATTGTTTTGTATATACGTTGTAGGCTACAATATCTTATTATTCAGCCATGTAAAGACATTTACATACTCTCCAGGTACACAATTTTTCCAAGGCCTGAGGAGGTGGCAGAATTGAGTTCTCATTAAAAACCAAAACTTTCATTTCACCAAAGACTCGTTAGGGTAATTATTACATGCTATTCTATCAATTGCAGTCTGAGACCAATTTTGTGGATAAATGTACAGTATCTGTTTGTTTACTCTTCCATGTTCTACTTCTTTATCCTCCACATAAGGTTTGGCAGGGGTCACTGGTTCCAATCCTAGCTGACGTATGGCAGACGACGAGGTACACCTTGGACAGGTCACTAGTCCATCGCAGGGCCTAATAGAGATAAACAACCATTCGCTCTCACACTCACAACTATGGTCAATCTAGAGTGACTTTAACCCTAAATCTGCATGTTTTTGGACTGTGAAAGGAAACTGGACAATCTGGAGAAAACCTACACACACAGAGGGATAACATGCAAAGTCCATGCAGAAAGACCCAGATCTTCTTTCTGCAAAGGTAAACCATTATACCAACAATGTGGCTCTCTAATAGTGGACCCCTTCTGATGAGCAATAGTATGCAATGCATATATGATCATATATGATAAATCTTATCTTAATCAATAAATGATAAATCTTATCTTAAACAAGTAACAGGAGAATGAGTAGCAGTGGAAAGTGTACATTTCACACAGTAAAGCTAAAACTCTGAATATGTGTTGATCAGAAAGTTTTTATTTGTTTATGTTTGCAGGTTGATTTGCGGTTAACAAAATGACCTGGTCCGATTTATCTGCAGTGTGAAACAGCATTCTTAAGACATTGCCGGTATATTCTGCCGGTGGTTGAAGTGAATTCTGCTGAGGAGGAACAACTGTGCAGCGCGTTGTTTCCATCCGGACAACTTTAGAAGAAGTGCCGTGACAGAACAACACGGATCCAAAGGTGAATTCAAAAGCAGATATTCTTCTGCGTGTGTGTTTAACGTAGTTGTGTGTCTGGTCCTTTCGCTCTGTGTGGAAGAAAGTTTGTTCAGTGTCGCCTCTATAACGTGGTCGCTCATGTTTGCTAACATTAGCTCTTTAGCGTATGTTAGTGTGTGTTATGTGCGCGGTGTTAGCATCACACTGACACTGCTTTAGGAGTCGTCTGCATGAGGTCCAGGTAGGAGGACTGGTCAATAATTCAATAACAGTTTACACTTTGATAAATAACGTATTTCCTTTATATGGAAGGCCGTTTACGCCACATGGAAACAAAGAATGCATAACCCAGTTATAATTTTGAGATGAGTAGTCTTTATTATGACTTAGGATCTCATTATTATGACCTAGTAATATATATTTTTATTTTTCAAGTGGCATAAATGGGCTTCCGTAGCTTTGAATGTGTCAGCTGCTATTTTTTAATATTTTACCATAAATCACTGGTTTCTTTCAACTTCCACTGAGGAGAATACCTCTACTAATCATCTGACATCATGATTAGTACCAATATCAACTGATTAAAAACACATTTTTTTTCATTGCCATAACTTTGGCCATATCACCCAGCCCTAGGTCCAGGTGATTAGTGAATCTTAGCACAAGTCATGAAGGAGTTTTTGAGGACGATACACAACGTCTTAGTGAAGATCGCCCTGTTTCCGAGCATCTTTGCCAGGACGGGCTCACAGCCGGCCGCCTCAGAGGTGCTGACCTGTCACCTGCTGCAGCGTAAACTCCCGCCGTGGACGTCGTACTGTGTCCGCTACAGCTCGGTCCACAATGACCAATTTGGACTGTCCAATTTTAACTGGAGAGTTCAGGGATCCAACTACCACATACTGAGAACAGGCTGCTTCCCCTTCATTAAGTACCACTGCACCAAAGCACCACCACACAACCTGGACTTTGAGGACAGGTTCTTCACCATGCTCAAAGTGATTAATCTGGGTCAGTAAACACACTTTAATGCTCACGTGAGAAACAAATGCTCATTATATGTGATTTTGTACATATGCGTAATTAATGTGCACCTTTCCTTGCAGGTATTCCTTGTTTGGCCTATGGCATTGGTTGCTGGATGGTCGTTGGAGCTGCAGAAACAGTGCAGACAAGTGTTGGACCTGTCAAAGTCTATTTTGCCTACAAAGAGGATGAAGGTGCACAATATTAAACTATGAGCTATTATTAATTTCAATGCACCTTCAAAAGAACATTATCAATGTAACTGCTGTATTTACAACATTTCTCCAGGTGATGTTCCATTGACAACAGTGGCACTCGGTGCTTTCATTGTATCAAAGAAAAGTTTTATTTGTTTTAATTTATTAAATATTTGATCTTTCAGTGTAGGAGTATGTTGTGCGTGTTACTGCAAGGCATACAACATTCACCAAGAACAGATTTTTTTTTTTTTTACATAAACCGTTTACCTCTCTGCCTGATGTAAATGTGGATTTGACAAAACATACAGACCGACACCTGTGGAAATGATAAAAAAGTTTTCAATGTGACATTGACTTAAAGTTGTCAAGATCACCACTTAATCAACGCAAAAGGAGGAATTTAAATAACCACAGCTGATTTAAAGTTAAATTAGTGATCAGTCTCCATGCAACAGATATTCAATAGTGTTAGCGGAAAAACAGTGACAAGACAGGTCTGATAAAATAGGTTTTAATTACCAAAGTGTGGCCTTTCTACAGAGACATTTACATCTCTTCCTTCAGGCCTTCTCTGGCCTTTGATTTCTGGTAATGTGCTTCGCTGACAGTGCACACTTGCATCTGCAGCAGAGTCCTGTTCCCTCTGAGAGGCAGGTTGACAAACTGCCATATTGATTTCTTCAGCCCTCAGCATCTCCTACTAATAGCATTTATCAGTGACCCCAGTTTCTGGCCTTGGCCTCTTCATTTTTGCCACAAAGAAACTGAACGAAACAATTTCTTGTTCTACATGTAAATCAATGCACCTTGTGACCTTCTTTGCTCCTAAAGGTTAAGCGATCCACAGACGTGCTGCTCATGATGTACAGCTTTGTCATGTTTATTATATGTCCATTATGCAAGATATAATAAATTACATGCCTACTTTAACATATCTAAAATCTGCAAGACTAATGCTCTTAAAATACATTGAAATCCATATTGATATATTTCATATTTGGACACCTTTTAATGACGGGTTTCACTTTACTGTCTCTGCTAACTTAACTCTACTTAACCTAAAATTCCACACCACACTATCTAGTAATCATCCTAATTGCGTTGAACAGGAACATTTAGACACACTTACGGAAATCTGATCCATAGTATCAGGCTCCACTTAAACCCCCCCCCCTCCCTTTCGTTTTCAGCCTTTCATCAGGATTGACAGTGTGCATGGGGAAGGCTCAGGCAACCATGTCTTAATTACTCATTGACCCTTTGACCCAGGAGATGCATTGATACTACCGTACGGACAGACACAATTGTATGGGGTTGCAACAGACTGCAGCTTTGTGTGCGGCTATCATAGGATGATGCGAGACAGTGAAATCTAAACTGGAGCTGGTGAGTGTGATGTATTTGTTTTCAGGGCTTTGCCTCCGAGTCGCTCTAAACTGCAGGGGAGGGCACTCCTCGAGCCCGGGGAAGAGTCTCGGCATTATACATGGAACCTCTGTCGCCGCCAGACAGTGTGTGTGCACTGACTGCTAGATACTGTGTTAACTTTACCAACCGTCGTTGAGAGCAAGAAGGACAACTTAAACCTTTGCTGCTTGGGAGCCCATGCATTTAGTAGCTTGACGAGGCTGAAACAATCACTCAATGAATCGATAACTAAATTAATTGTCAACTATTTTAATAATCGATTAATCAGTTTGAGAAAATACTCTTCCATTGACGACTTGTCCCTGTGTTTCTTGATGACTTCTCAAAGAGGTAGCATATAAAGGTTAAAAAGAATAGGGCCTAAAATGGAGCCCTGTGGTACACCACACCACAGTTCAATCTGTTGTTTTGAGACACCTGCTGCGATTGACCCCAAAACTTAAAAACCTGGAATTATTTCTTCAGGAATTTAAACAAGATCTCTGATTTTTCAGCTTCTTTAATGTGAATATTTCCTGGTTTCTTTGCTCCATATAACAAAAAATGTAATCATTTTGATTTGTGGCCAAAACAAGTCATAATATTTCCAGGTTTGAAAAAACATTTTCCAACGCTTTCTTACATTTGATGGACCAGATTACTCGATTAATCAAGAGAATAATCAATCATTATGAAAATAATCATAGGTTGAAGCTCCAAATACATATTTAAAAGTTTTTAAATCATGAAATGTTATCATATTGTCAGTAATTTCTGTATTTGAGTATGACATTATTATAATAATTAATGAATTTATAAATACAAAAACGATGAATGAAAATCAGTAAAATGTCAGCGTTATGTATTTTATTCCACATTTCATTCCACTACTTGTGTGTATGTATATATATATATATATACACAGGATTGACTTCCCCAAACCAAGATGGCGGATCCTCTGCAATCGATACACAGTCTACATATATACTGTATATGTCTAAGATCACGTCTGCATTTCATGTGATTGATGCCTTTTAATAGCTGGTCGTGTCGTCCTGTATTGAAGTGTTTAAATTACCCAGCACAACATGGTAATGAACAAAGAATTAATGCTTGTTTGTCAGGTTTAATTGCAGGCTGGAGCTGGTAATACGTTTTGTCAAGGTGAAATCTTTAAATACTTGTACTGTTTAGAATTTAGGTAAGTAAAGCAAAACAAGTGCTGAAATTGAGTGTAGTGTTGCTGTAAATTGTTAATGTTAAACAGTGAAATTGCTAATCAACTTACAGAGACTTGTAATTATCGTCTAATTAGCTCATAAGTTCTCAGTTTCTTCTGTGCAAAAAAACGACAACAACAACACACAAACAGTCCCAACCACATTGGCTTCCTTGAAATAGTGGATGTGTCCCGTTCTTGAATCAATTATTTAAAAGGAAAGTAACACCACTTTTTTCCCTCTGTCATATAGATGTATGGCTTGGCAGAAACAATTATGGTGCGAACAACCCCTGCAGCTAATGCTTGTAAGTTATCGTTATTAAGCCTCTGGATTGGCCACCAGCACCATAGCTGTGCGTGCGCCACGAGCAGCAGGGACACCAGAGCCATCATTCAGATCACTTTAAGGATCACGCTGGAATTACATCTTAATACACAAGTGTCAGCCGACACTGTCACACCATCCTCTGCGATGTGGCAACCGAAACATGCAGCTTATTGCTTTTCAGCTGGAGCCATTTCTATATTTACAGGCATTTACATATTCACATTTTGCTTTGACAGGGCTGAGAGATATGTGGAATAGAAATGGTGGTGTGAGGTACATCAACCTTTTTGTTGTTACTGTTTTAAGCTTGGGGTGTGCGATAATTCAGTAACTATATACATGTAGTAGTATAATTTTCTTCAATAGCAACGTAACAAAGGCCCAGTTTGTATTGATGTATTACAACATGTAATACAGAGTTGTGCAATTCTGTTTATTAAGAAATTGTAAAGTTGCAATTAACTGGTTTCTTCAACTTTCTCTCAGGAGCAAACCATTTATTGTGTTGAATATTGATACCGGCTGTTATATAAATCTTATTGAAGCAACAGGACCTCTTTACCGATATGATACCGATCATATATATGTATATATAATGTATATACATACATTGTTCCCTGCACCCAACCGCAGAGGTCATTTCTAACCCTTTTATGTAGAAAAACTAACATACTGTTCTGCCTATTGATGTCAGAGCAGATGTGGATATACTGTATACATTTACTCTATTGAGCAAAATAAGTGTAAAAAAAAAAAAGGTCTCTAGCAAAGAAGACAAGGAGGAAACCGCTTATTTAGTCATATCGGCAGATCTTGGTGTGTTTGCCACCGTCCGATAATACATTTTGAAGCTAATATCTGCCAATACTGATATCGTGGCAATATTATTGTGCTTCCCTATACACTCTTAGAAATAAAGGTGCTAAGTAGAACCACATAAGGTTCTTTGGCTTGTCCTCCTAGGAGAACCCTTTTTGGCTCCAGGTAGAACCTTTTTATAAAGGTTCTACCTGGAGCCCTTTTGGAGGGTTCCACCAAGAACCCTTTTAAAACCCTTTATTCAGGAAAGGGGTTTTAAAGAGTTCTCTGGATCAAAATGGTTCTTACTGGAACCATTATTGTTGCCAAGAACCCTTGAAATACCCTTTCTTCAGGAAAGGTTTTTTCAGAAGCAAATCGTTCCAGGTAGAACCTCAGCCCTTGTAGGAGGATCCTTTTGGGATTTCTAAGAGTGTAGTGGCAACATTTCTGTCAATATCGGTTGTCCCTATTTTGAGATATTTTCAGTATTGGCCTGTCAATACGTGGTTGGTGTAGTGGTTAGCGCTCTTGCCTTTGCAGCAGGAAGACCTGGGTTCAAGCCCCGGTTGGAACAAGGTCCTTTCTGCAAAGAGTTTGCATGTTCTCCCCATGTGTACGTGGGTTTTCTCCCACAGTCCAGTACAAAACATGCAATATGGGGATTAGGTAAATTGGACACTCTAAATTCACCGTAGGTGTGAGTGTGAGAGTGGATGGTTGTCTGTCTCTATGTGGACCTGTGATGGACTGGCAAACTGTCCAGGGTGTACGCCTATGTGACTCTCATGGAGGACAAAGCGGTAGAAGATGGATGCATGGGATGGACAATTGTTGACCTCGTGCGCATGACAGTTTTTCTCTCTG
Source organism: Microchirus variegatus (assembly GCF_963457635.1). Classification (NCBI taxonomy): domain Eukaryota; kingdom Metazoa; phylum Chordata; class Actinopteri; order Pleuronectiformes; family Soleidae; genus Microchirus; species Microchirus variegatus. The sequence goes on along the minus strand of NC_139809.1, from coordinate 3,497,981 downwards.
ATTGAGGAGCCAAAACTGTTTTCAAATCCATTCAATTCAAATGTATTTGTGTAGCACCAATTCTTAACATACAATAATCAAAACACGGTAAGGTCAAGACCTTACAATTATTATGAAGAGACCCGACAGTACACACCGTGATCGAGCACTTGGTTGAAACTGAAGCCATTAAAACTCTATTATGGTATATTTTTCATCCATTTGATGACGAGGGGAACCTCGGCACAGAGATAAAGAACCTTCTTTATCGCTCTGCCATCTTCTATACGTGTGTGTGTGTGTGTGTAATGCCTGCTGCTTCTGTCAGTGGGTTACTAAAGCTACCTGTCATCTCATCTTTTGTGGCTTTCCTGTTCCAAGACCCCTCCCAAGTGATATCGGGGGAGAAGTTGCAAAGAATAGAAAGCTGGACTATTTCATCAAGGTCTTTTATACTTTACTCCACATTAAAAGCACACTAAAAATGCTAATTTTGTATCCTTCGAGTGGATCTAAATGTATATAGTTTAATATATCATTGCAAATGTTTTCTCTATTTAGTTGATGCCCTTAAGCCTGAGCACTTAACTTTGTGCCAAAATTTCCTTCTTTTTGTAGTTCAAGTTGGTAATTGCGTTGTTTTTCTTTCCCTCTGATGATGTGGTATCATGTTCCCTTCATTCATACTTAATGCTTACTCTGTTGACATTAAGAGAGTAATGGATTTTAATAGTTTTGCCACGACTTATCCGTAGAGTTAAATGAACTATCCATTTTTATTATATATTATGCAGTATTTAAAGTTTCAGCTCATTAAAAAACAGACGCCCTCCCCACACCCCCAGGCCGTCTTTTACCCCCCACCAGCATGCAGTCAGGCTCCTCTAGCCACAGGCTCTGCTTGAGCTGTTTTTCCCAAGTCAAAATTGAAATACACTCAGAAATATTTATTTATTTGTTTATGCCTTTCTTTCACCCCAGAACCGCCTAATGTGTTTGTAGCTTAAACAAGCAACGACAGTGGAATCAGAAAAAGGGAGATAATGAAGGGTTTTGTTGATAGACACAGTATAATTTGTAACACTGGGTATATGTTTTTATGTAAATATCTCATCAGCCAATCACATGGCAGCAAACTAATACATTTAGACGTATAACATTGAGGAAGAAGGGGGATTTAAGTGATTTTTAATTTCAGTATTTCAAAAACTGCTGATCTTTTGGGAATTTCACGCACAACCTTTACAGATAATGGTCTGAAAAGGAGAAAATATCAGTGTCGGTTATCTGGGCAGAAATGCCTCATTGAAATCAGAAATCTTGACTGGTTCAGTACGATAGAAGGGCAACACCAACTTCATAAAAAAAATCATAGCAGAAAACCTCACTGGACACTTAAAAACTATTTTTTCAAATCATTTAAACAAATGAAAATGAATAATTTTCTAAAAACAACAGATTGAACTGTGGTGTACCGCAGGGCTCTATTTTAGGCCCTATTCTTTTTTTAATCTTTACATGCTGCCTCTTGGAGATGTCATCAAGAGACAATGGAAAATCATTTTCTCAACCAGGAAGTTTTAGTTATTTGTACGCAAGCTCAGAGTGAACAAGTGAATGCAAAACTTCAGGCAGTGCCTTTTAATCCAAGTAAAAATCTGGCTGTTATTTTTGATGCATATTTGAACTGCTCATAAGGAATATTGTGAATATTGTTTTTTGTCATCTTCAGAACATTGTGTGTCCATTTGTGTCACAAGTCAGTGCACACATGTGTATGTGTGTGTACACATATATGTACACACACATACACCAGGCTGCTGTGTTATCCGATTGCCCTGCTTCTTACTTGCACTATGAGCAGCAACCTTCACGGCAACTGAATGCTAGACTGGAGATTTACATTAAACACACCGATACCGATGCTGCATGCAAACACAGAAATGGAATAAATCAATTTTGTTCTGAGAAATGCTTCACATACTTTTTTGATGCCGCGTGATCTCCAATCTTTCTGCAAATGAGCTGCAGTCCCATGTAATGGTTTCTGCTCCTCGTGGGAGGCCGGTGTCTCAGAAAAGCTGCTGATTGAGGGGGAACTGTGATACAGGTGTAAAGCAGACTTGATAGGGGTCTTACGCGAGGGTTATGCATTTTAACAGTGATATACATACTGTTACATATTTATCAAAGAATGTGGAATGTGCTGTGTCGACGCTTTTCTGGCCCTGCAGAGATTTGTAGGTTTCTGCTCGAGTGTTAATTCTGGCAGAGAGGGTGGCTATTATGTTGAATTAATAGGAATTAAGGGTTTAAATTGGTTAAGTAAGCACTTCATTAATCGTGTCTGGATTGCTGTGTGTGAGAGGTTTATCGGCGATGTAGACTGCGCGTACTTAGATGAAATAAAAGGGGGGAAGTTCCGCATTAAAAAGCGAGGCTGGCGCTCAGCTGATGTAGTTAAGAGATCACAAATACACGTATACCATGTGATGTAGAGCTCAAGTTGCTTATTGATTATAGGTGATTTATCAGGCAAAAATAATGAAAACAGCAAAGCTAACAATCCCTGTGTTCTCCAAACTGAAGGATTTGCTGTTGTTAAGTGTTCCGCACCTTTAGTCATGGACATGTGAAGACACTGTGTTCAGCTGTGGGACATATAGACCCAACTAGAATGTACACAATATAGTCACATTATTCAGCGGTGTTGACGTTGATTGATTTTATAATGTATTATGATGCATGTTGGCCCATGTGAATGAATAACAATTGCACTGTAGCAGCCACGCTGACTATATATCCGCAGCATGACATGCTGATTGTGCATTGTATGCATTGTCCAAGTCTACATTTGTGTATGTGGGATGTTTGTGTACATATTCTTCACTTAACTTTTACTACAACAAAAATAGTGAGAATTTACCGATTCAATTATTTATATAAGGGTCTCCTTGAATGCTCATTCTATTCGCTAATGGATGATTGTTTCAGCAGTGTAATCATTGTCTTTTAGTTTGGATAGTAGTTGCTGTAAGTGAAGTTATGGCATAGGTCAGTTGGAAGTGTTTGCCTTACTTGACGTGCCTCCCGCAGCAAAGCTGGACTAATTGAGGTGTGTTTTTTTATCTGGGCTTGCTAATGATGATGAGGGTGCAGGAGAAGTAGTCTGTCCCCTCAGGCTGAGGAATAGCATGACTTAGCCAACCTTCTGTACTTATTGTCCAACAAAGGGGGAATTCACTTAATGCAGTGTTTCAGAAAAGTGGATAATTGTGGCCACAATCAATAAAGTAACAGAGCGGAAAATGAACGGTGTGTGCAGCGTAGCTGTGTTGTGGATATCTGACACAAATGGGGGCGAGTGGGGGGAAACGCGAGGTCCTTGTTTTTGCGTTTTGTTTCAGCCGAGTCATCAAAAGAGAATTCAATCCCAGTTTCTGCACAAAATATACATATGGAAGCTGATAAAGCGGCTCGTGTGAGTGTTTGCATGTTGTTGTGTACATATGGTGGAGGGGGATAGGTTTGGTTGGATGAGCCACATTGTTCCTGTGCGGCCTAGTGACATAGCTGGAGGGCAGAGAGGGATGGAACCTGAGAGGGGTGACAGTGATAAATAGCCCTTTTAATAACAGCTGCCCCACTTGGCCAGCCAGTCCCAGTCAGTGTCCTCTGTGTATTTATGCCTATGTTTATTTATGCATCCATAGCATGCAGGAAATCACCACCGCAGGGGCACAATCATTCTTTTTTGTGGTGGTGGGGGGGGGGGGGGTGGATTGCATTGGTTTAACTTTGTGAAGAGGTAAGCTAGCTTGTCTTGCACTGAACAGATATTCATTTAAATCCATGATCTGATGGTACTGTATGTTCTGAAATAACCAAATATCCAAACCTCTGCAGAATTGTGACTTTTTTCCCCCCTAAAAGCACAAAGTAAAGTCCTGGAAGTTCAATTGATGTTATTACGATTGCATCATTTCATTTGATCATATGGAGATGAAGGCAGACTTAATATTTGAAGTGTTCCTGAGGACACGTTGAGTATTCTAGATGCCATTTACATCTAATTTGGAATCTAAACATGCTATTGCTTTGTACCATCGTGGCTAATCCAGCCATCAACATGCATGCCTTTTTGCATTTTTTGGTTCATTGTTGCTGTGTGACTAAAGTCAAAAACCCTTTGTCTGCTGAAATATGACCTCAGGCCTACGACTGTGAGTAGAGAGTGGGGAGGCTGTAGATCAGAGGTGTCAAAGCCTCTGCCCACAGGGCACAGTCGACGCTGTTCTCACTTAAACCACCTCCCTCCCTTTAATTGGTTCAATTAGTTAAGTATCCATATACATTATTGTGTATGCATTTTTCATGACTCCTTTTAACGCTCTGTTCAAACGGAACAACTTCCGGCTATGATTTGCCATTTGGATGAATGTCAAGGAGACTAAATGATTGCGCTAATTGAGTAATTAAAAGCAGATGTTGGAGCAAGAGCCACAAGCATACACTTTAAACACTTTGCCCTCCAGAAAACCTACAGTGTTTTTGACACCCCTGTTATGTATGGTTATCCCAGAGGTGCCTCTGTAATAGTTACAGTTTCACCCTTGTGATTATTCAGTTGAAGTCTTTGCTATTGAACCAAAATGGTGTTTTTATGCTATTTTGACCATGGGAAATGGCCTGGAAAAGAAAAGCCCATCATGCTGCCTAATGGCCAGACTCAGTGGTGCACAGATTCAACACAAGCTCTAGACAGGCAAAGCACGATATCTCCACACTTGCCATATCATTATTGCCCCCCGCTGTCCTCTGGTGGGACAACGAGTAGCCTGTATGAGACTCTTTTGAGAGACATGATGTTATGTTGTAGGTAATTAACGCTGGAAATGTGCCAGTAATGGAAGTTTGTGTGTCATCAACTTCAAGACGGAACAGAATCCTTTTCCACGGTTTTGACAGCTGTGGTGATTGGAGCGTGGCCGGAAGGCATTACCAAGTGCAGATCGATAAGTAACAATTTTCCTATTAAAGAAAAATTACTTGGACATTGCACTAAGATAGCTTGTGGCTCTTTCACTTCAGACCGGTTGTGGAAGCAGGATTTCCTGTTTAAAGGTTTGTGTAATTGTATCGCCTTTCAGTCGGTTGTTACGGTATTCAGCTTTAAAGCATTTAAATAGATTATTTAAAAATGAATGCATCATACGTGCATTGGTGTATAGTAGGCTGATGGTGGACCTATATCCAATATCATAATGCAATATTATCTTGTTCTAAAATCACACAGCTCTGTGTAACAGCACTTGATTGACTGCATTTGTTCTTGTATGTGTGCATTTCTGATAAAGAACTGATATAACCTCCATAAATTCCTAAATGTCAAATTATGGACTAATATAATGGGATTGGATGTGCACATAATTTCACTCTTAATTTCAAGCTTCAAAGTTATTGTTACACATTTATGTTTAAAGACAACAAAGACTCAGTTTCTGTCTTCTGTTGTAGCTTAGTTAAGAATTTATTTTCTTTATTTCTTTATTTATTACTCTTGCCTTCTATTAATATTTTTTATCAGGCTTTTCCCAACAAATTCATTCATTTGATTCACTGTCACAATGATCAAATCACAGTCCATGTAAATCAGCTCATGTTTGACAGTCACATGGTTAACATGATTCAAAGAGTTTATAGTTTATTTGCTGGTCTGATATCTTTTGCACTATCCCTTTTTTGTCACAAGACTAAGGCCCCGTGTTACGCACTGCTTTGAAATGGTTTCAATTAAATTTTCACTCTCAGCCCATTTTTCCAAACTGATTATTTTGGCTGTTTCACCTGTAAAGTTTTGCACAGAAGAGGTAATAATCACCCCTCTAAATGCCAGATTTAGTCAGTTAAGATGTTCAAAAGCAGTGGAGAGAGAGTTGATGGCAAATCTTGTTTTAATAAATCTCTAGGCCACTAGCGCAGCTAATGAACTTTGTAATTACTCATCACTGGTTGGGAGAGTTTAGCCCGGGTGAGATGAAAGCAGTGGCTGCTGGGAGCCACAGAAATGGCACAACAGGCAACAATCAACACAGTGTCTGCACAACAATCAATCAAAGCTGTCAGGCCCTTAACACTTAGAGTCATTTGCCCGTGTTCCTCAGAAATGAGTACACCCTGTAAAATGTAGCTAAGATCACTTTCCCAAACACCTTGCAGCACAATATGTTTAAGCCAAGGAGATGTGTGTTACGTGATTTATCACACTGCTCTCAGAAAAAATTATTAGTTTTAGCTAAGGAACTGTTTTGTGGGTTCAAATTACTTTGCTCAAGCTTGAAGGCACTTGCTTTTACAATACAGTGGACTGTGTGGTTACAGCTACTGTTACAGCTCAGTGTTTTTGTCATTTTTTTGCTATATGCATTTCATTTTATCTGTCTATCTGTCTATCTGTCTGTCTGTCTGTCTGTCTGTCTGTCTGTCTGTCTATCTATCTATCTATCTATCTATCTATCTATCTATCTATCTATCTATCTATCTATCTATCTATCTATCTATCTATCTATCTATCTATCTCTATTAGCTTAAAGTTATCTATCTATCTATCTATCTATCTATCTATCTATCTATCTATCTATCTATCTATCTATCTATCTATCTATCTATCTATCTATCTATCTATCTATCTATCTATCTATCTATCTATCTATCTATCTATCTATCTATCTATCTATCTATCTATCTATCTATCTCTATTAGCTTAAAGTTATCTATCTATCTATCTATCTATCTATCTATCTATCTATCTATCTATCTATCTATCTATCTATCTATCTATCTATCTATCTATCTATCTATCTGTCTGTCTGTCTGTCTGTCTGTCTGTCTGTCTGTCTGTCTGTCTGTCTGTCTATCTATCTATCTTAAAGTTATCTATCTATCTATCTATCTATCTATCTATCTATCTATCTATCTATCTATCTATCTATCTATCTATCTATCTATCTATCTATCTATCTATCTATCTATCTATCTATCTATCTATCTATCTATCTATCTAAAAGTTATCTATCTATCTGTCTGTCTGTCTATCTATCTATCTTAAAGTTATCTGCCTGTCTGTCTGTCTGTCTGTCTGTCTGTCTGTCTATCTATCTATCTATCTATCTATCTATCTATCTATCTATCTATCTATCTATCTATCTATCTATCTATCTATCTATCTATCTATCTATCTATCTATCTATCTATCTTAAAGTTATCTATCTATCTATCTATCTATCTATCTATCTATCTATCTATCTATCTATCTATCTATCTATCTATCTATCTATCTATCTATCTATCTATCTATCTATCTATCTATCTATCCTCACTGAGGAACATTTAAATATGAATCATGGCGTTTTACTGAACATCTGTTAAACCGCAGTGATATTTAAATACGAGTCAGAGCAGGGAGTAACGCCGGACTATTCACAGATGCTCCTTTCTGTGGAACTCTAAATCATGTTTCTTAATTCCCAGAGCCACATCTCAATCATACTCCTTGCTAATTTGAGAGTCACCCTCATTTCATTTTAAACGATTCATTTTTGGCAAATTTGTAAATGGCCCTGATGTGTTCTACAATTTAGTCAATTACTGTTTCAGCCAGCAGGACTCCGGGGACCAGGAACATACATCGCCTGGAGGTACCATCTCAATAATTGTTTCAGAAAAGTTGGGAATGGATTGCTAATGCTCTGTTCCACTTATTGAAATGTCAATTGGAGCCAAGACCCTTTTACTTCTCTTCTCATTCTTCCTCACTACATTATTCGCCTTTCCTTCCCGCAAGTCCTCACCATTGCTAAAAGAAGAATTACTGAATTTCACATTTCCTCATTTTTAATCCTAAACCCTCTGCATGTGCTTGTGATGATTCTTTTGATACGGTCAAGAATAACCTTAGATGAGCCTGTGTATGTTTCTCTGAATGAATACATGACTTGCAGGATTTAGTGTACGTTTGAACGCTGCTGTATATACTGAAATTGTAATTAATTGTTAATTAGCGGGATGAAATTAAGAGATGATAATAATCCATAGTAGGACTTAATGGCTACTAATTGAGTGGAGAATCCTTTTTATGGAGCCAAATGGTGTGACCTGCAGACCTCAATTAATGAAGCTATTATTAGCCATTTCCCCGTGTTTGGATGATCTGGATCATGTTCAACTAAAGTCAAAACATGTGAAAAATGGCATTAAAAATGTGTTTCTGTTTGTGTTTTTCCACAAGGTCCCTCACCCCGTCCTCAGAGCCAATTAACCTGCGACGAGCCCAATGGTACAAAGCTGATTAATTAGAGCGAGGACGAGATCTATACGAGATGATGTGGAGAAGCCCTCAGGTGAGCACATGTTAGTATTAAGCAGATATCTGTTGCCTTTGTTCTGCCGTGTGTGCAACGAAACACAAGGACCCACAGTGTGAATTGTTCCAAGTGGAGTCATCGCTGTCATCTAGACTTTTTTTTTTTTACTGCAGCTCTGAAATAAAGACATTATGGCAAAATGTCAGAAATGTTATCTCTATATTAATGGTCTGATATTAGAATTAGTCATTTTTGCACACACATCAATTAGTGATAGTGAATTTGTCCTCCGCGTTTAACCCATCTTTATTACACATCAGCAGTGAACAAACACAGGCCGGGCATTGGAGCAGTGGGCAGCACTTATCTGCACCTGGGGGGCAAATGGGTCCCAGCCCTTGGTTTGTTACGAGCACAGTTCCTTTCCTCTTGGACATGGCAACCACAGTGCAGTAGTAATATAGATTTTCTATATCCAGAAATATGAATTCATCAGTGGTTATGGAAGCTGAATACAGAACTTTACAATCCAAAGCATGTATGCATGACATGATGATGATCTCTATGTAAATATTACGCTCATTCATTCGTGGGATCTGGAGCCAACATCGGTAGACATCAGGCAAAGAGCAGAACGCACACTCGACTGGGCCAACATCCACAGACAAACACCTCTTTAAAAAAAAAAACAACAAAAAAAATACAGATAAATGAATCAACAATAAAATCCTTAAATATATATTCAAAGTTAAAATGAAAACAGCAAAGAAAGCAGTAGTTTTAAACAAACTTTCCTTCACAGTACCATGCAGTCATTGACGACAATAACGAGTGTGTGTGTGTGTGTGTGTGTGTGTGTCAGCTGTATGCGTCTATTCTGATGACTGGATGGGTAATTCTGTACTTCTGTATGTAAGACCTTCAGCTCTATTGTATAATTAACTCTTGCCTGCACCCATCAGGTTCCATTCCACACTTGATGTGTCCATAGTGACTGTTACATACAACCGGCTTGCCATTCACTATGTATTAAGCTGTCAGAGTGGGCTGCTCTCCCAAGCCGCCTGTCTTCACTGAACAACCCAGCCTATTAACTCCTATTGACTGTGACACACATGTCCCTCCAAAATGAGCGGTTCCGTATTGATTTTTCCCAAGCACTCCTCACTTCCCCCTTTCACGCCGCCAAGGGTGAGATCTTTATCCTGACTGATTGTATGTGTTCATCGTATCACAGTAGTGTTGTGCAATTGCCATTTCGGAGACCGTGAGCCCTCCTCTCTGCTCCCTCTCCTGTGTCTACTTGTATGCAGCCTGATCTCAGCAAGACAATTAAAAAGGCTCGACTCCCCTGTGTCCTCTGTAGCACTGAGGTCAAATGGAGCTGTAGACCTTCCGCGCGACCCATCGCCTCCCTCCCGACTTAATACGACGCGCGACATAAGCCCAAATTCACGACGGCCGGCTCTTCACCTCCCGCTAACAGACTGCCGCCCAATCAATGGAGCTGAATGGAAGCTTGCCACGTCCTTTCAGCGACGCTTTTTGTAACGACTACAGCCTAAATGAACTCTGACAGCCTGTATCGACATTATATCAAGCCCCGGCATGGAGGGAAAAATGATTATCTGCTGCTGAAATCAGTTATTGACATGCTGTGGAATAGCTTCCCCGGCCCAAGGGATTTATTGATACAGTTTATGGTATATAAATATTTATCTAATATGTGTCTGAAATAGATTTGTCTAGTTAAGGTACACGGTGCGTCTGTGGTTAGTCCATGGAGGGCCATGAACGCTCCTCTGCCGCTCGACCATGACTCTGCCTTTTCTTCTGTTGGATACAGTTTTTTTACAGGCAGCATGAAATAGCTTCAGCTATTTTGACTATGTCTTAAAGTCCATAGTAAAACATGTTGAAATTTTATTTTATAGCTGCTCACTCCAAGTCAAAATGGCTTTGCTGAGGCCGTTATGCACCGTAGACGTGCGTCACGTCATGAGTGAAGGAGGTATTCAAACCCTCAAACATGAGGAAAAACTCCTCAATTGACCCGATCTCGGTGTACATTTCTCCGAATATAATGAAGCATACTGTAAAGACATTTCTGATTTTTACAAAAAATTTTAATGGCTCCAGAAGAGGCATAAACCAAGCCTCGCCAATCCCTGTTATTGTTTACATCTGGACTATACATTCTCAGTTAACACACTGATGGTTGATTGAAATGCGTGGACAGTGTGAAGCATACAGACATAAAATCTCATGTATTTTTAATATGAGTGTTTGTAACGAACGAACCACACGTCAACAAAAAACAACACATCAACACTCCATGCTAGTCTTTCTGTATCGTATATGTCTCTATAATATCGGGATTTTTCCATACTGAAATGAATGTTGTCTGTCATCTTCCTGGGGTTTCTCTGATTGTATCCATTAAAGGTCACATAGAGTGGTCCTGTTGCACATAAATGTTAGTTATGGAGGTCTACTTACATATATTAACTTGTTTTTATGGTCAAAAACCTCCTAGTTGCTGTAAACTAGCCGATAGAAATCCTCTTTTCTGACTGTTTTTCAGCCGCGATGTGAACTTTCACCCCCAGAAGACAGAGTCTTGTGATTGGCCAGTACTATCCAGCACATCCGTTCTCAGAAGCGCAGCGCCCCCTCTGGAACGGCGGATGCACTGCTCCTCATTATCAAAACATTGTTTTAACAGTGTTTAAAAATAGCTTCGTCACGACTCCCCGCCGCAGTCCCTTTTATGACTTTAAACCGGAGTCAGACCCAGAGTCAGAAGACACTGTTGCTCGTGAAACACCTCCACAACGGACGTTATTCTTCTTCTGCGGTTCAATGTACGTAACCGGATGTGTCCGGACTACCGCCCGGAGCAGGACGATCGGTTCTTCAGGAGAACCGCTGCTTACGTAACTATTACGGGATTTTCAGTGATCTCGTTGAGCCCCGAGATTACAATAAAACACAACGTTCTCAGCAATGGCTGAACTGTTTGTTTCGAACCGTCAGGGCTTCATAAACAAGGTAATGGCGCAGATACACACCAAAAAAAACAGCGATAATAGGAACTTCCGGTCTAGTTCCGCTTTAAGGCCATTTTTCATTTTTAAACTTGGAGATTTTATCCTATTATTTCATAAGCCAAGCAAATGTAGCCGTGGTAACAATTACCTTCTTCGATACGGGAAAAAGCAGATGAAATCGTAGCTGCTGTTGCTCATGTCCGAGGGTGTGATCGCTGTGTTCTGTTGTCCGCCGTAACAATATCTCAAGGAATATTTGTCTTGTCCAATAATATCAGCGTGGGCACAGTGTTATATCACTTCTCTTCTGACAGCTTTTATCAAAATCAAATGAAACAATTCTAGCCAAACAAATTTGATTTATCCATCGGCTTCTCCTCCCTGGTATTATGGTTTTATTGTACAGCAAATGTTATATTGATCTTCTTCCACCTCTAATAGCGGCTGAACTTGAGTTGACCTGCGTTGCTGCTCTTATGTTTAGAGGCGGAGCAACAACAACCTTGGCCGTTTCAATCACACAGCTTGACCTTTGCAAATTTCCTCTGTTGAGTTAGTCATACCTCATTTTTTTTATTAGTTGATTTACAGCATGGGAAAAAGGTCGGACGTCCGCACTCCATCACCCAAAGTGCGTTGAAAGCAGTTTATTTGGAGATCTTTTATTTACTAACAAAGATAGGAAATGCATTATATGCCATGATATTGTGTGATATTGATTTTTCGCAGACAAGCGCGTGGCAGAGTGACTTTTTCTCCTCGATGATGCACGACCGCGGACCTGTGAACATGACAGGCAGTCTCAGGTCAAATACCTCTGCCTCCCATCTCCGCTGTGTCTCTATTACAGTCTGTTGGCTCTTTGGCTGACTTATTGACCAGCTCTCATGCTTGTTACTCAACGGCGGAGTAGTTTGCTGTGATTGATACCATGACTACTCTAAGACCTCTTTCAGCCCCTCCTTCTCTCCTCTTCAAATCCTATCTGTGGTTTTTAAAGCCATGAGTGGGTTTCATTAATGGTCTCTCCTGTTTATGACACCATAATTAGAGTTGAGGAAAAGGCACCTAACTACCACGGTTCCACCATACTGAGAAAGTCAATAATGCAAGCCCAACAACTTCTCACACAATTGAACCCTGTGGAAAATCCATATGCTCTGCTGCTCTATGTCTTTATGGCACTGTTTTAGAGGAGGCCACCTGATTTGTTAGTGTTTTGTCGTCCACTTTTAACTAATCCCACAGAATTGATTATTAAAACCACCGATATCATTTAGCTTCCAGCGGCCTCCGCACAATAGATGTGTGGGATGTTTCCTCTGTTTGTAGCCGGGGTGCCCGACATTGTGTTCAGTACAGCATGAGCCTTGTGGCCATTTACTTACTTTATAATTTGTTTTGTGCTCCACCTCGTGTACATGCAATGACTCCTGTAAAAACCCAACCAGTCTGACTGCTATGCCTGGGTTGTTTGTGTGGAGCAGGTCATGGGGGATATTACATTAGATTGCTTTCCCAGAAAATAATTCTTCCAGGTGGCTTATTGGCCTTCACTCCGTGTATCTGTCAGACAGATCGTATGCAGTTACACACACAGAGAGAGAGAGAGAGAACTGTTTAAATACACACAAATACACCCTTGTGCGTTTTTACTCAACCATCTGTCTTTTTAATTAAAACAACAACAACGAAAAACTGTTCGGGGACTACTAGTTCTTGTACCTCAACACACTGCACCTTAGATGATGAAAGAAATATGTTGCCTTATTTTACAGACTAGTGTCAAGTGAACATTTTTTTTTTTTCTCCCATGTTAAAGTAAATTCAATCATTCAGGAACAACACCGCTACTTAAAAATAATTTTCCAGTCGGGCACTCGTGTCAACCCGCTTGACGTATGTTTTGTGTTCTCCGAGTGAGACAACGGCTTCTCAGGTGGAGGTGTTAAACAGTAAAGAGTGCACGGCCTTTAAATGCTAAGCAGATGGTGTTTCTTTTTGAGTAAAGACAAGTTAGATTTATTGGTCGCCCGGCGTTGTAAACTGTGCCTCGATGAGCTTCACCAAAGGAAAAAGATGACAACGGTAGTGATTTAGGAAAACGCGTAGGATCCACAGGTTAATGTAAAGAAGCTGCAGATGAAGTCAGGCTGACCACAACACTAGCTGTGTTTACATGTGTACATTGGTGTTAAAGGTGAAGTAAGTAGTTTATAGTGCCATCTAGAGGAGAGGCTGAAATTTACAACAAAGAACTGCTGCTCTGCTCACCCCCTCCCTTCCCTGAGCGCTACGGTGTCCTCAGCCGGTCAAATGTCGTCCTCGTCGTCTTTCTCCGTGTCAGCAGATGAGGTTCGTGAGGCGAGGGAGAGGGCGGAGCTACCACGGCCGTAGCAGACGAAGCGGAGAGAGTGGAGGCGGGACTTCCGCTACAAGTAAAGAGACGCTTGATTTGTTCTCTCGCGTTTGTCCTTACAGGCTTCGGTAGAAACATGGCGTCTCGCTGCTAACAGTGGCTATGCAACCGCGGCCTGCGACTATGTTATTTTACATGACTTTTTGAAACACTACGAAAATGAAACAAAAACTATTATACAGCGACTAGACAATGCAGGGGCACATAATATGTATGAAAAAGTGGATTTTGGGTTATATAAACCCATAAATACTACATATTGTCCCTTTAAGGTTAGTAATCTGATTATGTTGTGAGCACAGATAACTCAAGTGCTTTTTCAGAATAAACCATTAAATGGAGTACATCAGTAGACGTGTCTAAATATCTGGGAATAGAAGAAGAAGCTTCCCTTCCGCTTGTAATTGAAACAAACGCCATTGTCACTGCTCGACCTCACATATTTCTCCTCAGTTTCCTCTATTTTAGTTCCTTTCCATTTTGGATTTAATTTCTGTTTATTAGTCTTTTTTCCCCTCCTCTGTAATGAAGCTACAGGCTCTGCTCCTGAGTTAGGACGGAGGGAGAGGACAGGAGGACATCTACATCAGGCCAAGCACATTTCATTCACTTCCCTACAAACTGGAGTTCATTTAAACTCTCCAATAATAGAATTATGTTGGCTCCAGACCTTTTTTTTTTTAGCTCCCAATCAGCCATGTTTCTATCCCTTTCTCGCAATATCAAAAGCAGAAATATGAACACATGATAACCCAAACCAGGAAGTCGTGACTGGGGACAACTGTTTGGATAATGATTGGCATGAACCAGCCCTCAATGGGAATACAATTTTAAAATGCGGTTGTGTTGAAATTTAGGCTGGATCACCTCATTTGCACAAACCATAACCATTAATTTTTGTAGGCAACCTCTTTCGTGAATGTAACAAGACTGGTTTATAATATTTTCCGCTTGTATGGCTTCAAGCTTTTCATCAAAATGTTTTATCTCCCAATTCAGATGCTTAAAGGTAGCAGTCGTGTTTAGCGGTGTTAATGAGACCAGAAAAAAAAACATGTTTGGATGACAGCAGTGTAATGTCTTCCATGACAGTATACAGGCCCCGGTGTAATCACAACTAAGTGTCAGACACCATAAGGCCTGGTGCATAATGGCTCGAGATTAATATCTCCCTCTTGTTTTAATTAAGAAATCTAATTTTTTTTTGCTTAAAGGTATTGATTATAGTTCAAAAGAAGAGTAAGCCGTCAAGCTAGTGAAGATAAGACCCTGGAGTCATATCAGACTGAACAGTTGTGTGGAGAGAAGCAGCCACCATGCTTTAAAAAAAACCAAAAAAAAAAACCTTTACACTAAAGCTGTGTAGCAATGTATTTTGTGAGAGCAGTATAATTCAAAAAACATATTTAGATAAAATGTGATGTTGTAGTACCTCACATGGCTCTATGTTTCATTGAATCTGGATCAAGATCCACATTTGAAGCATAAAAACTGCATTAAAATTAGATTTGCAACACTTCTATTTAAAGCTTCTAAAACCCCTGAAAGTGGGAAACTGAGCAGCCAGAGGGATTGCACTCTGTGCTCTCTCACATAACATTCAGTTGAGGAACTTTAGGGGAAGTAAGTAGTTTAAGTAGTAAGTAGTTTATAGTGACATCTAGAGGAGAGGCTGAAATTTACAACAAAGACCTGCTGCTCTGCTCACCCCCTCCCTTCCCTGAGCGCTACGGTATCCGCAGCTGGTCAAATGTCGTCCTCGTCGTCTTTCTCCATGTCAGCAGATGAGGTTCGTGAGGTGAGGGAGAGGGCGGAGCTACCGCGGCCGTAGCAGACAAAGCGGAGAGAGAGGAGGCGGGACTTCCGCTACAAGTAAAGAGACGCTTGATTTGTTCTCTCGCGTTTGTCCTTACAGGCTCCGGTAGAAACATGGCGTCTCGCTGCTAACAGTGGCTATGCAACCGCGGCCCGCGACCATGTTATTTTAAATGACTTTTTGAAACACTACGAAAATGAAACAAAGAATATTATACAGCGACTAGACAATGCAGGAGCACATAATATGTATAAAAAATTTTGGGTAATATAAACCCATAAATACTACATATTGTCCCTTTAAGGAGCAGACTCGGGTCAATAATCAAAGCAGGAACATGTGCCACAGTTTTCTGAGTAACTGAATCCACCAGAGAGAGTTGTGCCGCTCACTTTGCAAGGCAGGAGATGGACCTGCACAGTTAGCAAGACAATGAATGTTATCTATCATGAATAAACTAGGCCTTTGAGAGGAGAGTGGCAGACCGGCTAGACTGGAACTCCAGAATAGAACTATTCCCCTGGAGACCCCGCACCCTCTGGCCAGTCTTCCTGGGAGATTAAATGCTTTCTGTTTGGGATCCAACATGTGCCTCTGTAAACCTAAACCAGACTTGGCTCGTATCAGTTCACCCTTGACTGGAAACCTAACCTGTGTGACTGAGTGAACCGGTATCATAATTAAATCATCACTGCTTTGCATTTACTATCCCTGCAACCCTAACCACTACAGGAGAGCGGTAAGAGGAGCGTGGCTCTGCCGGCCCGGTGCTGACAGTGAAGCCAACAGCTGATAGCCGCTCTGAATAGTCTAGGATCACAGGAGCTGGTTGGGCGACGGCCCCCCCGAAACGCCCCGCTTAGACCTTATCTAGATATCTGTGCTATCACTCTTTTACTTACTCCTACATTAGCCTTACTTACAGCACTCCTTTTAAACGTTGTTCATTACCTTTGAGGAGGAGGGTGCAAATCTAATCATTAACCTGCAGATTACCTGCACTTTCTATATATTATATTCCCATCAGCTTGTGAATGATTTTGAATCCCCAACCTCCAACAAACTGTGCTGTAGCTGGAGTAATTGCAGTCATGCCTGCTCCTTTTTTACCTTAATGCCTAGTGGCTTGTTGCACGGCTTGTGTAATGTCCGCGGGCCTATCAGAGCTTATCCTTTTGAACTGAGGATATTAAGGAGTGTAGTTACAAAGGCCGGACTTTAATTTGACCTCCGCCTGCCCCCTTCTCTTGTGAGGTGGCTCAGAGAAGCAAACGGGTGGTTTGGGCAGTTGGTGATGAATGACTGTATTTGCTGTGGCAGATTGTTACAGTTCCACACTAATTGAGGGGTCACCACAAAGAGCGAATTGGGTAATTGAGTCACTTGACTGTGGTTGTGGAGCTGATCGTTTGACCCCGTCACCTGCCCTTTATTACACAACAGAGCCCTCTCTCGCTTGTGTGTTGGTTGTGTCGTCCAAAAGACGTTACTCCCTTCTTTATTACTCGTTTCTCTTGATATCTTGGTAGTATTATTAGCAGTAAGTGTTATTATCTTACCTAGATGTCATTTTGGAAGTTTATATGGCCGAGCTAATATGTTGCCAAGGAATTTTCATGTGTGCTCTGACTGAGTTAACATCAGCCATAACATTCAAAGCATATTATACTCCCTTGTGGGCATATTATAAACCTCTGTGGATTCATTTTAAGAAAGCCAGCGTGCACAAACGTCAGGTTGCCTGTAATGATCGTCTGCTTATATTGTTTAAGAAAGCTCGGTGCAGCAGTGCAAGTGACGTGCAGTATTCTGTAAAGCAGGAGTCGGATCCTCTTTAAGCTTAACTGCAAAGGCTGATGTAATCTGTTGACTAAATAATACACTTGTTTGTGGAAAAACCCAGTTTTAGTTCTTTATGTTACCAGTCAAACATGATATGGTTTAAACAGGTATGATTCTTTTTTTTTAAAATAATGTTTCATGTATGTTTTTATTTTCCCTCCTTTCTTGTACTAGTGTCTGTTGTTTTAATCACTAGTGCAGTGTCCGTAGGAAGTATGTGCACACCGCAAATCAAATACGCCTTGTAAAGAGTTTCCAGAAGTGGCAAAACACAAAACAGCTAGCTACGCTAATGCTGATCGTAGCCTCGCTAGCGCTAATCGTAGCCTCGCTAGCTTACCTTTGGAAACAGGTTCGCCAAGTTAGCTGCAAAATAGTAACCTGCTAATGCTAAATAGATAGAGATAGATTTTTGGCCATGGTAAGTCTGGCAAAAACATTGAACTTTACTACACCCTATGTGCTACAAAGTCCTCACAACGTATTTCTTGTTCCATTAGCTGTAGCCAACGATTATGTTCCTCTTCAAATAGTCTTTGTCGATATATTTTTCTTCATCAAGTGTTTGGTCTTTACCAAGAATCCAAGACAATATTTTCAAATACATTATGTTCAAAGCAACTTTTTTTAAACCCAAAGATGTTTGACGACGATATAGGACAATTACCTTTGCACTGGAGACGTTGAAGTAGTGAAAAATCATTTAAATGATGACCTCCAAATAGGTTTTTGAAGAAACTGAATGATTCACTCTTTCAACTCTGCCATATATTAAACATTGTATTATTTGTTATTTCACCTTCTCTCCCATTTGCCCCTCATCCTGTTGTTAAAAAAAAATTCTGGAATTGTTCCTTTAATGGTTTACAGTTTTTACCTTCATCTGCCGAGATATTTTGGCCGAGTCTCACCGCTGATATTTTGCAAAAAGCGGTCGTCTTTGTGGCGAAGACAGGCCACAGTGTTATTGCATTGAGTTTAATGGATCTGTTGGCCTTTGTGTTTGCTCTGCTCCTGAAACATGCTCTCAGCTGAGACTTGGGCAGAACACCATCCATTTACACCTAATGGCCGTTGCCTTTGGATGTGGTGAGTTGTGAACAACGGAAGTGCGAGTATAGAGTGTGTGTGTGTGTGAGAGAGGGAGAGGGAGAGATGCTACAAGGACAAATGCATTCTGCATTTAATGAGTGTGGACCAAAGGGAACCTGGGTAGTTAAAACTGAGAGTTGGCGAGACTGTTTTGTCCCCCGTTACCTGACTCTTCTGTTGCACCTTTAAACTGCAACATGCCACTAAACTACTCTGATGGTCTCGCAGGACAGATGTAGCGGCTGCAACTCTGTGTGAATGGGATTGATGGACCACATTAAACTCTGAGCTTTCTTCTGCTTAAATGCTTTTGCACTCTAAATCTTCCCCCGCTATATCACTGCAGAAAGTCCATAGGCATTTGGCAGATTTATCCATGAGCTTGTTTGGGTGTCATTTCAACTGTGTATTTGGTTGATCTGTGGCTTAACAATCATCACCAACCATTAATATGATTTAATGTGCGGTTAGAAAGAAAGTGTCTGGGCATAAATCCACAAAATCTATTCAAACCTCCGCCCTGTTCCTCCAGCACGTCTTGGTCTTGACTAAGATATTATTGTTTTAATGCACGAAAAATATGGATGTTGTAATTACCATTTGCACAAACAAGACAGCAGCTTCATTGATATGCTGCCGCTGATAAGGCAAGAGCTTGGCAGTGAGACAATGGCTGAGGCCACCAGGGGCTCGCACCAGCACCAGGGACAAGGGCCCGTCCTGCCTTCGCCGTCAATGCGGACGACTAACAAAAGCAGCCGTCATTCACAGCACAGTAGCGTTTTTAATTAATTTTCACTCAGCTTCTCCTCTGGGGTGTTTGTGTCGTGATGTTGACCTCAGATCTGCTCACGACTGTAGCGGTCTCCTCAGCCCTGGCTGTCAGAGGGTCACAAGTGTAGGACTCCCTGAGCTGGAGACCCCCTTTTTTTGTCGAATATAGTAGGTACAATATGATGTCAGAGATCAGAGAGGAAATTCACTCAGACTTGTGTCATCACATGCTAAACATGAATCATGTGGTGGCACTTATTTTGCCAGCTGCATCGGTTGTTAGTAAAAGCCTCAAATTAAACAAGCAGCTAATCTATTTACAACAAATGTGCTGAACCAGCACAAATGTGTGTATAAGCTGGATCAGAGTTAATCAAATTACTGATATATTAAAGGCATTTGGATTTGGATTAATTCGCAGAAGTGGTCACACCCTTTTGCTCTGTAAATCTGTCCGTCCGTACTTGCAACCTCCACCAAGCTTTGTGATCTGCTGGGGCTTTGGAGGATGAAAGGAAGTAGGACTTTTTTTTTTGTTTAATGTATCAACGGTTGCAAAAAGAGGCTTTTCAAATAAATGCCCTTGACCTATTCTTAGGTTTATCTCCCATCTTCTTTTTAGCCCTCTTTTGTCTCTGTGGGGGCTAAATTTACTCTGATTAACTAATGGACACTGTTGTTAGGAAGAAGGGTTTCGAGGTGACTGCAGAGCGGTGCTTTCAAAGACTCGGTGGATTTTCACTACACGTTTCCACGAGGAGATTAAACCAGCAGTCCACCTGATCTGCTCACTTACATCTCACTGGTTGGCTATTCAAGATGTGTTTTGATCGCCCCACCCCCCCCCCCCCACCCCAAACACAAAACATCCGATGACACATGTCTTGTGGCGAAGGACTTGGTTAAATCCAATGATTCAATGTTGAGGGGGAAAATAACAAAAAAATTGAAGTATCCATGTAAATGTTCTGGCTAATCTTGGAGGGTATTACTTCAGCAAGCCTTTGGATCCGGCCCAGGTGGCTGGCTAAGATGTCCTCTGCTCTCTAAAAGCATTAGATCTAATGTTGGACCATTCTGCTCACAATTAATAGGGCTCCCCACGAGACCAGGAGCCTATAGACTTGTGGAAATACTGTAGCAGCCTTCAGGCAGCTGGTTAGATGTGGCTTTCTTCCCCGTCACTCACATTTGTCGTAATGGCACGAGAGCCTCACTGGCTATTCCCCAACGCAGTGTGTATGCAGTATGTGTGTGAGCACACTGCCCCAAGCATGTCTCATTTCAAAGTGCTGTCACTCCTTGCTTCCTGGCATCTATTAACACCCACCATTATCATGCTAATCTACATTGTATGATTACATAAAGTAATTTATGCACAGTTCTATTCCATGGCTGCACAGGGATGCGCGCGCCTATTGTTGAATGTTTTATTTGCAATCTTTCCGATTCGAACCGCTTTCTTTCCTCTTCCGCGTTTAGTCGTGTCTGTTTTGCTTTTGTGCAACTTTTTCCACACTTGGCTTTTTTACTTTATTCGCAAAATCCGTGCAAGGTCTCAGAAAGTTTTCGAGGGCCTCTGCCTACTGAGAAAATAATAGCTTAAATCTCTAACTGAGCCATGCTGCTTTGCTCATGAGGAGCCGATGAGCTGAGATCACTTTCCTCACAGTCCTCTTTCACTCCATATCGGAAAATGGTACGAATGTGTTTTGTGTTGAAGGCAGAGGCCAAGAGATGAGCGCTCTTCCTCATTTATTCACAGCTAGTGGAGTAATTAGGAATGCAGAGGGCTGTTAAATTAAAACTGAATTGCACTTATTAACATTTTAACTACCAACCCCACCCTCTTTAGACACTAAACAAGGACAGTTTCAGCTCTAATATGCCTGTAGAATCCCGCTGAGGGGGCTCTTTATGTATCTCTAAAACAAAGACGTTCTTTAAAGTAAGATCTCCCTTTTGTTTAAACAACCAAGCATTTAACATTCACTGTAATATGCCAAGGCTTCCTCCATGCTGTCAGGAGACACACCACCAGAGCTTCTCAAACTCTTTGCTTAATGGAACACTATTTGTGGTCAGATTGGATAGCTAATGGTGGTCCCTTTGAGGGTAACTCTCCAAATTAAATAGCATGGATTCACATCTGTCAGACAAAACCAGGAGGCTCTTTGTAATCAATGACCCAAACCAAGAGAGGCTCCACATGGGGCACCTCCGCAATGATGGCAGCAAGTATAAGGAGCCACCAGGGACAGACGCAGCTCACCTGCACTAACAGCCACTGTGCTACGATTGTAGAGGAGACTAGAACCTGGGAGGGAGCACCAGCCGGGTTAATGTACATTTATAGAACAGGTCAAACTACTTAAGCCAGGCACTGATTTATACTGGAGGAGCGCAATGTGACTAAACTGTAAAGGGAATTCTTGTTTTTCTGTGCAAACATTGCCGTCGGTGTTGTGTTAAAATGTTGAACCCCATTAATTTTATCACTCCCCCTCTCTTGTTTCTCTACGTCTTTAAATTTTGTTTGGAGGAGAGACTAGCGAGACCTCCTGCTGCTGTGGAGAATTTCCTCTCGTTGTTAATTTTCCCTGCTCCATATGGCGCCACAGACACTTCACCTGCAGGCTGTAGCAGGCCGCGCGGCAGCCAGCAGACATCCTCGGGCTCAGGCTGTCATTTACACAGGCCTGTGCATCTGTCTGAGCAGAAGAGAGCAACAACGGAACAGAGACAGCTTTTCCCTTCACCTCACAGCCTGAATCCGGCACCATCCACCTGACAGAATCAGCTGCTATTTGTAAAAAAAAAAAAAATAATCATGTGAAATTGAAGTATAGCAGGTTAAGAAAAGACTCCCTTCATGCGATATATACTCACATTCTCACTACCAGTTTTGGAAAAGACAAGCTGGAAAACAGCCAGTGACATCATGCCAATTGTGTGTATGTGTGTCCATCATGTCTTTGAGTGTGTGTGTGTGTATGCATGCGTGCACACAAGTGTGTGTTTTCAAGGGGCTTGAAGTTTGCCTATGGCAGAGCTATGGAAGAGAGGGTTTCATCCTGGCTTGTCATTGATTAGAGAAGGGTCTTTAATTCCATCCCACCCCATGTTGTGATTCATTTGTATTCTGTGTCAGGAGGTAATGGAGTTTTGCTCGACGGTTTGCTCTGAAAATCTTGAAGATGCGATCTAATGTGTATGCAGCCGCTAGCAAAGATCTTTCTGATTTATCGTCTCTCTCACGTCTCAACTAATTTTTTTCCGCCCTTTCTTCCTTATCTTTGGGCTGGACTCGGAGCTCTCGAAGGTTTAGGGAGAAAAAAGGTGCAAAACACGAGGTATTTGTCATGATTGTTGTGTCACAGAGTAGGTTTGCATTAAAAAACACGTACTATGCAGTTTTCTGTATAACAGAAATCCTATTTGTTAGTTTCAGTCATTTGTAATTTGTCACTGATAATTTATCTTAGCCGTTTATATATATTGCACTTTTTTCAGCAGTGAAACTGAAGCCAAGCCATGTGATTTTTTTGAAATTTCGAATATTTTAGGTGCATCGTAAACGTTCTTAATTCGTAATTTGTAAACATTACATTTCTGCTGTAAAGGCTTTTGAGCACTTGCTGTCCCTTTCCATTCCACCACACGTGTCCTTATTTTCCATAAATCTTAAAATATTCCTGTTCACAGAGGTGTGATTTTTTTTTTTTTTTCCCATTATGTCTGAGGTATGAGGTATGAGGTTAGGGAAAGCTACTGGTGGGGGCTGGCTTTGCAGAGTCGTGCAGGTTTCCTGAGCAAAGTTGGTGGAAAAATGTGGTGATAAAATTTGTCAACCTCTGGGGGGCGACCGTGTTCAGGGTCACTGCTAAATCTGTGCGCCCCGGGCAAGAGGCTAGCTCATAATTCCTAGCACAGACGAGCAGAGAGTTGACCTCGGTACAGCTGAGGGCCAAGCCACGCTGATCTGATTCTGCCCACCTGCAGGAGCATCACTGAGATAACAATGAAGGACAGACACTGGGTCTACCGTCTTCTTCTTCTTCTTCTTCTCTCCCTTTGTTTTTGGCCTGTCCATGCGGCACCCGAATCACCGTGCGCTGCATTTGAATTGGCAAATGGCACATTTTTTTCCAGACATCTTTACAAATACTCAGTCTATCAAAGAAATAACTCAATAAATATCAGGAATTACGAGAACCGCGCTCCTCCAGTCGCTCCCCGTTTTCACCCACATATTGATTCTCTGATTATATTAAAATGTTGCATCAACATGCAATCACGTTAATACGTCTTACCTATTGTGAGTCATGGCTCATTCAGCTGATAAATATGTAAATTAAAATGTTTTATAGTTGATGGCCAACATTAATCCCATTTGGATGTCTTAAACCAAATTAAATGAGAAAGTGTAGCACATAGCAGTTTAGAAAGTGTGCCGGTGAATTCATCTCTGAATTAAAAAGGAAATGAGCAGGGGGACGGAACTCGCATTTTTTTTATTTTTTTTATTACAAATGTTAATGAAAAATGTTATTGACTTGAACAAATGGAGAATACACCTGGAAATGTATATTAAAACCCCTTTCCAATTTCTCTCTCTGTGTAGTTTGCAATTATAGTTATTTCAGCAATAGTGGGGGAATTAATTTTGCGTGCAGACTGATAATGTTAGCAGTGTAAAAAGAATGGATATTGTGTTGGATAGGGGGTCTCTAGGTATTTACAAGGAGTGGAGAGAGCAAAGCTTTATTTAATTGAAAGAATTAATCAATAACAGCTATAGCTCTTTGTCAGAGAAGGCCTTGCAAAATGAGCAAGTAATTTACTGTGGACAATCTGCGGCCCGGCGCACAGCTGATTGAAGGCATGTATTCTGGGTATGAGGGCCATCAAGTGCAGGTTGGAATTATAAAACTTCAAGGATAAGCATGTCCACCACCTTTTGTTCTCAGTTCTCATATCAAAAACACTGCATGCTCTTTCAAATACCCATATCCTTAATTAACAGTGAATAGTTTTCCACTCTGATGCAAAAAAAAAAGTAACGGTAAAACATCAATCATTTTCCTTTTAAAAGTTTGCAATGGCATTTTTTTTCCCCCCACTCGGCATATTTTGAAGTTTGCGTTAACTCTTTTTCGTCTGTAAGAAAAGCTCTTCAACTATACATGAATACATACAAAATTTGTTTTTCCTCACTAGTTACATCTTACAATCCACTTCTTCATTGCTGCTAGATGTTGGTAAATGTTCTCTCAGATTTATGCATCATTACTCTCACGCCATCACTGAGATCCTTTAAAAAAAAAAATAGTCTTTTAGGTAAATTAGTCTCCCTGCACACTGGCAGCCATCCCAGTATGTAAATTCATGTGCTAATTCACAACATGATTTCATTTCAACTTCCAAGCAAATGAGATTTTAATTGAAAATGAGATCTTCCGTAGAGTCTGTCACTGGAGATGTGCGACTGGGGAATGATACTTTTCACAGATTGTTTTAAAAGACAAGGAGACTTCTTTTTTTTTTTTTGTATTCTTCTTCTTCTTCTTCTTCCGAGCCATTTACACCGAGATAGTACGTTTCCTGAGCCCAGCATTTCCTCACAACCTGCAGGTTAGTGAAAATGCACTGTGAAACGAGCATTGTGCTCCTGACTCTTGTCCGTGTGAAGAGGCGAGCCATTAACATTTTTTGTATTTCATTACGTTAATGGCGTTAAAACATGCCCACAGATTGCCACCAGTGGTGCAGTAATTTTGTCTTGCTGATCATAAAGTGTCCGAGTGGGTCATTTTGATTATGACACGCTAATTACATATTGCCTCTCCTCTCTGTGTGTTCTTCCCTCAAACTCAGAGCAGCCTACAGTCTTTAATGGTAAGCTTTTATGAGTTGGAGGAAAGAAAATGGCAGGAAAAGATCACTGCCTATGTTCCTGACGGCTATGTTGCACACATGCTTCACTGCTTCCCTTTAAACTTCCCAAATTGTGTTTCACAATAAATAGATGCCCAAGCCTTTAACTGCCAGTATTAGATTAGACACCATTAGATGTAATAGAAAATTCTCCCCCTGTAATATTTTCATAGGAGTTTGAGGCATTTGATTAATCTGACCACATTTTATTGCATTAATGATTTTTTTTTCCTCCCCTTTTCACTCTGCTGTAAAGACATTGTATACTGGCTAATGCTGTTTTCTCTCGCTCCCCCTCTCTGCTCACACTCATTCATCCTCGGCCATTATTGCAATGCATTGTTGATGAGGTGAGTCGGCGTCTTATGTGCTTTCACTCCTAAAGTCATTCCTAATGGAGTGGAAACCTTATATTTTGTTTCCTAATGAAGCACAGGAGTGGCAGACAGCTCCGCTCGGGCTGTCCTAAGGCTGCCTGCAGGTTGAAGCCACCGGCCCGAGCCAAGCTGCTCTGACGGAGCCAGCAGGGGATGTTGTGCCAGGGCAGCACACGGCTCAGACGTGAACTTTTACATAGACCGGATTGAATCTGTGGACAAAAATAAAAAAATAAATACCGTATATCTATAAAATACTTCAAAAATACATACGTTTTTCATTTTTCAAGTATCATCAGCACAGTGTAGTTTGAGAATAAGATGTAAAAGTGAAATAGAAATGTGAGGAAACGGCCAAATCCACCAGTCTGCACATTTAAAGGTAGTTTTAGTCACAAACAATGTCACTAAGTGATTAGTGAAGTGTTACCTTATGCCTTTGTTTTAATACCCTATGGTTTGTGGTGTACACTCTTAGAAATAAAAGTGCTAAGTAGAACCATATAAGGTTCTTTGTCTTGTCCTCATAGGAGAACCCTTTTTGGCTCCAGGTAGAAACTTTTTATAAAGGTTCTACCTGGAGCCCTTTTGGTGGAACACTTTTAAAACCCTTTATTCAGGAAGGGTGTTAAAGGGTTCTCTGGATCAATATGGTCCTTACTTGAACCATTAGTGTGACCAAGAACCCTTGAAAAACCCTTTCTTCGGGAAAAGGGTTTTTCAGAAGCAAATGGTTCCAGGTAGAACCTCAGCCCTTGTAGAAGAACCCTTTTGGAACCCTTATTTCTAAGAGTGTAGTTAAGTTTGTTTGACATGCTGAGAGAGCGTGAGCGCAAAAAGGTGAGGTTTGTTATTTAAAGGATAACAAACAACAAAGCAAAATCCAGGAACAAAATATCTATATATCATAATTAAATTTTTTTGCATAGTGCCTTTGACAAACAAAGCAAAAACAGGGTGCTGATGGACAGAGACCTGAGAAACACAAGGCCAAGCCTTATTGTGGTCGTTCAAGTAAAATAAAAATAACTACTGGTGCAGGAGTCTACGGTATATGAAACACTGTCATCAAGTCAGTCATAAAAAAACAACCCACAAATGACCTGTTTAATATATTGCATATTATGTAGAAAAGTT
Source organism: Microchirus variegatus (assembly GCF_963457635.1). Taxonomy (NCBI): domain Eukaryota; kingdom Metazoa; phylum Chordata; class Actinopteri; order Pleuronectiformes; family Soleidae; genus Microchirus; species Microchirus variegatus. Next base: position 3,471,195 of record NC_139809.1, on the reverse strand, counting down.
GCAAATAATAATAATACTATGTAAAATAGCAGCTACAACGGTCAGATAAATATTATTTCTCTTTTAAATCAAGTAGAAGATTAAAATCTCTAAATTAAACTGGTTATGCGCACATTTTTAAAGGCCATGTAGCGATTACAGCTCACTTTGTGCCTGCGTGACGGCATATTCTCACTATATTACATGCTCAGGTTTGTGATTAGCATGAACTGATGACTCGATGTCGCTGATCTCTGCTTACAGCTCTGTTTAACCTGGAACAGAAGTAATAGGTGTGCGTGTGTGTGTGTGCGTGTGCGTGTGCGTGTGCGTGTGTGTGTGTGCACCGAGAAGCAGCGGAAAAAACTATCTGAGCTATTCTGAGCTGAGGTTTCACAGCAAGGTCACTTTTAAAACAAAATGTCTCCTCTGCTAAATAGGTCACAGCACATTCTGTTACTTTCTTTGAAACTTCCTTCCTTTCTTTCTTCCTTCCTTCCTTCTTTCCTTCCTCCCTGCCACGGCTTATAATTAAACACACACAATTATCCCAAATTTAATGGGATTTCAGAACCAGGCTTTTATTTAAGAGGTAATGAATAATATTTTAATTGCATATGTAACTGTGAGATCGAAATGTTCTTTCTCTCATCACTTGTAATTACTACACCACATTTTTCAGCGTGCTATTCTGAGAATGCAATCAATAGCTGAGGAGTGTCTTTTCTCTGAGTTTTATAGGGTTACTGTGTAACGCTTACTAATTGTGAAATCATCCAGCGGGGAAAACACGAGGCATAAGCACACTTAAAGCATATGGACAGTGTCCTATTGTTTATTGATGTCTGTAATTAATGATATAATGCATGTCACCGAAGTAGTTTGACCTCTGAACCGATCATTATTCAGAGTGTAGGAGCATCAATCAAACGGCGCTTTTTTCACATCTATTTTTGCACACCCCCTAGGGGACAGATGGAGCACCCACTGTATCCTCATTTGTATTCAGCTGACCAAGGCCTTGGCATGAATGATTTAGACGTCTGTATCGGGCTGAGATGATGGGACGTAATATGATTTTTACAAGCCGCTGCTGAAGTTCGTGAAGAAGACAGCAACTCCAAAAAAAGTAATTTCCTTTTATAAGACTTTGGTGTATTTACTGCTTCTTTTTTCCTCTGTTCCATCTCGCGAAGGACATGTATTTACTCGTCTTTGGGAGATGTTATTCCGGCGTGTCCGGTAATGACGAGCTCAGCTGTGTTATTCGCTCTCTTTCTCCACATCATAATGATCATGTGAATGTCTGCTTTTGGATGGAGGGCTGATCTGATTGTTTGGGCTATCTGGAAAGAGCGACATGCACCGCTGCCCAGCCTGAGGTCCAGAGGTGCTGTGTGTGTGTGTGTGTGTGTGTGTGTGTGTGGAGTTGATGTCCCACTCCAGCAAGCAACATCCTGGGCTCTCCTTGGGACGGGCAGATTAGAATAAACCATTCCATTGTTAATTTAAATGGCTCAATACATCACTCTAAGGTAGCAGAGTGAAGAGCATCGAGGAAGAGTATGTGTGTGTGTGTGTGTGTGAGAGAGAAAGAGAGATGCCAAAGGGTATTTCTTTAATATCAAATGAAATTGAATCCTGCTTTACTTCACTTGTGCCGTTTCTCAAGCAGCTCCCAGGCTATTAACGGGAGGCTGTAGCAGGACTGCTTCAATCTTTCAGTTCTTTAATTTCACAGCAGCTCCCAGATGTTAGGTCTTTGTCTCATTGCTGATCCCTGGCTGATCTATGGTGTTGTCTTTATCCCACCACCACCACCCCCCAAGTCCATTGTGGCCGGGTGTGTTGTGTTATTGGGTCAGGTGAATCTATCAAGGACGCAGAGTTGGACAGTTCACACACACCAGGGGGATAATTACAGGGTGATGGGTGTCCTCGTGCTCTTTGCTCTCACTATCTTTGTCTGGTCTCTGTGAGCCTCGTCTTTGCATAAATGCACTCAGCGCTCTGGCATTGTGAGTCGACCGAACTAAGCAGCTCCTGAGATCCAGGCCGTCTTACCTGTTCAGTCTCCTGAGCCTTGTTTTCAACAGCTGTGTTTGTTTGATAGAAAAAATACCTTCACTGTTGTTTACAGATGTCTGTGAGCTTACTGACACACACAATGTTCTACTATTATTAACATAATAACCTCATGTGCTTTCTAATGTATGACTTTTTTCTGTCTCACTTGTCCCCGAATCCTCAAATCTACATGTCCTTTCTGGGTCATAATGATTCTCCCTCCTCACAAAATGATGCTCCAGTTCACATTGAGGGAAGACATTTAACATTAATTACTCTATAAAAACCAGCCCCAGCCTTTAACTTCAATAGTATAATCATCAAACATTTTACTACTGAGAGTCAGCTGAGAAACCGTAAAAATATATACCCACAATCCACAGCCATCGTTTTAACACTTTAGTGAAGTTATCCAAAGGTATTCTTGTTAGCACAGAGGTATTCTTGTTTTTTTATGTCTTTTTTACCAGTGGTGTAGGTTATTGTCCAAGAAAATCTGACTTGTTGACATGTTGAAATGTTAGACTATGAATATGGGAAGTGAGCAGCCTTGGCAGAGCTTTGTGCTCTCTGAGTGATTTATGTTTGCCACTAAGTTAATCAGTGGCAAAACACAAACCAGACAAATTTCCTGATTTCCTTTTTATATGGCGCAAAGAAACCAGAAAATATTCACATTTAGAAACGATCAGAAATCTTGTTTTATGATGGAAAAAAAACCCTCAAACCGATAACTCTCTTATCAAAATAGTTGATGATTCATTTAGTAATCGATTGATTGTTTCAGCTCTACTTATTTTTTTTTTTTTTTATCAAACTTATCCTTTAGAGGAGCTAAAGAAGTGAGGGTGAGAAAGCAGAGGCCACCAGTCTTTCACAGTGCTCATGTTTACGTCTACAGGACATTTAGAGTTACTCAGCCCAACATACTGTGTTATATATGTTACTATAGGAGTAACATCATATTGAGAAACAGAAACAGGCCCCACTGAAGGCTCAATGGTCACCATGAAGACATGAGAGTGCTGATTCTCCCTATAGCAAGAGACTCCATGAGTGTGTATTGTGTGTTCTTAAAGTTTCTAACCTTGAAATTTCAGATTTTCTTATCTCTTTGTTAAAAAAGGGGAGAGTTTGTCGTTTGTCAAGGTTTTCCACGACCCCCGTTGCTGACACCTTTTGTTGCGCATGCAGCCTCTCACCTGCGTGTGGTCATGGTGGAAATGTCTCACTCACACAAACGCAGTTTATTTGCACGATACTTGCCTTTGAAAGCTTATTCAGCTGTTTCAGTACCCTGGACAGTTCCCTGGACAGTTCTGCCCACAGAGACCTGCAGAGTGCTCACAAGTCTGACTGGAGACACCACGACAGAGTCCGACACTGAGGTTTACCACACACACAAACCCTCTGTGTGCGTGTGTTCAGAGTTACCCAGCCCTTCCCCCACATGTGCATATCATCCACCCAGAGCTATGCTATCTGTATGGAAATTTGGGCTCCACAGCTGGAATCCCACAAAGCACTGTCATCTACTAATAGTTATTATCTCTTTGGCCTGCGCTCCCACAAAAACCCTGCAATACAAGCACATCGCATCTTTATGGTAATGCCCTACAATACAGCCCCAAGCTATGGCGCATAGACCTTTGTTATCATTACGATAATTCCCATTCTCACTTGACTCCTCATTACACCAGTGAAACTGCTCGGGGTTGGATGCAGACAAATTCCTGCATCTTTCTTTATTACACTGTAGTGTACAGTGTTGATTCACAAAACTTAAACTCTCTAAATACTCGACGCAGTGAGTCAGTCGGTGAACTGACAATTATGTGTCATCATGAAATAGCAGAGGCCAGTGTGCTGTGCTTATGTGTTATAGCCGGAGCGGAATAAAAAGTCAGTATCATCATACTTGTGGGTGTAATGATATCATATGCAGTTGTTTTTTTTTTACCAGACTGTGTTTTTGTGTTGTATAATTTAAGTAAATTGTAGTTAAAACAAAACAAGTTGAATGTTGGACTCTTTTTTTTTATTATTACAACTGAAATCTCGTCGAAAATTAGCTACTGAGGCTTTTTGTTTTACATTTTGTGAAGAGGTGAGTGTGAACAAAAGTTCACTACAATAAACTCATATTCATCTGTACATATTTATGTATAATGATCATAAAAAAAAAAAACATCTAAAACATAATTTAATTTCTTTGAAATGACAAAACCAAAAAGCTGCCCTCTATAACCTTGGTGTTCTCCTTTTTTTTTTTTTTTTCAATCTCTATCTTTCAGTTTCCTTGGGTTTATACATAACAAATTAACATTCTCGTGTTCTGCTGTGACGTGAAATGGAGTGAATCTGTCAGTTAAATCAACAGAAGAGCAAGCGATTTACCACACATTTCTGGCCGTCGTGAGTTTCGGGTCAGCTGGAGAGTGGAGAGAGAGACAGAGAGACGTGGACCTTGCCACGGTTGCTCGTGTCCTTGGGTCCTCTCCGTGAATGCCCTCACAAGGCCTGTGGATTGGACAAAAAAAGTAATTGCAGAGTGATTGGCACAGCTTGTCCCATGCAGCCTGTGTGAACACTTGAAGGCTCTCCTCAGAGCACCTTCATTGTCACACAGCCTTTTAGCACCTTTGTTCCTCTCTTCCCGCAGGACCTCACAGCTCACCATTGGCAGATGAGTCCCTGTCTGTGACAAAAGGGTCCCAGCGCTCAGCCTCATTTGATGCAGTGATGAACTCCCCCTACTCACCCCCACCCCCCCTTTTTACGAACACACACACACACACATTGCAAACCACCTCCTGCGAGAAGAAATGTTCCGTTTAGCGGTGGAGGATGTGGGGGTCAGGACCCATGGGTGGGCTTTTAGGAGACGAATAAACATCAGAGCAGGAGAGGAGTGATGTCTTGTTTACACATTAGCGACCATTTAGCAAGCCTCGCTGTTTTCACTGCATCTCTCCGGTGGCCTTTCAAAGGCTTGATCTTTTCTCTTTTTTTGTCGCCCGTCCAGTTCAGGATCAACTCAGGACCAACACTGTGGTCATCAGTGATCTGATCTGACCAGTTAGGGTTAGAAATGGAAATTAAGGATAGCCTGGGAAAAAATCTAATATACATATATAGATATATATTAGCTGATTTTATAAAATTGTGACCTCCCCACAATCATAGTATTTCTGCTTGTTTTGTCTATCAGTGACATCTGCATGTTCATTTGTCCTGTTTCAGAGAGACTCTGTTCATTTTGGCCCAGCATTTTATTTTATTCAGTGAACACTGAGTAAAAAAATAACAACTTTATTTGTCTACTTTGAAAAACACTGTCCCTTTGCATTTAGATAAATGTCCGATTGACCGAGTGACATGCAATACTAGATTTTGGAAATGTATCACTAGTGGGTTATTAGGTCATAAGAAAATCTCAATTATTGGTACTTTTGGATCGCAGTACCAGATATTGTGACATCGAATCGAGGTAATAGAATACCGGCGCAGTCCTACTGGAAAGACATAACGTGTTTTATTATGTCAGATTTTTTATATATATATATGCAATAGAATGTGATGCACCCTCTCATAAAGAGCATCGGCCAGAAATAACCAGAATAATTAGCCAGCAGCTCTTTTCCCCACTGATTGTCATCAAACAGTCTCTTTCTGCTTTATAGTGACTTTTTTTTTTCCTGAGTCCCAGTCAGGGCAAATACACACACACACACACACACACACACACACACACACACACACACACACACACACACACACACACACACACACACACACAAACTGCATGTTTCTCATGCCATCTAATGAGGTGATGACCAACCACTTGTTATAATTGCTTCGGTCTCCTTTTAATTTTCGAGCTTATTAATCATATGTAGAGTTATTTAAGAATGGATAAATTAATCTTAGATTAAAAAGCCTATCAAAGCCTCAAAACAATTAAAGAGTAAGGTAAGATTTCCCCTGGGCTGGCACTTTTATTTTAATAGAGTGTTCAGGTGATTATCATACTTTGATGCAGCACTGTGATTAATGCAGACACACTTTTAAATGAGCTGTTCTTTGGTGCACAAAAAAGGTAGAGTGTGTCTGTGTGTAGCTGGCCGTGACCTCACTGACCTTTTCTTTTTTGGAACACTGTTTTTTTTATCCTCTTCCATTTCCTGGCCCAGTGAAACACACTCACCACACAGCACTCCATGCACTCACACAGTCTGTGAGTGTTGAGACTCAAACTGCATGGGCTTTAGAATTAAATTTTTTTTTTAAATTATTATTATTATTATTTTCAGCCGTTTTCAGCCCCTTTTTTAATGTGGGATTCTTCAGTGGAAATGAAACATTGAATGGTTACAATGACTTTTAATTTTTTTAATAATCAATAGATGGGCAGATGGAGGAGGCAGCGAAGGCCGCGTTTTTTGGACGCTTCAAGTTGGACTGATCACGTAAATCTAGCCTCAAATAAAATAATTTTCAATAAAAGATTTATCACCTGGAATTTACTCATTTCTATTTCAAATAGATTCTTTTTATATTTTATTTTGCATTTAGTGGCTGTTCTTTTCGACGTCTTTTTTGCGCATCTAAATATTCAAATGTGTATTCCTGTCTATATCCAAATGAACAGTGCAATATGATGATTGTGTAGAAAAACTATAAGTAAGAACAAATTGGTGTTATTGCCACACAGCCCTGTCCCTGTGGAGTCAATATGTCCAGCGGGAGCGTGTCCTGTTACCTCCATCAATATTACATCAGTGCTCCTTTGGCAGCGCATGTGCCAAAGGAAAATGATTAAGCCAAACCTTTATTGACTTTACAAAGTGAAAATTGTCTCTGTTGTGGCGCTAAAGGCTTGGCCGCGTCCTTCTTTATGATTCTCTTACATGTTTTTTTTGTTTTTTTTTTTTTGTTTTTTAAAGGGTGGAGAGTGGACTTGAGATCACAGATCACAGAGTGACCTTTAGAGCCGCTGGTTATTGTCACAACGTGTGTAGGCGCAAGTGTTGCTTGTAAACGATGAATCCGTGGGAACCGAGCACATGATGCAGGGCCCCGCGCGCCCTGACTCCACGCGCACAACAATGTGTCCGTGGATTCCCTGCTGTGTTTTTTTGTTTTGTGTGTTTTTGTTTTTTTTATTATTATTTTGAGCAGAAAGCCAAATCCCACTGCAGCCTCCTGCAGCCTTGACAGCAAAGTGCAAAAGAATAAATTAAAACACATTATGCTCCTTCAGTGATGAAGGAGTATGTTTAGAATAACATTTAGAATGTTTATTTATATAAATACAGACGTTGTTTTATCTGCATGTGCAGTGACTGTTATTAGACCAAGCATTCAAACATTCTTCATTGGTCATGAATCCATAGTTAATGCATAGACTGCTTGTGTGAGTGTGGGAGTGCCTTGCCTTTAAGATTTGCCGTCACTTGATTGCTGGGGGGGGGGGGGGGGGGTGGAAGGTGGGGGCTGTAACACAGTCTGCAGGCCATGTGGGCACTGCTGCTGCTGCTACTGCTGCTGCTGCTGCTGCTGATGCTGCTGCTGCTGCTGCTGGCGCAACACAAACCGTCCGCACACAGCCACAGCGGAGCAGAGAGAGAGAGAGGAGGGCAGCGTGCAGGAAGGAGGCGGTGCTGCACGGACAACTGCGTCCCACTCCTAAAGCAAACACCTTTACATCATCCAGCACACACTCCTCCTGATCGCTCCCACACTCACAGCCTTCTCGTTCACTGCGGAGAGGAGCTGCGCGAACATTGAAGGTGAGTTCTGAGTTCTGCCGAAACGAATCAGCTGTTACTTGATGCTCTTACAATGTGTGTTTTACGCACAGTCTTTTGGAATTATCCCGGATTTAATCCTGTAGATGCCCGTTTTAACAATTTAAACAAAAGCTGAAGTTGTTACCAATTAAGTTTATGTCCATTTGTTCATCATAATCATCACTGTAGTCAATAATAATCTGCTTTTATTCATAATCCTTGCTCTAAATATATCATGTATTACGCCATGCACCTGCTCTGTGTTCATTTTAAATGGCACTTGACATGAAATGTGTAAATATTTATTATTATTAAGTTCTGCTTGAGGCTGTAGATAGAAAAACTCACTTGCTCACGTCAAACGTCGTCTCTGCAGCCTCCAGGCCTCCAAGCATGGACCCCATACCTGCGGGCCGAGACTCCAGCTCTTCGCCAAGCTCCAAACAAGAACTTTCCTACCCGAGCACTAACCTGAAACCCAATCAGGTGGGGGAGACGGTGCTGTACGGAATACCCATCGTGTCTTTGGTGATAGATGGCCAGGAGAGACTTTGCCTTGCGCAGATATCGAACACCCTGTTGAAGAATTACAGCTACAACGAGATCCACAATAGGCGTGTGGCGCTGGGTATCACCTGCGTCCAGTGCACCCCAGTCCAGCTGGAGATCCTGCGCAGAGCCGGGGCCATGCCGATCTCCTCCAGACGCTGCGGGATGATCACTAAACGCGAGGCAGAGAGACTTTGTAAGTCATTTCTTGGGGCCCATTCGCCTCCCAAACTTCCAGAGAATTTTGCCTTCGACGTGTCCCACGAGTGCGCCTGGGGGAGTCGAGGCAGCTTCATCCCGGCCAGATACAACAGCTCCAGAGCCAAGTGCATCAAGTGCTCCTATTGCAACATGTATTTTTCACCAAATAAATTCATATTTCACTCACATCGCACGCCGGAGTCCAAGTACACGCAGCCAGACGCAGCAAATTTCAATTCTTGGAGACGACATCTTAAATTAACAGATAAAAGCGGCCAGGACGATGTTCTACACGCGTGGGAAGACGTGAAGGCCATGTTCAACGGGGGGAGTCGTAAGAGGACGCTGCCAGGCAGTGGGTCAGACTCCCACGGCTCCTCGTTAAAATCACACGGACCCAACCGAACCCACGGCTCACCCGAGATCCCTGCAAAAATCCTCAGCTGCGAGGACAACCGCGGCGGCATGAGCAGCGCGCGCAGCTACCCGGTCATCCCGGTGCCCAATAAAGGATTTGGAATGCTGCAAAAAATCCCACCGCCGCTGTTCCCACATCCGTACGGCTTCCCAGCGTTCAGCCTGTGCCAGAAGAAAGAAGACGGTTTGCTGGAGGAGCAAAGCAAGGCGGGCCTCCCGGGCGTGCTGTGGCCCGGCACCAAGGACAGCGCCTATCACTCCTTCCCTATGTTCTGGCCCGCGACGGGCGCGCTGCCCATGCCGCCGTACCCACAGACTGCACACAAACACGCGCCACAGCTGCTGTGTCCACCCAGGCACGTTGACATGGACCTACCCGAGCACAGTGACCGCAGCACCAACTCGTCCAAAGACAGCATAGTCGACAACGACCGCTGCTCCAGCACCCAGTCCGCGCGTAACGAAGACGACAAGTCCGGGGACGAGGCGAGGCCGCTGGAGGCGGTGACGCTCGCGCCCCGGAAAATCAGCTACGTCTCCGCGTTCAGACCCGTCATTAAAGACGCAGACTGCATCGCCAAGCTGTACGGCAACAGGGGCGCGTACAACGGCTGTCGCACAGGCTATTTGTCGCCCGATTTTTTAAGTGAGAGCTCCAGCTACCGATCCGCGTCCCCCTGCGTGGACAGCGAGGGCGAACCGGACGTGGACGTGGAGACGAACAAAACGCCAGATGAGGAGGAAGAGGAGGAGGTGGGGAACTCCCGGCCTCTGTCCTCGGTGTGCGCTCGGACTCCCCCCGGCTTGGCACACAGTGTTTCCCCCAGCGACTCCGAGTGTAAGAGCGCGCCGGAGAGCAGCGTGTTTGACTCCCAGAAAATGAGTCTACACGTGGCCCAGTCCACGGACAGAGAACTGCAGAGCAAGCACTTATCAGAGACCCACATAGCCGCGTCTTTCACTGAAGTGAGTGACTTCTAACTGAGAAACACTGAAGCTGTGACTTATAAGTTTTTTTTCCCCTGCAAGTGGGTTTATTGTCCTTGTCCTGTGTGTTTATTTATAAGCTGCAGACATCTTTGTGTCCCCTGAAATGTGTCTTAAGACAGTGTAAAAAGCAGCATGTGCACATTCAATCCACAAAATCCTTTCTTGAAATAAAAATTAAAAGACTTCATTTCAACATAGAGTATATTTTTCACAATTGTAGTTTTTTATTTATTTATTAATAACTATAAATTAACCCATTTTTAATTGTATTTTTTTTTAATGCTGAAAGACGTGGTGATTCTTTCTTCCTTAGGTTTACACACCGGAGAGGAGTGAAGTGCAGCAAAAGAGAAGTCCGTATCAGTTCAGACCTGCCAATTACCTCAGTGGAGCGCTCACAAAAAACGGTTAGGCTTTTTTTCTATCTGCGTTTGTTCAAAAATATCAAGCATTAAAATATATATTTTTTAAAAATACCGGAGGAAAAAAAATCACATCGATTTATTTTCTCTTAAGATGAAAGTGCGAGTAAAGAGGAGCCGTCTTCTACTGTGGAGGAGATCGAAACCAAGTCGTTTAATGAACAAAGCAGCGAAGAAACCCAACGTGAGGACGGTAAGTCACTTTGAGGTCAGACAAAACAGCTGTTTTAGGACACAGCGGCTCTAATGTATATATATATATTATTATTATTATTATTATTATTAGTTATTTAAATATTTATTTTGACAAACAGGGAAATATAACGTTATTTTCTGTGTGTTCAGGCGAGGACGCGCCAGCCAGAGCTGTGCCATCACGCGTAGAAAGTCTAGAAAAAGGTAAGACGATAAATAATAATAATGATAATAATAATATTTATTATTGCCATCAGATTTATACTTTAAGTGTATTTTAAATCATACTATTTATTTTGTTAAAAGGGACAAAAAATAAATCATGCAGGATTGAAAATAATCTCTATGGAATTATGAGAAAATGAAAGAATAATTTGACCAATTTACCTCTGGCTTACTACTTATTATTTATCAATTTTAAGAACAAGTTATAAACATATTTTATGGTACATTAAACTGTGTTCACCCCCTTGTAATTGTCACTTGCAGAAATAAATTGCTGAATTAATTTGCACAATTAATACCAAACATGACATCTATTTCCCCCTCCCCAAACATTCTTATTTCTGGAGTTTTTAATTCTCCCTGAAACACAGAAGGGACAGAGACTGTAGGCCCAGTGTTGTTGATGATGAGTGAGGAGGATGATGATGTTCTCATCACTGTCATTAAAAATAGATACCTGTCCTAGAAAAAAAAAGAACCTGATACAAAGCACTTTTAAACCTCTCCTCAAACAGCATCTATTTTCTCTGCTTTTTTGTTTTTAGAGGAACTCCAGAAGCAGCTTTTAGAGCAGGTTGAGCTGAGGAAAAGGCTGGAACGTGAATTTCAACATTTGAAAGGTAAGCCAAATTCTGCAGCAGTGCATTTTCCCACCACTCTGAGCTTTTATCCCAGTGGTTTCATAAATAGGGACTAAGAGTTTTTTTTTTTTTTTGGTGCAAGTTAAGTGTTTGTCTTCTGTTATGTTTGTGATTCGGGCCTTGGCATGCCATGACACACACGCTGTCTCTGCAAAGCAAACATCTTCCTGTTCGCTGTGTGGGTCAGGGACACACTCCCCTGGAAGAATGTTCCCAAATCCCTTTTAACAGAGATTTGAGAGGATTACGAGTTTCACCTTTTGATGAAACATATCCATGCATGGTGTAACACTCACTGCAGAGGGGGGGGGTTCAATTTATGAAATTGAAATATCACAATTGATATTATGCCATTTTCGCTGTCAACATCATACACTCTGGTAGTAAACGTCTTTAATTTATCATTGTGCAAAACAATCCACAGCAAGAGGAAAAACAATAGATCCTGTCATGTCAGTATAAAGCAGTTTTATTACAGAAGACTGATGCATAATAATCCAGATCAGATAATGAGTTGGGTTTATATAAACATCACATACACAGTCCAGTGGGAGGATAATAGGAACTGACAATGCAGTTATTTAAAATATCTTCTTTCACCTTTGTATACTATTATACGAGGGATGACAATAACAGAAAATAACATTGTGGTAAGCTGTGCAAGATTTATTTTATTATTATTTTTTTAAACTGATTTAACACTTGAGGCTTTTTATGAAATGTGGTTCTAAATATCGGCCTCTTTGTAAATGTGAAACCTCTATGGTGTTTTTTTTTATTATTAAATTTTTTGGTTCCAACAAATCACAATCAAGTGACAAGACAGCACTAATTTTGTTCCACATATTTCATATTTATATTCCACTCTAGTATGAGTCAGTTAGGTGGGTTGTCGAAGGATCAAGTCATATTTTTGTTGTCTGTGAACAAGACAAAATTATAATAATCACAAAAAGAAATTAGAAGAAGTGAATTTATTAATTTCAAAAAGGGATAGTATGTCACTTTAATTTCTTTATATATATAAATATTTCTACTCTCAACTATATTGCATCCAAAACCAAAACTGTGATTGTGTCTGATCAGAACTAAATTTCACCGATTTTGTCAAAATTGCTAAATCACAAGCTGCACTATAAATCATGCATTTAACAATTTCCACACCATAACATGCAGGTTACTGCGTTAAGGGGCCCTGGAGTTTATGATGGATGGCATACTTGTTTCTTTTGTGTTTTTGCTTTAGTTTGAGAACAGCGCCCCTCACAGGCGAGTGAGTGTGCCAGTAAATTCAGTGCATTAAGAGTAATTCTGTCACCCTTTTCACCTTCAACACCGCACAACCCTTTATATATCAGTGATGTTTTGAATATTCATGATTTTTTAATTATTATTATTATTATTATGTGGAACGATTTAATATTACTACAGTAAGCGGTTACACAGACTCTCGCTGTGACTGAAATCCCTTGCCCTGTGTGTTCCTCAGATAATTTTCAGGATCAAATGAAGAGGGAGCTTTCCTACAGAGAGGAGATGGTTCAGCAGCTCCACATCGTCAGAGGTGAGCTGTTTAATAACGATCTGTTTCATTCACTTCCGCTCGTGCAAAACTGATTTTAGACTTCACTCATCGTCATATATTAGTTTCTCTCAGTATCGTGGTTGTCCAGTTTGACACTTTATTCATAGTTAAACCAAAGAAGACGCACGCATAATTAATATCATCAGCCTTATAAAACATTTTATCAAGATTATCTTGTAATTTTTATTTTATTTATTTATTTATTTTTCAATTCTGCACTCGCACGCGCGTACACTATTGATAGTTTCATCCCCTTCTTCATAGAAGCTCACGACGCTTTGCACCATTTCTCCTGTAAGATGTTGACTCCTCGCCACTGCAGCGGCTCCTGCTCCTTCAAGTCTCCTCTGCTTCCTCCCTGAACCACATCAATCCACTGGTGACCACGGGACGCGTCGCTCCACTGGTGACCACAGGACGCGTCGCTCCACTGGTGACCACAGGACGCGTGCGTCCACGGCTCCTGACGCACTGCGCACCGCAGGAAACCCACTGGCACCCCTGAGGATTCGAGTCAAACACCGACTAACTTGTATACTTGTACATTCTATAAACGTGTATCTACTCTTTTTTTTTTTTTCCTGAAAAACGATACAACTGATATTTATTATTTGTGGCAAAGTGCAATGAACAATGTACTGTATATCTAGTAATAGTTATTAAAGTTTCTTTTCCGGGTTTTCTGTTGTCAATGATAGCAGCGTGTAAATAGCCAGTTCCTGTGAATTAGCCTACTCCTTTTGTTGTGTTCTTCTCTGCAGACTCACTTTAGTTGTTGTGCACTTTAAATGAGTGAAACTGTTTTGTTTTTTTCCTCCATTGAATTTGGCCTATAAAAGAACATCTGCATTTGTAGCTGTCAAACCATTGTATATGTCCTTTATGAAGAATCTACACAGAAGTTAGTAGGCTAAATGAATAAATACATCCATCCCTGTAAGAAGCGACATATTGTAAGTACCTTATTTGTTCATGTAATAGTTTTCATCGCTAATGAATAAATCACTTTATCAAAAGACGTGTGGACTCTCTCAGAAATAACATTTGACATTTATTTACAAGATAAACAACAAACCAGTATGTTGTGATAATTCAAATATATTTATATTCATTTTGGGGGTGCAACAGTGGAAATTTAGGTTTTCAAATAGACTGCGTGTGTAAAATAAATAAATTAGAACAACTAACCAGCAAATTATCGTCATTTATCTTTATCTTATCATCTCGCTTGGCCATTAGTTTCTGCAGTTTTCTGCATTTCCAAACAGTGGCGCACATAATAATAATAATAATAATGATATAAAAACTTTTATTTGGAAAATCCTGCTTGCAGTAACATCGTCTTCGATTGACAAACCATCACAATAATAGATATTCTGTTTTTTCTTATATATAATGATCAAGGAGGAGCTATTAAGCCAAAACTTGGTTTTTAAGTGGTTCATAAAACGGGCATTAAGAGCGAAGTCATGGAATAGAATGTGTAGAACAGAAGAAACTCGGTTCTGAAGATTCTGACAAAACTGATGTCAGTTTATCATATTACTGGCTGTACAACAGTTTCATTTAAACCACCAGTTTGCAAAAAAACAAGAAAGGCCTGTCAACAATTAAATGTTTTTTGGTTTTTTTGTATTTTAAGAGTTAAAGCACGGGATTAAAGTAACATAAGCTCTGCAATGTGATGTTTTTAATCAGATCTGAAACGTCAAGTAAAAAAATATACATTATTATCTGGAGTGGAATATGTCAATATTAAATTGTTACATAGTATCCGTGACAAATTACTATTTTATTGAAATATGTAAAGCAGAAAAACATAACAGTAGTATAGTGTAGTAGCAGCAATAGCTTTATGCTGCTGTACAGTGATGGTGGTGTTCCTGCTGGGAACCGGCGCCCATGGAGGACCATGCACGACAGGGACGTCAGAGTCCCCGAGTCAGGCCAAAGCCGGACCGCATGTCAATATATAATTGTATCTCAGTGGTGAGGTTATAAAGTAAAATCATCAGACGTGTGTTGATGCCATAGTTGTTGTCCTTGTATGTAAACCTGGACCCCTGCATGTTTTATCTAAAACACGCAGGACAGTGGGTCAACCAGGGCCACGATGGAGACCGTTTAAGTTCTCAGTAATCCGTGTCATCTTCAGGAGCTTAGACGCCATGTATGTTACAGCAGCGCCCCCTGCTGTCTGTTCCTGGGGAGCGACAGACCAGTTTGAATCGAGTCGGTCCCCGGAGGGTGGCCTTTGCGCATGCGCAGCCAGTGCAAGAAGATGGCGGAGAGTGCGGAACTGAAGGTAAAGGTAGCCTCTATCATAGCTTGTGAAATAGACGTGTCACAGGGCGATATTCCGTTCTCAAACCGTAGCACCAGTGTTACTTGTCAGCGGAGACCCAACGCGTGTCGTTATCCAAACATATTCCAACACAACAGCGAAGCAGACGAGGCCAGACAGACTGTTAGCTGGCTGGCTAGCTCGTTAGCATTAGCTTTGTTATTGTTGCAGACGCTGCGTTAGACTGTCCCTGCTGAGCGGCTCACCTGCAGATAAGGCCACATATCGCTATCGTGGAAAAAGCAAAGCCACCTTTGTGTCAGCGTTTTTTGAACTCGACAGCATTGTAGTGTTACACACATGACATTATTGTCAGTTCGCCGGGCAGACCGCAGTGTCTGATGAAAAACGGGCTCTGTCTATTCCCTGGAAGGCAGCCACTATTTAGCTTCCATCAACGTTAACGTAGTGTCTGACCCGATTCGATAATAAGACTTAAAATGTCATAACAATCAACAGCCTCGATATCTTTGGTATTGGTGGTTATTAGTGTAATTCTACGTGTTTTAGACAGACGACACATGCGCTGTTAGCTAGGTTGTGCTGTCTCTTGGTAATCAATAAACATTAACACTCAATACCATCACGAAACACTTTTATCTTTGATTCTCTTCATCCACGAACGTCTTTCCCTTTCGTCCGCTGACAATATATTGCTATACACTATATTATATATCTCACACTAGCTGTAGTTGTTACAATAATACATCGCATGCATTTTACTACAGACTTCACTACAAAGTCACTGTCTGATGAAGGGATAAATACATCGACATCACAATACATCAAACATTTGAAAGGCATAAAAGCTTTAAGCACAAGTTCAGTGTCTGATCCTCTTTGGTACAACAGATCCTCAAAGAATTGTGTTGGCAGTAACAGTAAACAAACAAATATTGTGCAGTTAATACAGTAGGTAGGGATAACTTTGACTTTTTACAATCTAATGCTTGGTATGTTGTTGAGAATTGACAAAACAATTATTTTTGCTCTGTACGATGTTTGCTGTTTTGTGGAGAATAATAAAATTCTCCTGTGGTATAATAATAATTTGTGATGGTAAGCTCAAGCTTTATAAGTTAAGTCTCTGGCTGTCTCTGCGAAAGTAGTGAGCTTTGTATGTTTAATATGATTTATCAAGAGATTCACAATAATTGGCTTCGGTTGGAATTTTTGTGGGATAGACTTTAAAGGAAATATCCTATTATTCCTTGTCCTGTAGCAGAAGTCCTAGGGATTTGGACAATTTGAAGGATAGTGGAAGATTTGAATCGGAACAGCATCAATGTTAATGTTTTAAACTTATTTAATGACTAAGAACATGTAAGAAAAGACAACCTCTTTCGTTACATCAGAGCAGAAACATGTTTTCCACGCTATAACAGACCATTTTTCTACTCTCCATTTTTTTCACCAGCAAATGGTAATGAGCCTTCGAGTTTCGGAGCTCCAGGTGTTGTTGGGATATGCGGGGCGGAATAAGCACGGCCGCAAACATGAACTTTTGACCAAAGCTCTTCACCTACTCAAGGCTGGCTGCAGTCCTGCGGTGCAGATGAAAATCAAGGAGCTCTACAGACGGCGCTTCCCAACCAAAATGGTTTCACCAGTGGACCTTGCTCTGCCTGGTGTGCATTCTGCCTCCAGCCTTCCCGCTGGCCTTGCCCAGCTGGGGTTTGACAGCCACGGTTCCCCGTCACCTCTTCTCCCTGTTTCTTTACTTGGGCCTAAGCATGAGTTAAGTCTGCCTCACCTCCCCTCTGCCCTGCATCCGGTACACCCTGATGTCAAACTCCAGAGACTGCCTTTTTACGACGTACTGGATGAGCTCATTAAGCCAACTAGTTTGGGTAAATCCTTCCCTTCTTGCTCAGCTCTGTGTCCACTGATTACATGTCTTGTGTCTCATTTGCCGATTGAAGGAATATTGTGGCCACAGATATCTGATCCACGACTTGTTGAAAACGTACTCTGTAAATGTTCACATGATGACCGAGTGGTTTATGATGGTTTGTCACTTGACTGTCTTGTTCTGTTTATGATTTATTTCCATAGCCTCAGACAACGGTCAGCGGTTCCAGGAGTCGTGTTATGCCTTTGCATTAACACCACACCAAGTTCAACAGATCAGCAGCTCCATGTAAGTGAGAAATGTGCAAACTGTCTTTAGCTTTGAATAACACATAATATTAAGGAAAAGCATTGTAACAATCATACCCACTTAAAGTTAACTGTTTGCAAGATCTGAGACAGCAAACAGAAATCATATTAGACTCACTTGTTATGAAATATCTGTTTTAGCTATTGTGTTTAGCCTGACCTAACCTTTCTTTACTGTTTAGGGACATATCTGGGACCAAATGTGACTTTGCTGTTCAAGTCCAGTTAAGGTATATCTAATTGTCATTGTCTTCTTCAGACCTTAAAACCTTACTATTATCATCAGGATGTACTGTATTTATTGTAATGATTAGTGGTTCTGATCAACTGTATACATGATTTCACTATTGAAATGGTTTAAGCAAGAGCCAAACTTTTTTGAGTGGCAACAGAAGCACATCACTTTTAACATTTCCTATCACTGTTTATTTTTAGATTTTGTTTATCAGAGACGAGCTGTCCACAGGAGGATCACTTCCCCCCTAATCTGTGTGTAAAGGTGAACGGCAAACCCTGTAATCTCCCGGTGAGTCCTGTCGCTGTTAGTCAGTCTTTGACTATGTAGCGCCACTGGCAATCATTGATGTTTGATGTTTTCCCTGCAGGGATATCTTCCTCCCACCAAAAATGGAGTTGAACCAAAAAGGCCCAGTCGTCCAATTAATTTAACTTCACTTGTCCGACTGTCCACCACTGTCCCCAACACCATTGTGGTGTCATGGACTTCAGAAATCGGCAGGGTAAGAACATTCATATTAAAATGTTGGCAAGGTTTTATGAAATGATACTCGTAGACTTTCCTCTGCTCTGGGTGTCATCTCATTATGACCTTCTGGCTCTTTTATTTCTTTGTCAGAGTTTTTCCATGGCTGTTTATTTGGTGAGACAGCAGTCATCTGCAGTTTTATTGCAAAGACTACGGGGCAAAGGAACTCGGAACCCTGACCACTCAAGAGCTCTCAGTAAGGAACCACTTAATTTTGTTTGGAAAACACAGAACATGCTGCTACATCAGTAAGGAAGTCACATAATGCATGTCATACAATAAAATCTGGTTTTCCTCCACTCCACGAGGAGCTTCATATTGAATCCATTATGTTTCATCATCATGGTATTTTTGGGGTTTCTTAAAATTTAAACATGCATATATGTAAATAAATTATTATACTTTTATTATGTTGGTAAACCATGTCCAGGCAATACAGCTTGCATTTATATCTTATCATAAATATTAGCACTTCAGATAACTGTGGTATTATTCATTGATTTATACAATCCAATATCCTGTGTGTATTCTTTGTATTATACAAGTGTTAATTAGGAAGTGAATCAAAACCATTGTTATTAATAGTTGTATTTTTTCTTGTTCTTCCTCATAGTTAAAGAGAAACTGACCGCTGATCCAGAGAGCGAGATTGCCACCACCAGTCTACGAGTGTCTCTTCTTTGCCCTGTAAAGACTTCTCTTCACTATGCTGTTTATAAAAAAAGCCTGTGTGTTTGCAGTGTTTTGTCAAGAACCTGATATTTACACGTTGATGGGTGCCACTGCGTTTGTGATGTTTATGATTGAACTTAGTGATATTTGAAGTGACGTGTTTCTTCTGTGTTTTCTTTTAAAGCTTGGGAAGATGAGGTTGACAATTCCCTGCAGAGCGATCACATGCTCACACCTTCAGTGTTTCGATGCTACACTTTACATCCAAATGAATGAGAAGAAACCGACGTGGGTCTGTCCAGTCTGCGACAAGAAGGCACCGTATGAACAGCTCATTATTGACGGGTGAGCACAACATTGCTTCATCTTAACCGATTGATTCCACTTTGATAATCTGTACTTAAATTTGTGTTTTAATTGTGTCCATCTGGTAGAGTTGGGTTAGACTGTTTTTTTTTATGTTGACTGGGTTTGTGAAATTGCACCTTGTGTCATAAACTCAGAGAGAGGAGTCGGAAAGAAAAAGGAGGAAACTGGAGTGTGCTTGGGGGGAAAACCCACATACACACAGGGAGAACATGCACATGGCAAATAAAAAAAAAGAGAAAAGATGTTATTTTAAAACTGGACTGAAACGTCTTGCTGTTTTCACAGGTTGTTTATGGAAATCTTGAATAGCTGTTCTGATTGTGATGAAATCCAATTTAAAGAAGATGGAAACTGGTCCCCTATGAGGTCAAAGAAAGAGGTGCAGGAAGTGTCTGCTTCATACAATGGTGTATCCAGCGGTATGCAGCACACATACGTCACATTCTTTTAAGTTTCATCATGATCTGTGGGCAGAGAGTGACTGTGTTGTCCTTCTTTAGATTTGTCTCGAACAGAAACACACGATCAAAAACGGGGATCGTCTAACGATAACAACAAGAAGGTTGACGTGATTGACCTGACACTGGACAGTTCCTCGGAAGACGAACTAGAGGACGAGCCGCCTCCTAAAAGGCCCTGTCCCTCCCTGTCACCCGTCTCTCCACCTCCAAACAAGGGGTGAGTCTTCAAACCACACACTTGAGGTCGACGTGTTACAGCCCTGGTTCTCATTAACTGGATGCGTGTTGTTTCCTCTCAGAGCCATGAACCTACACGGCCAGGCCTCACCTGTGGCCAGAGCTCCCAGCATGCCTCCTGTGGAGACGAGCTACATTCCTCCGCCTCCACCTCTTATCCAGGACTACCGCCACTATTATCACACAACCAGTGACCTGCCAGGTAGACCTGTCATATGTCTGATATCCCTTATCTCACACAGTTTAGTCAAATTTTGAAGGACTGACCTTTCAGGATAATCTTTCTCTCAGTGTACACAAGACATGCAAGTTTAATACCAACACACATTTTGTGTGGCTGGTTTGTTGGATTTGATCAGTGAGCTACTGCAGATTTGATGAATGTTCTGAACTCAATGAATGACTGGACTTTTCTTTCTTGCAGATCTGAATTTCTTCTCCTTCCTCCAAGGCGACAATCAGGTACATTTTACTCAGACAGCTGGTGGGGATTTGCTGCTCAAAGCTCCCAGAATTTCTGCTCGAAATTTATTCACCGCACTTTTTATATTGGGTTTTAGAAAGTAGACATTAATAACAAATACATAATAGGTATTTTCATCAACATCATAACAACATGTCTCGCAGATTCTCAAATACACACCTTAGTATATTGATGCAGTCCTTTTTTTATTTTCTAACCGAGCCCTTATCTTAAATGTAATAATTTTACATGTAGCATTTGCGTTGTTGGTGTATTTTGCCGTGGGTGATTTGTATTTAATTCTTGGGCAGTTTGTTATTCAAAGTCAACTTAATCGAAATAATGGAAAAATTGGTTTAATGAATAATACAACTGGGATACTCTGAGGATTCTGTTTTACACCTGACACAAAGCGTCATTACTTGTTTCCAATTGATGCGTTGTCATTTACACGCCCCGTCGCCACTTTGTGTAGGCAGCGAAACCACTTGCGCCTATAGGTGTGTTGCTCTTAAAATGAGGTGTGGTCGGCCACATTGTTGGATCATTGCTACCTTGAGGCAGCAGAAAAGTTAATTGCACAGGTATTTTCATGCTTACTTAAACAGCACATTAGATGCAACTGCATAGACGGGGTTCACAATGCACGTACACTCACAGGAACATTCTTCAGCGCTCTACTCCTCCCCTTCCTCAGCCATTAAATGCAGATTAGATGTCGGCGCGGTTCGTTATCCTGTGCAGTCTAATGGTGTTGTTGATAGGACAGAGGATCAGTAGAGGGCGGAGGCAGAGGGACCTTTTGCCAAGGACCACATACCTATCCCTCAGTGAAAGTTCTTGCTGCCACTGTAGAGGATCTGCTCACACGCCTTCACCTCACAAACAATCAGATACATTTTATTGTTAACTTTTCCAGTTTTCTGACATTTAAATATCAATGTGCCAGATACAGGCAACTGAAAAATGTTATTGACTTAACTTATGTTATGCCCGATACACACGTACAAATAATTTAGAAGAACAAACCCTTTGCACCCGCTGCCTGATTTTCTGCCAAGATTACATGCTGTGTAAGTAGCAAAATCACACACATGCATTCTCACCATGCACTTAAGACCATGAGCTCTTCAGAATCTCACCCTTTAAGACTTAAAGCTCCACTGCAACTGCAGGAGCTGTCAACAGGAAAACGTGTTTTTCATCATATCGTTTTAACCAAGGAAAGAGCGTTTTGTTGAGCACTAAAACACTATTTGTCCATTCATACACTTTTTGAATAAAGTACACTGCGCACATGCCATATGTGCATGCTCTATGTCTTCTCCAGTTTTTGGTGTAGCAGACTACATCTTCACCTACAGGCCTGGCATATGTACTACAGCATTTAGAGTCGTGCAGGGGGGTTTTGTGTGGACTATGTTAGAAAAAAGATTGATTACATGTTCTTCCGTTTCCGTGTGGATGGGGCCTTAGTTTATGAGCACAATGTTCTTGTTGCCTTTGTCTGTCTTGACATGAATCAAGTCGCTTCCTGTGTGTGTAGGCCAGGAATGTCACTGGGTGACACAAGATTGAAACAGTTATATTGAGGAACACAGAGAGTGTTGTGTGGAACTGATAGGCTTAATCAACACTGGGTGAACTCATTTGACAATGATTTGAATTTTTGATATTTAAAACTCATACACAATAATTAATTTTATAGATTAAACACTAAAACATGTTTTTTTTTAATACAGTACTGTGCAAAAGTTTCAGGCACCACCAGCTCTGTTGTTTTTTCTGTTTGTCAAGTTCTGTGATCATTGGAATTTGGAATAAAGTGATGCGACTTAAAGCTGCTCTTATATATTAGCGAGCTGTCAATGAGTTTAACTCATGCAACATGTGTATGTGATGCTCAAGCATGTCTTGAATAAACCTGGCGTAACGTGATGTTTTTTTACAGCAGATATTTCTTGAAATGATATAGTAGGACAAACACAGGATTTACCAGTAACAATAATGAAGGTTCCAATTCAGTATCAACAGAGCTGTGTTATTGTTCAAGTGTAAGGGTTGATCACGCTAAAAACTTGACACAAAAAAACAAAAAAAAACTGCATACATATTTTCTGCATGTGTTCCAGTTAAGTAAAATAGAAATAATGATCCTCTATTGTCATTATAGCAGCAGCTAAAACAACAAATCTAATGGTGGCCTAACACTTCTGCACAGTACTGTATATACATATATATATATATATATATATATACTTGTTTTTCTTTTTCTCCTAACTTGTCAACTCGGAGGCTATTTTACCCGGATGTTTTGTTAATGCGACCATGAACAAGGGGGTGAACACATTTTGCTAATTTAAAATAGTTTGTTACTTAGCCGTCTTTTTATTTCCTCTCTGTTCTGTTAGCATTACAACATGGTGATGGCCGCCGCAGCAGCTGCATCTGTGACGGAGGACCACGAGCTGCTTCTCAACCGTTTCCTGCCCTACGGCTCCTCTCAGATGCTACGGGAGCAGCCTGGCACTCCTGGCAGCAGCACGCTGGCAGCCACCAACGGGGGCAGCAACAGCGGCAGCACCAGCAGTTTGGTTTCTTCCAGCAGCCTGCGGGACCGCGATAAAGACAGAGAGCGAGACAGAGACAGGGACAGCCACACCATCTCAGGATTGTCTAGGTCCTCGGTGGAAGCTGCGGCGGCAGCGGCGGCCATTTACGGCTCCATATCTGACGTTATCTCTCTTGACTAGATCACACAGAACTGAAAGACAAGGCGGACCCTAAGAACACGAGTTCTTTGTAAATACGGAAGAGGAAGATGAAAGAATACAGCCCTATGTACAGAGAGGAAAATCTATTTTCAATTTTACTTATCATATGTATATAGACTTAGGACGCTTCTTGTCCAGTTAGTTACTTCAGTTGATATTTTTCTGTGAATACTGAAGACTTTTTCACACCTCTTCATGTGGTCCTTTGATTATATTGTATCTTTTGTACCTGGTTTTTACAGTTTTATTTCGATATTCCATGTCAATGGCATTATTTCAGTATGTTACATGCACAGAACCCGATAAGGTTTCACCTTATAGAACGTGTTGTTCAGAATATAAAGAAAATGGGCATTGTTATAGATGTACAAAAGACGAGTCGCAGCGAAACAGAAAAAATGTGTAACACTTCTCTATTTTCCAAATGGCATCACTTCTGTCGGCAGTTATTTGGCAGCAGAACGATCTGGCCGTTTATTGCCATCACTGTAGATGTTTATGTAAGACATTCATGCTGTGGTCATTATTTTTAAGGAGTTATTTATAATGTAAGTTATGTTGGATGTATGCTGTTTTTTTTGTTTTTTAAAAAAAGAAGCATTCCCTATGCCTCTAGAAACTGTTGCCACTATAATTGCGAAAGCAAACGCTACATCCCTGTTTTGTCATATCTCTTCCTCTTAGTTTCTTCCAGTCAAATCAAACACAAACATTTTAGTACGAACATAACACACAGTCCATATTATTTGGGAGACAGTATTGTAAGACCAGGCTTTCTAGTGTGTGAATGAGTGGCACTACTCTGTCAAGCAGCCTTCTCTTGTCAAATAACACAATTGGACCTTTATACACATCAGAGATTTGCAGTATTCTGTATTTGTTTTAAAGTACATCTGTCAATTATTTTACAGTAAAATATACACCGAAAACTACAGTGAAGTGGCTAGTGAACATCAACAAATCCCCACTTTCAAGACAAGGCTTGTTTCAGGTCTATTTGAAGTATTTATTTAATTGAAAAGCTAAAAACTGTGTTCATTGATTGCAAGTGGGTGAACTACATTTCATGGTATGTTTTTGTTTGATTTTAGCACTTGCTTTTTTTTATCTTAAGGTTGTGTGGAGCAGTGAAGAGTTCACGGTTGCAGTAAAATCACGAGTAGTTTTCAGCTTTGCATGTCTCTCCATACCTGGAAGAGCACCTGTTTGTGTGTGCTTTTCTGGTCCTCAGTGAGTCCACAGGATGCATAGCCCTTTTCTGTTGTTCAGTGTACCTACAGCAGCCTCGTTTTGGCCCAGAAGTTTAAAACCATTGACGTTTTCACGGACGCATCCCCTCGCTTTATATTTCTTTACTCGTGCTTACAGTTAGAATTATTTATTATCATATGTGTTTTTCAGCATTCGTTTGATTCGTGGATTACGCATTGCTGTCATTGTATGTGATATTTCGTTTGTAATTATATAATTAATGCTATTTAAAGATGTCTTTGTTGCTTGACATGCATTGTAACATTTTTTTTGTTCGTCTGTCTGTTTTATTATCAGATGATGTCAATAACTCATGTGAGGCTTTGATCATTTTGAACCGCTACAAGGTCTACTGTGCTGTTTGATATTTGTAAGAATTAAACCCATTTAAGAAAGTGCACCGTTGCAGTTGGTCTGAGGGCAGTCCTGATTTAGCTCCATTGTGTTCTTCCCAAAATACAAGGTAAGATTTTTTTTTTGTTTAGTTTTTTTAATTATTATTTCACCTAGTGAATACACACATATATACACATAAAACACATATGTGTGTGTGTGTGTATATATATATGTTTGTATATTTGTATGTATACATATATACATAAATAATCATGTTTTTTTAACGAAAATTTAGAGCAAGTCCATATTTTACTCAAAATTAAAAGTTCACCCCACATAAAACGTCAATATGTCACATCAATCCTCGTATACTTGGATATAAATAGAACATATCAGGCGCACATTATTATAGAATATATAACGGATTCACTAAATATTGTGTTGTTTTTTATTTTATTTAAGTATAAAACCATAGAATTTATAAATTAAAATGCACTGTACTGTATTTGTTATTGTCAAATGTGTCATTTTTTTCAGCGCACATATTGTCGCACTGTTAATACGTCATCGCGCGGATCATGACGTTTTTAGAGAGCGGCGCCGTTTCAGACTGGAATGGAAGCTGGCGATTTCCCCCATATTTTGATAGTTTAATCCGTGAATGGCGCCGAAACAGGACCCGAAGCCTAAATTTCAAGAAGGTGAAGAGCTGTGGGTTTTCTCTCCTCGTTGATCCGCGGGGTCGTTCGGCGCCGCAGCCGCTGAAAATGTTATCTAGCGCTCGGTTCGAAGCAGACACAGCGACCGCCGCCATCGAGCAGCTAGCACTGTTAGCTTTCATTGTTTGTTCCGATAGACGAGGCGCGACCCCGCTGTGTTTGATAGATACACCGTGTTGTTTAAATCGTGTGCCATGTTGTGTTTCCATCAGTGTTTCTGTAGCGGTGACGCAGCAGTGGCTTCATTCATGCTCTGAGTGTTAGCCTCGGCGTTAGCAGCTAGCTTCATTCATTCACCGCCTCCTCTCTGCTCTGTTTGAACCGCGCTCCCGTTATTGATGCTACGTGTGCTGTGAATGAATGCGTTCGTGGCTTTTTCTGTGTTAATCTACTTATTTTAATGAACGCAAACCCCCACTTAAGTATATATTACTATCACTTCCTAGTTATGCAATTGTTTTTACTGGAACAAAAAATTATAACACCCCACACACACACAACGTCCTTGCATTATAATCGTTTGTGCATCGAATGATGTTTACCAGTAAAATGTCACTGTCGAATATTAATTATAAATGAATTGGGTATTTTCTGCAAATCCCTCAATACTAATATTAATCTTAAATCGTGCCATTTTAAATTCAGCCTGTCCTTGGTTGCAGGTTTTCCATGTTGGATATATATGGAAGTAAATCTGTGCCATCCGAGTTTGAATTCGAATTTCTAACACTGAATTTTTTTGCATCAAAATTAAACTTTGAATTTAAAAACCATCAAACCATTTTTCAACGTTTAAATAAATTCAGTGTAAAAAAAATGATGTCTCAAAAATTCAGTTGCAAAAAATTCAATGTCGCAAAAAATTCACTTGCAAAAATTAAGTTGCAAAAAATTCACTTGCAAAAACATCTGCTAATATCCGGGTCACCAGAGAGAAGCAATCGATCCCTGTCTCAATTCATCCTAGTATAATTTAAGTATCTCGAAGCAGAGCCAAGTGGTCTCCTTTCTAAATATGGTCATCCTAATTAAAGTCCAGTAACTTTTATCTGTTTAAAACATCATCTTTTTTCTACTGGTTTGTAATATCCTCATTTTTCTGTGCTGTTTGTGATGACAGGGTTATCAGCATGATGACATTTTGCAGTCAGCCAGGCGCTTATTGCATTTACTCCGTTCGTCTGATAGACAACAAGGAGCAGCCAGTGGTGGCGCCACAAATCAAGTTATGAGGTTTAGTATTAAACTGTAATTCATGTATGGCCAATGGAGCGTACGTTGATTGGTGTTGGATGAATTGAGACAGGGATCGATTGCTTCTCTCTGGTGACCCGGATATTAACTGATGTTTTTGCGACTGAATTTTTGCAAGTGAATTCTTTGCGACTGAATTTTTGCAAGTGAATTTTTTTGAGAAATTGAATTTTTTGCAACTGAATTTTTTGAGACATCGAGTTTTTTGCAACTGAATTTATTTCAACGTTGAAAAAAATAAATGGCAAAAAAAAAACAGTGCTTGAAATTTGATGGTATTTAAAATTCAAAGTCTAATTTCGATGCAAAAAAATTCAGTGTTAGAAATTCGAATTCAAACTCAGATGGCACCAGATTTACTTCCATAGATATATATTTAAATTAGTAATCAATCTGTTCAACGCCTCTCATAAAGTGTTCGTATGTGTTTGCAAGTATTTGCCTACGCAGTTTAACTTTGTTACACTTGGATTTTGATTGATTTTGATTGACCTCCACTGTTCAGGTGAAAGAGTGCTGTGTTTTCATGGGCCATTGCTCTACGAAGCTAAGGTAGGCTGGTTCATGTAATCTGTAGTCTCTCTAATCCTCATCTGTGTGTTACTGATGTCATGTTCTGACAGTGAATTGTGTCTTTTTCTTGCAGTGTGTTAAGATAAACATCAAGGAAAAACAAATAAAATACTTTATTCATTACAGTGGTTGGAATAAGAAGTAAGGGCTTTTCTCTGATGACTCAACTCTTTTAATATTTGTACAATCAAATATTCCACACGGGCTTAATTTGCTGGCGTTTTCTCTTTCAGCTGGGACGAATGGGTTCCTGAAAGCAGAGTTCTGAAGTATGTGGACAGTAATCTGCAGAAACAAAAAGAGCTTCAGAGGGCCAATCAGTAAGTCGTTATCCTTTTTAATGTTAGGTTTGATACCTGTAGTTTAGAAACGCCTCCATAAGGAGTTAAAGTACACACAGCCGTATTTGCTTTTACTGTCACGATGTAAACGAAACTGCAACTGAAACAAAATGCAAATGCTGAAATATAGGTCTGAACAATGTGACAATATCATTGTAGATTTATGCACATCTTATTCTACAGACTGAAGAAATAAATAAATAATTTTTAATATGTTTTTTTAAATGAAAATGAGAATAATTAATAATCTGATACCGCAATTCCTCTCAAAATAATCACAATCGTTCAGCCCCACTGAAATACTCAATATATATTCAAACACTTCAACTGCCTGTAACAATGTAACCTCATTCTTGTATGTAACAGTTATTTTATTCTCTTCATCCAGAGACCATTATGTAGAAGGAAGAATGAGGGGTGCTGCACCGAATAAGAAGTTGCCTGCTCCACCGCAGAAAAATGAAGTGTGAGATTTGTTGTTCTACTTTGCTCGTGGACGTGGTGGTGTTTTGCTAAACCGCTGCAGAGTTCTTATAACTGTACATTTATATATTATTATCAATATTTTAAATCTGTTTTTTTTTCTCCTTCTTGTAGGAAAACCAAAAAGAACAAACAGAAGAGTAAGTGTATAATTCTGCAAGATTTCACACGCATGTTTCATGCTGCGTTCATGAACTGATGAGCGTTTACATGTTAATAATGATGTCTGTGCAGCTCCTGGACCAGGAGAAGGGACGAGTTCAGGAGGAGACCCGACACACCCTCCACGGAAGAAAAGGGCACGTGTTGACCCAACAGTTGAAAGTGTAAGTACACAAATCTATTAAACCCACATGTAATAATGTTCTCATCTGTGGTTTCTTTTAAAGCGGAACTAGACCGGGAGTTCCTATTATCGCTGTTTTTTTTGGTGTGTATCTGCGTCATTACCTTGTTTATGAAGCCCTGACGGTTCGAAAACAAACAGTTCAGCCACTGCGGAGAACGTTGTGTTTTATTGTAATCTCGGGGCTCAACGAGATCACTGAAAATCCCGTAATAGTTACGTAAGCAGCGGTTCTCCTGAACAACCGATCGTCCTGCTCCGGGCGGTAGTCCGGGCACATCCGGTTGCGTACATTGAACCGCAGAAGAAGAATAACGTCCGTTGTGGAGGTGTTTGACGAGCAACAGTGTCTTCTGACTCTGGGTCTGACTCTGGTTTAAAGTCATAAAAGGGACTGCGGCGGGGAGTCGTGAAGAAGCTATTTTTAAACACTGTTAAAACAATGTTTTGATAATGAGGAGCAGTGCATCCGCCGTTCCAGAGGGGGGCGCTGCGCTTCTGAGAACGGATGTGCTGGATAGTACTGGCCAATCACAAGACTCTGTCTTCTGGGGGTGAACGTTCACTCTGAAACATCGCGGCTGAAAAACACTGTCAGAAAAGAGGATTTCTATCGGCTAGTTTACAGCAACTAGGAGGTTTTTGAGCATAAAAACAAGTTAATATATGTAAGTAGACCTCCATAACTAACATATATGTGCAACAGGACCACTCTGTGACCTTTAATATGATATGAATAGGATGCATTATTTATTTTTGAGCTCCCTTTTCACTTTTGTCATTTAGGAAGAGACCTTTATTAATCGAGTGGAGGTTAAAGTAAAAATCCCAGAGGAGCTTAAACCGTGGCTTGTGGATGACTGGGACCTGATTACGCGTCAAAAACAGGTCAGAAATCTGTGATTTTTTTTTTTTTTAGATTAAATTTAAACTCTTTACATGTTTTATTTACAGAATATTAAATGTTTCTTTTTGTTTCATGTTCAGCTTTTCCATTTACCTGCCAAAAAAAATGTCGACACAGTCCTCGAAGATTATGCAAACTACAAGAAATCAAGAGGAAACTCTGACAGCAAGTAAAAAATACTCTTGTTCTTCTCTTTGCAATATCGCACAATCAAAACGCGACTCGCTTTTTTCCGTTTCTGTGTATATGTCGTAAAGATATAACGACATGTTTTTCTATTCACGCCACAGGGAGTTTGCTGTGAACGAGGTGGTTGCTGGTATCCGGGAGTATTTCAACGTTATGCTTGGGACACAACTCCTCTACAAATTTGAGAGGCCGCAGTACGCAGACGTCCTGGCCAACCACCCAGACACATCCATCTCTCAGATCTACGGCGCTCCACATCTACTCAGACTCTTTGGTATGAAAAACACGTGCACAACATCACACGGTTTGCATTGTTTATTATGAGGATATATGGCTTTAATGCACTCTTTACAGTCAGGTCTGCCTTTAGTAGGATTTTTTTTTAAAAGCAATCAGCCTGATCTTCTACTTCAGCTGCAGGGCTTTACATAAGCGCCGGCTGTCCTCTTATTTTAGTGAGCAGGTTCTTCATGCAGCTCAACTGTAGACTGCAGCAGGGGTTTAAATAGTTCACATTCATAGTGACATTTATTTCATATTACCCATGTTCAATATAATTGGTCATATTTTAACATAGTGCCTTTTTTCGATTCACTCTGGTTCACTCCACCCTTGTACAGAATGTAAATATATACAATATATTAAATAAATATGAAAGAAATCCTTTTGGTTGCAGTTTAACATGTTTTAGACAAACAGAGCTGATTTAGCTCTCCCTCTGTCTGGCAGCAGCAGTACAGAGTCTGTGCTTCATACTCTTCGTTCATTCTCCTTGACTTCAACTCATTTTCACTGAGGGCCACATCAGCATAATGGTTACCCTCAAAGTGCCAGATGTAACTGTCAAACAGAATAAATGTAACCAAATATAATGTAAACTAAAGGTAACTACTCCGTAACATATTGCTAAATAACTTTCTGTATTTATTACTTATTCATTTTCACTTGTCACATCATGCATATACAATGATACACTGCGATCTGGTGGCGGTGCCGTCACTTAGCAGGTAACGCAATCGCCCAAATGCATTATGGGAAATGTAGTTTATGGTCAACGCACGCCTTAAAGCAGCATAGACCTATTTTAACACAGATTTTTAAGACCAATTAATCACTCGCGGGCCACATAAAACAACATGTCGGGCGACATCTGGCCCCCAGGCTTTGAGTTTGACACGTGATTTAAAAGAAGAAAAAAAAAGAGAGGTAAATTCAGCTGCTCTGTTATCCAGGAAAGACCAGGCCACAATAAATGTCTAATCTGGACATCCTTTACATAGTTAAAACTCACATTTCCTAGATTCCCTACTAATTATTTGTGTAATTGTGTGTATAATATGTTTGCCGAAAAAATAATTGCCAGATTTCAAGAACTCGGAAATGTCAGTATTGGTCTGCGTCTACAGATAATTTGGCTATAAGAAGAGAAAAAAACTGGATTCCAAAATGTAGCTCCTCGTCCACAACGGTCTCATGTCCATGCTGTGGTTGGGTAACATTCACATGTAAAGATTTAGTTTACAAATACCCATAGTCTCATTTATTTAGGTGCAAATTGAATTTCTATCATGTTGTTGTCCAAAGAAAAATCCACTTTTCTCTCTCAACAACTCAATCCAAATAGTTGCCATAATACAACCATTAAGTTGCTATGTTATGCCACTCGAGTGGAAATATTTCTGTATTTGTGTAGGAAAAGGTTAGTGATTGTGTGTAAAACTCTTCTTTGTTTGGGTTCTTTTTTTTTTTCTTTTTTTTTAAGTGAGAATCGGAGCTATGCTGGCGTACACTCCGCTGGACGAGAAGAGCCTTGCACTCCTGCTCAGTTATCTACAAGACTTCCTCAAGTGAGTATTCAAGTTCCTCTTAAAGCTGTGAATAAAACTTGAAAAATGAAAATGTTCGATTTTTTTCCGGCAGCCAAAATGAGTGACCTGTTGCTCCCTTGCAGGTATCTTGTAAAGAACTCTGCATCACTATTCAATGCAAGTGACTATGAGGTTGCCCCTCCAGAGTACCACCGCAAGGCAGTTTAAGGGTTTATCATTTTTGAAGTCTCTTCGTGTTTGGAGACTACATTCTTACCTGTGGAAAGAATGAGATTTCACAAACGGCCGCCGTGGAGAGCGGATTGTGCGAGATCTGTCGAGTTATTGCGGAAGGATCAGAGCGAGATGTCACACTAATCCCTGGACAAATTGAATTTTCTTTCATGTGGAAAGCTGCTGAGTACGCTCTTCCTCTATTGGTATGTTTTTCAGTACCACATTTGAGTTTCTATGACGCTTGTTTTGCCCGGTGTTTTTTCCCAAGATCTGTTGATTTTGTTTTCTGTTCAGATGCTGGCTAAAATTTGTCTCTTTGGCTGTCATCGTTTTCTAATAAAAAATCTTTCACTCTCTGTTTTTTTGCTTTGAAGATGATGTCCAGTTAAGCCGTGATACAATACTACAGCAAGAGGGAAATCTGACGACCAGATAAACATTAGAAATTGTCTTAAAGGTACAATATGTAGTATTTATGGGTTTATATAACCCAAAATCCACTTTTTTATACATATTATGTGCTCCTGCATTGTCTAGTCGCTGTATAATAGTTTTTGTTTCATTTTCGTAGTGTTTCAAAAAGTCATGTAAAATAACATGGTCGCGGGCCGCGGTTGCATAGCCACTGTTAGCAGCGAGACGCCATGTTTCTACCGGAGCCTGTAAGGACAAACGCGAGAGAACAAATCAAGCGTCTCTTTACTTGTAGCAGAAGTCCCGCCTCCACTCTCTCGCTACGTCTGCTACGGCCGCGGTAGCTCCGCCCTCTCCCTCGCCTCACGAACCTCATCTGCTGACACGGAGAAAGACGACGAGGACGACATTTGACCAGCTGAGGATACCGTAGCGCTCAGGGAAGGGAGGGGGTGAGCAGAGCAGCAGGTCTTTGTTGTAAAGTTCAGCCTCTCCTCTAGATGGCACTATAAACTACTTATTTCCCCTTTAAAATTACAAATTAAAGTTATTTAAAAGTAGAACTTTCTGCCACAACGAGTCTCCTTAAAAGCAAATTCAAAAAGGCCTATTTCGACGACGGGTAGCTGTGGGAATGTGGGAATTGTCTCGTTTTTCGGTGACAGAATGTGCAATCGTTGTCAATGTCAAATGGCATTTGTTGGTGTGCACCAAAACATGCGGCAACTAAAACTCCTAAAATAACTTTATTAATGCTTTATTGGCTGCCAGCCATTTTCAGTGTTTTACAGCATTTTGACTTGATTTTCCAAGATCCACAAAACAGTTTGTTATGACTGTCAACACCGAAACTACCAAAAGAAAGAGTAGATCCTCTTCTTTCTTCAGACGCTAGACGTCGTTGGCAGCCAGTGAGTTAATGGAATAAGTTGTTATAATGCAAATCACAGTGCAGTACACGGCGTCACGTCCGCGTAGTTAACAGTTGTCTGATTGCTGTGTCACCACTCGTTTCCTCAAATATATCCACCGTAATCTTCTGTTTTGTTTAAATGTAATTTCTTCTGACATCAGTGGAGGAGCTCGTGACCTCAGGTGATGTAATGTCCCTCCGCTGACTGCTTTTCCCGTTGTTCTGCCGTTGATTAGTCGTCCACACAATCTTCTTTTACGCTC
Organism: Microchirus variegatus; assembly: GCF_963457635.1. NCBI lineage: Eukaryota > Metazoa > Chordata > Actinopteri > Pleuronectiformes > Soleidae > Microchirus > Microchirus variegatus. Next base: position 3,437,852 of record NC_139809.1, on the reverse strand, counting down.
ATTCTGCTTTGTCTTTCAGATTTTTGAGTTGCGCCGTTATACAGTTTGGCAGCTTGATTTCAGAGAATTGTGTCTACGTGACTGCAGCCAAGATCCCATCCTTTAAAAATGTTAACTATAATTTATGGCTCACTCTGTATGAATTGGACATGTGGTTTTAATTCAAAGCACCACGAGGCTGTAGCTCAAAGCTTTTATTACACAATTTAAAATAATTTCAAGCAAATTGGTGAATGTGATCAGTCTCTGGGGCTTCATAGACACCTGAGAGCCTTTTCTTCTTATATTGGCTGAAATTATTTTCCTGCTCTGATGGTTTGAACCAGGTGCCAGAGCTGGAATAACATCTCGCTGATGGGAAGCATGTGTTTCAGTGTTTTGTTTGAGGAAAGAAACATAATAGGCTGTTAAATCAAGGCCAGAGCACCTTCCTCCTCTCTCACCTCTGCGCACTGAAATGTGTTGGGGGGGGAATCGCCTCCAGCTGGCGTCCTTTCCACTCTTGTGGCTCACTTGACATGAAAAAGAGAAGCTAAATATTAGTTTCAGACTGATTTGTGGTCTCATCGGTGTCAGCTCCTCAAAGTTGTTATGGCAAGAACTATCCAGACTGTTTCAAGATGAATTTCTTTAATCCGACGTCGCCCCGGCCTTAATCAGGACCATATGGCCTTTTGCTGGAGAGTGCTCTGGGATCACTGCGCTCTGCTAGGTCTTAACAGCCCATCAGAAAGACTGACACACACACACACATTCTTGTACTTGCTGTATACTGAGGACTGGGTTGCTGACAAAGTGAGGACCAGCATTTCCACTTTATAAATCAACACAATTACAAATATCTACTTCATGAATGACATCTACAAAGAACTACTGGTTGCAGTCATACTATACTATGTTGACCAAAATTTAAAAAAAAAATTTGAAAACATTTTTGGTCCAAAATTTGACAAAAACGTCATACTATACTGTCGTCCAAAATTTGAAGAAAAAATTTGACCAAACATTTTTGGTCCAAAATTTGACAAAAACTTCATACTTTACTATATTGTCCAAAATTAGAAAAAAAAATTTGACCAAAGATTTTTGGTCCAAAATTTGACCAAAACTTCATGCTATACTATGTCGACCAAAATAATAAAAAGAAATTTTGACCAAACATTTTTTGTCCAAAATTTGACAAAAACGTCATACTATACTATGTCGTCCAAAATTTGAAAAAAAAAAATTTGACCAAAAATTGTTGGTCCAAAATTTGACAAAAACTTCATACTATACTATGTCGTCCAAAATGTGAAAAAAAAAATTTGACCAAAAATTTTTGGTCCAAAATGTGAAAAAAAACTTCATACTATACTATATCGTTCAAAATTAGAAAAAACAATTTGACCAAAAATTTTTAGTCCAAAATTTGACAAAAACTTCATACTATACTATGTCGTCCAAAATGTGAAGAAAAAAAATTTACCAAAAATTTTTGGTCCAAAATTTGACAAAAACTTCATACTATACTATGTCGTCCAAAATGTGAAAAAAAAAATTGACCAAAAATTTTTGGTCCAAAATTTGACAAAAACTTCATACTATGCTATATAGTCCAAAATGTGAAAAAAAAATTTGACCAAAAATTTTTGGTCCAAAATTTGACAAAAACTTCATACTATACTATATCGTTCAAAATTAGAAAAAAAAATGTGACCAAAAATTGTTGGTCCAAAATTTGACAAAAACTTCATACTATACTATGTCGACCAAAATAATAAAAAAAATTTGACCAAACATTTTTTGTCCAAAATTTGACAAAAAATCATACTATACTGTCGTCCAAAATTTGAAAAAAAAAATTTGACCAAAAAGTTTTGGTCCAAAATTTGACAAAAACTTCATACTATACTATGTCATCCAAAATGTTTTTTTTTTTTTTTTTTGAAAAATTGAGTTTAGCATGTTATAGCAACCTAAGGAAGTTATTTCAATGAAAACAAAGTGAGGACCGGCCAAAATGTCCTCACTCCGTAAAAATGACCTCACTTCATTGGTTAAAAACCCTCACTGGTCCTCAGTATGCTGTAAGTACAAGAACACACACACACACACTAAGGACCTCTCTGCAGATCCATTCAGGGAGACACCACAGAGCTCCACTTACAGCTGTGATGAACACTTTATGCTTCGTGTTTGAGGCCCGGGTCATGCAGAGGCCCTCCTCCTCCTCCTCCTCCTCCTCCTCCTCTTCTGCACCTGCTTTTATTTGAGTGCTGTTGTAACCCTTCATGCTCTCACATTAGACGAGAGAAAGAGACATATATGTGATACAAACCAGGCCTATGGAGATCACTTAAAGTCTGCGTGATGGTTTCAGCAGGTTTTTATTCCCCCCGATGTTCCCACAGCACGTTTCACTCAGGCCTGATGGATCTGTCTGGATCAGGCTTCACAGGTGACCACAGTTCATTGCTCTTTAAAAATTATCATACATGGAATTAAATAGGAATGCTTATGTGTTTCTGTTTTATATATTCCAGCAAATAATCTGTGCTCTTTGATCATCTGTTACTTGTTGCATATGCTTTTCACTATTGTACCCCCATCTCTTCCAGAGGGAAATATTACTTGTATACGATTCACTGTGGCTTTGCTTTATTTTTTTGTTTATGCTCAGATTTTTGAACGTACAATCACCTGAATGTATGAAATGCTTCCCCCCCCCCCAGCGTTTCCTGAGAGTGAGCCTTTTATATTTCAGGAGCTGATCTTTTTTCTGTAGAAACTGCCATGTTGAACTGCCATACTTTTAATGGACAAACTAAACCCCTTTTGACTTTTAGTTGCGACTGAAGCGGTGCCGAGACGAGCCTGGACTGCTCGTGGAAATGCACCAATAGACTCCTTCCTGCTTGGAAGGCAAGAATGAGGTGAGTTGCATCATGGAACTTTACCAGTAGATGTTGCTGCATCCTACACACTGTACCTTTAAAAGGTCAAAACATGGGATCAGTTTTTAAAATCGTATTTGAGTCATTCAATAACTCGTCGATTATTATCTATGCCTTTAATGTTGTAGCTCCTTGATGAATCTCTGTGTTCTGTCTTGAAAGAGTTTATTCTGAAACCTCAAATAATGAGTTTTAATGTAGAATATTTAACGTTTTGTTGTATATAAATACAGCCCATTCACCATTGCACTAAATGATGGTCTCTTTGCTGGAGCAAAAAAAGCAGGATTATAACAATGAAGATATAAATAGAATACTAAAAAGAATATAAAACATGTGTTTGTGTGCAATAATGACTCTGCGATAAAAGTTGCCTGTGCCATGTTTCTGAAATGACTGCCTTTATATTATCATTTTATACATTAATATAATGAGTTTTGGTCTTTTTTTAAATAAACGATCTTAATACCACATCCTCCTCTGAAACAAAGGTTGTTGTGGTGTAGTGCTCAGTGAGAGCCGTTAGGTGGCAGTATTGTGCAGGACAAGGATGAAAGCAGTTATGCAGTGGTGTTTGTGTGAGGTGTTTGGAAGCTGTCAGTGTTGTCACTGACTCTGCTGCCTCCTTTGAGTTCTCCTCCTTACAGAAGCCCATGAAAGACAAGTCACCTTAGGGGAAAGATTAGGTTTCTGTGGAGATGTAACGCCAATGTAAAAATCCTTCTCTCCAACTGTAAACTCACTGAGAGGCCCCCTATCTTATTAGACAACAAATGCTATCAGTTTAACTGACTGATGAAAGCCATTTGTGTTTTTCTGAGGCTCCTCCAGAACGTATATCCATCTGCTCCAGGATTTTTCTGAGGTGAAAAACCGTCAATGTTTAATCTGGTTGTGAATGCTTCCCCAGACTAGGAGTTAGTGGTAGACTAATTGCACAGTGGGCGCGCAGCCTCGGTAGCGCGCGGCTGCCAAGAGGCCTTGTGTGACTGTATGTCATTAGTACTGGAAAAGTGCACTTGCCACAAAGGGCTGCGGTCACTCGGAGCCATTTAGACATGAAAGAACAAACCCCCGCTCTTCTGGAGAAAGAATTTTGCGAGACATAAACAGCCTGTAAAATGGAAAAACTACATCTGTGTTCATTTGTTTTCCTGAGAAGTAGCCAGATTTGGTAATTCTTGCTGAAATTCTTTCCAATAACACAGAGCGGTTCCAAATAAAGCGGAAGGCCCATTTCATCCATCTGTTTCCAGTGCAGTGTAGTTGGTGGTTTTAGGCACGTGATCCCAACTCAGCGGGAGATTTAGGAATCTTCAGAGCATGTTGAGGCCTTTTACTCAATTTACACTCTGGGTCTGTGTGATGTGAGATGAGCCTTCCTGTCAACTGAAACACAACCCGCCCAGAGCACAGTTCATTTACTCAATTACCAGACTTAAGGACACACGTTTTAATGCTGCTTTTCCACTAAGTTGCAGGAGCGACTGAATCCGACATCTGCAGTTTGTTACACACATACTATAGTGACGACGGGAAGCGATCTGAAAGGCTGTGAAAGGCTGCAGGGCCTGCTTTTCCTTCACTGAGACACTGCCTAACAGATTTGGTGGGATCCAGAAAAAAAATTATATTAAGGATTGAATTATTTTATGCACTTATTATAAAAAGAATGAATATCAAACTACGGTTAGATCACACCATTAACTCTGTGCTTACTGACATGCATATAAGTAGCATATTAGCCCTTTATTAGTAAATATTAAGCACCGAATGCAGGAAAAATCATTCTCATGTCGTAATAGAAGTAGAATAAAGTTATGTAGAATAAGGTGTTAATACGTGCTTAATGATGACTAATAAAGGGCTAGTACGCTACTTATATAGGCACCTAGTTAATGGTGAATATGTTCCCTAATCTAAAGCGTTACCCAAAATACTAATAACAACACCAGACCATAATCAACCTCATAATATAACTAATTATATCCTTATTGAATAAGTTTATGGCCCCTACTAATACTTTCATGTTTACAGGGCTTTACATTAGCTTATATTTGATGTTTCTCATCTTCACACGTCATATGTGTTGAAAAATAACGGCTGAGAACGTGAAACTGATTGTGGAGAATAGAATTATGGAGTCTGCTCAGGATTCGTGTGCAAAATTATGGCTTGATGACTCACAGGAGCCGTCGAGAATAGCTCCTCCTCCTCTTAAAAGCGCTCTGATGATATACAAACCATCTGAGCGCTTTGTCAGTGGTTTTCCCATTCGCTCCTGAGTAACTGCTACTGGGATATGAAGTAGAGAAGAAGAACAGACAGAGCAGACTCCTGCTGTGAGAAAGAGGGACCCATCCTTATATACAGTATGTCGTTAACCTGCCATCAAAACGGTTAAGTAGGCTGCTTCAACTGCTGCACAGTTTCCCCCCCTTATTTTATTTGAATGATGTGTCCCATACAAGTGCAAAAAAGAATTTGCAGAGATCAGAGGAAAATGTTGTCAAGGTCCCAAACCAGGACGTTCTCCTAATCACAATACACCGCGACACAACATTGTCACCACCGTCACAACGCACAGCACTAAGTAGAGATAGTATTAAAACCTTTTGCACCTCAGCTATATACAGTAGTCAGTGCAAATGAGCCTGGATAGTTTGGACTATTATTAGACATCACCTTCAGCAGAGAATGTCATTATTTTCTTTTGATGTCGTGCAGCAGAATAAAAGTAGCGTCAGCGACAGAGTATCTGATCCGTCTCCCTCATTAAGCTGAATACTGAGACACTAAAACACCTTTTCATGTCACTTTGGTAAACAGCTTAATGTGCAGCTCTTTCATCTGCTGTTTCCCTCACGTCTTCCCCGCAGCTTTGATCAAAGCCCCGAGTGTCTGCTTGTGATGCATCTCCGCGCTACTGATTTGTCTCTGTGTTATTTCATTATTTTTTTTTCTTTCCTCCTCAAAAAGCCTTTTTTCAGAAAACGTCTCGCGAAACAAATGCAGAGCAGAGATGCGATTTGACCTTTGAACCCTCGCTGGATGATCGGATCCTCGTCTTTCTGGTAATTGTTTATAACTGACTTTTAAATGTAAGTGATGCCCTATTATTTGTTTTATAATTTTTTTTTTTTTTGTTAAAACGGCCAAATATAACATAAAAGTCAGTTAACCCTACAATCCCCTTATTTAAAAAATATATAGAGCCTTTTACACATTTTACACAATATGAATGTATGCACAGTGTTCTAGTTCCATCATCTCATATGAAGATTATATTATTTACATTATTACAACTATGATTTACCGTTTATTATTGTTTACAACATATGAATAAACACTGGAAGGATTAACATTTGGTGGTAACACTTTAGATCAGGGAACACATATTCACCATTAACTAGGCGCTTACTAACATGCATATAAGTAGCATACTAGCCCTTTATTAGTAATCATTTATTAACACCTTATTCTATATAGCCTATGACATGAATTAAGATTTTACCTACATAAGGTGTTAATACACCACTACACACACACACACTATATATGTTAGTAGGCACCTAGTTAATGGTGAATATGTGTTCCCTAATCTAAAATGTTACCCATTTGGCTATTTTTTCACTCACTCAAACTCTTTAAAAATTTTTTTTGACAATTTAATTAAAATTTAAAATGAATATTTCACTGTATAAAATTAAACAAAAACAAAAGAATATAAATACATTAATTAATTGGTTTTCATATTGGACTAAAATAAGAGTTTCCTCTTGTACCTGCAGAGGGCAGGCTTTGCTGATAAATATGCAGTCTGTAGGAGAAACAACACTCAGATGCCTTTTTATTAGCAACTAACTGAATCAAATGCTCATACAACAGTGAACTTACACTGAAAAACTACCCTCATGGAAGTTATAATGTTCATATTCTATTTACCAAATAAACTGTACATTCCAAGGAAGTGTAAATATGACCAACGCTTCTCGCCGTAACATAACGCTGCTCTAAAACTGTTCAGGCAGCGGCAACAACAACAATAATAATAACTTTTTATTATATATCCACTTGGTTTAATAAACTGGCAACTCAGTTAATTAAAAAATAAAAAGGGCAGCCATCTTTGCAGCTTTAGATTTGTAGGAATGTAATGGTGATCTCTCACCGAGAGTGTTGAAGCTTGACAGTTACATCTCCTCCAACTGTGCTGCCGGTCAGTGCTGGGCTGACTGATTCCTCCTGACCTCCGCGTACCGCAGCGTTGCCTCCGGTGTTCAAACTATCCGTGTAGCTTGTTGACAACGGCTCCCATCTGGGGCTGCCGGGAATTGACCCAACGCTGACCCTCCTGCCAGTCTGCTGAAAGAGGAGAGGGAGGAGAGGGTGAAGACAAGAGTAGTAATGAGGAGGACAGGACAGTTTCTTGACATCTTTTTGCCTCATCTACCACACACACACACACACACACACACACACACACACACACACACACACACACACACACACACACACACACACACACACACACACACACACACACACACACTAGAAGTCTGTGCAGCTATATCTGCTAAGGACACTGCATTGATTTCCATTCATTTGGACAGAGCCTAACCAAAGCGTTATCCCTGACCTTAACCATGACCAGATAATGTCTAACTCTGACCTTAACCTGAACACAAGTCTAATTAATTACTAGTTATTTTACTTCCGGTTCCCCCTAGAAATCAGGTTCTGCCTTATTAGGACCAGATTTTGCTCCCTCGTAACACACGATCCGCGTTGATGCCAGAAACTGCACTAAAGAGGTAACAAATACAAGTACACGCAATTAATCTGAGGATATTCTATAGGCTTTTCTCCCAGTGTTAAGTTATAAAATGACAACTTTCCTTTTTACTTCTAGGTATTTTTTTTCTGGGACATTATAATTGCTTTTCAGGTGGAACGCAAAATGTTTTGATGCTTGCTCTTTATTTTGCAGGGCTGATCCTGCGGTGTGTGAAGAAGTGTCCATAGCGGATTGTTGACTGCCAGAGAACAGAGAGCGGTGTGTTATTATCATTTTAAAAGGAAAATGATAGGTTCCCTCCGTGCTCATAAATAGTCTCGCTGTGATCAGCGAGCAGCTCAGAGTGGAGCTAAATTAGTCCAGAATGTTGTGCTGTAGATCAAACACGAGTGGCAGAGAATCAATTAATGATTAATGTGCCATCTATGGGAGGTGGTGCTTTGAATATCAATACACACTCCCGTTGAATGTTTGATCACCTGATGCCATTGTGTGTTCGAACACCGAGGCCGTTGAAAGCGCGGCGCTGTCAGCGAGCGCTCAGAATGGTTTTGATCCACCTCCACGATGCTCACAACGCATTAACCATTCCAGCTTGTGGAGAGACTTGGCCCGGCGTGCAGAGATCTGCTCTGCGTCTGGCTCCGCTGCACAGATCCCACCCAAGGCAAGACTCCATTCATGCTGCAGCAAGGAGGATGTTATGGATATGGCCTTGACAGGGCGCTTTAACCCTGAGGCCCGAAGAGGGACAGGAAACAGTTGGCTCTCGGTCGACTGAAGTGAGGCCTGGGACTTTCCCACACGCCTCCTGCTCTGTGGTTCGAGCGTGTGTCTGCACCACTTCACACCAGGGAGAGGGCGGGAGGGAGGGAGGGAGGGAGGGAGGGAGAATGTGCAGGCGTACTGTAGAAGTTGGAGAGAACTTCTCTGAGGGGATTCACTGCCCCTAAGCTGAGAGAACAGCATAAATTATTTGCACTGGCAGATGTTCACAGACCCAAATATGCATGAATTTGTAGAGCTGGCGAGCGTCCCTCAGCCAAACGTACTGGTTTTCACGATGCATGCAGGAGCAGTTGTTATTCTGGCTGTTTTACAGAGAGCATTAATCTGAGCTGTCAGCGCCGCCGACCACTTTGGTGGAAATTATTTCACTCCTTAATAAGGGAACTCTGGTGCTGCGTTACATATGGTGGTGAGCGCAGCATTCTTGGTGGGTCTGTCATCGTGTAGCTGTTTTTTCTAATGGTTGGGGCCTTCTGTGTTTGGCCTGCAGCACACACACACACACACACACACACACACACACACACACACACACACACACACACGCTCCATAACCCAGAGATGAAAAGAAAACACTCACTAGACATTAAATGAAACCACCACTTCTTACATCTCCTCTGCTGGTGAAGGTTAAGCGTAGCTCCTGCCAGGAAAAGATGGAGAAAACCAATATCATATTGACGTGCCTCAGAATTTCTACTCTGTTGTTCAACTGAAGCTGGGAAAGTTATTTTGACAAAGGACTTACTGTATTTGCTGGTGTGTCGAATGTGCTACCGTTTCAGGTCGCATTATAGACCAAAGCATTTTCAGTAAAGAGCAGCCTCATGGGGGCAATAATACGGACACAAGCAAACAGTTTAATGTTTGGTTGTGTATTTGTACTAGTTATTTCTGCATGTTAAAGGGGACAAATTATGCAAAATCAACCTTTTAATCATTGTAATACTTGTATCTGGGACTCTGGAGGCCCTATGAGTAGGCAAAAAGATGACTTTTTGTAGTCCGCCTCAGTCTAAGTACAGGAGATAAAACACGCGACGTTGACTTCCGCACTCATCGCTACGTCACAATCCTGGAATTGTTGTCTCGCGGCGCTCCGCTTTGTCCCTAAAAAATGCAAGAGTGCAGGCGAGGGCGATAGTATCCGGAAGAGCGGAAGTTCGCAAAGTGTTCTGTTCTTGGCTGCACAGTGCAGCAGCACAGAGTTCTACGCAAACGTCCAGCCTCAGAGGATTTACGTGTCCGGTGGATACATTTTAAATATGACGGCAATGTGCCCGGCTAGAGTCGGCAAATGATGGCTTTTCCAAATGCTAACTGCTGTAAGCTGGTGGAGCCTCAGTGACGCTGACGTAGTTTCCTGTGTCTCATTTGCATTTAAAGAGACAGGCGCTCAAAACAGAGCGTTCTGAACAGGGCTTGTTTTGGCAGAGTGATTGAACTGCTGTGATGCTTCATCACAGACATGCTCATTAGGACATCGGGGAACTAGGTTAACTTGGAGAAATAGGGTATAATATGTGTACTTTAAATCTCGGCATCTCTGTTACATGCACAACACAACTCTGTATTACCAGTTTTTTCGGAGGAGCTGTTGTAATGTGTCGGATTACACTAGCACACGTGTTTATGACTTACAGTGAGGTGTATACGGCTTCTGTATTGGAAAATTGTTTCAGAAAATACCTGTCATTGGTCATTTTTTGCCGGCAGCTCTAAGCCGCGGTCATTACGCCGGCTCTAATGTGCAACTGGGAGACATTAGCCAGTGTTAGTGAAACAGCATGTTACTATTTTTCCGTGCCTTTTATAGGTGCAGTGTGTATCCGTGGAACGAAAAAACTGTGTCACACCTGCATGTGAAAGACTTACCATTACGCCCTGTGAAATCAAGCTATCATCAGGGCTCCGGGATGCAAATAACAATAATAAAGGTAAGGTGAGTGTAACCTGTAATTGCTGTGCTGTATGTAACTGCCGAGGCTCGAGATGTGACTTCGACTCCTTCCTACAGGAGGCTTTTTTGGCAGATTGCCACTTAGTGTGGTCCCCCTGAGGGCTCTTGCTCATGAATCAGAGAAAATGGGAATTACACATTTTAAAGAGGGTAAACGTCAGTAATCACAGCACTGGGAGGATGCTCGAGGACTCATCAGGCTCTCTGCCGCTGTTTTAGAGTCACTTGTTTCAAGGAGCCACTATGTTTAGCAGCTGACAGCACTGCTGCAGCGAGTAAAATCAGAGTTTTTCAAGAAGGCAATCCACCTACGAGATCCACTGTCAACACGGCTATTTACTCTCTAACCACCCCATATCCATACAATGACGGCTTGCAGTGCGGTGACACACCATCTGCTGGTAATTCCGGCGTGTTTGTCGTTCCACTGAGTGCAAGTGTGGTCGCCGTCACTCGTTTTGACGTGGAAAAGTTTGTTTGTTTGTCTGTCTGGTCGGCAGAGGTCATTCAGCAGTGTGTTTGTTTGCCAGTCAAATAACAGAGAGGAGGCTGGTGAGGTAGAGGTGATGGAGGGCGAGGCGCTCATTAGTGCTCCTTCCTCCCCGTGTGTCGGAGATGACCAGACCACCAAGCCCTTTACCCTGAATCCCTGATAAGATTCGGGCTGCGGTCGCTCCACAAGACTTAGTGCTGTTGGCGTTCTGACAGAGAACAACCCTCAGGGGAAAAACGCAGGCAACCATAAATATTTAGGCATCAAAGAGCTTTATGGAGTTTGTTGTAAAAGGATTTATAGCAGCCTGGGAGGCGATGCATCATTGTCAGTGGACTCGAAACAGCCAGTGTTTACAGCGTCACATGTGAATCCTCCCACAACTCTGGGCCAAGCCTCGAGAGCTGGACCAAATAAGCACTTGAGTGCAAGGAATGCAAACACCACAACTTCTCCAAACAGGTTTTTCAGAAAACAGGTGTGAGCTCTGTGTCCTCTTGGCTGAAATATTCTATTCCCCAAGTCGGTGGCCTTATATGGGCCTGTTTGGAATGAAGATGAGGTTTTGAGATAATCATTTACTCTATTAATTTGAAACAGTGACAGAGAGTCGGTAAGCTTCAGTGACAAACAGCAACAGTCACACATCTGAAAATGAATGCGAGGGTCTATTCACATTCACAGACAGGAGTTTGGTGAAGAGATTTGCTGACCACATTCAGGAGATTGTTGATCTTTTCCTGCGATTGCTGGGGCGACATTTGCGGTGCCATAACAGTGCAGTCGTTTCCTATGGCTACGTCCAGATTTCTATGGACCCGTGTGTCCACACTGACCTCCTCCATCTGTGGAGTTTGGCTCTACAGTAATGTCACACTGTGGTATGTCCTCCTTTTCCTGCTGGAGGATGAGTGTCGTTATTCCTGTAATTCCTCCTGACCATTAAAGCTGCAGTACGTATTTCTGGGTGATTTTTAGTTGTTGTTGATGTTCTTATTCTGCCTCTGTTTGGTCTTTGCCAACAGAAACGATGTGGCTCTGTCAAGCAATACTATCAGACCTGACTGAAGAAGCATTTTTTTTAGCAGTAGAATTCACCTCTGAAACTTTGTGTTTTCACTTGTACTCCAGCCTGTTTGCAGTCACCACGCTTTTTTAGCTCAACGTTGCTGTCGCGTCTGTGTTGACGCAAAACAAATCACTTCCTATGTGCAGTGGGTCAATGGGTTTAGTCAGCATTGTGTGAGCTCATTTTGCAATGTTTATATTGAATGTATAAATGAAGTAGATGGTTGCTTTTGGAGTTTGAGGCATTAGCAGGACGGAAGGACAAGGCATTTGAGTGGTATTGATGAACGTCTGCAAGAAAATGAAAGTGTATTACTCAGATTGCCTTAAGCCTTGTAGTGCTATTTAATATTTTACTAATGCTGCAGCATGTGGCGTGGTGATCCGTATGAAAAATTCATCGATTTATGTACATATGTTGCTTGACTAACCGGCTTAGATAAACAGGCTTTAATGAACATGTCTTCCTGGGAGAAGCTGATTAGTTGTTATTTCCTCAGTGGTAATCTAATATTGCACTGCAACATCCTGTACTCTTGTACTCCTGCTAAACAAATGACCAGCTGTCTCGTCAGCCTCCGCCACCACTTTTCTTTTTTTTTTACCTCCAGTCTCCTCATCAATGTTGCATCGGGGCGTTATCTGCATCCCTCTCATCTCTGCTTTCCAACCCCGTGATTTTATCTGCCCTGTCTCTTTCATGTCTACCCTGCAGGTCCAGCTCGGACACCTCGGTTTCACCGTCCACTCCGCACGCTGCTGTCCGCTCGTCCTCCTCCGCTGCCCCGCTTCTTCCCAGTGGGGTCAAAGGGCTGCTTTGTCCCTGATTGCTGGAGGACCGAGATTCCTCATTATCCTGTTAACTGTACATTTATCTGACAAGACAGCGGAGAGAGCGAGAGCGAGCGACCTCCGGCATCATTAAGCTTTAATGGACAGCCTAGAAAATGAGGGAGAAGCCATAAAAGCAGGAGCCGAACCAGAGTCTCTCTTTAATGTCTCTGATCGCCCTGACAGGATTATTAATCAGGAACTAAAGGAATTTAAAACCTTTGCTCTTGGCTTCCTCACTTAGAGTCTTTAGCTTGCACCATTACATAGCAACCCAGGGTCAGGAGGTCTGCAGCTAATTGGTTCTACAGGGTTTTGAATAACAATGAGCTGAGCCCAATTACTGAACTACAGAGAGGCGTAGATGAGAGGAGAGGGAGGGGGAACCCAGTGGAACAGGCACATGCGGATGGAGGGGAGAGGAGGAGGAGACGGGGAGGCTGTTTTCAAGGCTGCTGTCTCTCTCCTCCTCAGAGCAGAGATATTAATGAGAACAGTAAATGAGTGCAGGCAGAGACGGGGATGTGCTGCTTTAGAAAAACAGCCGCTCTGCTCCTGCAGGACAGCAGCAGCAGCAGCAGCAGCAGCAGCAGCAGCAGCAGCAGCTCCTCATTCTCTATTCCATTTGACTGCACACAAAATACGAGGTTCCTCATTCTTTTTGTCCCAGATTTTCCTTTTTCTTTGTATCTCATGTTCATCTATTAGTGATATATTTTCTTTTCTTTTCTCAAACACCGGGGAATCTGTTTCTGTTTCTGTTTCTTTTCCGTGGCCCTTTGAAAGCAACGCCGTATCCCAGTCGGGCCTTGTAGAGCCTTTAATGCCGTCTGTAGGGGTTTGTATCCAGCGATTGGTGATATAGTTAGTCCCTGCAGTTTAGAGACTGTTTGGCATTAAATTTGTCATCGCAGCTCCTTCTTGCTCGCTGATGTTGTGACCCCCTGCTGCTTTGGGGTCCACACTGTAGCTTGTTCCTCATCCATATACACATCCATCATTACACGTTGCTGCATATACAGTGGGTGGATCAGGCTGCAGCGTTTTCTTTGTGCGTTGTGTTGTGTAGTGTCCCTGTTACCCTCACATGGCTGCTGATTTTGAGGGTTAACTTGTTCCAATAGTAAAAAAAAAAAAAAAAAAAAGGCTTCTCTGCAAAAAATGTGGTCATTCTCTGTATTTTTTGTGCCCTTGAAACATCGCATCGGCGTTGAGCTGACGTACTTTCAAACTGATCTCTGCTTAAATAATCTCTTTCAAATTCATCTATTCGCGGCGAGCAATCGCCTGTTTCTAAGCATTCATCGCTTTCAATAAACCCCCGGAGAAGCTGTCATTACGCCTCGACCTACTCGTCCCGCTCTAAACTGCCGTTCAAGGGCTGCAAATTGGAAAAAATGATTTAAATATTGCTTGAAAAGGATGGCTCATATTCATCTAACCACCCCCCTCCCCCTCCCCATGCCCACACTGTGTCATGCGATGAAAGCCGAGTGTGTGTCGGCGAGTGATCACTGCACCTCCTGCACTTTGAGTCGAAGACATTAATTGCTGCTAGCAGAGGGTTTAGCCCTAACCTTTACAGATCACAAAGCAAACAATAGTTTATGTACGTCTCCTTCTCCACACGCCTTTTGTCACTTGTTCTTCGTGGTTGGATTTCTCTGAGATGAGAGGGATTCTCTTTGCTTACACTTTTAATCAGCTATAGAGCAGTGAAATACTCCAGCTGGAATAAAAACAAGATAAATGCCCTCTTAACTCCAGACTGCAAATGAACTACAAATCCTTGAGTTGGATTGCTGTTCATTTTTCAATTACGTAAGCCTCCATCTGTTTTTTTTTTTCTCTCCTCCTTCTACCCAGCAGTGTCATTGTGCGTACAGAAATACAGAGTTCACAGACATGATTTATAATCCTGTTCAGATTTCAAATGCAAGCATCAATTTCACGAGTCCATTTTGCCCTATAAGTTTTATAGTAAAGCAAACATTAAAACATTGCATTTATGCCGATGATCTCTTGAAAAGGGCTTTGAATATTTATCACTGTTGACAGATTGGCTTCATATAGATCTGTGCTTGGCTCGCAAATAGATTTTGAAATTCTTCCTCGGGTCTGTACTTAGATGTGGATTATGTGCTGAATCTTATCATATTAAAAAACAAAAAACAAAAAAAAAAACTGTTGTCCATGCCAGTCACTCCAAACAATCCCGCTTATATATTCTGAACTCTTGTATCTGCATATTTCGAGCACCGTATCACGGTTGCAGCTGGGGTCTCGGAAGAGTTTATCATTATTTCACATTTTTATTTTGTCTCTCTAATTACCTAATTAATTCTGTTGTTTTGATTGTGGTGTTTACCGTTTGCTTTGTGGAGGCGTAATCCTGTTCTATTTGTCTGTTTGAAGAAGGAGCAGTCTCAATGAATTATTCATGCTGTGCTCCAGCGACAGCACAGCCGTTTAAATGATGAAGGCATTCGTGAAATCCTCTCTCCCTTTCTTTCACACACACACACACACACACACACACACATGCACTGACTTTCTCTCCGTCTCACTCTTGCCACCCTTTCTTTGTGAACGCCTCAGGCGGTGGAAGTGGGATGTAAGGCGGGAGAGAGGAGGCTCACAAGCACACCTCAAATGAGGCGATGGGAAAACATGTCCCTCTAATGTGTCTAAGCTCTGAGAGAAGCAGACTCCAAAAACCATAATCTGATACCGTAATGTGACCTTTCATCTCCACTTGTCACAGGAAACCGGCGCTCCGCCCGTTTCGTAGTATACGTGCCTGTGCCACTTTATGTGTGTGTGTGTGTGTGTGTGTGTCCTGGTGAGGCCAAGCGTCCTCTGAGCAGGAATGTGGACACTTGAGCCGACACAGGCCCACTGGAGTGCTGCTGATGTGTAAAATGTCGCCCCTCTGATTGGATATCACCGTGTCATGTGGTGGATGTATGTCCACTTCACACCTTCAGCTGTGACTCCCCCCCCCCCCCCCCCCCCCCAGTGTTGAGGATACTTGATAGAGCACAAGTCAGCAGAAGCTGACTGGATCTATTCGAGGTTTACCGGCATCCGGTCTGACGTTTTCAGAGAAAATGCTGCGTCGCAAACCAGCAAACGTGGTCTTAATGGTGTTCCCTCTTAAAGAGCGCTTCCTCAGAGACAAAGGGAGGAGGAGGAGGAGGGTGGTGGTGGTGGTGGTGGTGGTGGTGATGGGACTCTCTGGGGATTGTCTGTTTGTTGTGTTTACTGCCAAACCCTTAAGGACTTACAGGCACTTTCATCACCACTCGGCAGTACACCGTGCACACTTCCCCGCATGTGTTCCCTTTGCTTTTTAAGTCTCATTTCCCTCCCACACTGCCGTGCATTTAAAAAGAATACGCGTATGGCACCTTTAAGTCCCGTGAGTCCCAAATCTGTGTCTGTAAGGACTGATTGCCATCTCCAGTGGCCCTGCGATGCACTCCCATTTTACACTCATTTACATAAAGAAAATCCTGTACCAGCCGACATTTTGTTTGCATCGCCTTTCATGCTCCCCCCCCCCCCCCCCCCCCCCAGGACAGTATTGTCCTTAAAGCTCACAAATCACAACCACAAGCTTTGGTTTGCAGAGTGGCTGCTTCGTTTGATGACAGTAGGCTTGATGGATCTTATCAGTCACTGTGACTGCAGGCTCAGACAAAGCCTCGGGCATAGGACATGTATGCTTTTACTTAAAACTTTAATGTGTTGTTTTTTTTGTTTTTTTTTTCTCAGAAGGCCTGCACATTCTGCATTCTATTTGATCTGCCCTAAACATACATCTTTAATCTTTGCTGCAGGCTGTGTGTCACTCGCCTCTGCTCAGTCTCCAGGTCTGCAGGCCCACTGGGGGACCTGCAGAGGGCAGCATACCAAACACTTCATCACCTCATACAGCAGCTCCTTTTACACCTGCACCACCACCACCACTGCTATCTTTATTAACATACATCTTCATTAACTCACTTGAGGAGCTGGGGCAAAAAAAAAAGCAGAAGAAGAAATTAACAGGGAAAAAACCAAAACAACAGGCTGAGAATTAAACCATCATGAGCCCGCGGGGTGTTCTACTGTTTGTACTGACACAGAGGACGAGTTATGCTAATTGAGAGTTCTTTGCATAATTAGGGAGAATAAACTTTATCATTATTATTGGTGGAGAATAGCCAGACAGAGGGTAATTTCAAGTTTCCCAGCAGGGTGCTGCTGCAGAATAGAAGAGGAAAGGACACACTTTCACTGTTATTCCTGCTGTCTTTTAATGCAGGGAACATAATTCATCTAAGATACTTAGATACCGAGTACGCTTTAATGATGATGACTTTTCCCAATGTGATTTTTCAAAGTGCTTTAATGTATTGTCTTCATAGCAGATGTGTTTGCAGTGGTAAATTTGAGGACTACATATTAAGTTATCTATCTAAATGAGCTTTTTTTTTACCCCCCCCCCCCTCCTTCCATGTTTAATGAGCCTTCACTCTTTGCCACATTTTTGCAGACATCTTCATGTGTCTGTGAAGAGCTTGGGGAGCACTGGTGCTGCTGCGCATGTCGTGAGATCACGTTATTACGCCACTGAGAGATGCCTGAGAGTTGATGCGGGGTGGCTTGTTGGCCGTTCAGCTACACGGAGCTTTGAGCAAGTGGGCCGTGGTTATAAATGGGCACGCGGCGCAGTCACGACTCTGCTGAATCCAGCAGTCGCTCCGCGGGGTTTCCAACAGGTCATCGAGGTTCAACGAGATCCTGTGATATCCTGTCTCACGCGCTTTTCCTGTTCACCTAAATCTGGATGCTGCTCGTAGGAAGTTTCCTTAGAGTGCTTGCTTTAAAACTATGAACGATAGTTTATGCAACAGTGAGTATTAATTTCAAAGGCTTTACAAGGCACTGGGGGGGATTAAGAGACTGTAACATACTCATCTCATTTGTGTCAGAGTTTGGAAAAGGAAGCACTCTAAACACATGCTACATCAATAAGCCATATGGGGACGAATACAGATGAGGGCTCTCAGATTGTGAGGGAGAGACACATTGCACCTGCCCTAGATGTTCTGCACCAACATGGCTGCCTGTGCAGCGCCTACTTCACAAATGCAGCGAACATTCCCTCGCTTCAAAGGTTCCCCTGTTTTTTTTTTGTTTTTTTTCTATCTCTGTGCATCAGCCCACGGCCAGAACCACGGATTAATATTTCAAAACATGTTTCTTGGTTGCCTACTACCCCCCCCCCCCCACCCGGACCCCCCTTCTCTCTCTCTATACTTCCCCTCCCTGCTTTGCTCCCCAATTCTCCTCCTCCCCTACATCATCTCTCTCTCTCACACACACACACACACACACACACACACACACACACACACACACACACACACACACACACACACACACACACACACACACACACACACACACACACACACACACACACACACACACACACACACACACACACAGCCCATTCCCTGTTCACCACTTACTCTCCGTTCTACTCGCCCTCCCGCCCCCCTCGCGCCCCAAACCCCCCTCCAAACTGCCTGCATGTCTGCTTGCTTGCTGAAATGTGTGATATTTTTTTTTTCCCCATATCTCGTGTTTTGCTGCTCCAGTGATCCCTTCAATCCAATCACCGGGGTGGAATGT
Organism: Microchirus variegatus; assembly: GCF_963457635.1. Taxonomy (NCBI): domain Eukaryota; kingdom Metazoa; phylum Chordata; class Actinopteri; order Pleuronectiformes; family Soleidae; genus Microchirus; species Microchirus variegatus. Next base: position 3,419,292 of record NC_139809.1, on the reverse strand, counting down.
TTTATGGATTAATAAGAAATGATCCTGGATGGTCCAGTCAGGCAGTTGAGGAGCCAACGGCAGAAGGATGAAGTGGTGGAACAGAGGGGGGGGGGGGGGGGGGGGGGAGAGGGGCAGGGTGCCGTCTGCAGTTGAATTTTAATGAGTACCGGGGGGAATATCCTCTTTTTTTTTTTTTGTTTTCTTGGGGGTATCCTTATGGTGCATCGTTCTAAATCACTGTCACACAAACAAGGTATTTCCCATCATGCCTCTTGTTTGGCTTGGTAACTGTGTCATCCTGTGTCACAGGCGCCTCAGCAGTACACCTGCTCTGCTCTCCTAATTGAACAGATGATCTGCCAATTTGTCATGTTTATCTTCAGAGGCGTTCTAGCGTCAATGCCCTGCTCTGCTCAGCCCCCCTCAGAACACAGTGCAGATGTTAGCAGAGCTTTTTTTTTTTTTTTGTGACAGATCTTGTAGTCATTACTGAATAATTCATCGCTGCATTAATGTCTTTAGATAGCATCTCCAGCATCTTTGCTCGGCTTTTTGGCTCCCTCTCTCTCGCTCTCTCTTCTTCCTTCTCCGGCTCTCCTCGCAAGGGGAAACGTTATTATTCTCCCCACTGACGGCAAAGTATGCGGATAAAAGATAATTGCCTGGCTTGACTCGGGCCATTGATATGAAAATATGTTTGAAATTATTCACGGCGGTTTAAAGGTTAGTTGAAGGTTATTATTCAGGAGAGGGAGCAGAGGAGAGGATTCTCTCTCTGTACAGCCCGGTGGCAGGTTTGACAAGACATTTCTAAAAGGCTAATGTGGTGAGCGTGCCGCACAGGCCGTTCACTGAATAAACCGGAAAAGGATCTCCAGAGATCGCCACGCAGGAGAAGTCCGTTAGTTCGGAGCAAATTATAACTCACCCTGTGCGTACACATGATATGCTCCGAATAAGATTTCCAACACACTGCAGTATTTTTTATTCAGATTATTGTTTGTCCTTCCATTCAGCCCTTTCATGCATGGTGGAATGTAATTTCAACGCCATATTAAAGAGGGAGAGGGCTCTCTCTCTCTCGAGCAGTTTAATGTATTCGATCCATTGCATGCTTATATGCTTGTTATGGCTCAGATGGACTTTGAACACGGGCTCAATAAATCACAGCAGCCAGCAATCGTCTAATATTTCTGCTTAAGAACCGCTCTGATGTCTGTGGTTTGCCTGTCACTACTTACGCCAGCCTCTATTGCCATGGCAACTGGGGGATGCATGCAGGTAGTGTGCTGTAAGCTGGGAGAAGTCAGAAAACGTTGTCTGAAAGCAGCCTTACAGCAGCAGACGGTTCTCAACCGTCAGGAGATGTAGTCGTCCTATTGAGTCCTAAATACTCAGTGAAACTCATCATTTATTCACTTAACACAGTACATTTTGTTGGCGTTTTGAGAACCCTGATAATATATATCTTTTTTTTATTTTGTATCACAATGTTCTGCCAAATGTCTTGCCCTTGATTTTCAAAGAAAATGTCAGACATTTTCTGGCATATCGATGGTAACTGTAGATGTGTCTTTTGCGAGATGCTGCATAGTGATTGAGTCTGACTTCTGAGCAGGAGCCATACGATACTTTCATGTCAATACATCAGAAGGAAGTGAGATGAGAGGCAGAAATGATTACACTCCCCCAGGGAGGATAATGTGGTTCACACCTCTTCTTCACCTTTTTCATCGCCCTCTCGCTCACTTGATCCTTTTCCTGCCCCCGAGGATCTTCATGCAAAGAAACAGGTGTAATCATTCACCCGTTACATTTGTTTGGCAAAACCACCTTTTCTGCTCACGTGATTATACATAAGGTTAGAGTTTCATGTTCGGGTTTCACCGCATAGCTTATTTTTTTTTGCATTAATTAGTAATCAGATACTTCCATTAAAAGTACCGCTCCTCTTAACGCTGCAGTGTTTGATCATTCCTGTTATTATTACGCCTCTGTTTGGTCTTTGTGAACAGAAACGATGTAACGTTATGCATTTGCTATGTCCTTCATCTGAAAGTGGGCTCTGTTGAGCTGGGAAAGATGTTTCACATCAAACGGCATGAGTGACTGGGGTTTTTTAAGAAGTAGAATTCACCTTTGAAGGTTTTTGTGGTGCACGTGTTTGTGTTTTCAGTCATACTCCGACCTGTGCACAATATTTTGCTGTTACCTCAGTCAGGACGAGATCTAGACACTGCTGTGCTGAGAGAAACAGAGAGTCGTGTGGCGCTGAAAGGCTTAATCAACATAGTGTGAACTCATTTGGCCACGGTTTGGACATTAATTCATATACAAGTTACACACTGCAGTTTGTATAGTGAAGAAAACTGTAAGGATTGGTTGCTTGGCTGTGTGCTAAGGGGTTCCTGTGCGATGATGAGATCTGTTTCCACTGCGGGGCGGCGTTAGGCCTCTGGTGCAGATGATAGACAGCGTGTTGTCGATATTTTGTCTGCTTCTCTGTTTCAGGCCTGGAGTAAAGATCTCTGACACCCAATCTTTCTCCCTCACTCCGTTCCCTCTCTTTCCTGCACCGTTCAAAGAAATTGGATCCTGTCTGTAAAGCTAAGCACTTCAGGATGAAGTTTTCTGAAGCCCAAACTGCTCGTGTGATTACAGACAGATCGATACCTGCTGTTGTCCCCAGCTAGCTCCGCTGCTTGGCACAGGAAATGATGCGATCGGTGCGGCTCTGACATTGACAGGCCCCAGAGAGGCAACCGCTTCACTCACTAGAAAAATGCTCTCTATTAGCTTGGCTGGGCGGCGCTGCCCCGTCATTGTTATGCTATCGAGGTGGTGACATTTGTATTATGTGGATGGCAAGTGCCTTTCTAATCATCTTCTCGTAGCGCAATTTGAATTTTCATCAACCTTGATGGACAGCTCTTGAAGAATTATCATCAAGAAAATTAAATATTCCCTGACCGTAAAATGCCAGGACTTGCTGGCCACTCCCATGGCGGCGTCCCACTGTGCTGCTGACAAAGGCTGTAGACGGTCGCACAGCACCCCCCCCCCCCCCTCCAGGCCGCTGCCCTTTAGCTGTTGTGCTGCTGCTCGGAGGTTAAACCTTATGACTTTTCTCATAGTCTTGGAGGAGCCTGGTCAGAGGCCACGTCCTTTCTCAGACCTCAACACCCTCTGCCCTCCCCTCTGCTCAGGAAGTGGTGCTTATATCCATGTCAGGGAGCTGCAGCACTTTACCATACAATGCCTGTGTGTGTGTGTGTGTGTTTTTTTTTAAATGGCTGAGCCAAGCACTTGCATTGACCCTCCCCCATCTCTCACCCTCTCTCTCTGTCTCTCTCATCCCCCACTGTTTCCTTGTTTGAAACAATATAGCCTGCCTGTTGTTATTGATTCCAGAAGATTGGTCCCCAGTAAGTGCTCCTTTGAGCCTGGTGTTATATTAAGCAATTCTTCCAACAGCAGATGACAGGGCTGGGAAGGTTTTGGCTGGCACTAATAGGACTGGTATTACCCGTGTGTTAATTGATTGCAGCAGAAGGAGGGGGAGGGATTGGCTGCTCTACTTCAACACTAAGCAGCAGATAAATAAACACTAACACAAGACATCCAATTATACGCGGCATTATGATAAAGTGGCAATGATCCAAAGAGCTAAACATAGTCTTTTCATTACATCAAACAGTCTCATCGCTTTATAACCATCAACGGGCAAAGATGAAGAACGAGCATGACTGTGTAAATAATGCAAACTTGAGCGTTAACTAGCCTGTTTATAGGTTTTCATGTTTTCAAACTGCTTCATTGGCAGAAGTGTAGCATGAAGTGTTTGCTGAGGTGACACAGACAATACTCAGACACTGTGAGAAGCCACCTAGAGTAAATGCTCCATTCATTTTGTCTGTCTGCAGCAGTTTTCCTATTAAGTCCAGCTTTAAATCAGTATGTTTACATGTACAGTTCAATCGAGCTAAGGCCATAGTCCGACTAATAAAGGCCACATTATACTTCTCCGACTGCGTAATGCGTTATCCGTCTGCGTCACCACGGAGACGCCTCGAGCCTTTATACTTCTGCGTCGTGGTGACGGACACGCTCTGCAATTTCCCGCCCGATCAGTAGGGGTCGCTGCGCAAGGTTGTTGTGCTTCTGGCTACAGTGAGCAATGGCGTCCGAGAGAGAAAGACTGTTGTTGTTGAAACAGTTGCTGTCTCTCACTTTTCTGTGTGATGGAACGCAGTTTTAAGATCATTTGAGGCGAGAAATTGGCCATTTAGAGTCTAAACATGTGCTGTGTGTGTTAAGATATGACGTATTTATAGTTTGGCAGCGGCGTTATCGGCGGGGATCAGCTCCGCGTCTGTGGACGCTCGGTGCTCACTGTGAGCCGGCACAGAGCAGCTTCGCTCGGCCTGTCCTGAGGACCTATCGCAGCTCTTGCCGTCTCCGTTGTCCCTTGACGGAGTGACGGACACTTAAAAAATATTTCGTGCAGTCGGACGTCGACGCAGAGGACTCTGCGTAACCTGCGCAGAGCACTTTACGCAGAAGTATAAATTGGGCTTTAAGACAGGCAATCTGACAACTTGATGAGTTTGAGTATACATGCAGAGGAGTAAATCGATTTATTGGCTGTGTACGTCTTACTCTGTCTCCATAGGTGGCGCTGTATCTCTCTATAACAGGGGTCTCAAACTGGCGGCCCAGGGGCCACATGCGCCCCCCCCAATCGATTACATGCGGCCCCCCACTTAATGCCATGTTATAATGAAAACATGGCCCACGACCTCAGCGTCTTTTAAACACACAGATATAATATAATATAATATAACAGTAATAATAAGACATTTGGTCATAATTATCCCATTATCAAATGTATCATATACAACATTCAATTACATACATACATACGCTTGTTAGGGACCGAGCCACGAATAGCACAAATTTTAATTACAGTCCACACTATTATTTATGTCATTTAAAATAAATGTCTGTTTTTATTAATACACTCATTTTGCATCATAAATAGTATTATGAAGTATACGTGTGATATCATGATGCAATATTGTGAACAGTTGTTTTTTTCCCCCCACTTTTTGTTCACTAGGCCGGCCCCCTCTTGACCACAATAGATGCGCATTGGCCCCCAGGTCATTTGAGTTTGAGACCCCTCCTCTATAAGCTAGTGTGTATTGAATCAGTTTCCTGTTGACCTTTACGTCACAGGAAAAACAAACGGAAAAAGCTGAGATTGTGCTGCGGCTCTGCTCTACATGTTATTCCTGATACAAATTAGATCGAACACGGCTCTTGCTGTTGCCGCGGTACCACAGTTTATAACGTTGTCTCCTTCTTCTTCCAGGTCAAAGACCAGGGAGGACATTTTGGTACCTGTGCAGAACGTCAAGTCCGTCTCTGGTCCGATTAAGTGTATAATCGGACTAAGAATCACATTATCCAGGTATGTTAGCCCGATTAAAGGTACAATATGTAGTATTTATGGGTTTATATAACCCAAAATCCACTTTTTTTATACATATTATGTGCTCCTGCATTGTCTAGTCGCTGTATAATAGTTTTTGTTTCATTTTCGTAGTGTTTCAAAAAGTCATGTTAAATAACATGACCGCGGACCGCGGTTGCATAGCCACTGTTAGCAGCGAGATGCCATGTTTCTACCGGAGCCTGTAAGGACAAACGCGAGAGAACAAAACAAGCGTCTCTTTACTTGTAGCTGAAGTCCCGCCTCCTCTCTCTCCGCTTCGTCTGCTACGGCCGCGGTAGCTCCGCCCTCTCCCTCGCCTCACGAACCTCATCTGCTGACACGGAGAAAGACGACGAGGACGACATTTGACCAGCTGAGGATACCGTAGCGCTCAGGGAAGGGAGGGGGTGAGCAGATTTTGTAAATTTCAGCCTCTCCTCTAGATGGCACTATAAACTACTTACTTCACCTTTAAAATAAATGTCTGTTTTTATTAATACACTCATTTTGGATCATAAATAGTATTATAAAGTATACGTGTGATATCATTATGCAATATTGTGAACAGTTGTTCACCCCCTCTTGACAACAATAGATGCTCAGTGGCCCCCAGGTCATTTGAGTTTGAGACCCCTCCTCTATAAGCTAGTGTGTATTGAATCAGTTTCCTGTTGACCTTTACGTCACAGAAAAACAAACGGAAAATGCTGAGATTGTGCTGTGGCTCTGCTCTACATGTTATTCCTGATACAAATTAGATCGAACACGGCTCTTGCGGTTGCCGCAGTACCACAGTTTATAGCGTTGTCTCCTTCTTCTTCCAGGTCAAAGACCAGCGAGGACATTTTGGTACCTGTGCAGAACGTCAAGTCCGTCTCCGGTCCGATTAAGTGTATAATCGGACTAAGAATCACATTATCCAGGTATGTTAGCCCGATTAAAGGGGAAATAAGTAGTTAATAGGGCCATCTAGAGGAGAGGCTGAAATTTACAACAAAGACCTGCTGCTCTGCTCACCCCCTCCCTTCCCTGAGCGCTACGGTATCCGCAGCTGGTCAAATGTCGTCCTCGTCGTCTTTCTCCGTGTCAGCAGATGAGGTTCGTGAGGCGAGGGAGAGGGCGGAGCTACCGCGGCCGTAGCAGACGAAGCGGAGAGAGTGGAGGCGGGACTTCAGCTACAAGTAAAGAGACGCTTGTTTTGTTCTCTCGCGTTTGTCCTTACAGGCTCCGGTAGAAACATGGCGTCTCGCTGCTAACAGTGGCTATGCAACCGCGGCCCGCGACCATGTTATTTTACATGACTTTTTGAAACACTACGAAAATGAATATTATACAGCGACTAGACAATGCAGGAGCACATAATATGTATAAACAAGTGGATTTTGGGTTATATAAATCCATAAATACTACACAGTGTCCCTTTAAGCTCAATTTTAGTGGGATTAACGTGTTTACATGACATTAAGAAAAACAACATTACTGACTTTCGTCCAAAAATAGCCAAACTTGTAAGACACTGAGTGCTACATTGCTCAAACAACCGTAAACATCTCTTCCTTCTGAGTGGAAAACATCAGTCATGAAAGCCCTCTTCAGTTCATCTGCCTCCTGTCAAACCTGCTCGATGATTCAGCTTCAGTTAGATGTCTGTGGAAGTGATGACATTTCTTTGACAGCCGTAATGCATTATGCATCTAATTCCATTAGCTGTGAGTGGTCATTGCTTGTTCTCAATGAATTGTGTGTGTGTGTGTGTATATATTAATGTTGGTATTTTGGTCAAGTGAATCCTATTAGATTCTATTTCCAATAACAGCGTGTTCTGCTGTGGTAGCATTTCGCTAAAGAGGTAATTTGCTAATGGCGTGGCCCTTATTAGAAAGTAATTATTATTAATTACCAGATTGTGATACAGGAGCTGATTTAGTCCTTAAACCCCAGCGTTTTACTGCCAGTGTGGCCGGTGTGTGTGTGCATTTTTGTGTGTGTGTGTGTGTGTCCGCGCTCGGTCTTTCTCGGAGATGATTGCCAGTCCCACACTGCATCGCCCTCACCTCCCACTGGCCTGCTGCCAAGCAGCAACGTTGTCATTATCAGTGTGCCAGAGGGCTGGGTAAATGTCATTATCGTAGCTTGCGGATTCCTCCGGGGAATCAGCAGCTACGCGTTTTAATTTCTCTAACAGCCCGGGAAATATTTGTTGCATCACCAGCCCCGGTTCATGGCAAACATCTATCGCTGCTGTGCAATTAACGACATAGATCATTTACATAGTCACAGAGCTCATTTTCATAATGTTCCTTTTATTATCAGAGGAAGAAATTAACCCAGGAATTTATTTACACACCCACTGCAAATGGTAACAGTGTGCTAATTGGCTGTTAGATGATTAATAAGCTTATAGCACATGCTAATGAATGGTGCACTCACTGTTTCAGAGGTGCTCTAGCACTCTGCTTGTTTTTTTTTTGGCAGCTTAATTAGACAGATAATTATGTACTTGTTGCTTTTGCTTTCAAGCAAATACCATCAAACATTAAAAAAAGATTAAACTGGCTTGTATGCCTGTGAGCTTGAATTGGATCTGTGAGTTCCACCACAAATGGGCATGTGTTACACTGAGGCTCTGATTTGTGTGCAGCCACAAAGTTTCTCTCTGGTATTATTGCATGATAAGGAACACATCCAGAGCCTTGAAAATACAGGTGAAATTTACTAAAAAAAGAAAAAACTGTGAGTATAAACGTTTAATGAAGCAGTTGTTCTGCTTATTACTGTGTATAAAGAAAAGCTAAATCACTGAAAGCGCTTTCATTTTCGTCTAAAATGCATCTGCAATTTGCTGACAGCACACAAGGGACCAGCGAGAGACATTTACTCCTCATCTCTAAAACTTTTTTATTGTTCACTTCGGTGATACGGGGATCATGTATTATTCATAGCACTGTTGCACTTAAAGTGCTGTGTCCACTCTTAAGTTATGCCTTGTTTCTTTTTTTTTTTATTATTATAAGGGAATTGTGAAGCGAAGAACAAACACTTTGTGATGACAGGGCTGAGTTTGTCTCAGGAGACTGTGACCGCGCAACGTTGTTGTGTAACCACCGTGTTTTCGACGTCTCGTTGCCCCTGCCGCCCAAATAATACTCGAGACGGCCTTATTTTCCCCGTTTCTGTTTTTTGTCGAAAACACAAAGCGCCACTTTGTTGATAATTACTGCAGTTTGCAGCTTCCCTGACATAACACCTCGTTTGGAATGACTCGCTCTTCATAGAAAAAATTCACTCGGCGGTTTTTGTTTTCCCATCTGCTCTACGTAGAATAAAAGTCAGTGGTTGTCTGTGGTGGTGAATCCTCTGGGAAAAGCTGGGCTATGAATATTTGATGTAAATCCTCCTTTTTTATCACTGACACGGCTCTAAGCAGGAATCCTCATTGATCTTGTGTTATAATCACAGATTAAAAGAACTCCCTCCCAAACAATTCCCTGATTAAAGCCCTGTTTATATGCTTTCGCTCACGACCAAGTGAGATTCACACGCAAGCGCCGAAGCGAGCTGTGAACACACAGTCTTTAATGTGCCTCCCACTGGCTATTGTGAACACCAAAGTCTCTAGATCTGTTTCAACTCATTAACTCCCAAACTTGGCCTGAATCTAACATGTCAAGCTCATGAATCAAATCCACGGAGAGCGTGCAGCGACAAAAATAGAGATATAGAGATATTTCCAGGGTTTTCAATAGATTTGTCGACAGTAAAGCCCAATTTATACTCCTGCGTAAAGTGCTCTGCGTAGGCTACGCAGAGTCCTCTGCGTTGACGCAGAACCTGTTGTAGAGCCTCTGCGTCGTCTCCGGCTGCACGGAATATTTTTTAAGTGTCCGTCACTCCGTCAAGGGACAACGGAGACGGCAAGAGCTGCGATTGGTCCTCAGGACAGGCCGAGCGAAGCTGCTCTGTGCCGGCTCACAGTGAGCACCGAGCGTCCACAGAGGGCGGAGCTGAACACCGCCGACTTCGTCGCTGCCGAACTATAAATACGTCATATCTTAACACACACAGCACATGTTTAGACTCTAAATGGCCAATTTCTCGCCTCAAATTATCTTAAAACTGCGTTCCGGGACACAGAAAAGTGACAAACGGCCGCTGTTTCAACAACAACAACAGTCTTTCTCCCTCGGACGCCATTGCTCACTGTAGCCAAAAGCACAACAACCTTGCGCAGCGACCCCTACTGATCGGGCGGGAAATTGCAGCGCCTATCCGTCACCACGACGCAGAAGTATAAAGGCTCGAGTGGTCTACGTGGTGACGCAGACGGATAACGCATTACGCAGTCGGAGAAGTATAATGTGGCCTTAAATCTCTGTGCGTCTTTCAGCGCCGGAAGACAAGCTCTTACCTGACATTTATACAACTGCATATCATTTCCTGAGTCTCATTTCAAAGTCAATTATAGCACACATGTTTTCTGCTTTCTCAGATATACAGTATATACCACAGTTTGACCTTTACTCAAAGGTGCTAGATTGCCAGCCTTGAATGTGGATTGAAGAAACATAAATATGTTACTCCTCTGTTCTGCCAACACAAATAGGGCTAAATACCTTCACTTGCGAGCCAGTGTCATTTCAGTGGACTCCCGGCCTCCTATCAAACCTCTATTTGTGAGTTTAAATGATTGGTGAATTTCATCTTAATTACAACTAAGGACGAGCCAAGCACAGAGTTCATTCTCATCTCGTTCGGTTTGCCAATTATGGATGTGGCTGGAAATCCATGTGGCTTCTCATTTCTCAAAGCCATATTGTTCCCGAAGCAGAGGAGATTGGTACGTGCCCAGTGTCCCACTGCTGTGCTCAAAACGAAGCAGATGAGATTACTCTGTGTGCATTAATACGCTTTCACCTAATATCAACTGTGAGCCCTGCCCCGTGCATACTAATCACGCGGAATGCGTCGCTCCTTACGAAACAAGCGCTCACCTTCATTAGTGTCTCAAATGAAACGTACTTTTTTATATGAGATTGATATTCTGGAGAAGTTTCCCCCCGTGAGAGACTCGAAATCACTAGAAGCTGAAGTCGCTATCTTCTCCCGCTGCAGTCTGTCAGTGCTGTAGAGAAACACTAGCCTTCTATATAGAGCACATCAATATTTAAGAAATCAGGGAATTGATGTAAATTTTTTTTTGTTGCATTCAGTTGCAGTGTGAGGGGACTGTTAATACATTTTTATCCCATATCAGATAAAATGCGCTTTCATCATGGCATGTGCTAAAAGTAATCTTTTCCAGTGCTCAGAGTTATGATTATCCCGGTGGCAAGGACAGAAAGATAGAGAGGCTATAGCAGCCCCAAGTAATTAAATTAGCCCTGAATGGCTAATTGGATCAATTTGGAAGGCAGGCACTGTCAAGGATAAGAGTAATCATCTATGCAGTAGCAATCTTTTATTGCTCAGACACGTCTTGTAAAAAGACAAGGTGTGATCCCGAAGGTTAATGTAATTACTGTCCAATTCTCTCACTCGCCGTGCACAATAATGCTAATTAATCTGAGATTTCTGGACTATAATGAAGCGCGACAAGCCAGGTAATGCTGATTATAGTATTGAGGACATGACTAAATATTCTCCATTATTTCCTCATCTCGGGCTCCGTTGATGATGCTGCAATTAGCACACTCATTCCTCACACTTTCACAAGACTATTGGCTTCTCACCGTTCGATTCTCGCGCTGCCGAGTGAGGATATTCTGTTCCCACCTGCACTTTGGTATGAACGTCATGTATTTTACTCCGATAACGCATCGATTTACATTTCATCCGAGGCAAAGCTCTCATGTGCCGCGCAGTGACGCGTAAAGCAATGTAATGAGAGACTTTCCTTATGAACGGAGCATTCATATTCATTAGAAGCCGGGGCATTAACATATGATGCCTGTGACACATATACGTGATGCATGTTTTATGAATGCAGTTAATGGCAACGGTGACAGCACGGCAGACGTTAAAAGGGACCGGAGCAATCCGCCGAATGAAAGCCACAGAGTAGTGGGATGATTATTGATTCTCCCCTGTGTCCTATTGATCTCTGACGTTTTCATCTGGCACAGAGCTGCTAATCTGCTGTGTATCAGAGAGACACCCAGCGTACAGCCCATTGACTCTGCTATCAATAGCCACAAAGCTGGATATCATTAAATCCTCATCACTTTGTTTCCCCCCCCGGCCAGCCGCCACAGACGACAGAACACTCTGTGTGACCTCTGAATAACCGATGTCCACTGGCTTCTTTTATGGCCTCTGGCCTCTGATGGTAGACATTTACTGCCTCTTTTTTAAACAGCTCTGCTGTACACGAAACTGATATTGACCACGGGCCTCAAAGCGCGCGACTGGCTACAGCTTTGACCCATCAAGTGACGTAGGTGACCCAACAAATATGGCTGTACAGTTTGCCTGCAGGGGCATGATGTTGGCAATAGACTGGCTTATCGAACACGTCGACTTCTACTACGTAATTCTGACTGAGCCAGTTTCCTGGTAATATATGGTCCTACTCAGAATGACGAGAGTAACATCATTTAGAAAGATGGTGGAGCAAGATGGCTGCCTTTAAAGCATTTTAAACCCTTCGAATCTAAATGTTACTCACTGGACATTTAATAATTATTAAACTCATGTTGTATTTCTTTGTATGATTACAGGCTCATCATTGTTCACAGTTCAATCACCAGGGTGACTTCTAAACGGATAGAGGAGAATCTGGAGGAACCACCCTCGGGGGCACCCGTGGGACAAGGACAGGTGATGTGGAGATCGATGGTGCTTAAGGTGTGTGTGTGTGTGTGTGTGTGTGGGGGGGGGTGGGGGCTGACAAGGACAGGTGCATTGGAGCACTGTTCCACAGTCCATTAGAGACAGAGGCTCCCTCTTGAGAGTGGACAGCATGATAAACAGCTTTAGCTCTGATAATAGTGCGGCTGATCAATAGCCTGTCCGCCTGCCGTCCCTAAGGGACAAGCGGGAGCAGCAGCCATGACAACTGACCCCCAGGTCGTGTGTGTGTGTGTGTGTGTGTGTGTGTGTATACGCGTGTGGGTGTGTATGGATGTGGGGGGGTGGGGGTGGGGGTTTGGGAGAAAACTATCAGTGAATCAGATGGAGCATCACATCGCCCTCCTGACCTTTCTGCCTAACCCTATCTTCTTAGTGTAATAGAATCAACCAAGCGTATCCAATTAGTATCTGCATGGCCCTCACTTAAGCTGTAATGGTTTATTCATAGTTGTACATGGGAGACATTTTCACATCCTCCCTCATCATTCTCACAGAGCATGTTTTTACTCACAGCCTCCTCCGCCCTGAGCCCCTCTTCCATCCTCCCAATGAGCCCAACAGGCACAACTATATAAGTGATTGAACTGCTGTTTCTAACTCTATATATGTGTGCAGATATCTTTTGGTTGCATATTAAAAACGTGAGTTTTGCTCCAGGATGGGAGCGTTTTTAACACGGCAGATTTTATTTGGTGGGCCTGAGAGAGGAGACAGAATAGTATGTTAAAACCGAGCTGTAAAATAATCTCTAAATTTTGTAATGAAGTGGAGTATACAGGGCCCACACAGCCCCAGTGAAGGGTTGTTGGTCTTTGTTGACCCTGCGATGGACTGGTGACCTGTCCAGGGTGTACCCCGCCTCTCGTCCTGGGTCGGCTGGGATTGGCGCCGGCTGCCCCACTGCCATCATGTGGAGGATAAAGCAATAGACAATGAATGAATGAATGAATGAATGAATGAATGAATGAATGAATTAAATATACATATAAGTATTGGATGGATTGCTATGACTGTAACCTTTGGTGAAGACATGAGGGCACATGTGTGCATTACATGAAAATAAGAAATCATCATTCAGTAAATCACAGATGTAGAGTCTCAGTGATGAGAATCTTAAGGCAAAACTTGTTGATAAATTCACATTTCTACAGTAACAGAAAAATAAGTCATCTACAATTTTCCACCACAGCACCCACACATCCACATCTAGCTCTTTTTCTATCATGCATCTATATCTAGACTATCATATAGACCATATATACATCTGCATATATTATCATATAGACATCTGCATATTGACCATCATATAGACATCTGTATATAGACCATCATATAGACATCTGTATATAGACTATCCTATAGACATCTGTATATAGACCATAGACTATCATATAGACATCTGTATATAGACCATCATATAGACATCTGTATATAGACTATCATATAGACATCTGCATATAGACTATCATATAGACATCTGCATATAGACCATCATATAGACATCTGTATATAGACTATCCTATAGACATCTGTATACAGACCATAGACTATCATATAGACATCTGTATATAGACCATCATATAGACATCTGTATATAGACTATCATATAGACATCTGCATATAGACTATCATATAGACATCTGCATATAGACCATCATATAGACATCTGTATATAGACTATCATTTAGACAGCTGTATATAGACTATCATATAGACATCTGTATATAGACTATCATATAGACATCTCTATATAGACCATAGACTATCATATAGACATCTGTATATAGACCATCATATAGACATCTGTATATAGACTATCATATAGACATCTGCATATAGACCATCATATAGACATCTGTATATAGACTATCATATAGACAGCTGTATATAGACTATCATATAGACATCTGAATATAGACCATCATATAGACTATAGACTATCATATAGACATCTGTATATAGACCATCATAAAGACTATAGACTATCATATAGACATCTGCATATATACATCATATAGACATCTGTATATAGACTATACTATCGTATAGACATCTGTATACATACTATCATATAGACATCTGTATACATACTATCATATAGACATCTGTATACATACTATCATATAGACATCTGCATATAGACTATCATATAGACATCTGTATATAGAAACCTCCAACTGTCCGGTTGGAAGAGGAGCCACTCTACCTCTGATTTAATTCTGTTAAAGGTGTTCAAATGACTTCCACTATAATTTAGCGTAGCCTCTGTAAGATGTGTACACTTTATTTGATCAGTAACAGTATATACTTATAATTATGCAGTAATGTTGGCCACACGGTGACTCACAGGCTAGAATTGTTGCTTCACAACAGTCCGACAGAGGGCTTTTCTGTGTGGAGTTTGTATGTTCTCCACATGTGCATGTGATATCTCTTCAGGTTCGACGGGTTCTTCCCACAGTCCAGAAAAACGTGCAGAATTTTGGCGATTAGATAAACTAGACACTCTAACTTGACTGCAGATGTAAGAGCGAATGGTTGTTTGCTTCTGTATATTCACTATGTGATGGACTGCAGATCTATCCAGAGTGTACTTCACCTTTTGCCCTATGTCAGCAGGGATTGGCTCCAGCCACCACCCGACCCCCCACCCTGTGACTCTCATGTGGAGAATAAAGCGGTAGAAAATGGATGGATAACAATGCTGAAAGGGTACTCATCTATATTCTGCACATTATACTTATGGGAATTTAATGGCTCTGTGCAACAATGAGAGAATACAGGTAAAAAAATGATTCTGAGAAACCCTTTGACCTGTTGTGGTTGAAATACAATGGCTCTCATCACTGAAACGATGATCTGAGCCAAGACTGTAAAGAAATGATATGTCAGTAATGAAAGGAGCTCTGTTGGTTGGTGGCCTTGTAGTAGAATGCAAATATTTCCCCTTCTATGTCACACAGAAGCATATCCATTTTTTTTAAAGTGATTCATTGTGGTTTTGTGAGTACAGTTATGTCCTCAGTATGTCGAGACTGCATTTACTGTATGAGAACGAAACATGTTTTGCCATAGTAGAGTATATAGCAAGTGTGTAAACTCATAAATATTAGCATGTTTTTGGATAAAAGCAAGTAGAAAGAAGAGGAAGCAATAGTGTTTCTGCGAAGGGGTTGCAGTACCGCATCAGCAGGCAGATGGGCGGATGTGGAAAACAACATTAACTGACACACGCGCACACACACTCGCGCACACACACAGCGTAGTGTTGTCATTCACTGAGACACGACCACACGTCTGTTCTAAAGTCCTTTCTTCTCAACGTGCCTGCGTTATCTCACGGCTACAGTTGTGGCTTCAATGGCTGTGAGACATCCTGACTTGGAAAGTGAGACTTCATATCTTGAGCAACCCTACAAGCCATAAACCACAGGCAGCAGCTTCTGCAGCCCAGCTTGCTGCGACTTCAAACACTAACAAGCTGGAATAACATTTTCCTCGGGGTGGCTTCCCCTGACGGCTCCCAGCTGCTGGCAAGCTGATGGAAAGAAGACAAGATTTATTACAGGCCTTATCACGTTTGGATAAAAACCTAACCACGTCGTACAGAAATTGCGGGATCACAGAATGTGTCATTGCTGCTTCTTTCTCTGTAGATGAGCGCAAGATCCGGGGTCGAATCAATCCTTTGGAAAGTCAATTTCCATGTCTGAGCCTGCTGTCAGTGGTTCTTGAGAGCTGTGTGTGTGGAATTAAAATTGACATTTGAGGCTGATGGTGAATGACTTTAAAACCGGCTTTAATTTAAATGGCACTGTGACGCGAGGACACAAGGACGCTTTAGCATCTGTATTAAAAACAAAGAGGGGCAGAAATGCTCTTGAGTTTAATCCTCGCAACCTTTCAGCCAACACAGCTTCCTGTCTGTTGAGACACCGTGTTGGGTGTCATGTTATTTGTCAAGAGGATGCGATGACAAATCAAGAATGTGACCAACGGACATTTTTTCGGTGGTGTGGTAACAGGAGTACAGTTCAGATGTGTGTATTTGAAAAAAAAAAAAAAGATAATATTGACCTGAGGACCATTGTGGCTTTTCCCCAACTGAGTCACCCTTTTAGCGACCAATGTTAAAGCTGTAGTGCGTGACTTTTGAATGTAAACAAATGCCTGTTACATTCAAACCATCGTCACATGAGTTCAGACAATACTGATTAAAGGCCACATTATACTTCTACAACCGCATAATGCGTTATCCGACTGCGTCACCACGGAGACCCCTCCAGCCTTCATAGTTCTCCGTCGTGGTGCCGGATACGCACTGCAATTTCCCGCCCGATCAGTAGGGGTCGCTACGCAAGGTTGTTGTGCTTCTGGCTACAGTGAGCAATGGCGTCCGAGAAAGAAAGACTGTTGCTGTTGTTGTTGCAGCGGAATAACATTGAAACAGTGGCCGTTTCCCGGAACGCAGTTTTAAGATCATTTGAGGCGAGAAATTAGCCATTTAGAGTCTAAACTCGTGGTTTGTGTAATAAAGCGGAACTAGACCGGAAGTTCCTATTATCGCTGTTTTTTTTGGTGTGTATCTGCGTCATTACCTTGTTTATGAAGCCCTGACGGTTCGAAACAAACAGTTCAGCCATTGCTGAGAACGTTGAGTTTTATTGTAATCTCGGGGCTCAACGAGATCACTGAAAATCCCGTAATAGTTACGTAAGCAGTGGTTCTCCTGAACAACCGATCGTCCTGCTCCGGGCGGTAGTCCGGGCACATCCGGTTACGTACATTGAACCGCAGAAGAAGAATAACGTCCTGTTAAAACAATGTTTTGATAATGAGGAGCAGTGCATCCGCCGTTCCAGAGGGGGGCGCTGCGCTTCTGAGAACGGATGTGCTGGAAAGTACTGGCCAATCACAAGACTCTGTCTTCTGGGGGTGAAAGTTCACTCTGAAACATCGCGGCTGAAAAACACTGTCAGAGAGAGGATTTCTATCGGCTAGTTTACAGCAACTAGGAGGTTTTTGACCATAAAAACAAGTTAATATATGTAAGTAGACCTCCATAACTAACATATATGTGCAACAGGACCACTCTATGTGACCTTTAAGATATGACGTTTTTATAGTTTGGCAGCGACGTTGTCGGCGGTGATCAGCTCCGCCCCTGTGGACGCTCGGTGCGCACAGTGGCCGGTACAGAACAGTGTTACCTCGGGCCTGTGCTGAGGACCAATCGCAGCCCTTGCCCGTCTCCGTTGTCCCTTGACGGAGTGACGGACACTTAAAAATATTTTGTGCAGCTGGAGACGACGGAGAGGCTCTCCGGCGACGCAGAGGGGTCTCCGTAACCGACGGAAAGCACTTTATGGGCTTAAGCCTATCAGCTCTGCGTTTGTCAGTATAGCAGTGTTTGGGGGTCTGCAAACGCTCCAGTAGAGCAAATCTATCACAGATGTACAGACAGACAAGCAGCTGAGGGCGGGGAGAACAAAATGCCTGTCCAACCCTGCATCTGTACAGCCACATTGTTTCCTCAGCTTCACTCCAATATATCATGTAACACAGCAGTGGATCAAATTACAATCGAGGTTCATGGCTGCGTGTCCACTTTAAACAGCGAGCTCTCTTGTTTAAAATGTAATGAAATTATAATTGTGTGGTAAGTTTAAAAACATAACACGAGGAGTCGATTGTTGCAGAATATGTGATGTTTATCCTCCCAGAAATGGATCCGAGAAGACCCCGGGACCACCCACCTTGACTCGAATAAGAGGCTTTCAGACTGTAGGCCGCAGCGCAACGAGGCCTGTCTAACCAGATAAATCTCTGCTTTCATGAACCACATGAGAAGGGTCTACATCTGCATAACATTTTCAGACCGCATTTGGACTTAGTGCAACTTACAATTTAAACATCAGAGAGCTGTGAAGAAGTGGAAATTAGGGATTTGAGTCCGGTACGATGGAAAATTGTGTGGCTAGGTTGGGTTTTCATGTGAGCTGGGTGTGTTTCGACAGAGCACCTGCCCGTGTCAGCTGTCTGTCTTTACTCGAGAACAATCTGGACCTTTCTGGGAAGGTGCAGCTGACTTGCAAACGTATGGTTTGAGACGGAATTCATCTTCATCATTGACAAACGCCTATAGAGAATGTGTTGGGAGGTGAATCATCAAGCATATGTCTCACAGACTGTCTAAATGGGGTTAAGAAATGGGAATTGATGCTGCTGCTTTTTTCCCCCTCCTCCCTACATTATTGTGATTTATAACAGCAAGTCAAGCTGAATTGCACTAAAAATAACAAAGGAGCAGAAGAGGCACTCGCGGTTCTATATGATTGTATTGATTTTGATAGCTGGCCCTTGTTTGTGTGGCTTGGGGCATATTTTATCGAGAGCAGTAAAATAACAAAGGAGATGGGCTGGAAGTTCCCTATGTATACCAATCAGAATTTATAAATTGCTCCATTACCTTTATTTCCCTTGGTTACTCTGGGAACATTAGCAATTATTCTCTCATGGGCTTGGCTCATAAAACTAATAATCTGGTGATTTAGTGCCTCGTGGCACAGTGCACCCAGTCTAGCCCATTCTAATTCATTCATCTTGCCACCTATTAGTTTTAGTTTGGAGGGACAAATTGCTTTTCAAGAGAAAATGGGTCAATAGGTGTCCTCGATTAGAAATTGCTAACAATGTAACACTTTTTCTTTGCATATGTGTTTGGTAGAGTGGCGCTGGCTGATTATCATTCTATTTGCATACTGGGAGGTTGCCTCAATTATCTTCCTTGGGCTGCATGACAAATTGCAAATAGCCAAGGTTATGTATGCGATTCTTAATTTATTCTGTATTTGCTGTGTGAGTGTGTGTGTATTGGCCTGTGTGCATTCTTACTAGGTTATGTGTGCGCCCTGCAAAATGAAGTCAACATTGTTCTATTTCTTATTTTTTCCTTCGGTGTGTGATTATGAAGATGGATGTCAGGTCCTGTGAGCTGAGAGGTCTTCTGCTGCACGGTGGCTCCATCCCACTGTCCCATTAGCAGCTCTCCAGGGAGACAAAGACCTGGAATCTGGGGAGACAGACCCAGATTAACTCATAAATCACTGCCCTAGGGACCAAGGAAAAGCAGTGACATCATCACTCTGAGACGCACTTGTCTTGTAATGTCGCCGAGTGTGCAGCCAGCATCAGTGGCTTTCAGCTGATATGAATTGGCAGAAGTCTATGGTAAAACACGTTCCATCCAAAAGTGCTTGGGTTATTTAAAGATTTGTTTTAATGTCATTATTCTGCCTTTGTTTGATCTTGGTGAAGAGAAAGGATGTAACATATTTGTATACTGTGTCTTTCATCTGAAAACAGGGTGTGTGAAGCAATACTATCAGACCTGACTGAGGGGGCATCCATTTATGAACACCATCAGAGCAGGTGTGGGCAAGGGTAAGAAGTTTTTATCCCACTAAACTGTGTAAAGATCATTTTTTTAAGCATTAGCATTCACTCCTTAAACATTTTGTGTGCTCTTTTCTGTTTTTTTTTTTCAGTCATACTCAAACCTGTTTGCAGCCGCCTGACTTTAGTAGTGCGATGTTGCTGTTGCCTCCATCTGGCTTGACATAAAACAAATCACTTCCTGTCTACAACTGGGTGACATGAGACACTGCAATACCAAGAAACGCACAGAGAGTTGTGTGTTAACATCTCTGTCTCTCATGGTCCTTTCATTGATTTAATCTCTAAATTTTGACAATTAACTCGTTAAAACGTTTATTTTTGTTTTCCCGGGCTTGGAACCAGCCAAGTATTTAATCTTTGCACGACAACAATTACTACTGTAGATATGCTTATGACTGTCACACACAAGCATTCACTGTAATGCTGTCACAGTACAAATCTGCACTGCAATGTTAGTGCTGCTGTTCAAGGGCTGCTGCTTATGCTGCTGCTGCTGCTGCTGCTGCTGCTGCTGCTCGCTGCAAAGCAGCTGTTTGTGAGGCCCAGAGTTGTTGGGTCTGTAATAAGGCCTATGGATTCCTCCCACATTCCCACATGCACACACTCAGAGGCCTGTGGTCACACAGCTGCCCCCGTCTGGCCAACCACTCCGACCTCAAAACATCCCCTCTCTGGGTGGGATGACAGAAGCAGAGAGCACGGAGAAATGGAAGGAAGGGGGATGTTCCTCCGTTAGTTGCTCCCCAGATGTGGCTTGTCTGTCTGTCTGTCTGGAATGTGCTGTACAGTAGACGACTCGAGAGTTGTTTAGACAAACAGGGAGGGTGTGTTTATGTATCCTAAAATGAACCTCACAGTCACCTCTGGACCACTGAGGGCATGTCCAGTGTCAGCTGGTCCTTTCTTTTCCTCTGTCAGAACCCCCCCCCCCCCCACCCCCCAAACACACACACACACATCTGTAATACAGACATTTATGCAAAGTGAGGCATACTGTCCACTATCAGTGCATGTAGTTTACAGCTGACAGTGAAAACAAATGCTATAGGGTGAGCGTTTTGGCCTAAATGGAAGTTGACAGTTTTAATTCCACTTCCTCTGGGGACTTGGTTTAAATGGCTGAGAGGAGCCCTCTCCTACGGTACAACCGCAGTCCTGCTTTGTTAGTCTGTGAAGGGTGGAGAGGATACATTTGTCGCATGAGGGGAGTCATCGCGGTTCCCCCGGCGGCCAGCCTCTGTCCCCAGCAGGCTCTGCTGATGTAATCTGCCAGACTAAAACTTACATTTACACAGGATCCACCGATGAGATAAGAGGCCCTAAGGCCGGCTTATCTGATGCTATCAGAGCAGAGTAGCCGAGCCAACTTTCCTTCTCTCCTTCCCCTGTGTCCTACAGTCCTGTAGCTCTGTCAGACTGCAGCTGATTTGTGTAATGACATCAGAGGGAGACTGAGGCCTGGCGACAGTGGCCCAAAGGCGCCCGAATCATAAACCTAATTGGTGGCTGTCGCAAGTTAACTACATAGCAAATTTCCACATTCTCCCTTGTGCTGCTTCAGCTTTTGAATGGCCGCGAGCTGGGAATAGCTTTTTTTAAACAGCTTGTATCACTTGTAAGCAGCTTCTGTATATATGGTTTGCATGTTGTCAAGAGGTATTTACCCAAATTATATAAGTATTTTTGGGGGCAAGAATTTTGCTCTGCTGTTATTTTTAGAAATGATGTGACCTATAGCATTTGCTGCATGGTTAACTCTACCTTCCAGTGAGGTTTGGGGAACATGAGGAAAGGTAACTAGGACATAATGAGGAAAATGATGTGCGCATTTATGAAGGCTATTTGGCTTCTTTGCCTGAGGAGCCATCATAATGATGTGTAGGCTGTCTTGGTTACACAGCCATAGTCATTGCACACAACCACAGCTCCTCTGCCAGAGGCACCCACTAGGCCACCACATTCAGAAATACTGAGTTTGGCCCCAGCCAATGGACTGGCTCCACTTGCCAGGGTTAAGCGGCCTCTCGACCTCAAAGCGAGGGGTCAGTGTGGAGGAAAAACATCACACAAGAGCCACAATTGCAGCCCTCAAACATGAAAAGTCTCTTTTTATTTTTGACAGGCTTCCCACTTTTAATGGCCGGGTCTATGTGCTGCATAAACAAACAGTGAGGCTTGGTCTGTGCAGGCAGCCAACACCAGTGGCTTTGGTGGTGAGTTGGATTACAGGCTACGATGGAGCTGTGGTTAAGATGGCACACACACTGAGCTCCACTCAGACTGTGTGACAGTCAATCGAGCTCTCTTCCACTTTCTAACAGTTCAGCGGCGGCTGCGTCGTTTCCAGCTGTGGCTTCTGCAGGAGCCATTCTACACTGTGGGCCCAGTTAGGTGTAAGATATTTCCTGCATCTGCTGGTTTACATTAAGTGTGTTGACTTTATTTCTTTATACACTTAAGAGAGTTATGTGCATGTTTAATCCTTCACCATATCCATATCACTTTAGGTCATGTCTGGGTAATAGGTTATTGTTCTTATTTTGGCTGTACTCTAGCAGATGTGTATAATTGCAAAAAAAAAGTCAGGGGTTGTCAGTATGCAATAAAGTTATACAGGGTATCCGCAGGGTCTTAAAAAGTCTTAAAAAGTCTTAAATCCAATCATTTGAATTTAAGGCCTTAAAATGTCAAAAATTCTCCTAAAATCTCCTAAAAGGTCTTAAATACAATTTTGAAAGGTCTTAAAGGTGACATAGAGTGGTCCTGTTGCACATAAATGTTAGTTATGGAGGTCTACTTACATATATTAACTTGTTTTTATGGTCAAAAACCTCCTAGTTTCTGTAAACTAGCCGATAGAAATCCTCTTTTCTGACAGTGTTTTTCAGCCGCGATGTTTCAGAGTGAACTTTCACCCCCAGAAAACAGAGTCTTGTGATTGGCCAGTACTATCCAGCACATCCGTTCTCAGAAGCGCAGCGCCCCCCTCTGGAACGGCTGATGCACTGCTCCTCATTATCAAAACATTGTTTTAACAGTGTTTAAAAATAGCTTCTTCACGACTCCCCGCCGCAGTCCCTTTTATGACTTTAAACCGGAGTCAGACCCAGAGTCAGAAGACACTGTTGCTCGTGAAACACCTCCACAACGGACGTTATTCTTCTTCTGCGGTTCAATGTACGTAACCGGATGTGCCCGGACTACCGCCCGGAGGAGGATGATCGGTTGTTCAGGAGAACCGCTGCTTACGTAACTATTACGGGATTTTCAGTGATCTCGTTGAGCCCCGAGATTACAATAAAACACAACGTTCTCAGCAATGGCTGAACTGTTTGTTTCGAACCGTCAGGGCTTCATAAACAAGGTAATGACGCAGATACACACCAAAAAAAACGATAATAGGAACTTCCGGTGTAGTTCCGCTTTAAAACTTCAAACTTCAGTCGTTCAAACTTCAGTCTCGCTTTGAAATGTTTAGATTTTTGAAGATGCGATAACATAACTACAACACGGAACTAAAGTAGGCCACCTGTGCTGCCTGGTGAGAATTTATCGAGCACCACTAGCTAGCGTGCTGTGCACGCCATTATTGATGTGAAATGGGTTTTAAATTTTATTTATTATGGTCTTAAAAAAGTCTTAAAAAGTCTTCAATTTGACTTGTTGAAACCTGCAGACCCTGTTATAGCTAATCCCCCTTGTCACATGCTGCATAGTTAGTGTATTTGCCGCCGCTTCTCGGATGATTCTGCTCGTGTCTGCTCCTCCCAATTCCTGCTGCAGTGCCTCCTTTTTTCCAACGCTGCTAATGACAGTGAGTTTAATTAGTGCCAGCAGATCCCCCCACTAACTGTAACTTCATTAACGGCTGTCAACAGGCCAAGCAACACTGCACATAAACACAGCTCATTATGACTCTGCCCTGTCTGTTTGTCTCCTCCCTGCTCCGGGATCCAGCTCAATTTATCTCTATCTATCTGTCTCTGCATATGCATATATAAATCCCACATTGTAATGAGGGTCCTCTGGTCAGGATGGATGGCAACCCATGAGGTCATTTTTCATTCGCTGCACAGACTGTGAACCCAAAAGTAGGCTTTTGTTTCCCGTTCACGGGAAAGAAACACCATTGATTGTTGTCTGAGATGGAAAATCCAACATTTGGTGTTTATTATCCAATCTGTAAATGAGACGGTTTTAATCAAATGAGTCTTAATCACAAGGCTGTAAATTGGTGTCAGTCAGGCTATTGAGGAGATGGTGGAAATCCATCACGTGTGTGAAATGTATCTCATTGATTTATCCTCTGACCCACAAATTTAAAACACACCACTATTAACTTTACGGCTCATGTCAAAATGCATCGACTGATTCTTGCACAATCTTTAGCAAACAGGATCAATTTTCTCTAATGAGGAGCTCAGATGCTCTGATGCTCTGTGCAGGTGCATGTATTCCCAACAGTGGTTCTGCCTGCACACAAGTAAAACTGGGCCAGTAAATCTAATCTCATCCCACAGAGGAGTGAATTATGAGACTGCTGATGGTGAGCTTTTGTGATTTCACTTCATTTCCAAGAGCTGTGTGTGTATGACATGTAAATGTGATTGTTGGCCTGGTCAATTATCCTCCTTCACCCCTCCATTTCACTGCCATTATGCAGTGTTTAAGCTCTGTTTAGCTGCTGATATAGAGAGATAACCCTGAGCCTTGTTTGATTCCTGACAGGCACGGCTTATGACTCTGTGATTCTGAAACCCCTCTAATCAAAAAATCTTTTGGAGCGAGCTCGATGGAGACTGCAGGGGTGAGCATCTTTCGAGCCTTTCATGTTCCCCGGCTAGAGGATGCAGAGGGGAAAGAGGAGAGAGCTTCAGCAGGTACACTGTGCTCTTTGTTTACCCTTTCTCTTACCAGTCTGCTGCACAGATGGCCAACAATTATTTCTCTGTGTGCGCGGATTGCCGCTGGCGAGCCACCAGCTTTTCAGAGATTGGTGTAATCCTTTATTATTTATGATTGTCTGGGATTTTTTTGGATCAAGATTTAACACAATCTGTTGAATAACTGAGAGGAGCGGGAGGCAGCACAGTGGAATGAAACGCAAACAAAGAGAACGGAAATGATGAAGTCGGGGGCATCGATAATGAAGATGTGATGCTCACTGTTAGTAGAACTGCTGAATCCAGCACACTTTAATCCCATTAACACTGACTAAATATACCATTTGTTTTAAGCTCGCCAGTGGTGGTGTTTATGCTAATATCCTGGCTGCTCAAGGCGATTTCATAAGACTTTTGGAGGGCACTGGCTAATAATTAGATTTAATAAGGAAGTCAATTTCTATCCTCATTTGAAATAAAAATAAGAAGCTTAACCTCTCATAGGAGGGGGCATTAATTTGCTCTCACTTTCTCTCGTACGGCTTCTTTCTCCATAATTCTTTAACCCTTCTGTGTCTTTATTTAGGGAACAACATACACTGATGGCAGTGTTCTAGGGAATATTCACACCTGCAAAATATTATGACATGTTATCAAGATGTAAACTATTTACAAACATGAAAGCTAATGGCTGTAATCAAGTCTGTAGAATGCTTGTATTCATGGCTTTTCTGAGCTATGTTTTTTTTTTTTTACTCCACTTCATCTGTTTCATAACTGGCATTGCTTGCTGATTCAGGTTTTCACAAAAAAATGGCGACATCAACTAAAAAGTTCAACTGATCTGCTGCACGACCAACTGCGGCAGAAAATTCCTGCATCAATATTGATACTTGACCATTATTATCAATATGACAGTGTAAGAATAATCCATTCCAAGTAAATGTCCCAGTTCTGCAGAAAAACTGCAGATTGGCTGTTTTGCATTGATGCATTCCTGGTATTTTACTGTTGCATCTGGTTAAGTTGGCGCTGGTTGTAAATGGTTTAATATCCTGATTCTATTGGGTGAAAATTGCTTATTGTGTGACATACTGAAAGTAATTTTTACCATCAACGGTTGTTTAAGGAAGCTATTGAGGCATTTAGAGGAGAAGATACACACTGGAGGGGGGGGGGGTCAAATGAATTGTTGAAAAAGTATAATGCAGAACTACAGCTGGACGCTGATGAGTTACTTTTCACAAGTAAAGGATTAGAATCCTAAATGTTCCACTGATGGTGAAGTGATGTGTATATATCAACATGGAGTTAAAGGGACATTGTGTAGTATTTATGGGTTTATATAACCCAAAATCCACTTTTTTATACATGTTATGTGCTCCTGCATTGTTTAGTCGCTGTATAATTGTTTTTGTTTCATTTTCGTAGTGTTTCAAAAAGTCATGTAAAATAACATGGTCGCGGGCCGCGGTTGCATTGGGGACCGTACCTATGTTCCCCGGGTCCTATGTTCCCCGGGTCCTATGTTCCCCGGGTCCTATGTTCCCCGCTTTGTATGTGACCGGGGAACATAGGACCCTTTCTCTAACCCTAATCCTAACCCTACCCTTTTTCCAAAAAAGGGCCCTATGTTCCCCTGTCACATACAAAGTTGACCTTTTTTGGGAAAAACGGGGAACATAGGACCCGGGGAACATAGGTACGACCCCAGCCAGGGTTAGCAGCGAGACGCCATGTTTCTACCGGAGCCTGTAAGGACAAACGCGAGAGAACAAATCAAGCGTCTCTTTACTAGTAGCTCCGCCCTCTCCCTCGCCTCACGAACCTCATCTGCTGACACGGAGAAAGACGACGAGGACGACATTTGACCGGCTGAGGATACCGTAGCGCTCGGGGCAGGGAGGGGGTGAGCAGAGGAGCAGTTCTTTGTTGTAAATTTCAGCCTCTCCTCTAGATGGCACCATAAACTACTTACTTCACCTTTAATATAGTATATGGTGTAGATGCGTGTGCCCTGACCTGTCCTGTAGGCTGCAGTAGAGCTCATCATCCAGACTTACTGTGAGGCTCAGCTCTGTCAGGAAGGGCTGATGAGCAGAGGTTCCAGCTGGAGGAGCTCTCTGATCTGCTGTCAGAAGGCAGGCTCACCCTCCCCTGCCCTGATAACTTCCTCAGCTCTCTATTATTCTTCTCTACTCAGTTGAGTTTTTTTTTTGTTTTTTTTGTTAACCCTCCGCCCCCTTGCTCTGTCTCTCTTTTTCAACTTAATAATGGAATCAACTGCCCTCCAGAGCAAGCAGAAATGCTGGCTGCTGGTGGAGGAATCATGTGTCAGTCAGCAGGTATAGAAGCACTTGTGGAGTCAATTTGGCATGCAGGAGCGGAGCTATATTACTGTGTACCAGGAAATATGAAATGCTCCTCAGCGAAGCCAGCCGTGGTGAAATGCAGTATACGAGCGTAGAAGTCTGTGGTCTCGTCGGGAGATTTCTGAGATACTACACAGCTCACATAGTCGTTATGGAGCTACTTAAAAGGCTCTGCTTCCCACTGTGATGAATCCAGATTAGCACTTCTATAAAGTAGCTTCATTACAGTTCTCACAGTTGAGATTTTGCCCCTGCCACACACTGGCACGTCTCTGTTTGATGTCAGTGAATATAATGTTCGCCCTCATGAGGCGCTCAACCACACAATTCACAGACTCTGACCTCAGTAGCAATTGCACTTTTCATGCAGGGGCTGTTACCTTGACAACATGTTTTCTTTCGAGACAGTCATGTGAAGTCATTCCCCTCCCATGTGAATGTAATCACCGACCATAAGTGAATTTAGAGGGAATCTTTTTAATCGCATTAGCCATTTAGCAAACTGGATCAGAATAAGAAAATCTTTGTTGAGCAGCAGCTCAAGGCTTCAACAAGGCTAATCAACTGGTACCAATTGATCGTCTGAGGTTAATGTTGACACTTTTCATTGGTTTCGACTCAGAATTATGGCACGTCTCCAGAAGAAGATTGTCACGAGGAATAATTACACGAGCTATATTTGAGTCTGCGTATGTCGCATATAGCTGCAATATTGCAGCTGAGCATTTCCTGAGCTTGAGGTATGTTGGACAAGCTCTTATTACGCTCATTCAGATTCTTGATTAAACGGCATTTAAACGACACCTCGATCAGAGAGAAGATGTGGACACAGAACTACAGAAACAGAATAACAAGCCAGCAACTTTGTGTGAGAATGAGGCTGCAGTGGTGTGCGTCCATTTGCCCAAAATGTAGAGCAACATGTCTGTGAAAACTTTACTGTAAACTTTAATCAAAAGCTGAGGAAGTCACACTTATATTATAGCGTAGATAGGTTGACAAACACAGTCAACCCCAGCTGCCATCGGGTGAATTGGGAGGTAAAACCTGTTGTCAGGTTTGTTATTGTTGTTTGTTTGTATGTTAAGTTTTTATGTCTAGTAGAAACCAAATTAGGTTTTACCTGAATACATTCTAAATGTGACAGACTCAACACCAGATGTTGAGTAACAAAGGAGATTCATTAGCATATAAAGATTTTGACACGTTATTTTTCATGTAAACATGACCAATAAG
Organism: Microchirus variegatus; assembly: GCF_963457635.1. Classification (NCBI taxonomy): domain Eukaryota; kingdom Metazoa; phylum Chordata; class Actinopteri; order Pleuronectiformes; family Soleidae; genus Microchirus; species Microchirus variegatus. The sequence continues at coordinate 3,391,015 of NC_139809.1, read as the reverse complement.
CAAGCTCATGTATATTCACTCTTGCAGACACCTTTAGTGTAGCATAATTGGTTTGCAGATTGATATTTGAGATGCATTTTCTCTTGTTTTTGTGGGATTTCATTTCAAAATTCAGTGTGTGATGACTGAGTTGTTGATTGCAGTCACTTGAATACCCTTCACCTCCATCTACCTCTCCAAGCTTGTAGGAAACTACCAAGAAACTACGGTGGCCTGCAGGTAACACAAATACAAAGTCTCTCTCAAGGGCCACTCTCTGCATGATTTGATTTTGTTGGGACCCACTGCAAAATGCTCGATTTCTAAACAAAACAACCCAAAACACATAAAAAAAAACATTTACAGTATACACCAGCGGCAGTTAAATTATGAACTAGAAAAGCACTCGGAGAGCGCAGACCTCCGCCAAGGCAGCTCGGCGCCTAAAAAACACACGCTGCCGGCGCGCAGCGTCTACGGATCACGCCCGAAATTTAATCACTGCTCCCATTTCGGACATTTCCTGACAATCCAAATCCGTCTGTGACTTTTCGAGTTATGTTGCTAACAAACAGACAAAGAAACAAACTCCGGCTAAAACATATACCTCCCGGGCGGAGGTCAATGATATACTATATAACATTTCTGCTACAGATCCTAAAACACCAGACCCGGTTATTATTCAGCTAGATTGTATAATACAAACACAGATGCACAGATCCTGATATTAAAAAAGGGCGTGCATGCCTGTCAGAACAGAGGTTATATCATCTGTATTTGATCAAAACAAATGTAGCGATATTTTAATAGTTAAAGAAAGTGAATTATTCAAAACAAAAATGCCAAACAAGTATCTGAATATAAATGTATTCGGAAAATTGAGTTACAACCCAAATAAAATTATTTGGAATTTTTACTGGGTAAAGCCTTTATGTAACACTTATTTCTGTCTGTGACTGACTGCTGGGAAGGGAGGTCTCATTTTAATTCAGTTGCTTCTGTGTTTTTCTTCATCCAAATCTACTAAAAAAGAGCTCATCTTTTTATTTTTTTTGTAATATTTTTGAGAAACTCTTCGTGTTTTGCATGTTCCCCCCTTTGATAATGGCTTTGATCCTGTTTTTCATTGATTACTCTCAGATGAGTCACCCTGATGATACAGTGCAGGCAATTCATCTTTCCACCACACACTGTGGGCCCTTTGTTGCAGGGAATGTGGGTGCACGAGCGAGCGTGCATGTGTGTGTGTGTGTGCGTGAGTTCCTGCCTCCTGCGTATGAATGACACCCGTGCAGTACACAGCGTATGTGTGTGTGTGCGTGTGTGCGAGTTTGTTTGTGAATGTGCAGTATGTCTCGGTGCATCTCCATACAAACTGCATGCTCGTACAGTGACGTCTTAGTCACTGCTTCACAAACCCCGGCCTCTGCAGTAAACAGGGGCCTCATTTTCTGCTCCACCAACAGCGAAGTAAGGCTGCGTGAAAGAGACAAATACCCGAGTCATTTGGAAATCACATTAATGAGCCATGTGATCTCCAAACACAACCGATAAAGGCTCGTGATAAGTCCTTCCACCATATCGATGATCTTAGCAGTGTGACACCACATTAACTGTTCTGTGGAAGAAGTTAAATTCAGGGGCGGTTTCGGGAAAATGATGTCACAGTGTCACCTCTGTTGCCTTCATCATCTTCCTTTTCCTTGTGTTTGGTCATTTTTACTTTATGGAAACCTTTATTTTCTTTGTCCTGCTGGCTTTTACTCATCCTGCCTCTGTTATTGTATTATTGTAATGTATATTTATTTTGCACACAGGCACATGCATGTGTCAGTGTCTTCTTCTCATTCTGTTTTGGTTATATTTCTGGCTGCAACGTTGCAGTGCCACATACAGGCCTGGCATATGTACTACAGCTGTGTACTTTTTGGAGGTTTTTTTTGGGGGGGGGGGGGGGGGTTAAGACACTTCTTCTGAAACAATGCAGTGTTTACAAAAAACTTTTTAAGAACGAGAAAAGAAAAAAAGAGTAAAAGATACGACCCCTCATTTTTGGTTTCTAGCCGTAACTGTGGTTTTGGAAAATGAGTTGCTACTCGGTTCAAAGTGGCAGGAGTGAGGACAATCCTTGCTCTGTCAAGAATTAGAGGCACCTCTGCAAATAGGCCAGTGTGTAATGCCTGAGGGTGGGAGTTTCACCGAGGCTGGGGTTTCCGTGTAAATAAACAGTATGGGGGTCTCTGTGGGTTGAGAGCCCCCTCCTCCTGGGGTTTGGCTTGGCCTTTTGTTGCCTTTAATCCAAGCACTCTCTATTGAAAAGCATGAGGGGGTGCCTGGCTGAGATTAGCCCCAGCCAGCTCTTGTGTGTGCTTGAGTTTCTCACAGACTGCCTCCATACTTTTTTTTTTTTTGGAAATAACACAGTTATCCCACATCCTCAAGGTGGCTGACGAGAATGACAAGTAAGGCGACCGCTGGGCAATCTCAGACCTTAACATGACAAAAATGACCTCAGCGTTCTCACAACGCTGCTGCTGCTGCTGCTGCAGTCGGTGTGAATCAGTGCCGGTTTTATCACAAGATAAACCGCTCATAATAATAATAACGTCACAAGCACGAAGATTCAAAACAGAAAACTGAAAGAGGGAGAGAGAGGCATTTTTTTTTTTTTTTTTTTTTTTTAGGCAACATGGAGCGTAACAATAACAACAAAAACCCCAAAAAACTATTCAGTTTTAGATTTCAGCCTCTGCACATCAAAACATTTAGATCCAAAATGACATAATAGTGAACATATGTTGGACTATATACAACCTCTGTGTAAGGCTTATGAAGACCGTACAACTGTATTTATGTAGCACCTTGCAAAACTAATTAATTAAACAAAGAATGCAAGTGTTTAAATAATGTATTCCGTTGTTTTGACGGCACTTTATATTCCATATATTGCTAATTTGGCAGCTTTTGAATGTGTGTTGCTCATTAAGACTGAAGACAACAACATAATTACTCTGCCTCTTTTTTTTTTAATGCATGTGATGGTGCTTTTCTTAATTTCACAGGTTTGATATCACAAACAATACACCGCTATTTAAATGACTTGTACTGCTGTAGTGTTTTTTTTTAATTGTGTCAGCTTTATTATAGCCCCAGCCTAACAACATAACATCAATGTTAGGTTAGTGTTTAATGTCGGAACAGGTCGACTGGTGCACAGGATCCTTTCTGCGCGCAACACAGGCCCATATGTAAAGGAAAACTACAGGTTGTAATGTTACAACTGTTTGCATGCTTCCTTTCTTCCTTTGTTTAATGTAGGCTCTCATTACCACGTGGTGGTAACAGATTGTTTGAACTGGAGAGAAAAGCCATTCGGAGCTAATTAAGCAGCGATTCCCGGCTCCATTCACCGGCAGAGGAGCGAGGAGCACAGGCATTTGTCAGCGCTCGACCCCGCGTGGTATTGATTGACAACGCCGCTCCGTTGAGTGACAGCCTCCACGGCGCTCCGCCAATGGCGGCGCGCGGAGTAAGTGCGCCGCGCCGCCATTGGACGAGAGGCCTTAAAGCCGCAGAAGGGGGGACCCACGTGGGGGCAGAGACGAGGCTTCAAAACAAGGCGGAGTAGCAGAGAGCAGCTCAGACATGGCTGATGTTCATATCAGACAAAGGCAATCATCTCCTCTCTCTCTCTCTCTCTGTCTCACCCTCACAGGCAGGAGCGTGGACGTGTTGTGCAAGAATCAGGAGAAACTTAGACAAAAAAAACAACAATATATGACGGAGTTGTGTGTCACCCCCCCCCCCCCCCGCGGCTCCAACATGGAGGTTATCGTCGATTGATTGGTTGTTATTGTGTCCTTCACGCGCTCATCATGTGTGGGAAGGGCTTTTTTTTTTTTTTTTTTTTTTTTTTATAAATAAAGAATAGTACATTTTTTTTTTACACTAACATTTTGTAACAATGTAATAAAAACTCCACCCACGTTTTCCTTGTATGGAGATACAAACTGAACCATGCTTCACCCCCCCCCCCCTCCTCATATGATGGTGGTCTCACCCAATAATTCATCAACTTTATGTGGGCTGCAAAATAATAATAAATAATAGAAAAAAAACACATTAATGAGGCTCGGATGTGGAATTAGTGCTGTCCAATGTGAACGTTACCATCGGCGGCACTAACGCTGCTGCTGCCGCTGCTGCTGCTGCTGAACACAGTGGGACGGACGGACCGTATGATGAAGCCTCGGCGCTGGATCCACGGGGATGATGTCATGTAGCTTTCGCGCCCCACGTGGGGGCCGTCGCTCTCCGATAGGCAGATGTGACCGTACTCCTTCCCCGTAATCCGATTGGACAGATAGGCGCTTTCACGGCAGTTCAGCCTCTGCTGCTGCTGCCTGTGTGTGGCAACAACCAGGGTGAAGCCGGACAACCGAGGGGGGGAAACGCGTGATTGTGGAGTGAGAGAGCGAGAGAGCGAGCACCATGTTACGCTTTTAAAGAATCTCCAACCCTACACTCGAGTCGGAAGACAGATTTTTGGAGGGATTTTTTAATTTTTCTTTCTTTTTTTTTCCCTCGTGTGGATTAACCAGCTCCACATTCACCCGGAGGTTGAGATTTTTAAAGTAGTTTTAATCGAGCTCGACCAACTGTGGTTGTTCGCGCTCCGGAGAGAAAAAGACGGTACGGGAAGGATGCGTGTCGAGATCTGCGCTCCACACCGAGGAGGGATTAAATGCATGAATTACAGCCCGCTCTGATTCGCTTTCTTCGGGAGCAAAAGTCGGACGGAGCGCGCACGGGTACGTAGCCCTGTTTCACACACACACACAGAGTTGTTGGTTTCCAGAGTCTTTTCTGTCGGTTGTTTTGTTGTTGGGAGGTTGGACGGGTTCACCACAGTCGCTCCATCACCGAGTCAAACACGAGGTGTTTGAGCCAGTAGCAGCAGCAGCAGCGGCGGCGGCGGCAGCTGCTGCCGTCGGCCCCGGCCTGTCCGTCCTCCCTCTCCCCCGGTCTGTAATGGGGCTTTTTTTGTTGTTGTTGTTCTGGACACTATAGTCGACATCTGAGTCACAACAGTGCAAACATTGGATTTCCACGTCGAAAAGTGGCGATTTCCTCGTTGTGTGTGTGTGTGTGTGTGTGTTGTTGCGCATGAATGTAAACGATAAAATGCGACATATGTGTGTTATTGGGAGTCAGTCGTTGACCACTGACCGAATAAGGTCATCCAGAAATCAGAAAAGCGCACAACACTGGTGTTTTTTTGTGTGTGTTTAAAAAAACAAACAAAAAAAAAAACTCTTATTTTTAATGACACTGGACTAATTTGGTGCGCTGACTACTTATTGTGTGTGTGTGTTTTTTTTTTTCTTTGTCTATAGATTAAACCGCGTCATTTTTTCCCCAACGCTCGACCTCCCCCCTTCACCCCCTCCTCACCCCCTGTGAGCCGAGGCTGGTGTGGCTCTGAGTAGCACCATTTTTTTTTTTTTTTTTTTTTTGCCAAAGGACCTGCTGAACGCTGGAGACATAAACAAAGGATAGTTTTCCAAGATGTATCCACAAGGCCGACATCCGGTAAGAACGCGCTTCCTCTCCACTGTGATCTCTCTGTGTGTGTGTGTGTGTGTGTGTGTGTGACAACAGTGGCGTGTGACATGGTTCCTGACCGACGGTCAAAAGCAGCTCCTCACATTTCTGTATGTTACATTCTAATGTGTTTATGTTACATCAGAACGTGCACTTAGTTTGTAAATGGACGCAGATGGCTCGTGCACGCCTGGAGATATTTACTCAACCATGCACTAACTAACATATGACTCTGAATATAAAGACAGGTGGTGGTGGTGGTGGTTTTAATTCTTCTTTCCCAAACTGGGTTTAAATGTTTAGTGTGAAAGCTTTTTTTATGCCGTGTTGTTAGCTCGAGGAAGTGTGTAGCAGACCCACCTGCTCAATTATCTGCAGAGAAGATATGTGCTTCCAAATAGTCTAATATAATATGATAATAATCTTATATTATTATCCAGCAACATGGGACATATTGCAGTAGATGATGAAGAAATCCCTCTACTGTTTCTGGACTGATGTGATTTTTCCCCCCCCCCCTTCCAGCCTCCACATCAGCCCGGTCAGCCTGGCTTTAAATTCACCGTAGCAGAGTCTTGTGACAGGATTAAAGATGAATTTCAGTTCCTACAAGCCCAATATCACAGGTAAGGATTCCGCCCGATTCCACCGAAGAAAGACACGCTCAACGTTTGCTCCCTGTCGAGTAACGAAGCTAACGTGTGCTTGTTGACCTCTGCACAAATGAAGAAAGACCACATTTTTCTTACGTACACTGCTGTCAAATCGTTGCGTGTGTTATTGAAGTGACAGAGAAGCCTGAAATTGACACCTTGTCTTCTATTTTAGTCTCAAGGTGGAGTATGACAAGCTGGCCAATGAGAAGACGGAGATGCAACGCCACTATGTCATGGTAAGATTGTGTTACAATGGGGAGCAATTATGGCTCCAAATTGCAAGGCTTGTTGAAGATCTAGTTTGGGGTGGAGTGAGACGAGGCTTTTGTGATCACCTGTGTGGTGGTTAGGGCGGGCTGAGTGTCACGTACAGGCCTGTGAAAGCCCCCAGGGGGTTTTGATGTGGCTGCTTGTTACAGAGGTGTTCTTCCTGAGTGGCGGGCGGCAGTGGGCTGCGGCTGCGTTATAGTTTGCCCCCGATCTCCAGGGGTCGCCTGCAGCGTTGCCCTCTGTGTGTGTGCCGATCTGATTATTCTCCTAGGAGACACGCTTAGACATATGCACAGCCATAAATTAGGTGTTGAGCTCTTTGGTGGAGGGCCAGAGCAGTGTGTGGGGAAAAAAAAAAAAAAATTCACCACAGCAAACAAAATGGAGGACGCAGAACGCGCTGCAGGTTATTCTGCAAGACGTCAAGCTTGGTTGGAGGTGGAAACGTGCCGTATTATCTTTAAATTAATCAGCTGTTTAGGAAAACATAGGTGTGCCCATGATGCAGGAATTTGGTTTAGACATGACGCAGAAGGCTCTTCAGTGGCAGTGTGCTCTGTTGTCCCAGGTAAACACACCCGGGATGACTTAAACCAATACACGCAGGCTTAAGTTAAACATTCTTTTCACAGGAAAACAACATGTCAGCCTGACAGGGAGGAGGTTAGGTAAACATGTAGGAAAGTATCCCACAGCCAGCACTGGGTGTCAGGTTACGCTACGGCTGTGGGGCTCTGATCTCAGACAGAATGGCTCTCTTGTTTGAGAGTAATTTTCGAAGAAGCTAATGGACTGAATAATGCATTGGCCTCATCAAATAGACGCTGACTGGAAAGCCATTTCTGCCCTGGCTGCCACTTGTGGGCTCCACGGATTACATTTCAGCCAGACAGACTGACCTGGCTTGAAATATCAAGTGTTGAGCAATCGTGTTACGCTAAGTAAACAGACATCCTGGAGATCTGAGAGCTTAAGATGGTGATCAATAAATCCAGCCCTTTCTTCTTCTTCTTTGTGCCCACACTATAAACAACACCGTATCGATTTATTGAATATCTGCTGTCAGCTGTTCAAAGAACTCCTTTTTCTTCCCTCAGAGTCTATTTTATCACATTTGCTCACAGCGGCAGGATTGGACTTTAATCACGTTAAAACCTTGTGATGATGTAATCAGTGTAGTGATCGATTATAATATTTATACGGATGTGTATATAGTTTTTCAATCATGCACGAGTTGTAGAACACAACAAAAATAGCAACAACCTTGTTGTAAATGTGACTTCTATCGACTCCATTGATTACATCTGAATCTTTGCTCTCCTTTTCAGTATTATGAGATGTCCTACGGGCTGAACATAGAGATGCACAAACAGGTGAGTACCATTTAGGGTTTCTTGTGTTTTTTCAGCTCATTGCTTTTCCCACAGTGTCGGAGAAAGTCAGACCCAGGAAAAGCCGTTTATAGTTGCTGAGTGAACTGAAGTGAGCATGGCAACAGGCTGCGAACAGGTGGATCTACTGCAAACAAACAAAGCAGTATCATTACTTGCATAATTGCTGAATTGCTGAACCTCCTGTTTTATTTGCTAGTGGTATATAGACAGGATTTGTCTGACGGTTTTGATAAGATTAGAGGTAGACTTTGGCAGGCTTGGCCTTTGACTTAATGATTAAAAAGGAGGCCTGTTTTTTAGAATGAGCCGTGATTACAAGAATGGGGCAAAAGTCCGTCTGTCCCTCATTATGCCCTTATCTTCATCAAAAGATCCTCTCTGCAGTTGTTCCACAGATCAATCGCCTCCGATGCTTGACGCGATAAAGATGGTTTGAATGAGTAATCCTGAGATTCCCTTGCAAGCTGCTCTTAAACCAGCAAAGCTGCCTGCTCTCTCTCTCTCGAGACAGCCGTAGCATGGTTAGCAGCAGCCATTGGGGGCACGGTAGATTGGTGTGGGGAGGGTGATCCATCAGTGTCTTGGGGCCCAGTGTCACACTGCCACATGTCTGTCAGGGCTCTGGCTGCTGTGATAGCTTCTGTCAGGCACTTATCGCCAACCAGAGGAAAGAGGAGGGGGGATGGAAGCCGCAGACAAGTCGGAGAATAGGGCTGGGGGAGGGGCCAACGGCCCAGCTCTGTGTAAACAGGTTAATCGACTGATCCATTTTAGCGCCTGACTTTTATCAGGAACCTCAACAGAGCTGATGGAAGCGCTTGAATAATTCATCAGTGGGGCCCTAACCTGCTGAACAGAGTGTTTGTGAGCAAACAGTGTGGGCCCCGTTCATGCAGCTCCCCCAGCTCAAGGCTCGGGCAGCGGAAGGAGGAAAAGACGGGGGAGTGGTTAACAGGCAGGGTTGCGATAGACTATCGGATGCGCACACACACAACCATATTCTTTTACTGCCGGGAGATTTATTCCATACTGTGGAAATCCATTCCTTCAACTGTGCCTTTTTCATTACCGTGCGGTGGACGTAATTCACATTTGAGAATGCACAAACACACACACACACACACACCAACACAGCTGAGATGGACCGATGTCGCAGTGTCATGTGACCCCCCCCCCCCCCCCAACCTCTATCAGGCGTGACAGTATGTAGATGCAAACGGTTCATTTCTGCTGCGTGATGTCAGCTAGTAATTACCATCATCTGGTGCTTGTTTCCAAGAGCTGCACATGGTTGCTGTTGGGGAGGCTTAGCTAGATTTGGCTCTTACCTGTAGTCGTTACAGAGAGACGTAACGCAGACACGAGCGTTTGCTCAGGAGCAAACTATCTGCAATATCCAAGTTAACGCTCGTTCAAATAAAACAGGTGTGCAGTGGAAATTGGTTCAACAGGCGGTGGTTTTTTTTAAGACCTCAAAGCTCTCATATCTCTGACATAAAGGGCTGAATTGGAGTTGAGTTACAGGTCGTGAGCCGTTTGGTGTCACGTCTGTTAATATGCTCAAATTGTTTTTGTTATTTTATGGCTATAAAATTCAAGTCATCATCTGAGAAAACCGCCCGAGCAGCAGCAGCAGCAGCTCACAATGTCATAATAATGACTCATGCATCCATTTAGGCAGGATTTTGGTGCATTTGACATCAATGCTTATAACCGCAAATGCCAAATAGAGACGTATTCTGGAATCGCTGCAAATTAAAAACAACACTGCGACTTTCAGCAGCATCTCAGTTTAATGGGAACGTGCCTCAGTTTCTGGCTCGGACGAGCCACGAGTGAAGCAGCGGTCTGAATTTCACCCTACTAGAAAAATCAGGAAACGCTGTCATCTTGGGACAAATTGGAGACCCTCCAAATATGATGAGTCAAGTATTGTTTATATTTGGATCATGTGATCAGAGCCACCAGTTGTTTTCCCCCCTCTGTATTTAATACTCATCAGTGTCACAGCTCCATTTTGCCACTGCTGATAGCAACAGGCCAATACCTTTCTGCACAGCATTGACAAGCCAGCCTGAGAGTGCTCTCAAAGTGGTGCTACACAGGTCCGAGTACCTGTAATTGTGTAGCAGCAGCACAAAGCTGGCCTCTCAAGGGCCAAGCTGTCATCTACTTAAAGTGGCAACAGCCCCATTTTTATCTGCCAGTGGAAAAAAAAAAACCCTCCTCAGAGCGCTGCACTATATCTATTTTGACAGCGGTGGTGAGCTGGCTTGATGCTTTTTCCGTGTATTTACATGTTGTGTTGTGATACGGTGGATGCTGCCAGTTGTTTAGGGCACGGTGGATCGGCAACCTCCTGACCTCTAGCAGCCAGCTGTCACCATGACACTAAGCTACAGACGAATGCTCTGTTCGCTCGAGGCCTTTTCACAAATCCTGTCAAATGTTCGACTGCTATTGACGTGGCTTATCTCAACAAACATGGATTATACCGGCTCTGTAGCTTTTCAACTATTTCTGAGGGCCTTCTTCAGCTCTTGCGAGAGCACTTATCACATTGCATTAATTCTAATTCCCATAAAACCTCTATATATAAACCTTTCATCCGTTATAGGTCACATTTATTGTGCGTCAGAGTTCATTCTTGTCTTTCTTGACTGAAGACGGCAGTTATTTTACCATCCGTTTCATCTTGTTTATAGTTGTGCCTTCTGTGACACATGCTACCCTTTTTATATTTGTTGTCGTGCTGGCTTTCCTTGGCTAAGTGGCTATCCATGTTGCAGCTTGGGTCAGCAGGTCTTGTTCTGTTGGACATTACTCTCCAATCTCTCTGGCTGCGCTCAGAGGTAATACATCTGGCTGCCAAAGCCGCCTGGCATTTCTGCCATGTGTAATAAATAGGCTGGCAGTCTGCAAAGTACATTGACTATGCTGCTGCAAATGAAAAATCGGAGAAAATCCCTGTGATGTGTTTGTGTTCTGCAGTGGCCCTGGGTTGAATTGCAGCCCATAAATTCCATTGATGATGTAGCTTTGGCACGGCTATTTTTCCTGCTCCCTGTGCTGAGCTCAAACCTGAGCGTCCTCCTCTGATAGAAGGAGGAATCAGAGGAAGCTGTCTGTGTTTTTACAGCAGAGAGGGGAGGTGAATCACCGCTCCCCAGCAGTGCACACCTCCTCCTGTTGCTCTTTTTTTTTTTTTTTTTTTTCGCCATTCATTTGCTACTTTCATGTGATCGACGGGCTGAAAATTCAATTTAATGACCTGCCTCTAAGCACGTAATATGATTTTAAAGCCCGTTACGGTCAAGCAGAAGTTCCATTTGCATAATGATCCCAGCAAGATAGGGCTGCAGCCGTTGCCATGGCAGTTGGTAGACAAGCAGAGGAATGGAGGCAGGGTTGTGTAGATGGATGGGTGGTTGGGAGGGGAGGGGGGGAGGGGGGGCTGCGTTGGGCAGCTGATTGCAGTGAGAAATGGCCTGGCCGCCAGTCTTGTAAAAGAGGAGCACTAGCACTGCACTCATAACGTTTTACAGGCTGGTATTATTGATCATAGACGTGAGGTGTGTTACCCTTGAGGTCATTATGGTTTCTAATCTTTGCTCAACCTGCAGTTATAACCTCTAATGTAAATGGCCTTTGCTGTCAAATGTAAGTAAACAGCGCCGTCTGGTTAGTGGGCCTTTACTTCCTGGGGTGTGGTTGTGTGGTTTAACTCGGAGGTTAACTGCAGGACAGCGCTGTTGCAGATGAGGGGAAGCGGGGCAGAGTGAGAGAGGATCCTCTCAACACAGCAGCACTTTGCTTGCTCATATCCGTTTAGCATGGAGTGCACTCTCAGCACAGCTGTGCTCCATCCCCCTGGGCTCTCCTAATGTTTTAAATATTTCAAATGTCAATATCACGCTGTTTAGAGGATGTTGAGTCAAGCAGTTCTGATTGCCGCAGCAATTGACTTAATCGGTGTAAACATTAGAGGCGGGGTTATGTGAAGTCACTGTCTGTTTCATACTTTTACCCTCTCTCATTTTGCTCCTCTTTTGTTTCACAGACGGAGATTGCCAAGCGGCTCAACGCAATTTTAGCTCAAATTATGCCTTTCCTGTCACAAGAGGTGAGTTTGAAACGTGGCTCCCAAACACTGTGGAAGTTTAGCTCTAAAATAAAGTTGCATGTTGTTGTTGTTGTTGTTGTTGCCGCTGTTGTAAAGATGCTCCTGCAAAATAATGTTCAGGTTGGGCAATTCACGGTAATTATGTGTGGCATTTGCGATTCGCTTTTAAAATTGCAGCAGTGTGATGAAAATTAGGTGTGAAAGTCACAGATAAGTGAGACGGGATAAGTGGGTGTGAGAGAGACGTTGTTAGCCTGTGCCAATCATCTGTTGTAAATGTCTTCCCACAGCACCAACAGCAGGTAGCTCAGGCAGTGGAACGGGCTAAACAGGTGACAATGACCGAGCTGAATGCTATCATCGGGGTACGTGGACTTCCCAATCTGCCTCTCACCGTGTGTATACCCCCTTTTATTCCTTTATTTGACCTTGGATAGGGGCAAATCTGCACATAAGATTATCAGAAGCTGTAAACATTACTTTTCCATTACCCTCATTCAACAATTGTCTGAACTATTGATTCAATCTGATACACCACATGCTAAACTCATAGTGCAGATTTGCCCCTTCTTGAATCATGTGTTATTTTTTTATTTTTTTTTTGCCATTTTAGTGCTATATTTTTCACCATTAAATTCAAACTTTATGCACAGCAATTGCAGCTCTCCAGGGCTCTGGTCTGGTGTTCTCGCTTTTAGTCTCTGTGGCATCTTCACTGCCTTGTTGTGTGTTTATAAATGTGAGCCTGAGAGCTCTCGAGATCCCTTTCGCAGCACGCATTGCTTTAATTGGCTAAGGTTTTAACGAGGAGCCTCATCCCTCACTGCTGACCTGGATAGCTGTGGGAATTGGGAGGCTGAGTGCGAGCAGAACACAGCCAGTGCTGCGAGGCTCGCCGAGACGGCACAGACGGCAGTCGGCAGTTGTGACTGTGCTGCAACGGTGTCGTCTCTCTCCGCACACCGCAGCACTGAGCGGTAATGTGCGGTGTTCATCACTGCCTCGAAATACCATCTGCTCCTCATTGATCAGTGGTACTCAACCTGTCCTTTTTAAAAAAGGGAAGTGATTGGTTTCACCCTCAACACAAAGCTCAAACTATCTGTGATTTTACTATTACAGTTGAATCTTTGCCGGAACTTTAGCATACGTAAGAGGCCAGCACAGAAGGGCTGGCTTGATGACTCGAGGCACAGATTGGAATTCAATGGGTGGAGGAGAGTGGTTTGTTTTTTATCTCCTGGACTGACACAGATGCTTTATTACACCCGCACTAAGGCAGAGCAGCTGCAAGCAGCAGTTGTTCCCGAAAAGAAAAGCAAATTTGATTTGTGGCTCCTTCCTGTGCGTTTGTGTTCTCACATTTAACAATATAATGCGCGAACAACGTTGTTGTCCTTTCTGGTGTCGATGTGATCTTTTTATCTGTTGGCCGTCATCGATAACTTGAACGTCGTAGCATTAAATATCGTGACGTGCGTTGTGCACCCTAGAAGGCTGACGCGTCAATTCATGATTTCAACGTGCGTTCCTGTTTCACACCTGGCGTGAACTGGTCCAGCCTCCATTCCAAGTCACGCTGGTTGCTCGTGTCAGAGGAGCCGCGAATGTAGCTACTGTATGTTTATTTTACGAATGCCCTTCCGTTGGTTATTCATCGAGGAGAAGCTCTGTAGGCATGCCAAAATCCTCATGCATATTGTAGAGCAAGGTGGGGTGAAAGAGCGTGCCAAGTAGACAGACAGCGTCCAGGAGCCAGCTGCATGCCTTATTGATGGAGCCGTGGGCCATTAATAGGATGCAAGTAGGGCAGCTGGTTGTGTTGAGATGAACCTGGCTGGTGGTGCTTCCTGTTTTCACTTAAACACATGAAAAATATTCAGATAAGTCCATCGTTCTCCCTGCGAGTGGCCACCTGGACGCGGCCTCACATGGCTTTAAGCACGTTGAACAATGAGGAAAAGGAACACAGCACACGATGCAGTAATGGAGAGACGGCATTAAATATCTGCATGTGCTGTGCTGTTGTTGACGGACCTGGTTTGAAGGGTTTGTGCATCTTTCTCCTGCCCAAGTGCGATTGTGTTTTCACAACACTACTCAAACTAAACCGTCTGCCTGTGTTTTTATACGTCTGTAGCTACACTCGGTCAGGGAGAAAAGGGGCAAAGAGGAGGTCTTTATCCTGAAATATTAAATTAGAGGAAATGGGCCACACTCCTTGCTTTATTTATTATTGTCTTCATTTATGGTCCTCTAATGAGGGCTCTTGCTGATCAGCCATGCATATTACCCATCAGTGCCTCATTAAACACAATGAGCATGGATTGCTCTCCCCTGCCAATGAACTGGCTCCTTAATTTCCCTCATGGACACAATATTAGAGCACACTCTCTTTCTCGCTTGCTCTTTATTCCCACTCTCTTTATCCGTCTCCATCTCTTTCTGTCTCTCTCACTCTGCCCTGGTCTTTTCTTTTTTATTTTGTAATTAGATTGACATCTGTCCAATGGGTCAGTGAACAAGGTTACAAGTTAAAAATCTCACCGTTTTTTTTTTTTTCAACACAGTCCTCCTTACCCTCGAGGCAGATAACGAAGAAAGCAAGAAGCAATTAAAAATGCCCAGTAGATCATTATTGAGGTCATATTTTCAGTGTAATTTGCCCTGTCACTGAATGTCAGTTATAAAAAAAGGAAATTTAAAGGCAAATTCCTACCGAGTTGTACCGCCGCATATTGAACCGCTACCCAGTTATAAAATGTCCAATATTCCTGAAATGGTCACTGATTGAAATCTACCCCGTAAAAGACAGGAGGTACATGCTGTAACAGCAGCTGAATTATTCAGTTGGCTTGTAGACGAGTAATAAATTGCTGATGTTTTTATTGGCGTCTCGGCTAAGTATTATTTAACCTTGCTTTAAACTGCTTACTTCCATGCTGAGTGCCTTTTAACTCCCATCCATTTCCCTCTGCCTTTCAAATATTGATGGTGAATATTGGAGGGTTGAGTGAGTGCCAGCATGGGACCCCCTGCTCCTGGCTCCCGGAGCAGCCTTCCAGACGCGCACACACACACACACACACACACACACACACACACACACACACACACACAAACGCACATTCAAATGCTCCGAGTGAGAGAGGAAAGAGTGCCAGCGTGTAGCACTAAGTGGTCCCACAGTCTCTTAAAGTTTGGGTGTGCAATGAATTCATGTTCTGTAAATCCAAGAACATAAAAAAAGGAAATTGGTGAATTGATGTCTGTTGTGTTTTTGAAGTGTTAAAACAGGTAGTTGTTTAGCCCACAGGCTGACTGATTCTGACACCGCTTCATATGCTTTACAGCCGTATTTCCTACTGCATGGAACAGTTTGGTACAGTATGGTATGCACGGAATAATACCAAAATAGCCTAGCCGTTCCATTCTTTGGCACCAGAATGGTGCGGTACTAGAGCTGCAACTAATCGTTGTAATCGATTAATCTGTCGATTATTTTCTCGATTGGTTCATAAAATGTTACAAAA
Organism: Microchirus variegatus; assembly: GCF_963457635.1. Taxonomy (NCBI): domain Eukaryota; kingdom Metazoa; phylum Chordata; class Actinopteri; order Pleuronectiformes; family Soleidae; genus Microchirus; species Microchirus variegatus. Next base: position 3,375,456 of record NC_139809.1, on the reverse strand, counting down.
CTTTGACCAGTGTTTGTCAAACCTGGAAATGACGATGTTCTTGAATGGCTTGTTTTGTCCACAAACCAACATGACGGTTTTAATGATTTCTTTGTTTATGTGGAGCAAAGAAACAAAAGAAAATATTCTTTTACTTCTATTATTTAAGAAGCTAATTCAATCAGAAATCTTGGTTTAATTATGAAAAAAAGCTCATACCGATTAATTGATTATCAAAATAGTTACCATTAGACTAGTAAATATCAAATGGAAGTTGAGGCAAATGCCCACAGTCTATTCTCATACAAAGCTGTTGGAGCGTCCTCCATTGTTGTCATTTGTATTGTTGTTATTCAATTTGGTCCTTCGTTTTGCTACCAAGTAAAGGTACTGTTGTTGTCAGTCGAAACGCAAGCCTGACCCAGAGCTTTACCATTCCAAACCATACAGTACTGTACCAAACCAAACCAAACCAAACCGTACCATGATGTAAACCGAGCGTACGAGGATAGCTCAACTCGCTGATGGCACAGTTGAGCTTCTGTGCTGCAGTATGAAATATTTCCTCTTTGTTAAGCTGTAGTTGAGTCTGCCTTTTCTAGTTGTGTTGTTGTTGTTGTTTTAGACTCGTGCACTGCCAAGCGCTGTGCGACTGAATTTGTCGATCCCCGCAGCTTTGCATCAGACGTGTTGAGCAGTTTATTATGAGTCATAGCTTCTTCTCTCCTCAGCACGGATCCGGGGCTTATGCCACCCTGGTCTGGTATGGAAATAGCACCGAGGGGGGGATTGGTTTCTGATCCTGACAGTAATAGATGTGTGAATGCGCTAATATCGGCTGGGGTTTATCTGATCAGACTCGTGTTTGGTGTGTGGTTTCACCTTGCCCATTCCCTCCGACCCACTCGGTGTCTTCTCTGTCTATCTTCTCGTCTATACGAACAGCAGCAGCAACTCCAAGCACAGCACCTCTCCCACGCCGCTCACGGGCCTCCGGTTCAGCTGCCACCTCACCCCTCAGGCCTGCAGCCGCCCGGCATCCCCCCTGTGACGGGATCTGGATCAGGTCTGCTGGCACTCGGTGCCCTGGGCAGCCAAGCCCACCTCCCGGTGAAGGATGAGAAAAACCATCATGATCTCGAGCACAGAGGTGAGGAGTTAAACTCGTACGGCATATGGCCGTCCATATACACTACCGTTCAAAGGTTTGGGGTCACTTAGAAATGTCCTTATTTTTTAAGGAAAAGCACTTTCTTCTTTCAATGAATATAACATTAAATGGATCAGAATACTCTATACATTGTTAATGTGGTAAACGACTATTCTATCTGCAAAAGTCTGGTTTTTAATGGAATATGTACATAGGTGTATAGAGGCACATTTCCACCAACCATCTATCCAGTCTTCTATGGAGAGATGTGTTTGTTAATCGCGTTAGAAGGCTATTGGATGATTAGAAAACCCTTGAAAACCCTTGTGCGATTAGCTGAAAACAGTTTTGCTGGTTATTTGATGAAAGCACAGTTTGAAGGGCAAAATTATTATTTTGAATAAAATCATTATTTCTAATCTCGTCAATGTATTTACTATATTTTCTATTCATTTTGCAACTCTTTGAATAAACTGAATGAATGATGATGAATGATGATGAATAAAAGTGTGACTTTTAATGGAAAACACAAAAAACAATTGTATAGGTGACCCCAAACTTTTGTACGGTAGTGTAGCCATTAGCTATGTCACCAGTTTGTTTTCGAAGTAATTAAATTATTAATTGCAACATCATTGCGTAGATGTAAAACAGGTTAAAAGCAAATAAGTTCCTCACGCTGCAGAGCAGAATCCTAAGGCCCTTAGGTGAGCGCCACATCCTGTCTGTTCACATTCTGTCTGGGTAATGAGCTGGTACATTCCCAGCCCATGACAAAATAAGCTGTTCAACAGCATTAAAACACACAGTGATAAGAGGGGGCCATGTGCCCTGCAGATGAATCTCACACGTTCAAGCACAAGCATCTGTTTTGATCTGCTAACTGACTCGTGTTTCTCTTTGCTCCACTTGGTTTCATCATCGCCTCCGTTGTGACGTCTGCGACGCAGAGAGTACGGTAAGTGTCCAAATCTGCATCTTTATCAATAGTTTTCATGGCTCATTGGTTTAAATCATTATATTGTGTGCGTGTGTGTGTGTATGTTGCACTATTGTTTTCCTCTTCTACGCACATGTTTTGTATTTTGTGTCAGTGAATGTATTAATTGGTTTAGAAAATGGAAGTCCTGTGTGTTTTAATCCAGAAGGGAAATGACTGGTATCACGCCGAAGAGACTAGAAGCCTTGTTATTTCCTCACATTTACAGAGACGCACAAGGACTTTTATCCTTTCTACCGTCTTTATTATTTGTTTCTTCTCTTTGGCGTGGAGGATTTGTTTTGTTTTCCTTCTCTCCCTTACCTGCCTGGCTGGAGATGCTAAAGCATTTTATTTGTATGGCTGCGATCTCTGATGGGCCTGATGGCTTGTGATGGGCCTGTGAGATTGTGTTTCTGTGAGCCTGGCTCGCTGAATGGGTGCAGTCATGTCTGAAGAAATGGAACTCCCGGGGCGATTAGCAGGCCTGTTTTGTTTCTGTGCTCTTGTCCCAGGTCATCTGATAGCAGAGTGGTGACTTTGGTTAATGACTCACGCTAAGCATCTCTTTAAAAGTCAGCCATTATGCAGACGGTGGCCCTTTGCCCAGACTGCTTGTCCGTCGGGCCATTGTTAACTTCTCCGAGCTGCTGCTGACTTGGTCCATGTTGTTGCTTCGGTCCTCAGAGGAAGGGACAGAGAATAAGGGAGAAGTTGGCAGGTTGGAGGCAAATGACAAACTCCCCGTGAAAGCTGCTGGACACCTGCCGAGCTCCTCCCATTCTGTTGGCGTCTGGAGTGAGTTGTCCCAGCTTGTGTGGGCAGGCCAGCTTCACGAAGAAGCAGCAGTCAGTCCCATCATGCTGCTGTGTCCACTGGCAGGATATAGATTCTCTTTCTTTATCAGAGCTCAACGCCTGAGCTGACATGGTTCCTAAGCACGCCACAGCAATCGATGTCCAATGCCCACAACAGAGAGTCCCCATTTCTGTCTATCCCTTTCTCTCTCTGTCCCCCCCCCCCTCTCTCTCTCTCTCTCTCTCATGCTTAGCCTGACTGACTCTGGAGAAAAGGCCCTCTGTTCACCCACAACACACTGCTCATGTCCCTGTGAGGTTGTTTGTTGTCCGGTTATGAGGAGGAGGAGGGAGCCCAGCTCAGGAAACAAGCCCTCCTCCTTTTCAATTCAGATAACGGGCCCATTCTGTTGTGTAGCCAGGGACAGGCTTGTGTGTGAGATTGGGCTTGGCTGGTGTCAGGAACTGTTGGGAGCAGGCTTGCAGCTGCATTTTAAGAGCCCGCGGCATCCACAGTTCTGTAAATGAAGCATCGTTGGTATTTCAGTTGGCACGGCATGTTCTCTGAATTTGTAAGGCGTGAATGACTCACCAGTTTCTTTTTCAGTGAAAAGGCAAAATGGGCAATTAAGTGTTTGGCTTTCTCTTTGCAGAACAACTCGATATCCCCGTCAGAAAGCTTACGCACAGCCAGTGAGAAGCACCGCAGCTCCTCCGACTACAGTTTGGACTCCAAGAAACGCAAAGTTGAAGAGAAGGACAGCATGAGCAGATATGTACGTTGTTGGAAAACGATGCAAAAATAAGAGCCCTCGCGTAGTCCTATTTCACATTGCAATACATTTTTTTTTTTATTGTGCTGACTAATTTGCCATTTTATTTTACAGGACAGCGATGGAGAGAAAAGTGATGACCTGGTAGTAGACGTGTCAAATGAGGTAAGCAGTGAAGGATGAAACTGTAACTGTGCTGAGATGTGAAATAACACTGGAGCTTAAAGGTGCATTATGTAATAAAGCTAAAGCAACTGGCCATAAAATCCTCTTAATATGTCACAGAGACTGAGGAATAATGTTCATATAACAAACTGAACTCGCCAACAACAACAGTACAGACAAAATATTTGCATAAACATTTTTTTTTTGCAGACTGCAAATCATTGCAGTCAGTAGAGTCTCAGCTGCCGAGCAACCACGGGTTGCCAGTTACGTCAGAAAACGAAACCTAAAAGACCTTGGTGTTTTGAATTTGAATGTAGTAACCGTTTTTGGCCACATTCTTACATATGGCACCTGTAAATATAAAACTCTCTCTGTTTCCTTTTCTCCAGGACCCCGCCACTCCTCGGGCAAGTCCTTCCCATTCGCCACCTGAAAACGGTATCGATAAGCCCCGCCCTCCAAAGAAGGACACACCCAACAGCCCTGCATCAGTGGCGTCCTCTGGTAGCACTCCGTCGTCCAAGGCCAAGGAGCTCAGTCATGTAAGAGAGTTGACGACAAACCGGGGACAGACGTGGGTTTAAATTGCAGAGAGGGAGCAAAGTGATATGTGCAAATAAATCTAGGACATTTTCTGCAGTGGATTAGGAATGACTGTCGGTGCTTAAGTGCATGACTAAACGTCAGGGATAATATTGTCCTGCATCAGGATCAGTCAGGTCTTCTGTTAATAGCTCAATGTATTTAACTATTCTGGGTTTTTTTTCCCCCTCTGCCTCGCTAAAAGATTAAGCCAAAGCAGTAAGGGGATAAAAACGGCCACATCCCCATTGTGGCCATAATAGGTTTTAGAATAAATAGCAGTTTATGGCTCTGCAGGACTATGAGTGTTGTCAGAATTAGATTGGATTAAGTTCCGTTTGCGCTCAAATTGTCTGCACAGTGCCTGGTTCCACCACTTTTGCTCTCTCCTTCCCTCACCAGAATGACAAATCCTCCACGCCTGGCCTCAAGTCTAACACCCCCACCCCCCGCAACGATGCCCCCACCCCGGGCACCAGCTCCACTCCTGGGCTCAGGCCCATCCTGGGCAAACCACCAGGCATGGAGGCTCTCGGTTTGTGCAATTCCCTTTTCTCTGTAGCTACTGAGCGTCTTATTCCGTCCTTTTCTGAAGGACTGTTATTATAATATTCCTCGCCTCTCTTTGTCTGTAGCTGCACCAGCTCTGCGTACCCCTCTGTCCATCGCAGGGTCATACCCTACCCCGTTTGCCATGATGGGTCATCATGAAATGAACGGAGGTCTGACTAGTCCTGGTGTGTATGCTGGTCTGCACATCTCCCCTCAGATGAGCGCTGCAGCAGCTGCAGCCTACGGACGTTCCCCGATGGTAACGCACCCTTCCACAGCCCTTTCATTTAGCTATATTTGGTCTTGCCGACAAAAACTGCACACGGTGAGAGCACTGTGTTGATTTTGCATTGATTACAGGTCAGTCACGCACATCTTTACTTGTGTCTTTCAGGGATTTGATCCTCACACTCACATGAGAGCACCAGGCCTTCCAGCCAGCCTCACGTCCATATCTGGTGGCAAACCGTAAGTATTTCACCAAAGGTTTTGTCCTGATGTGTTTATTTGACTATCTGGCGTCTATATTTATAACTAGTTTTGTTTTAAAGGACTCATTTTGTACCCTATTTCTCCAAGTCAACCTAGTTCCCTGGTGTCCTAATGAACATGTCAGTGGTCAAAATATCTTAAGGATGAAGCACCACAGCAGTTCAATCACTCTGCCAAAACAGCCCTGTTCAGAACGCTCGCTTTTGAGTGCCTGTCTCTTTAAATATGCAAATGAGACACCGGAAACTACGTCTGCGTCACTGAGGCTCTGGCAGCTAACAGCAGTTAGCATTTGGGAAAGCGTGTCTTTTACCGACTCTAGCCGGCACATTGCCGTCATTATATAAAATGTATCCATTGGACGCGTAAATCCTCTGAGGCTGGAAGTTTGTGTAGAACTCTGTGCTGCACTGTGGAGCCAAGAATAGAACACTTTGCAGACCTCTGGATACTATTGCCCTCGTCGGCACTTGTTTTATCTCCTGTATTTAGACCACAAAAACACACACAAAATGTTTTTTCACTCTTTGCCTACTCATAGGGCCTCCGGTGTCCCAAATATAAGTAATTAAATGATTAACAAAGTTAATTTTGCATAATATGTCCCCTTTAAAACACCTTGTTTTTTTTGTTTTTTTTCTACAGGGCCTACTCCTTCCACGTCAGTGCAGATGGTCAGATGCAGCCTGTGCCCTTCCCACCCGATGCCCTGATTGGCCCTGGTATTCCTCGCCATGCCCGTCAGATCAACACACTGAATCATGGCGAGGTGGTGTGCGCTGTTACGATTAGCAACCCCACACGTCATGTCTACACTGGTGGCAAAGGCTGTGTCAAGATCTGGGACATTAGCCAACCTGGCAGCAAAAGTCCTGTGTCCCAACTGGACTGTCTGGTGAGGAAGCCGATGATTCAACCTTTTGACTCTAAACCTTTTTCACACGCAGTATAAACTGTTTATGCATAAGATAATCAAATAATATACCACCGATGTACCACAACAGACACAGTATAACAGTAAATGTGCTACTCGACACACATTCGAAATGTGTTTACTCGGTTTCAGTTTGAGCAAAAACCTTGTCTTGTTTTATTATGAAGTATTTTAATCCTCTTTCCCTCTGACTTCTTCCAAAAATCCATCTCCAGCTCCACTGCCCTGAACACGTATTGATTGATTTTGTCCTTTGTGCAACAGAACAGGGATAACTACATCCGCTCCTGTAAGCTACTGCCTGATGGCCGCACATTGATTGTTGGAGGCGAGGCCAGCACATTGACCATCTGGGATCTGGCCTCACAAACACCCCGAATCAAGGCTGAGCTCACCTCCTCGGCCCCAGCGTGCTACGCCTTGGCCATCAGCCCTGATGCTAAAGTCTGCTTCTCCTGCTGCAGCGATGGAAACATTGCCGTTTGGGACCTACACAACCAGACTCTCGTCAGGTAAGAAGAAAACTCTTTTGGATTGCTGTCATCCGTGAGTCATATTTTTAAAAAAATGTTTGCAAAGAGAATGTCTGTAAATAAATGTTTGTTTGCTGTTTGACTTTGATTTTTTTTAGGCAGTTCCAGGGCCATACAGACGGTGCTAGCTGTATCGACATATCCCATGATGGCACTAAGCTGTGGACGGGCGGTCTTGACAACACCGTTCGCTCCTGGGATCTGAGGGAGGGTCGACAGCTGCAACAGCATGATTTCACATCACAGGTGCAGCAGAGAAGAATATCGGCAGCATAGCGGAGACACAGATCACCCACAAACTCACTGGTTTTTTGTTTTAGTCCAGAACTGTCAATAGTTTTTTTTTTTTTTTTTCCTTTTTTCAGATCTTCTCTTTGGGCTACTGTCCGACGGGAGAGTGGCTTGCTGTGGGCATGGAGAGCAGCAACGTGGAGGTGCTCCACCACTCGAAGCCTGACAAATATCAACTCCACCTGCACGAGAGCTGCGTCCTCTCTCTCAAGTTCGCCTACTGTGGTATGAACACGTACACAGAGATAATAATGACTGTATTTAATGGCAGAGGGACCTTTTACTTAGTGCCTAGTGGAGTGTGTTTTTCTTTTTTTTCATTTTTTTTTTTTCATTCTGAATGTCTACTGTTTTCTCAGGGTTACAGACCAGGCTGCTCTTCATTTATTGGTTGTCGCTCTCTTTTTTTACCACTCTGTCATTTGAAGGAGGCATGAATGCACTTTTTTTTTTTCCTTTGCAGGTAAATGGTTCGTAAGCACTGGGAAGGACAATTTGTTGAATGCTTGGAGGACTCCTTATGGCGCCAGCATATTCCAGGTATGCAGATCAATACACTCTGTCTGCAGCTCGTCCAAAAGTATGCATGGTTGTCTGTGAGAGGAAGGGCACTGCAACCGCTGCCTGACAGGACTCTCCTATCAGTGAAAACTGAACCTGTATTATTGACCTGACAAAGAAGTCTTTTTGAGGGCCAACTTTCCAGAACTTGATGTCACTGTAATCTAATCTTGGCCTGTAGTCAGCTAATCCTTTCCATTTAACGTCAGCTGTCGCTGAGCACGTTAACTCTTTCTGACTTGAATGTTTTGTGTTCTTTTTACAGTCTAAGGAATCCTCGTCCGTCTTGAGCTGCGACATCTCGACCGACGACAAGTACATTGTGACGGGCTCCGGTGACAAGAAGGCCACTGTGTATGAAGTGATCTACTAGTGCAGACTGCTTTTTTTTGGATCAGAGCATGTTCCAATGCTCAGGAACATCAGACTCTTACTCCATCAACCTCAACCTTCCCCACAAAAGACAGCATGGAGGTTGCCTGCAGTCCTGGGGTGGATAAGGGGGGGGGGGGGGGGCAGGAAGTTTGGCGGTGCCAGACTGAACTGGAACGTTAGTGCTTTTGAGGCCGTGGATGTATCGTGGTCCTTCACCTCCGCCCTTCCTCACTCATACAGCTAACAATTGTACAGCAAGAGCAAGTCGCCCCAAGGCACGAAGAAGAAAATAATGTCTTGCTGTTTTTTTTTTTGTTTTTTTTTCTGTTTGTTGGATATTTCTTTTTTTATTTGTCCTTTTTAAATGTGGAGCTAAAGTTCCATGACACAACTAGAAGCGGCGCTTCATTTGGAGCTTCTCCTTGGAGGTCCTGTGAAAAGTGTACATAATGGAGTAATAAAAGGCCTTTTATAGATTTATATTTTGGTGTCCAGTTACACTTGTGATGGTTCTTTCTCTCTTGTTCTCTCCGTGATTTTCTGTCTCCTCTGGGGGTGGAAATTAGATTAGGACTTTGTAAGAGGATATTCTATTTCAATTTTTCCCTACTCCGCTTTTTTCCCCCCATGTTCGTTGTCCAGAATGACCTTTTCGGAAATCTAATTTGGATTTTTTTTTTTTCTCCCTGACAGCGGCTTTTTTCTTCATTATTTGCTGTAACACAGAATACAGATCTTTGTCCATTGGATTTTAGCGGGGATGAATTCTGGAAATGTCTTTCTTTTGAGACTGGAAGATGGAGAAAATCTGGGTTTTCAGCCGTTTTCTACCATTATGGTTCTGACGGGCAGAAATTCAGCCTGAAGACCTGAACACTGGCTCCTCTGTAACATTAAAATGGATAATTATCAACTGGAGGACTGATGGGTTTAATGGAGAGGCAGCTGTGATTAACTTCAGACTTAAGTGTTAATTATGACCTCTATTGTTTGACTCGTACCGATGTGCAAGAATTACAAGAATTCTAACGCCTAAAAAGTGGCAGGCAAAGCTTTTACTACATTTGACATTTTTGGGGGGTTTGTTCGGTTTGCTTTCTTAAGTATTTCATCATATTTCTCTAATCCTCTCACACACAGGACTGGTCTCTGAATAAGCGTACATTAGACTGTGTAGCACACGCATCGTTATCCCTATTGTACAGTCGACAGTTGTTGATAAATCAATAAACTGTTTTTTATATTAAAAGAAATCATCGTGACTGAATTTCTAAAGTGCCGGTGCCTTGATATCGAACATTTTAAAATGTTTGACGTTTAGGCAAATATGCTTTTGCGACCGACGCCTTCACGTCCGGACAAAAAGATACAACTACCACTTATCAACTTAGCAGCTTAGCTCGACTTTAAGACTGTGGTAACCGGGAGAGAAGCCGTTGCTCAAATGCAGAATCCACCCTGTGCAAAGACGACTACATTTTTGCATAGGTGCAATACTATCGTGCTTACTCTGCTGGTTGACTGCCTAACCTCACTGTGATGATAAGAATCCAGGAAGTCGTGCTTGAGTCATCGAACAAATATGCTCTAAAACCGCAATGTGTTGCTTTAATGTTTTGAGGTTTTTCCAGGTTAAACAATAAATAACGTCAAATGTTAACTGGTGTGCTAATGAGATCGTAGCGGTAGTGCTACATTTGGACAAAGGCAGTCTCGCCGAGCCCCTGTTCTTCATGAAAAGCTGGCTTATTTTTAGTATTTTCTATAGAGATGTGACCTCAGTATTGATTTTCTCATCAATATAGTTGTTGTGGTGTAGCCAGCAGTGACTTTCTGTTATTGCTAATCGTTGTAATCGATATAAGCGGGAATGTTTTGCTGAATATTTCTAGTCTGAAAACCAGGAACTGGTTCCTTTTAAGTCTTCGTTACCCTGTGAGCTGCATGTGTGGACATCCTTGAGTCTACATCTGCAGCACAAAGACATATTCTCATGCTCTTTGACAGTAAAAGGCTTTATATTTTCTGTCTCAGGAGGATGAGATTCTGGATTTTTAAAGAAGAAGATGTTACCAGGGACTTGAGGGAGCTTTTAAAATCACAGTGCCATGTAAGAATCTGTGGTCGCGTCGTCTACAGCCTTATTTCAGATGGCGTTAACACTGAAACCAAACTGGGAGTGATACAATAAGGCAGATATTTTATGCAGTACCACTTTGGAAATATGACGCAAACACAGCTCTCGAGTTCTCTTGAGAGGTCTTTTGGTGGTTAAGTACTTTTGGGCAGGATGAGGTGAATGGCCCAGTCCTTCCACTACAGAGAAAGCCTCTTCTAGGATTCAGTGTGTGTGAAGCTGTGAGTCCTTCATGTGACTGCCTCTTCAGAGATGTTGTTGTTAGATTATAAAAGCAGAGCCGGATGCTTTCAGCATGGAGCCAGCCGCCATGCTTCGCTCTCACGGGCTCATTTGTTAAAGGTTATAGTCTTTCTTTTCCCACATTGCTGAAGTGTGTACTTCCTGTGTGCAATTGTGGCTTAAGCTCCTCGCTCAAGTAGAATTTTCTTCCTCACTTAATCAAACAGCAGAATATCTGCAGATGAAAGGTTGTACCTCCGAGTGCCTATTGCTGGACACTGAGGGGTCATTGTCTCGCCTTCCACTGATCTACCTCTCAATGGAGGGCTTTCAGCAGGTTCTCATACATAAGCCCACGCCGCAATGTCCTGTTTAGAGGAGGGCTGCTGCAGCGCAGGCTTCTAAACCAGAGTGGCCTAAGTGTTTCATGGCAGCGCTGAACACAAGAGCATAGTCCAATTCTCTGCTTCTGTGCTAATTATTAGAGCCAAAATTTCGACCGAAATTCAAAGAGGCTCCGCCGTGCCAGTATGTGGGATTGCACACGAAGAAAGAAAGCACTGCTTGGATGTGTTCTTGTTTTCAGTCGTAGCTGCCAGGCATTGATTACAGTCCACCAGAATTCTGCCCCCCACTCCTGTGAGGGTCTGGCATCCACGCTGAAATGCAGAATAATAATCCCCTAATCACCTGAGCATTGCCAGTCCTAGGTTTTATCTGCGATGCTTGCGAAAGCCCCCAGTGCCTAGTGATTACAGCATTTGATCTGGGTAATAATGTCTTCACTGTTGCCCTGCCTAGGGCTTCGAAGGCAGCGCAGCTCTAATCCACAGTGCATTCTAGTGGAATCGCATTACACAAAGACCACCAGGGTACTCCTCTGGAGGGGAGGGGAGGGGTGAGGGTGTTAAAGGAGGAGGTTGCCATGGAAACAAGTCTCTCTCGCTCGAGCATCTCTCTCCCTCACACACACACACACACACACACTCTGTCTACTTCTCACTTGGGGTAGATAAGCAAAGACAGGTTCCATGTTTACTTTCCCTGGGCCCTCCATTCCCTGAGCAGGCTGAGCCCTGATAACACGAGGCCTGCACCGCCACCAACCACTGACAGCAGATAAACACCCCGGCGGAGCGCAGCAGTCATCACCCTCCAACCAGGATGAACAAACCGTGGAGACCTGGATTCATTTGGATTAGGCCCGGATTGCCGCCGCTGCCGCCGCCTGCCGCCTGCCGCCGCCGCCGCCGCCGCTGCGGTTTCGCTGCCGCTGCTGCGCTGAACTGGATGTTGCACTTCACTATGTGGAGACTAGGAGCTTAGTCAGAGAACGTAGCCACAGTAATAGACTGGATGCTATTTTAGATCTTGAGGTCAGGGGACTTTGCGCGTTGGGCAGGTGTGTGTCGCCGCAGCTGGAGGTCTATGGGAAACTAAACTGAAAGAAGCACATTATCAGCGTTTGTTGGTTCACCATCCTCTCACGTCACGTCTGCCCCTTTTTCATTAGGGTTGTTTTGCACTAAAAAGTCCACAACACTGTTGGTACATTCCTTTGTATTTGCTCCAAGTTTCCACTAATATCCAGTAATTCAGTGCCCAGTGAGTAATTAGATTTGTGTGATACTAATGCCCCCAAAAAGGGAACAACACGCTCTTTGATGTCGAGATCAAGACGAGTACAAGAGCTACTTCATCGTGTGCATTATGCTCACAAACTAATTATATTTCCACACATATTCTTTGATTAAGGCACAGCTGGAGGTGTGTGATTAATTACAGAGGAAAACTGGGGTGTTGAGGTAAAGTTTTTGTGAGCCTGATTTCCCTTTTGGCCCCTTCTTTGCCTGTGTTTACTTGTGAGAGATAATTTAGTTTTGATGAAGCTGACGGTGCGACCACACCACACACCATAAACTTACAGAAAGGGCTTCTCTCCAATTAGCGCTATACGTTAGGTTTGTTAGTTAATACGGATTTACTCGTGTTAATGTAAATAATAATATAGTTCATTAAAAACGCTCTGATATTTAACATGTACATATTTAGAGAATATTATGTGGCGGTCCCTGCAGCGCTGTGCATTAATTAGAGGAGAAACATTCTTTCTAGCGAAGATGTAAATCTTTAGGAAATTACTCGCATACAGTGTACAATTTTCTGAAGTCAAATGAATTCTTGAAGTAGCAGGGCAATGTAACAAGTAAGAGTATTTATTTTTTATAATTGTGGCTCTATGGAACAGAGCATATGCAAGAAATTGATTCCATTTTGTAAATAAGTTTGTTTTGTTTAGTCTTTCATTCGTCTGTCAGTTGCGAAAACATTGTCAAAACCGGCTGTTTTGCTAATTAACGACCCATTGACAGGGGTCAGTGTTTATTTAGCTGTATATTGATAAAAAGTATTGATCACTGTTGGGTTTTTGTTGTAAAATGTTCATGTCACCGTCACAGGAGCACACTGACATCGAACTCTCGCTGATCATCGCTGCTTCCACCACAGAGGAGGAAAATACACATCCCACAAGCAGGTGAGGTTTTTTTTGTTTTATTGCTTTGCGACAACAGCCCTAAATGAATTTCAATCCAAAAAAAAAAAGTCAAAGTAAAATCAACTATTAAAGGGGACATATTATGCAAAATCAACTTTTTAATCATTAAAAATCCAAAAACTGGAAGTCCTCGATAAGTTCTATTCTTGGCTCCACAGTGCAGCACAGAGTTCTACACAAACTTCCAGCCTCAGAGGATTTATCTGTACAGTGGATACATGTTGTATATGACAGCAATGTGCCTGCTAGAGAACTTTTCATAATGCTAACTGCTGTTAGCTCCCAGTAGCCTCTGTGGCTGATGTCATTTCCTGTCCCTTAGGTTTCATTTTACTTGTATTTAAGGTGGACCTTTAAGGTGGACCTAAACATATACTACTAAACAGAGCGTTCTGAACAGAGCTGTTTTGGGCAGGGTGATTGAACTGCTGTGGCGCTTCATCCTTATGGTATTTTGACCAAAGCATGTCACAGACATGTTCATTAGGACACCAGGGAACTGGGTTAACTTGGAGAAATTGGGTATATAATATGTCCCCTTTAAATAAAGCTAGCTAAGCTAACTTAGGTAAGATTTAGGGGAGTGTACCTATTCCCCGTGTTTCCTTAACTGTCCCAATATGGGTCTAATAATATATAGGGATTATTTTTTTCCACCATTATTTCCATGGTTACATGGCCTCCCCATGTCATCCTGGCCCTCAACCTACCCGACTCATGCATTTGACATTAATTACTTTTTACTGAATAAACTGCCAATTGACCCAGGTTATAAAAGACACTGAGAGAAACTGAAGGGATAAAAAAAAAAGGATTACAATTCAAAGAATTACCGGTATATTACGCTGCAGATGGACCAGACCCTCAAATGGTTCTCCGGGTACTCCGATCTCCTCCCACAGTCCAAAAACATGCATAGGTTAATTGAACAATCTAAACTGCCCGTAGGTGTAGAATGTGACAGACCTGTCCAGAGTGTATCCCCTGCCTTTAGCCCTGTGTCAGCTGGGATTGGCTCCAGTGACCCGAGACCCTCATGTGGAGGATGGAGCAGTCGACGATGGATGTTATCTTGGGGTGTTTATTTTTTGATGACCTGACATAACACTGCATTTTTCAAACAAAGAATGAGCATATGCTCTTATTTCACTGTCGCTATAGTACAGACATAACTGGAAAGGTGCAGAGAGTTGCCTACACTCTAAAATGCATATAAGATTGTCCGCCCATTGTCTCTTGGCCTTTTTTGGAAAGCTCTCACACATTATAAGTCATGAAGTGGCTGCATGATCTCCATGTTGGAGAGCTCTGCCCGTCCAAAATGCTCTATTGTTGAAACTTGAAGTGGTATTCTGTGCCACAGTGTAAGTGCGAGAGAGGACTGGCAGACCCACTTTTTTTTTTTCAATTTAAATAGTTTAAATCTGGACATATTGTGTAATTTATCACATAAAATCGGAGAGTAAAATAATAACAGTTCATTTTCATAGATTAATCTGCTCATTATTTTCTATCCAATGAATCAATGGCTCTTTAAGTCTACATGCTATTTGACTAATTGACTATTTGACAAAATTGAATCATAAAACATGACACTTTTGCTTGAAATAAATCAGATAGAAAAACAATTAACATTTCAGCTGATCTATTAATGAATTTATTGGCTAATTGTTTTGTTTTTTTCCACCTTCAATGATTTTTACTTTTGTCATGGCAGGTGTGTGACAGCTCTATAAATGCATTTAAATAAACCACAGAAGATTTTGACACCACACTAATATTATTTCTTTGACAAAATGGCTGGTGAAATGACTAGATTTATTGGCCCCTGCTACTGATCTCTGGTGATTTCCCCCCCCCCCCCCCCCCCTTTGTAAAACTCTTTATTTCTATTCTTGTTCGGTTCATTGAAGCATCTGTCATTTCTAGTGCTCCCACTGTGCCTGACAAAAGCAGAGCCATGTTGGATTGAAAAGACAGAAGGGCAATCTTTCAAATGGATCTCTTTTTCGAAAAATATATTATGACATAATCATGTTTTCTCCCTAAAAAGCCCAGGGGAGGCCTTGTCTGTCAAATTGCAGTCCTCTCTTGACTGCCTGGCCCGAACAGAAACAGCAGTTGTGTGTTAATAGAACCCAGAGGCACTCTGAAACCTTAGCCATTCTGCTTTATGCTCTCAGCCAGGAGATTAAAGTCAGGGCAACATTACAGGAGGCTGGATAATTGCCCCTGTGTTTCCAGCAGACAAAAGGCAATGCTCTGGCAATTCCCTTGGTAAACTGTCAAGAGAGGCTCAAGGATCCTTCAAGGCTGCGGCAAATTGTACAGTGCTGTCTAACAAACTACCAATCTCTGGATATTATGAGGCTTCCATATATCCTTGGCCATAATGACAGCTTGCACTACTTAAATGGAGTGCGGGCACAAGATAGCTTTTGTGAGCACACCTCCAATAGAAAAATTACTACCTTGGTTCCCAGTCTTTGCTTTTCATTTTCCCCATCTGTTCCCATTTGTATTTTGATTTATACTACTATCCTTTTTTTTTATTTCCCCTTTTTCATATATATGTCCAGAGCTGAGTGCTGGCTGCTGCCACTAACAGATGATTGCAACCTTTACTCCTGAGGGCCACTTGATCCCCTGACAGAAAAAAAAAAAAAAAAAAAAAATCTGCAAGCAGTTAATGAGTTGCCATCCATGTCTGGTGTTAAGGGTGTCTACAAATTAACAGAGGCTTTTGTCAGGGCTCTTCTTTGCCTCTCTCGCTCTTCTCTGCTCTTGCAACCACTTTCTCTCTCTCCTTTTCCTGCCTCCACCCCCCAACCTCACACTGCCTCCTCCTGCCCTTCAATTTTCCCCCTCTACCTGCCTGCTTCACGCTCCAGTGGCCCTGTGGCGGGAAGCAGCGCCGTCAAGCTTTTGGCTTTGAGCGGCGCTCTTTGTCAGTGCAGTTCATGTTTAGAATTAGCCATTTAATGAGAACAAAAGAAATTAATTGGTGGTTCAAGCCTAATGAGACGCCTGTGAAATTAACGGGCCTCATCAATAGAAACAAATAAAATCCTTCGGCTTGTTGTTGCGGCACATTATTCTGACAAAGCTTTTGACACAATGATGAATAGCAGGTCAGGAGAGACCATCTGTGCTTTTTTAAACCTCTGCGGGAGGGGGATGGAATGTAGGCTGGCTTCGAAGAGATGGTGATAAAAGAAGGGAAGAGGGGAAAGGGGGAGGTATGGGAGGGGAAAAAAGAGGGAAGAGAGTGGGGAAAAAGGAGCTGAGAGAAAAACAAATTCACCCGCTTTATTCATCACCCTTTAGCATGATACTGCTGTCTAACCATGGTTACAAAGGAAATAAAAAACACGGCCATTTGCATGTGAAAGGCGCCGGGTTTTTCTGACGATGTGTCCAGAAAGCCGAAGAGGTCTGATTTCGAGGGATATTTAACCTCCATTCAGTCTGCAACAAAGGCCCTGGCTGTCGCACTGAGAGCAGTGGTTCAGCCTGATTGGGGCTTGTGGGGGGGGCTGAGGGGGGGTTGTGGGGTTGGTACAGGCAGGATCACAGACCTCATTTGTTCCCCCTCTTTCCTTCAGCCTGTCTCCCTCTATTCCCACTGAAGAGCAAGCATTTCCTCTTTATACTCACCCACCTCCTCTCTCAAAGTTGTAAATGTCTGACCTGCGGAATAAATTGGATGGGAAGGAGGTGCGCGGAGGCAGCACAGAGAGCCGTAATACATCTCTATCATGTTCGCTGACCTTTATTTACCGCACGTCGGGCAACGACGTGGTCTGTGTCGTGAGTCTGTCTCGCTTCCTCTGCTCTTAATGGCCCGATGCGGAAGTTGCGGACGTGATGGTGGTGGTGGTGGTGGTGGTTATCTGCGTGTCTTCAGCCCCAGTCTGCGACTCGGCCCCTGCCCCGTGCTCCGTGGGCCACCCAGCAGGGCCGTCCCCGCCCCAGCATGTTTGTGTATCATGGAGAAAACTGTTTGCTTTCCTGTGCTGATCAAATAAACAGGGCCATGTCTTTGGGGGTGGGAGGTTGGAGGAGTGGTGTCTGTGTGTCGTTAAGCTCTCTGGGCGTAGATAAGGAATTGTTTGATGGGGTAGAGAGAAACGAGAGCGATTTAGGTCAGCTAATCTGATTTACACAGAGATGCTCTGACCATTGCAGGGAGCAGTAATTTCATAGAGGGATTAGGAGCCCCCCCCCCAACCTGCAGAGGGGGGGAGAGGGGTGGAGGCTTAAAGGACTGAGAAGTACTCGAGTATGTTTGTTGCAACAACAACTTTCGCAGTTCTTGGTGCAGATTATTAAACATAGCTCGGATTGGACTAAAAACAAAGGGAGTATTTGAAAAGTGTATCACTTAGCTACCTTAGCTACTGTATTTGAGCTCATAATTACTGGCCCAGAATTAGTGATAGTGAATTTGACCTCTGCCTCTAACCCAGAGGTCACCAACGTGGTGCCCGCGAGCACCTGGTAGCCCGCAGGCAGCCAATAAGGTGCCCGCGGGCTCACTTCACTTCACTTGCATGTATCCATATGATTACTCAGTAAAATATCATTGATATTGTTTATAAAAAAACTGATAATTGTTAGGAGTAAGCACTGGAATGACTGTGTATGCAATTGAATGCATGATATTAATCATTTAAATGATAAAAAAAAAAAAATTGTGCGTAATATGTGAATATGGTAGCCCTTAATATTATTCTTTAAAAGTCTCAAAAAGGTTGGTGACCCCTGCTCTAACCCATACTTTTTTTTAACACACCAGTAGCAAACAAACACAAACCTGATGCAGGAGCAGTGGACAGCACTTATCGCCCCGGGAAGCAATCGGGTATCGGGCGCCCAATGAAACAGGTAATCCAACCGCACCATCTGATGTCATCAGTGTAGTAGTCCATCAGGTGTTTTTTTTTTTTAAATATGAATTCAGCAAAGTGCTGCAAGTAAGTAAGCAAGACGCCGCCGCAGCTGTTGTGTGTTTATTACTTCCAGTAATTTCCCTGCAGTTTGAATACCAACGCTATCGGGAAACACCTGTCAGGAAGTACCTGCACCATTTTTAGCCGCTGCAATAATAGTAGTGATACAGTATTTCAAGTCTTTTCTTTGTGACGGACGTCTCTGCGTACATAAGTAAACTTTGACACAGACGAGCAGGCAGATAAATGACACGTTGCCCCTTTTTGAATTCATGTTTCTGCTCTGTAATCTCAATTTCCCCGTTTTTTTTATAGGTTATGTCAGCAAGCTAGTAATCCGACTCTTCGAAAGTCATTGGATTTGTCTGTGGGAACCTGTTAACAGAGTAAATCATGTGGTATATTTCCCTTCCTCTCTGCTGCAGGTCTTCCGCATTTGAGTGCGCTCTCTGTAATAATTTGCCTTATAACGTTCAGACTTGACACTCTGTTCACATTAAACTGTTTTTGCATATTTCTACTAGGTACATAGAGCACCCTTGTTGCCATTTGTCTGCGTATTTAAAATGCTCAGCTGAATAATTGCACTGCCAGAGCCATCACTTCATCCACAGGAATAACTTGCACGCTTGGCTGCCGTTTCTAAAGTGTGTTCGGCTAATCCACTCATTGCTTTGTGCATTCAGTGCTGTGAACCATAGGGCACCCGCTTGGATGCTCGTGCATAAATTACTGCCATGGAACATAAAGTGCTGGGAGGATTTTCCTTAACGATCGCCAACGCTTTAAACGCTTCTGCTTCAACAGTCGATACTGCTCAGCCCATTCAATTATTCAGCGGCCTGTCCCTCATTAACAAAATCCTGACCTTGACATGCCTGCCCTATTTCTCTCCCCCTGACAGACTCAGCTCTCCAAACGACTCTGTTTGCTCTAATATTGGCTGGGAAATCCATGCATATTGATAAGTTGTTTGCAGTGTAATTGAAAATGTCAGTTATGAGGCCCATGCAGAGAGAGGTCAGCCCCGAGAATAAAAGCTGACAGGCTGCTATGCGTGGAGTATATATAGTCTTGGGATGAAGTGGGATCACAAGTGGGATAAACACTGATTTATAAACTTATAAAGTTAGAGAAAGATCATTTTAAGACGCCTTAAACCTGAGGTAATTGCACAACTTTATTCCCATTTTCATACACTTTTATGGATTGGTTTGTGGTCACTTGATTGAAATTCTAATCTCTTTCCGAAGGTCGAGTTGTTCATCATTCATATTTCATGGTCTGGGTAAACATCCGCGGCTCAAACATTCAATAGGACTTATGAATATGCGCATTCAATTGGTAACCCATCATCTCTTGAGGAGGAGCAGACGTCCTCTGGGTGTCGTCGTCATCTCAGAGACGTGCTGTACCTCGTGTGTCAAGATATTTTACATGGCATTTGCGGAAAAAACAAAAAACCAGAATGATTGTGTCAGTCTAACTAAAACCAGACTTCTAAACACATGTAAACATGTTATAGCCTGACTGAAATTGACCTAAATCAAATTTCTCGGGCTAACACACACACACACAGATAATGCGATTGGGAGATGAGCTACTTCTGCATGTGTGTACCTGCAAAATGACATGAGCACTCATGTGTGGATGCGCCACAGTTCCCAACCCCTGTCTGATACCTGCAAGTAGGAGAAGCTACTACATAGAAAAATAAGAAAACCGCAACAAAACGTGGCCAAATTCAGGCCAGTAGAATTTTTGGACTGACAATGAGACCGATTTTAATGCTCTATCAGCTTAAGAAGTGTATATTTTTAAGTTAAAGGTGCATTATGTAATAAATCTAAATCAACTGGCCGTAAAAATCCTCCTAATATGTCACAGAGACTCAGGAATAATGTTTATATAACAAACTGAACTCACCAACAACAACAGTACAGACAAAATATTCGCATTAAAAATTTTTTAATTTGCAGGGTTAATAACCCTAACCCTGCAAATCATGCTTACTTTGTGAAATCATGTTTTGGCATGTGGCTCCACCTACCACCGTCTACCAATCACTGCATTCAGTAGAGTCTCAGCTGCCCGAGCTACCACGGGTTGCCAGTTACGTCAGAAAACGAAACCTAAAAGACCTCGGTATTTTGAATTTGAATGTAGTCACCGTTTTTGGCCGCGTTCTTACATATGGCACCTTTAATGCATGCTCGGTCGACTCTGAACGGTGCTCACCGTGCTAAATACTAAAACTGTCGAATAATAGCGAGCTGAAAGTGGGTGTTTCTGCCCTTAGTGGCGCGAACGTGGACACATTTTACTCAATAAATAAATCGATTCCCCTCTTGTGCTTATATACTTTGACAAGGGCAGTCGTCGAACTACAACGTCACTGAGCACGGCAACATAGTGAGTGCCGCGATTTGTCAACTATAAGTTGCTGTGCACTTTTATCTCTGAGTTTAGCCTGCTCGCAATCTGATTGCCTTAATCTGCTCCACAGGGGTGGGATCTGAGGTTAAAGAGCTAACCACTATTTCTACATAAACAAAGATGCAGTCCTCAAGGGCCTTTGCTGGTCGACAGGCCCCCCCACCCCCTCGCCACATCCCATCCTCCCCCGCAGGCAGAGTGGTGACTGCCTGCTGGTTCTTTAATCGATTGCTAATGGGTTCAATTCCATCGTTGAGGAGCTGCTTGGAACCTGGCCCTGAGACTGAATGAAGTGGAAATACCATTTGCGGCTTTATGAGCCGTTATACTGCAGTGGGAGACCTCTATTCTGCATGCTCCATAGCGCTGTAGAGAGTTTCGCCCTGCCACTTGATGGTTTTTCTAATGCCGGTTTCTACTGCTTTCGTCTCAGTGCTTTCCATTTATACCGTGCTCTAAAGAATCTACATCCATTCAGTCTACAACAAAATTGCTTTGCTTTGCTGCATTTTCCCCAAGGCTTGATCTGTAGGGCAATTACTATAGTATATCACCCTCGTACACATGAGAGGCCAACAGATTCATCCCATCCTTAAGCAATGATATTATTCATTACTTTTTATCAGTAGCATGTACCTATGACTCTGTGTAATTCGGAGACTTCTGGGATCACTGTGTTTTATTTCCCACAGCAATGAGCGTGCGGCTCAGATCATGAGATATGTGAGTGGTGGATAAGTTATGAAGCTGCAGGGCTGCTGCTGCTGCTGCTGCTGCTGCTGCTGTTGTTGTTGTTGTTTTTTGACACTAACATGTTTCCTCCGTCTGAAGGTGTCGCAGAGAGATGAAGGCTGTGCTTTGTAGTCTACTCTCACTGGTTTACAGATCTGCCCAAATATCTGTAGTGCTCTTATGAGCTTGCTCTGACTGAAACGCAGTGCAATGCTAAGCAGCCAGCACTGCGCTACATTTCACAGCCAGTCCCAGCAGACATGTGCTCTTTGAAGCATTTCTGGGCCAGGGATACAAGTCTTGTTTGTTCAGTACTTCTAGGAGGAGAGAGAGACAGAGGGAAAAAAAATGTAAGCTATTTCTTTTTTTCTTTCACTACGGCAGAGAGTAACATTCTTTGACATCTCAACAGAAGCCTTGTGTTACGGCGCTTGCTGCCAGATGCCTTGATAGAATCAGCCATGTCAAACAGGAAGAGAAATAAATGCTTCATTGAACTACAACTTAGCTTAGAGACGGAGGGAGGGAGGGAGAGAGGGATGGCGAGCGAGAGAAAGAAAGAAAGAAAGAAAGAAAGGGAGGGGTGAGCAGGCTGCTGTGTGGGTGTCTGTGGGTGTCAGGCAGATCGCGAGGGGAGAGTTTATTCTCAACCCTCCAGTGTAAGCACTTTCTTAGATGTGGTGTCATAATTAGTGAGCCTGGCCTAGATACTCTCATCAATGGGCATCTAATCTTCCAGAGAATAACAAAAAAAAGAACGCTGTAATCAAGGAAACCAACCATTTTTTGATGTCTGACCTGGTGCCAGCAGCAGCAGCAGCAGCAGCAGCAGCAGCAGCAGCAGCAGCGTACAAAGCACATGTTTGTGTTGGTTCTTTCAGGCTCATCTTCCCTCGCCAAGTAGAGTATGACAGGATTTATATGCAGTTTCCTTAATCTCTGTAAGCGAACCTGTTTCGGGATGTAATTCACATGGTATGTCTTTTGATTCGGATTAGTGCAGGCAATCCTCTTACCCCATGGCTCAGTATAACTTATCACTGACAGGGCCGTCTCGTGGAGCGGTGCAAATCCTCATATCCACCCCTCCCAGACGTCCAACTCTTAATTCTAATCTGTCCAAATCTGATCTGAGACTTAAACTTCCAAATACCTCTTGAAAGCCAGAGCCGAAGATGAAGTTCACGCGAGGGCTTTGGATTATATAAATTGAAGTTAGGGATTTCCAATATGGCCTTATGTTTGAGAATAGAGCAGGATTTGAATGTAGGCTTGTGATACCAAATCTTCCACATGTTATCATTTTGTCCCTTTAATGTTGAATCACAAGTTATAAACAATATCTTTTGGTGATTGATATAGTTCTCTTTGCATGAATTTCCATGCATTAGGCCTAATTTTGTATGCAAAATTATTCCATAGGCCATATAGTCCCTCTTGGCTTAATGCAGTTCAGCTATTTTTAGAAAATGAAATAGCTGAATATACATATATATATATATATATATATAAAAACCTTTCCTGAACAGAGCTGTGCATACTTAACTTGATGATGTGCTCTGACATGAAAATACCATGAAAAAAATGTAAATGTATGAGTCACATTCCTGATCCTTTAAGGTTCTTTGTAATTCAATAAACAGGATTTAAAGTAGAGCAGGCGTGCTCCACTTTTCCTGCCTCATCCACAAGGCCACAAATGGGCTCTTATTAAATGTTGTAAGATTATGCCTTAATCTCACTGAACACATGTTGGGTGGAATCAAAGCAATTTTATTTTTTCTGAAACAGTGCTTCGGTGCAGCTTTGGCTTTGCTATAATGAAGCGCGGCTTCTGCCACAGAGTGAAAAGTGTTGTTGCCGTGGTGCCAAAGCGCCCGTGTGTTTTAAGAAGGCCAAAGAGATCACTGCTCTAATTGAGAGTTATGAGCAATTAATGTACCTGTGCCCCGACTCGTGGACTCTCCACATATCCCGAAGGCAAACTCAGTTCCCTTGCTGGAGAGGATTTGGAGGCCATGTTCCCTGCACTTGGTGAGACAGTGGTGTGAAGATGATGATAAGCCAAAGCTCTAAATCCCAGACTCAGCTGTCTTATCAGGAGTTGCTGGAGCTGTGTGGCGTGTTTTAATGGAGGCGGCTCACTGTCTGAGCTTTAGCTGCAATCGCATTAAGATTCCCCTTCACCTCAGCCAGGCTTGTTTGTTGTCAGTTTTTGATTAAATCTTATGAATTAAGGTTTCATTCTCAGTTAAAGTCACCCCAAAACGGTTTAATTCTTCTGAACACAGCGTTCCTAGGAAGGAGCAGTCTAATTTAATCTCTTATCAAGTGAGAGAACGACACTAATGCTAAAAACTAATAATGCACTAATGTGCTGCGAAATAATAAAATCTTTAATTTCGTGGAAAAGCAAAAGATTTGCTCTTTTGCCCTCTTCCTCGGTTGCAAAAGAGCAGTTAGAGTTAAAAGAAAATGTCTCACATTTTATTCAAAATAAAGGCAAGTTTTACTTCAAAGAAAACACCACTTTAAATATTTAAATGCAGAAAAACCAAGATTGTATTATGAAGTAAGTCTTTTACAGCATTTTTAAACAGAGACAGGCTTTTTATTGTCACCAGCACATGACATTCAAAACACTCTGTATCCTTGGGCATTATCTTGTAACATCCGGAGGCAACATATTTTTGTCTTTGTATGTTAGCTTGTGTTTGTGTTAGGAGCCAAGTGTGAAATTTACCCAAACGTGCAGTTATAGGTTTTGTTTGCTCTGTGTCAATCATAATTCATTTGGATCAAAACCAACAACTGTGGTTTTGAGAGTGCATTGATGATGTGAACTAGATTAAATTATAAATCTACTCAAGCCCAATTTATACTTCTGCGCAAAGTGCTCTGCGTAGGCTACGCAGAGTCCTCTGCGTCGGCGCAGAACCTGTCGAAGAGCCTCTGCGTCGTCTCCGACTGCACGGAATATTTTTTAAGTGTCCGTCACTCCGTCAAGGGACAACGGAGACGGCAAGAGCTGCGATTGGTCCTCAGGACAGGCCGAGCTAAGCTGCTCTGTGCCGGCTCACAGTGAGCACCGAGCGTCCACAGACGCGGAGCTGATCCCCGCCGATAACGCCGCTGCCAAACTATAAATACGTCATATCTTAACACACACAGCACATGTTTAGACTCTAAATTGCCAATTTCTCGCCTCAAATTATCTTAAAACTGCGTTCCGTCACACAGAAAAGTGAGAAACGGCCACTGTTTCAACAACAACAGTCTTTCTCTCTCTTTCTTTCTCGGACGCCATTGCTCACTGTAGCTAGAAGCACAACAACCTTGCGCAGCGACCCCTACTGATCGGGCGGGAAATTGCAGCGCATGTCCGTCAGAAGTATAAAGGCTAGCGGCGTCTCCGTGGCGACGCAGACGGATAACGCATACGCAGTCGGAGAAGTATAATGTGGCCTTTAAGCTCTTCCCACCGCTGATTACTTTCAATATATTACGCAACTTTTTTTTTTTTTTTAATTAGCAGCTTTACAGTCAAATTGCAAACTGTTATAATTAAAGCATATGTTCTTAATCAGTTTGTCAAATATGTTTATGTCTTAATTAGCAGCAGTATGTTAAATATGATCAAACTTCATTCACTACCACGTAGCTGTATTTAACGGCCCCAGATTAAAACACATGGTTCTTCATCACAATTATAATCACATTGCAGTGCTTTGACCTGCAGTGATTTGAATGCTAGATTGTTTTCACTAATCTAAAATACATCTAATAACCAATTAATTGTCCAAGTCTAAGTTAAAATGTGACCACGTGTTGCTTTTTTCTGCTCTTTGTGATCGTAGGCGATATCTTCGGGTTCTGGACTGTTTGCTCAGACGTGACAACACATGATGACGGTGAGCATTTCACTCAAGCTTCAGGATAACACGGTAATGTGTGAAAGTCTCTGTCTGCCAAAATTCTGTGATAATTGTTATTTGGATTAGAATAATGTGACTGAAAGCTGGTCTTACATATGTATGTGATGCTCAAGCATGTCTTGAGTAAACTTACTGTAGTAGTAGACACAGTAGATGACATGACATGAAATAGTAGGAAAACAAACAACAATTTAGTTCCACTCCAGGTTTTAGAGAGCCAGGGTCATGCAATTGTTCAACTGTAAGGATAACTTTACATTTAAATGTGTTATTTTAAAACTAAAATACCTAATTCCTACACCATTCACATGATTTGGATGAAAATACCGTCAAATTAAAGCTGAACGTGTGCAGTTAAAGCACATTTGTTTCATTTCAAATCCGTCCAGAATTGTGTCGAATATTTATGGACCTGACTGTACGTTGTATTTTCTTGTTCCGATAAAGTAATTGGGATTACAATTTTACTGTGTAGTCATTATAACATGACTAAAACAACACATTTAACAGTGCACAGTACTGTACACAGTATGTGCACAGCATCAGCTGGCAGCCTCTCACACACACATATATAGTCATATAGAGTGTGTTTGATTAACCTTGTTTCAAAGTTATCGCTTGTTTTGGCACAACTGTGCTTTGCTATCATCCCCCGGCACCACCACCTCCAACACACACACACACACACACACACACACACACACACACACACACACACACACACACACACACGTATACACATGTGCATGCAACACACCCATACCCAGTCTGTTTACTCAGGTGCCTGATTGCTTGGTGCAGTGATGAACTCCCGTGCAGACTTTAACACTCCGCTGCCTCTCAGGCAAATGCCAAAACAAATCTTGTCATAATTAGCAGTAATCCCGCTCATTACCGTCTGCTTAATTATCCTATTAATAGCACTTCCTGGGAGAGCTTGTTTGCTACGCAGGCAAATGTTTGTTCCTAAATTAGCAGACAAGAAGACAGCTCCATTGTTCAAACAGCAGCTTTGTCAAAGCCGAACAGGCAGGATTAACAGCAGACAGAACAGGCCACGAGCTCATCTCTGCTTGGCGCTGACAGGCAGGGAGGAGGCAGCCTGGGCCAACAGCAGCACTCTTATCCTGCAAGCTGCTGTGTAATCTACATAGTCAAGTACACACAATCAGCACGGGCAACTTGTAAAACCAGAGCTACGGTGCGTTATAAAATGAACGTATAAGCGTCGGACAACAGGTGCACCGGGGATTATACTAACTGTACAATTAATGTACAGTTTTATTCAGATGCGTCTAACGTGCAGGTTTTTATTGCTGTAAAAAAAAGGATATAAATCCTCTGTGTTGTTTTTAATGGGATCCAGTCAGAGTCCTCCAACAAGTGCTTTAGATCTTTAGCGAGACACCCTGCAGACAACCATCTGACTAACCCTCATTACAAGGCAGGTAACAAGACACTAATGTGGGACTTACGGGGCTGTGTGACTTTCCAATAGGGAGAGTTGTGCCATACTTTCAATCTTGCGAGGCGATCGGCTCATCGTTGTTAAAAAACGGAGGTGTAAATCAATTGGATCTGTCTTATCCGTCCAGCCGCACCCACGCTTCCAAACAAGGCTCCAGAGGAAAGCTTTTTGAAAGTAAATAAGGCAAGTGCTCAGAGCAAGGTGAAGGCCAGCCACACAGACCTATAGTGTGCATACTAACCTATGCAGACCCAACACCCTCACACTTCAGCAGGTCTTTTCATTATAAATGACCCTCTTCTTACCCCCGTGCACCCCAACCCCCCTTATACATACATACACAGTAGTACCATAGCTGGAGTAAGCAGAACCCAGTGTGTGGAGTCTGCAGCACTGTCAGCCCATTGATGTACAACACTCTGCCCCTTTGTTCGTTGTACACAAACACACTTTGCACATTAATATTTCACGGGGAAATGTACTCCATGCTTGTGATTTAAAGCCTTTCCTTGTTAACAATGCTGTTTTCTCTATTCTGTTGCATTGAATTATGAAGGCAACTTGTCAGAAAGGAGACGTGCCCCTTGTAGATTATAATACCACTGGTGGTAAATAGTTGCTGGCTTGGGCGCACGCGACTTAATCTGTTATGCCTCGCTGTGTTCTCGCTCAAACATTTTCCCTGAGGTTGCACTTGCGGCTATTAGTTAAGAGCATGGCGATGTGTTTAATGTGGTGTGCATACGTTATGTGTGAGCGAGCATTTATAATGTGTATATGCACAAATGCATATTATTACATTACTGGCGTTGCAGGTTTTTTGTTTTTTTTTCTCAGATCTGTTTGTCGGAGTGTGAGGAAACGTACAGCCGTGTGAATTCGCTTGTTTGTTCTTGTTGTCAGGAGAAAAAAAAAATAGGCAAAGATCAATGGATTTTCTTTGCAAGAGTGAAAAATGACAGACATAACGAAAGCCTTTCATGAGAAATAAATGAATTATTCATGGACTCTCTCTCTCTCTCTCTCTCTCTCGCTGTGCTTTGTTGTGTCTCATACAGATGGGATTACAGAAGGCTGGATCTTAGAAACATATGAAAGATTAATTTGTGACCCGGGACCATGCTTACTTACAAAAGGACTAAATAGTGATTTTACCGAGAGTGGCGGGGATTTGGGGTGTGGGTCTGATGAGCACAGGGAGCTGTGCACAAAACTCTGCAGGAAACAGTTGGAATAATGTGACCTGACAGATATTTAAAAACCTTCTGCGAAAAGTGAACGTCGGCTCTCATTTAGTTTCTGTCACTGTGATTTGTTTTATGATCATTTCTGATGAAAAACTAAAAGAAAATGTTGTGTTTTTCCCTCACAAGGGAAGTCTTCTTGCTTTATCCAGGTATAGGTCATGCACATTTACTGTTCACTACTCCCCTCCGTCTTCATATTAGCAGTTCAAAATTTAAAGGTCACATAGAGTGTGGTCCTGTTGCACATATATGTGAGTTATGGAGGTCTACTTACATATATTAAGTTGTTTTTATGGTCAAAATCCTCCTAGTTGATGTAAACGAGCCGATCGAAATCTGTCCTTTTCGAAGCGCTTGTCAGTCGCGCTATTTTTAGCCATAAATCTCGCCCGAGAAGACAGAGTGTGTTGTGATTGGCCAGCCAGCGTAGAGCCTTCCCACCTGTGTTGTGATTGGCCAGGTATCTGGAAGTGACGTAATCTATCACGTCAGCTCTCAGAAGCGCAGCGCCCCCCTCTGGAGCGGTGGATGCATTGCTCCTCATTATCAAAACATTGTTTTAACAGTGTTTAAAAATAGCTTCTTCACGACTCCCCGCCGCAGTCCCTTTATGACTTTAAACCGGAGTCAGACCAAGAGTCAGAAGACACTGTTGCTCGTGAAACACCTCCACAACGGACGTTATTCTTCTTCTGCGGTTCAATGTACGCAACCGGATGCGCCCGGACTACCGCCCGGAGCAGGACGATCGGTTGTTCAGGAGAACCGCTGCTTACGTAACTATAACGGGATTTTCAGTGATCTCGTTGAGCCCCGAGATTACAATAAAACACAACGTTCTCAGCAATGGCTGAACTGTTTGTTTCGAACCGTCAGGGCTTCATAAACAAGGTAATGACGCAGATACACACCAAAAAAAAACAGCGATAATAGGAACTTCCGGTCTAGTTCCGCTTTAACAACACTCGTCACATTTGCTGTTCGTGGCATTTCGGCATTGGCCTGAAAATAACTTGTATCTTTTCGAAAAGAGCCATGAAATAAGTCACCTGGGAGCACGGGAAGCTGTTGTCTGGTCTCCCCCAGATGGCGGAGACTGGAGGGTGGTACTGCTTGTTGTTTTTGATGAGCTGTGCATATACAACCGCAAAACATCTGGAGCCGCCATGTGGCCTCTCCATTTGGCCCACCCCATACCTCCCCGAGCCAGATGCACCCAAACAACTGTGAGCTAAACAAGCATGAATGATTCATAGAGGAGTGAGAGGTACGGCTCCACACCAGAGACCTGCCAGCCACTTTGATTAGAAATTGGAAAGAATCTATGAATATGCACGAGACACTGAGCCTGCTCGGGGGATGATTTGCCAAATGATCTGTATTTGACCAATATGGAAAAAAAAAAAAGCCCCTGTGGTTTTCATGATTGGAAAAATAAGGAATTTAATATCCAGTTGCCACAATCATTAAATTATTAAGATGTGTAAATTGTTTGCAAAGTGCTCCGGAGATGTGACTGTGCTTTAGTGCGGGGGTTGTCACAGATGAGCAGACAGTGTGGAAGCAGAGGCATTCACACCTGCTTTATGACTCAGATCAAGCGTCATTAGATTTATAGTTGGAGACACTTTGCATCTGGTGTCAGAGCATTTATACAGTCAGTTCAGTCTCATGCAAACACATGTCTTCATTCAGCAAGTGAACATTTGTTGTTGCTGTTGCACAATCACGCTGTAAAAAAAACCCCAAAAAAACACAACATCCAGTGAAAAGTAACAGGCTTGTTTTCCAAAATCTTTTCCAAAACCTTATCCAAAATTGTCACATTGAATAAACGTTGTGTATATATTACGTCCTAGCGTTACAATATTTCAGTTGTCGTCTGGGCCAACATGTGATGTGTGTGTTTGTGGTTTTTAATTAAAACCCCAAAGATGGACAAGAAGCAGAAAAATCTGCATTGCCTGCGATGACCTCGAAAAATGTTTTTATGGAGCTGAAGTGGAAGGCCACGCAACGAGGTAAAGGAGCCAAAAATGGTCAAAATACTTCAGTTTGCTTCATGCTTCAGTTTTATTTAAAGGGGAAATAAGTAGTTTATAGTGCCATCTAGAGGAGAGGCTGAAATTTACAACAAAGAACTGCTCCTCTGCTCACCCCCTCCCTTCCCTGAGCGCTACGGTGTCCTCAGCCGGTCAAATGTCGTCCTCGTCGTCTTTCTCCGTGTCAGCAGATGAGGTTCGTGAGGCGAGGGAGAGGGCGGAGCTACCGCGGCCGAGGCAGACGAAGCGGAGAGAGAGGAGGCGGGACTTCTGCTACAAGTAAAGAGACGCTTGATTTGTTCTCTCGCGTTTGTCCTTACAGGCTCCGGTAGAAACATGGCATCATGCTGCTAACAGTGGCTATGCAACCGCGGCCCGCGGTCATGTTATTTAACATGACTTTTTGAAACACTATGAAAATTAAACAAAAACTATTATACAGCGACTAGACAATGCAGGAGCACATAATATGTATAAAAAAGTGGATTTTGGGTCATATTAACCCATAAATACTACATATTGTACCTTTAAAGCAGTGTTCCTTCACTGAAGATCCGGACCTTCACCTTTTTAAGCTGTTGATCGTTCACCCTGAGGAAATACTGTCTGCTCATTCACTCGCTGTGAGAAGACATGCTTTACAAAGGAACTTTTAATACTAAAACCAGCTTACCTTATTCTTAAAGGGCCACATCGCCCAAAAAATATAATGTTTTTTTTTTTACTAATTTCCAAAGATAAATGTGTTATTTGATCATCAGAAAGTGAGATACATCTGAGATACATGTCTCATTCCAACAACAACAGAGGGCATTGGGATTAAAATTGAAAAAGTCACTTCCCACAAAGAAAAAAAAAAAAACCCTACACTAATCTTTACTGTGTTTCTGTCAAGTTTTATGAGTAAAAGATCTGAAAAAATCAAATAAATTAAAAAATGGTCAAATTTAAACTGATTCTGAACATGAATTTGACAAACACAGCATAACGATTTTTAAGTTTATTCTTCATTTCACCAAGTGAGGGAATAACATTGGTGAAACTGCCCTTTAACTGCAAAAGTCACAGTTGTAATTAAAGAAAAATAAACATTTGAATACAGTTTATGTATTGCTCTGTGCATGCTCTCAGACTATATTGGAAATGTTCTGCTTCTGGTGTTGGTAAGAAGTATAGGTTATATGAGTAATTAGTTCCAAAACCCGCTGGGAAATCAAACAGCCAAATCAGCATTAGAGTTAATTCATACAGAAAATGAAATGTATAAATATTCACTGCGGCACAATTTACGCGTGATGTCGTTTTATGAGTTTAGTGTTTGTGTGATATTGAGACAGAGGATGACTATCTGTCTCAGTAATGTGGTCGGTCAGCGCCTATAAACAGAGCAGTAAACACGGAGAGCTGCCGAAGCTGCTCTGTGGAGGAATGTGTCATCAGAGCTCCGACTGCCTGTTGTAAACTCAGCACCGGTGCCATTCACTGTCTAATTAGATTAGCTCTCACTGCTAATTAACCCATCCATAACTCCCAGCGCTCCATTCATCACCACACCGAGTTTAATGAAAATAAGTACAAATCTTACATATGGGCTTATTTTATGTATCCAAAAGACAATAAAGGATCAAATTTGTGCCTTTTGTGTTAGTGTAAGCTTACACCATGAATATTTACTAGAGTACAATTTGCATGTTCTTCAGAACAGGTGCCGTTCAAGGTTGAGCTCGATGTGAAATCCAGTCCACTTTCTCAGCAGAATGTGGACACAAACTGGACCAAAGAGACAGAACTTCCTCTTCATTTTTTTACAACTTGTGTTCATTGTAAGTGCAGCTAATATAATTGCATATATCCTGCATGAAAGGTATGGATGTCTTATTACGGAAGCGTATTGCATTCACTTGAAAAAAAAATAAAAATCCTGTTTTTCTCACTAATTAAGCTAGTTTAATTTTTTGAATATTTTTTTTTTTTCAGTTTTTCTGACTAATATTTTTTTTCCCTGTTTTTCTGTCTATTTTTTTTCTGTTTTTCAGAGTAATTTTTTTTCTGAATTATCGAGAACTCTCGCGAGAACCTCCAACCTGCAAGTGACTCCCATACACCCATGGATATACATCCATGCATACACATATGGTGACTCCTTCCCGCACATACATGCCTCACAAATGATCTACCGTAGCTATCGCTCAATGTAGCAGGTAAGGTGTTTATGACGAAAGTGTTTATGGACTATCTCCCAGTGTCTTAAACCCAGATCAAAGTAAAGCTTGATTAAACTAAACAAGCCATCCATGTTGTTATAAATAGAACTCTCAATAAAGGAGTGAATGTGTTTATTATTTCAAATGCTCTCTAAACTCAGAAAAAAATTACTCCGTAAAACAGGGGAAAAAAATTTGCACGAAAAACAGAAAAAAAAATTACTCCAAAAAACAGAAAAAAAATTACTCCGAAAAAAATTAAAAAATTACTCCGAAAAAAAGAAAAAAATTACTCCAAAAAAAAGAAAAAAATTACTCCGAAAAACAGAAAAAAAATTACTCCAAAAAAAAGAAAAAAATTACTCCGAAAAAAAGAAAAAAATTACTCAGAAAAACAGGAAAATAATTAGACAGAAAAACTGGGGGAAAAAATATTACTCAGAAAAACAGAAAAAAGATTATTCAAAAAATCAAACCTAAAATTAATTACTGAGAAAAACTGGATATTTTTTTTTTTTTTTCAAGTGAATGCAATACGCTTCCATAGTCTTATGTTGATAAGCCACGTTTTAGCTAAATTATTAGCAAAGCAATTGCTAAATTGAGGCATTACATATTTATTTATTTATTTTTTATTGTTATTATTATTATTATTTTCCAGTGCAACTGGATTGGGAAACTCCTTATATCTAAAAAAAAAAACTAAAATCCTTCTAATCTTTATTAAGATTTTTGCCTCACTATATACCATGTTATCTCAACAATAATACAACTGTCTATGGGCGTGACACCCGTCCTGACCACCTGATCCTTCGACACCGTCGAATAATGATGACATAACAGTCTTGTGTATGTTGATTTTTTTAGTCAAATTTAATAGAGCTTAAGCCATGTGTTTTCTGAGCGATGGGAACACATAGACAATGGATTCCCTTTATATCAGGTGTAGAATGAAGCCCTAACTTTAACTTTAAAATCGTGTGTTTATAGCTTTTCGGGAGTAGGATTAGGTAGCGTTTATCAGAAAAGCTGAATCTGTTGGAATACTGCAGGTCTGGGATAATCTCTACTCCAACTGTTTCCATGCTCGGGTGCATTATAAAGGTCACCTACATGTAGACTGTCAGGTTGTGCAACATATTGCTTGATTTCCATTAATTTAAAATGCGCAGTCGACTCTGACGGCTTAAAACCGGCACTAGCACCATTGATTTTTCCTTCCACCGACTTGATGTAAACAAACGGAGTCACGTGACACCCGGAGGAACAAGCCGGGATAGTTTTAGAAAATTCTCGTAAAGTACAGAATATAATGATGTACTTTATTTGAAGTCTGTCCTTCACAGTTCAAGAGAATGTGGATTTTCTTTTCTCGGCTTGTGTAACACTATATTGCTTTGCAGCTATATGAACAACATTAGTGCCTTTGTGTGAGAATTAGATTGTGGCTTTCTGGTCGCATTTGATTCTGGTTCACTGCGTTGATGGCAGCTTTCAATTTCCCCCAGTTCGCTTTGGTTTCAGAACTAAGCTGTGTAAAAAAGGATTAAGATTACGCTCTGAACGAGTCATCACTTTAAACTACCGATGGAGTTTACAGTTCAAAGGGGATTATAAAATATTAAAGGCAGCATTTACTTCTTTTCAAATGACTGAGTTCTTCTTCAGAGCATTGCCGAGTCACATTTACAAATTCAAAGGATCCGTCCGACGTAAATCTGTTAAGACTTTCTCATGATGAGGTCTGCATCTGAAGTACCTCGGAATAATATGCAATTAAATAATTGTTTCAACAGACCTGTCATATGGGTGAACGTCCACAGATAAGAGCTTTTCTTATCTTGATTTGTACAGAGGTTCTTCTTTTCAGGGGTTTGGTAGCTTATTGAAACTATACCTGTGTTGCATGGACTGTGCAAAATAAATAACCATGAGACTTTTTAGTTGTTTTTAGTTCTCATCACTTTTGTAATGAGGCAAAATTTGACACTTTCCTTGATTTCAGTAACAGGGTCCCAATCATTGCTGAAGTGATTTTTTATGACCAATCTTTTAGTCAATATATATATATATATATATATATATATATATATATGTATATATTTATATATATATATGTAGCCAGCTCCTGTTTCATAATCTGTATTTTTTATATATATTGTTATTTTATCATCATCATCATCATCATATGTGCACGTGAGATTATTTTGTTTTTATTAACATTGTGAAACACAGAGGTGGAATGTAACGAATTACATTTACTCACGTTACTGTAACTGAGTAGGTTTTTTTGTGTACTTGCACTTTTTAAAGTCATTTTTCAAATGCGGAATTTTACTTTTACGTAAGTATGTTTATTATGGAAGTGCTGTACCTCGCGTCATTTTAAACCACATCCGTTACTGAGTAAAAAAAAAAGTTGGCCTGAATTTAAAAAAAATAATGAATGATGAGGACAGTGAATTGGCACTAAATAAGGTCCCTGAGTGAGAACGTTGAAGCATTTGTGACCTTTGACCCATTTTGACTGATGCATTATGTGTTTGCATATTTAATTTTGTCAGCACTTTATTTTGCAAAGGTTTGCCTTTAATTGCAAAAAACAACGAATGTGAGATTTGTGTCACATTGTCTTTTGCAGGAGACACACAAGAAAGAACCACAACCTAACTAAATAAATGTTATGCTGACTACACATTAAACAAGCCACTTTTTTACTTGAGTGCATTTTTAGAGCAGTACTTGTACATGTACTTAAGTAAATTGTTATAGTGCAAAATAGTGGTACTTTTACTTGTGTTGAATATTTCAGTACTCCTTCCACCTCTGGTGAAACAGCGAATTGAGGTGGAGAAACATATAAATATAAGTGAAACTCTACTATTAAAGGGTTAACTTGAGTTAAATATTTGGATTTGGCCACATTCATCAAAAAACACCCTCCATGAAACACTCTCACTGAAACTATTCGAGGCCTTGGTCGCAGTGAGTGCCATAGACCAATATACCGACCATCACAGAATAGAAACCTCATATCTCAAATGTGTTTGGAAGCAAATTACTGGCCAGGTCGATGACCAGTAAGCACATGAATGGATCAATATCTTCACTCGGAGGGAACAATCTTCACTTATAATGACAATGTATTGACTTTTTAATAACCACTCGTGTTTCAGTCGTGCTCATCATTTTGCTTCTCTGAAAATTGATCCTTGTATGTATGTGTGTGTGTGTGTGCGTGTGTGAATGACTGCATACATGCTCAATGCGTGTGATTGAATGGGTGGATGGATTTTGTTGATGTATGAAAGTTCATGCGTGCATAACTAGCTGCACGTCGCATATATGTGCACTTTGTTTCCACATGGCACCAACTGTATATAGTGCTATATCCCACCCACTCAAGACTAATGTTATATATTTTCGAGACACTTTTAAAACCATAGAAATCTGTATTTATACTCAAGGTAAAAGACCGTTTTCTTTTGGTTGCCTTTTTATGACGCCATCCACTTCACCGGCTCTGCTATTGTGAAATGACCATGGAGCCTTTATAGAAGTTTGACTGAATTGAATGAGCGTTAGAATAGGCGACAACATGTATAGCTAACACAAACACACGCACACACACACACATTCTTGTACCTGCTGTATACTGAGGACCAGCATTTCCACTTCATAAATCAACACAATTACAAATATCTACTTCATGAACGACATCTACAAAAACTACTGGTTGCAGTACCATAAAATGTCTGCAGGTGGAGCCCCAGAGCAGAGAGGGCTGGAAATTTTTTTGATTTTTTTGGGGGGGTTTTTTCGGTCCAAAATTTGAAAAAAACGTCACATTCTATACTATGTCGGCCAAAATTAAAAAAAAAAATTTGACCAAAAATTAAAAAAAAAAATTTGACCAAAAATTTAAAAAAAAAATTTGACCAAAAATTTTAAAAAAAAATTTGACCAAAAATTAAAAAAAAAAAATTGACAAAACCATCATACTATACTATGTCGTTCAAAATTTGAAAAAAAAAATTTGACCCAAAATTTTTGGTCCAAAATTTAACAAAACCATCATACTATACTGTCGTTCAAAATTTGAAAAAAAAAATTTGACCCAAAATTTTTGGTCCAAAATTTGACAAAACCATCATACTATACTATGTCATCCAAAATTTGCAAAAAATCTTTGACAAAAAATTTTTGGTCCAAAATTTGACAAAACCATAATACTATACTATGTCGTCCAAAAATTGAAAAAAAAAATTGACCCAAAATTTGACAACAAACGTCATACTATACTATGTTGTCCAGAATTAGTATTATTATTATTTTTTTACAAATTGAGTATAGCATGTTATAGCAACCTGAGGAAGTGATTTCAATGAAAACAAAGTGAGGACCGGCCAAAATGTCCTCAATTCATAAAAATGACCTCACTTTGTTGGTTAAAAACCCTCATTGGTCCTCAGTATGCCGCAAGTACAAGAACACACACACACACACACACACACACACACACACACACACACACACACACACACACACACACACACACACACACACACACATGATAGATAGATAGATAGATAGATAGATAGATAGATAGATAGATAGATAGATAGATAGATAGATAGATAGATAGATAGATAGATAGATAGATAGATAGATAGATAGATAGATAGATAGATAGATAGATAGATAGATAGAAAGATAGATAGATGCTTTAAACCCTCAGCCAGACTGCTGACAGCAGGTTTGTAGTCAACATGAGCCTCTATGAATACATGATGTTTATGTGTGCATTGGTCAGTGAATGTGATGGCACTACAAAAAAAATAAAAAAATTGGCCGTTCAGTCCACAGCAGTGGCTCAGACTGAAATCTGTCAACATCAGCCACAGGGTGACAGTGTGCACAGATTCTCATGACTCCCCGGGGAGAAATCATAATGACTTTTGTGACATCTTCTGCGCTCACATGTTCACTGGACCAACACAGAGAAATGTTTTGATGTACAAACTAAATGATATCTCTCGTTACGTCATATAATGTGTAGGGGAGCTTTTGTGTCCTGAGGCAATGGCAGTGTATTTGCATAGAAATCAAGACATTAAAAAAAAAAAAATTAATTGGGGAACATGAACTGCTGCAAAAGCTACACTCAACTGTCACCAACACTTTTGTCACAATCTTGAGGATTGATGCTCGAGCAGTACGTCTTGATGTGACTGTCAACTGAGAAAAGTTCAAAAGTTTTGTGACAAATAAACACAGTCTGGGGCATAAATTATTGCATCAGATTAAAACTACACTGCCTGACTTGCAAATTTGTAGCATGACATTTTTTTAATTTCTCTCTGAAAACTACAGCTAAAACGTGTGTTTCCTCTGGTACAGAGATAAGCACACAGCCATGTGTAATAAAGAAAACATAATACCGCTCTGCATATTATCTTCTAAATGTAAAGTGAATGACAGATGGATTTGTACATATATGGGCGAAAGCAAATATAACCCAGAGTGCAATTCTTCCCTCAGCTACTTGTGTCTACCTCATTGCAGTATTCCTCTGAGACAAGAGGAGAGGAGCGAGAGGCCCTGTGTTAAGTGTCTTATTAGTGGGAAATGACTGCAGTGTCAGACTAGGCTGAGCTGTCACAGTGCAGCCATCATTAGAATAAGCACGAGAAGCTCTTGTCGTGGATGGAATCACATTTTAATCCCCCACCATATTATTACTGTGGTGAGGAAGGTCAGCACTCAGGCACATTTAAGCAGGAATAAACCCTCTCGAGAGCTTATGATAATGTCTTCCCTCAATGGGAAATATTGGTCATATTTTAGTTTCAAGCTTTTTCTAGAATACAGCACGGCTAATGAAGAGCCTAATGTAATGCAGCTGTGCGGGGCCGCCATGGTAACCATGAATAATTCAGCCTACTTGTTCTTTGGTTTCCTGGTCTCAGGAGGGTTCTGCCTATATTGTCCATTATGACAGGCCATTATCCAGCCTTCAGCCTGCTAGCTCTCAGATGGTGTGCAGAGCCCATTTGTTACCCCTCTTGCTCCTGGTAACCTTCAACCAGATGGAGGGAATGATTGAGACTATATTGTTATATAAACACGAGTGCAAGAGGTGCAAGAGGCAAGAAAACGAAGAGACCCCCCCTCTGCACCGGGGAGTTCAAGGAGGCCCCTCCATTTTATTACAAGTGCATATTACATCTACCTTCGAAGCCATCAGATAATCTTTGAATACAAATTGCACTTACAGACCACTATGGCACATTAATGTACGCTGTGATTGTCTTGTGTTGAGCAGTTTTAAAGCTGCAGTTTGTAACTTTTAGTGACATTTGTCGTCATTCTACCTCTATTTGGCCTTAAAATATATTTGTGGGCTGTGTCGTTTACATGAGTGAGGGAGCATTTGTGTGTATTTGCACCAGCAGTGCAAAAGCGTGTGTGTGTGTGTGCTTCTTTTGTCTTGTCAATCACACTCCAACCTGTTTGCAGCCGCCTTGCTTTACTCGCCCACTGTTGCTGTTGCCTGCGTTTGTCTCGACGTAAAAAAACAAATTGCCCCCTGGGTGCTGAGTGGAAATGTCACCGGGTGACACAAAATCAAAGCACAGCTATACTGAGACTCACAGACAGTGTGTGGAGGTGACGGGCTTAATCAGCACTGTGATCTTAAACTGTGTGAATTTAACAGACACACGGAACGGAAGTAGAAAGGAGTAAAATATGGAAATACTTGTATTATACTATTCTTATATAAATCTGCTATATTTTTTGCCATTGTTAAAATAAAACAGTAAAGAAAGGGTCAAGGTCCCCTGCTGGACTTGAACTGTGCATGTCAAGATTCCTGATTGCCAACCTACATTTCATTCATGTGAGATTATCAGTGACCAGGTCCCTTACTATGGATTAAAGTGAAGAGGGAGAAAAGACCACATTTTTGAGTCGAATAAAGATAATCAGTGGTGTGATTGTATTTGGTCCGGAATGTAGTCGGTATTGGATCGGCCAGTTGAAGAGGCGTGATGCATTTGATCTGGTCATTAGGACGAGCAGGGTGCTGTGCACCCTTGTACCTCAGCTATTTCAAATCAATGGCTGTGGTGGATTTTTAAATCAATGAGTGTGTTGCATTTCAGAGGCTCATCAGTGGACAGTCCCCTGAGAGGCTGGGCAGTGAGGAAGACGGAGAGGGGGAGATAGATAGATATTTGGGAAGAGAAGCGGAGGGGGAGGGGGGTGTCTGACCTCCATAATTACCCTGTGCTATTGCCAGAATCCAAATGTGAACCAGTTGAAATAATTGCCTTTTGGAAACGCCATTTAACCTCACTGCAGTCACAGGTCTCAGCCGTCTGTACCTTGACAAATCCGTAAGCTATCATGCTGTGGCAGAACTGCTGCTTTGCTATGACCTGATATTGAGCACAGGAGAGAATTGAGACTGATGTTTGTGTTCTTGTGATTTCCAGCCCAGCTATTGTCCCAAGGGCAGGACAGCGTAATCAGGACCATGATAGCATCTCTTGGGGGGAAGGGAGGTAGAAGCGGGGGCCTGTGGGCTGATCCAGAGGGCAGATATATTTATCTAGGTAATGAGAGCCCAAACAGTGTGGCTCTGTGGGGAGGGCCGGGGACATGGCCTAGTGCGCTGAGAGACCTGGCGGTGCCATGGTAGCACGGTCCCCGTGCTGCTCATTAAACTTCCATCAGCGTGTGGTCACCATGTTCCTGCCAGGCTTCCAAAGTGCCCCGTTATTAATTCATGAAAGCACACCACACATGTGATTGAGTCTGGTGAGCAGCGAAGCATTGAGGCACAAGAGATGGGGGGGAAATATTGTCTGTGTCTGAACACCCAACCCTCCAATGAACCCCTCCCGTGCTTTCCCTCTGGCAGTGTGCCCTTGAAGAAAAAAAAAAAAAAAAAAACTAAGACGGGGGAAACTGATCCACTATGTTGTGAAACATTAATAGACACTGCTGCAGTTTGCCTACAACTGGAAAGAGAGCAATGCAGGTCATGTGTGTGTGTGTGTGTGAGAGAGCACATTTATGAATGTGCTGTATATGTGGAGAGCCCAGATGCACATGCATGATTTGAGTCCATTTGCTTTAGTGTTTTCTGTTTTTTATGAATATGTTACCAACAAACATGCTGTTGTTTTGGGATATGGTGGCTGCATATATGGTGAGCCAGCTGCTTTTATCTGTGCTCCACACACACACACACACACACACACACACACACACACACACACACACACACACACAGGGCCGCCTTTAAAAAGGAGACTGTAAATTGGCCTGGATATGGATTGTTGCAATTGAATTTAAAACATTAGCTCGAGGATAATAAGGGCTGCTATAGAGAAAGTCTAGGAAATGCATTTAGTCGTTAGAGCATGGAAGGATGGGACTAATGGCATATGGGGGTGGGCTGGGGGGTGGAGGCAAAAAAAAAAAATGATGAAAAACCATTTTTTAAATTTGAATGGGTTATTTCAGTGAAAGAGAGCGAGAGAGAAGGGAAGTGAAATGGAGCGAAATAGAAAGGGGGGATGATTGAGACGCGAGAGAGAGGGGTGCTACATGATTTCAAATTAACCATTATTGTAGGCTGTGTACATGTATTATGTCTCCTGGGGCTCTGAATCTTGAGCTCATTTTCACGGCGAGGAGAGGAGTACGAGTCCACTGTCACAGTTTGAACGTGTGCAGCTGGCTCGAGCTACTCATCTTACGGCCAATTATAATTTCTCTTCTCCCAAAATCCTTAGCCCGGCTCTCTGAGGCAAATCTCACCACGCACAGCTTATTGTCAGCCGCACTCCATGTCCAATTAACAGAGTGTTCCTCTCTCTTCCCTTCCCTTCCCTTCCCCACGCAACTCAAAGTAAAACACTGACCAATGAAACCGTGTTAAGCTGCTGCACTCTACATCGATGCATTAATAACATTATAGCAGTGGGGATATTAAGTCTGGATTATATCTGTGCAAGAAAGAGTACACCATTTCCATGCGTGATGTTATTAGCACGTTGCTAATACAGCGTGTTTGCGTCATTGTTAGAGCTAGAGATCAGAATCCAAACACATCAGCAGCACCTCGTGTCGGCTGTAATGATATACGTGTGAAAATAGTAGAATAATCACTTTTGTATGACTTCTTATAAGTCAACAATCCATATCTGCTTTTCTGACAGTAACTGAGCTGTGCACTGTGGTGTGAGCCGCACATTTTGCATCTACTGAAACTCACCTCATCATCGTGAGGGACCAAAGATTAGAGAGAAAGTGAAAGTGATCTTTTTCCATGGCTGTGATGGACGACAAAAATCACCTCTGTGTCAGCAGCAGTGACAAAATGACGATGGTTAAAACAGAGAGAGATTATCTGAGCATTACATTATGAGGGGCCATGTAGGCCATAATTCCTTTTTTACCTCTCACATACACAATTTTACCTCACACATACACAATTTTACCTCTCATATACATTTTTTTTTTACCTCTCACATACTCTCTATTACTTTGCACATACACACTTTTACCTCTCACATACACAATTTTACCTCTCACATACACAATTTTACCTCTCATATATGTATATACTCTCACAGAGTATGTGAGAGGTAAAAAAAATGTTTTTTTTACGTCTCACATACTCTCTTTCACTTTGCACATACACAATTTTACCTCTCACATACACAATTTTACCTCTCATATATGTATATACTCTCACAGAGTATGTGAGAGGTAAAAAAAATGTTTTTTTTTACGTCTCACATACTCTCTTTCACTTTGCACATACACAATTTTACCTCTCACATACACAATTTTACCTCTCATATACATTTTTTTTTACCTCTCACATACTCTCTTTTACTTTGCACATACACAATTTTACCTCACACATTCACAATTTTACCTCTCATATACATTTTTTTTTTCCCATCACATACTCTCTTTTACTTTGCACATACACAATTTTACCTCTCATATACATTTTTTTTTACCTCTCACATACTCTCTTTTACTTTGCACATACACAATTTTACCTCTCACATACACAATTTTACCTCTCACATTAAATGTTTTACACATTACATGTGAGAGGTAAAACAATTTTATGTGAAAGGTAAAATTGTGAATGTGAGATGCAAAATTGTGTATGTGAGAGGTACAATTGTGTATGTGCAAAGTAAAAGAGAGTATGTGAGAGGTAAAATTGTGAATTTGTAAGGTAAAATTGTGTATGTGAGAGGTAAAAAAGGAATTATGGCCTACACGGCCCCTCATATTACACTGTGTTTACTCTTTTTAAATGCAAAAGGCCATACTATTATAATTTTGCGCTGCTTTCAGATTCCATTAGTGTAAAACTAACAAGACAAGATTATAGAATATCATCTTGTATTAATCTTCTTTCTTTCTTACTTTCTTTCAGCTTCTCCCTTTAGGGATCACCACAGCGGATCATGTGCCTCCATCTTGCCCTGTTCCTCGTGTCCTCACAAAAGGTCTTCTTGTATTAATAGCTGCATTAAATGGTTGTATTCATGACATCATTAGGTCAGTATGTGGTGT
Source organism: Microchirus variegatus (assembly GCF_963457635.1). Classification (NCBI taxonomy): domain Eukaryota; kingdom Metazoa; phylum Chordata; class Actinopteri; order Pleuronectiformes; family Soleidae; genus Microchirus; species Microchirus variegatus. Next base: position 3,332,741 of record NC_139809.1, on the reverse strand, counting down.
CATTATCACATGGGTGAAAGTGTCGCACTAAAATAACACTGACAGATTGAAGTACGGTGTCAAAAAATATATACTATAATTATTACATTAAATGAATGGTAATCCTATTTTGCTATTAAAGTTGTTTAGTCAGTGATACTGAATGATCTGGTTTAGCATGCAAGAAAAACAGCACCATAATGTCGGAACTGCACCCTTCCTGTTTTAAAATGCAGTTTATAATACAATATAGGGATCATACAACACCTTCAGTGCAGTGATTATATGTCCATATCTCCTATTTTATGGCTCAACCTTCAAATGTGGAATAAAATGACAAAGCAGATATAAGAACAAGGGTCACATTTCTGCTAAATGATAACCGGTCATAGGTCATATAGTCATAGGTTTTTACAGTGACAGTGACCTTAAGTTCACTTTATACTGTAGATCAAGGACATCATGCGTCCCTGCAAAATGTTTACTATCAGGACTTTGCGTACCCACACTTGTCTTGTAACTACTTCATTTCACAATAAAGGGAGACAAAATACACAAACTCAACATGAAACTCAGTGGTTATTTCATCTTGTTTATATTTCTGACTTGTCTCATTTTCTTTGTTTATATGACTGGTTGTTCTGGTATAATACATGAATCTAAGAGTAGCATATATACAGTATATAATATTCTAATCAAACAATGTTAGAAACAATTTATTCCCTAATGAATCACAAGTACTAATATTTTAGAACCACAATAAGTAGTACTGCATGTGACCACCACATATACTTGTTACACAGGTGCTGCAGTATTTATGATATTTTTTAACTTTTAACACCATCAACCACAGTCTGGTCCTGTAACCACAGGACTGATTCTACTATAGCCGTTTGTACATTTTGGTGAATGTTTTGTTATTGATGTTATTATTCTGTCTTTGTAAATTTGAAAACAGCTTCTGTCAAGTAATACTATCAGACCTGACTGAGGGTGCGTTTAGCAGCAGCACAGAGGTAGGCGGTGCAAGAAGTGTTTATCCCAACATCTGAGTTTTAAAGCAGTAGAAATCACTTTTCTAATCAGCATTGTATGCATTCATCTACCAGTGGTTATATTCAAAATGTATTCAAAATGTATATACACTATAGTCTCAAGTGCGGTGCTTAACATAATCACAGAAATCAACACATGTTTAAACATAGAGTATCTGCACACACACACGTACACAGAGACTCAGACAGGCACGTGCCGCACATATGATTCCTCTTGAGCCTTCCTCTCCTTCTCCGGTGGGACCGGTTTCTCCTCTCATCTTCGGCGTGAAAGGCATATAGTATTAGCTCACATTTACTGCTGCTCAGAGTGAAGCAAGCTTTTCTGCCAGTAGAGCTGAGATTTACCACATCCAAATGTGTGCCACCTGTCCGACCTGTCTGTCTGCACCCAGATCTGCTGCCCAGGAAGAGCCATTAGTAGATCTCATTGCCACCGTCTCAGCTCTCACTGGGCCACGTCGGTTAACATGTCCCGGCTCAGGTAAAATTACACATCACGCTCTTTTTCTTTTAGATTTTATTTCACTAATGAATTAAATAAATATGCAGTGTGTACATATGGCAGTGCATAAAACTGTTTTTAGCGGTCACAGTTTGCAATTGCCGGGAAAATATTATTTAGTTGTTCAGGCCTTTCTGTAGCAGAAGGACATCTCTGTTATATGTATCAGAAATGTATAAGTAATGTAGCTGAATAATCACAAGTGGTGCTGTGGAGGAACAGGTCCCCACTGGGAGACAGATGGCAGTGGCCACAGAAGTGCGAGGCGTGTGCTGGCTCTGCACATTCACAGTAGGGCCAGATCTCAACACCTCACCCTTTTCGATTAATCAAGCCTGCCTTGGTTATTTAAGGCCCTCGATTAATCATGCAGGATAAGCGAGGTGATAGATTAGGGTTAGAGAAGAGTTTGGGGAAAAGAAAAGGGGGTTATTCAGGGTTAGTCTTACCAATGGTCATTTGGTCTCAAGACCTTCTCATGCAGTGAGTTTAGTGATGATTGGCAATGTGATATTTTTGAAATAGTGAGCTTTGTCAGAATGGTGTCTTCATAATAATAATAATACTTTTTTGTCAAATTTTGGACAACATACTATAGTATGACTTTTTTGTCAAATTTTAGACGAAGTACTATACTATGACTTTTTTCACAAATTTTTGAAGACATACTTTAGTATTACTTTTTTTGTCAAATTTTGGACGACATACTATTCTATGACTTTTTTGTCAAATTTTGAAAGACATACAATACTATGACTTTTTTTGACAAATTGTCAGATTTTTGAGGACATAGTATAGTATGACATGTTTGTCAAGTTTTGGACCAAAAAACAGTTTTTTAAAAAATGGTCAGATTTTGGACGACAGTATAGTATGTCGTTTTTGTCAAATTTTGGACCAAATTTTTTTGTTAAAAAATGGTCAGATTTTTGAGGACATAGTATAGTATGACGTTTTTGTCAAGTTTTGGACCAAAAAACTGTTTGTCAAAAAAATTGTCAGATTTTGAAAGACATAGTATAGTATGTCGTTTTTGTCAAATTTTGGACCAAATTTTTTTGTTAAAAAATGGTCAGATTTTTGAGGACATAGTATAGTATGACGTACTACATAGTATAGTATGACGTTTTTGTCAAGTTTTGGACCAAAAAACTGTTTGTCAAAAAAATTGTCAGATTTTGAAAGACATAGTATAGTATGTCGTTTTTGTCAAATTTTGGACCAAATTTTTTTTTCTACAAATAGTCAGATTTCCGAGGACATAGTATAGTATGACGTACTACATAGTATAGTATGACGTTTTTGTCAAGTTTTGGACCAAAAAACTGTTTTTAAAAAAAAAATTCCGATTTTGGACGGCATAGTATAGTATGTCGTTTTTGTCAAATTTTGGATCAAATTTTTTTGTCAAAAAATTGCCACATTTTTGACGGCATAGTATGGTATGATGTACTACATAGTATAGTATGGCGTTTTTGTCAAGTTTTGGACCAAAGAAATGATTTTCAAAAATGTTTCAGATTTTGGACGACATAGTATAGTATGTCATTTTTGTCAAATTTTGGACCAATTTTTTTTATCAGAAAATGGTCAGATTTTTGAGGACATAGTATAGGATGACGTACTACATAGCATAGTATGACGTTTTTGTCAAGTTTTGGACCAAATAACAGTTTTTCAAAAAAAAATTCAGATCTTGGACGACATAGTATAGTATGTCGTTTTTGTCAAATTTTGGACCAAATTTTTTTTTCTAAAAATGGTCAGATTTTTGAGGACATAGTATAGGATGACGTACTACATAGTATAGTATGACGTTTTTGTCAAGTTTTGGACCAAAAAACAGTTTTTCAAAAAAAAAATCAGATTTTGGACGACATAGTATAGTATGTCGTTTTTGTCAAATTTTGGACCAAAATTTTTTTGTCAAAAAATTGCCACATTTTTGACGACATAGTATGGTATGATGTACTACATAGTATAGTATGGCGTTTTTGTCAAGTTTTGGACCAAAGAAATGATTTTCAAAAAATGTTTCAGAGTTTGGACGACATAGTATAGTATGTCGTTCTTGTCAAATTTTGGACCAAATTTTTTTTTCTAAAAATGGTCAGATTTTTGAGGACATAGTATAGGATGACGTACTACATAGTATAGTATGAGGTTTTTGTCCAGTTTTGGACCAAATATTAGTTTTTCAAAAAAATTGTCAGATTTTTGACGACATAGTATAGTATGTCGTATTTGTCAAATCTACCGGCAGAAAAACTTAAATTTGAATAACATACGGGCCCACGGTTGGTGTAGTGGTTAGCACTCTTGCCTTTGCAGCAAGAAGACCTAAGGCTCCTGGGTTCAAGCCCTGTTTGGAACATCTTGGGAAAACAAGGGCCTTTCTGTATGGAGTTTGCATGTTCTCCCCGTATTTGAGGACATAGTATAGTATGACGTACTGTATAGTATGAGGTTTTTGTCAAGTTTTGGACCAAAAAACTGTTTTTCAAAAAAATTGTCAGATTTTGGACGACATAGTATAGTATGTCGTTTTTTCAAATTTTGGATCAAATTTTTTTGTCAAAAAATTGCCACATTTTTGACGACATAGTATGGTATGTTGTACTACATAGTATAGTATGTCGTTTTTGTCAAATTTTGGACCAAATTTTTTTGTCAAAAAATTGCCACATTTTTGACGACATAGTATGGTATGATGTACTACATAGTATAGTATGTCGTTTTTGTCAAATTTTGGACCAAATGTTTTTTTCTAAAAATGGTCAGATTTTTGAGGACATAGTATGGTATGATGTACTACATAGTATAGTATGTCGTTTTTGTCAAATTTTGGACCAAATGTTTTTTTCTAAAAATGGTCAGATTTTTGAGGACATAGTATAGGATGACGTACTACATAGTATAGTATGTCGTTTTTGTCAAATTTTGGACCAAATTTTTTTTTCTAAAAATGGTCAGATTTTTGAGGACATAGTATAGTATGACGTACTGTATAGTATGAGGTTTTTGTCAAGTTTTGGACCAAAAAACTGTTTTTCAAAAATATTGTCAGATTTTGAAAGACATAGTATAGTATGTCGTTTTTGTCAAATTTTGGACCAAATTTTTTTGTTAAAAAATGGTCAGATTTTTGAGGACATAGTATAGTATGATGTACAAAATAGTATAGTATGGTGTTTTTGTCAAGTTTTGGACCAAAGAAATGATTTTCAAAAAATGTTTCAGAGTTTGGACGACATAGTATAGTATGTCGTTTTTGTCAAATTTTGGACCAAATTCTTTTTTTTCTAAAAATGGTCAGATTTTTGAGGACATAGTATAGTATGACGTACTACATAGTATAGTATGTCGTTTTTGTCAAATTTTGGACCAAAATTTTTTGTCAAAAAATTGCCACATTTTTGACGACATAGTATGGTATGATGTACTACATAGTATAGTATGGCGTTTTTGTCAAGTTTTGGACCAAAGAAATGATTTTCAAAAAATATTTCAGAGTTTGGACGACATAGTATAGTATGTCGTTTTTGTCAAATTTTGGACCAAATTTTTTTTTCTAAAAATGGTCAGATTTTTGAGGACATAGTATAGGATGACGTACTACATAGTATAGTATGACGTTTTTGTCATGTTTTGGACCAAAAAACAGTTTTTCAAAAAAAAATTCAGATTTTGGACGACAAAGTATAGTATGTCGTTTTTGTCAAATTTTGGACCAAATTTTTTTTTCTAAAAATGGTCAGATTTTTGAGGACATAGTATAGGATGACGTACTACATAGTATAGTATGAGGTTTTTGTCCAGTTTTGGACCAAATATTAGTTTTTCAAAAAAATTGTCAGATTTTTGAGGACATAGTATAGTATGTCCTTTTTGTCAAATCTACCGGCAGAAAAACTTAAATTTGAATAACATACGGGCCCACGGTTGGTGTAGTGGTTAGCACTCTTGCCTTTGCAGCAAGAAGACCTAAGGCTCCTGGGTTCGAGCCCCGTTTGGAACATCTTGGGAAAACAAGGGCCTTTCTGTATGGAGTTTGCATGTTCTCCCCGTATTTGAGGACATAGTATAGTATGACGTACTGTATAGTATGGGGTTTTGGACCAAAAAACTGTTTTTCAAAAAAATTGTCAGATTTTGAAAGACATAGTATAGTATGTCGTTTTTGTCAAATTTTGGACCAAATTTTTTTTTCTACAAATGGTCAGATTTTTGAGGACATAGTATAGTATGACGTACTACATAGTATAGTATGACGTTTTTGTCAAGTTTTGGACCAAAAAACAGTTTTTCAAAAAAATTGTCAGATTTTGGACGACATAGTATAGTATGTCGTTTTTGTCAAATTTTGGATCAAATTTTTTTGTCAAAAAATTGCCACATTTTTGACGACATAGTATGGTATGATGTACTACATAGTATAGTATGGCGTTTTTGTCAAGTTTTGGACCAAAGAAATGATTTTCAAAAAATGTTTCAGATTTTGGATGACATAGTATAGTATGTCATTTTTGTCAAATTTTGGACCAATTTTTTTTGTCAGAAAATGGTCAGATTTTTGAGGACATAGTATAGGATGACGTACTACATAGTATAGTATGACGTTTTTGTCAAGTTTTGGACCAAAAAACAGTTTTTCAAAAAAAAATTCAGATTTTGGACGACATAGTATAGTATGTCATTTTTGTCAAATTTTGGACCAAAACTTTTTTTGTCAAAAAATTGCCACATTTTTGACGACATAGAATGGTATGATGTACTACATCAGGGGTCACCAACGTGGTGCCCGCGGGCACCTGGTAGCCCGCAGGCAGCCAATACGGTGCCCGCGGGCTCACTTCACTTCACCTCACTTGCATGTATCCGTATGATGGCTCAGTAAAATATCTTTGATATTGTTTATAAAAACTGGTAATCGTTAGGAGTAAGCACTGGAATGAATGTGTATGCAGTTTAATGCATAATATGAATCATTTAAATGGTAAACAAATAAAAAAAAATGTTAATGTGGTAGCCCTCCATATTATTTTTTACCCTTAAGGTAGCTCTCTGTCTCAAAAAGGTCGGTGACCCCTGTACTACATCGTATAGTATGGCGCTTTTGTCAAGTTTTGGACCAAAGAAAAGATTTTCAAAAAATGTTTCAGAGTTTGGACGACCTAGTATAGTATGTCGTTTTTGTCAAATTTTGGACCAAATTTTTTTTTCTATAAATGGTCAGATTTTTGAGGACATAGTATAGGATGACCTACTACATAGTATAGTATGAGGTTTTTGTCCAGTTTTGGACCAAATATTAGTTTTTCAAAAAAATTGTCAGATTTTTGAGGACATAGTATAGTATGTCCTTTTTGTCTAATCTACCGGCAGAAAAACTTAAATTTGAATAACATACGGGCCCACGGTTGGTGTAGTGGTTAGCACTCTTGCCTTTGCAGCAAGAAGACCAAGAAGCTCCTGGGTTCGAGCCCCGTAGGAACATCTTGGGAAAACAAGGGCCTTTCTGTATGGAGTTTGCATGTTCTCCCCGTATTTGAGGATATAGTATGATGTACTGTATAGTATGAGGTTTTTGTCAAGTTTTGGACGAAAAAACTGTTTTTCAAAAAAATTGTCAGATTTTGAAAGACATAGTATAGTATGTCGTTTTTGTCAAATTTTGGACCAAATTTTTTTTTCTACAAATGGTCAGATTTTTGAGGACATAGTATAGTATGACGTACTACATAGTATAGTATGACGTTTTTGTCAAGTTTTGGACCAAAAAACAGTTTTTCCAAAAAATTGTCAGATTTTGGACGACATAGTATAGTATGTCGTTTTTTCAAATTTTGGACCAAAGAAATGATTTTCAAAAAATGTTTCAGATTTTGGACGACATAGTATAGTATGTCGTTTTTTCAAATTTTGGACCAATTTTTTTTGTCAAAAAATGGTCAGATTTTTGAGGACAGTATAGTATGACGTTTTTCTCAAGTTTTGGACCAAAAAACTGTTTTTCAAAAAAAAATTCAGATTTTGGACGACATAGTATAGTATGTCGTTTTTGTCAAATTTTGGACCAAATTTTTTTGTCAAAAAATTGCCACATTTTTGACGACATAGAATGGTATGATGTACTACATGGTATAGTATGGCGTTTTTGTCAAGTTTTGGACCAAAGAAATGATTTTCAAAAAATGTTTCAGAGTTTGGACGACATAGTATAGTATGTCGTTTTTGTCAAATTTTGGACCAAATTTTTTTTTCTAAAAATGGTCAGATTTTTGAGGACATAGTATAGTATGAGGTTTCTTTCAAGTTTTGGATCAAAAATTAGTTTTTCAAAAAAATTGTCAGATTTTTGACGACATAGTATAGTATGTCGTTTTTGTCAAATCTTCCGGCAAAAAAACTTAAATTTGAACAACATATGAGCCCACGGTTGGTGTAGTGGTTAGCACTCTTGCCTTTACAGCAAGTAGACTTAAGGTTCCTGGGTTCGAGCCCTGTTTGGAACATCTTTGGAAAACAAGGGCCTTTCTGTATGGAGTTTGCATGTTCTCCCCGTTTTTGAGAACATAGTATAGTTTGACGTACTCCATAGTATAGTATGACGTTTTTGTCAAGTTTTGGACCAAAAAACTGTTTTTCCAAAAAATTGTCAGATTTTGAAAGACATAGTATAGTATGTCGTTTTTGTCAAATTTTGGACCAAAATTTTTTTGTTAAAAAATGGTCAGAGTTTGGACGACATAGTATAGTATGTCGTTTTTTCAAATTTTGGACCAATTTTTTTTGTCAAAAAATTGTCAGATTTTTGAGGACATAGTATAGGATGACGTTTTTGTCAAGTTTTGGACCAAAAAACAGTTTTTCAAAAAAAAATTCAGATTTTGGACGACATAGTATAGTATGTCGTTTTTGTCAAATTTTGGACCAAAATTTTTTTGTTAAAAAATGGTCAGATTTTTGAGGACATAGTATAGTATGATGTACTACATAGTATAGTATGGTGTTTTTGTCAAGTTTTGGAACAAAGAAATGATTTTCAAAAAATGTTTCAGAGTTTGGACGACATAGTATAGTATGTCGTTTTTGTCAAATTTTGAACCAATTTTTTTTGTCAAAAAATGGTCACATTTTTGACGACATAGTATAGGATGACGTACTACATAGTATAGTATGACGTTTTTGTCAAGTTTTGGACCAAAAAACAGTTTTTCAAAAAAAAATTCAGATTTTGGACGACATAGTATATAGTATGTCGTTTTTGTCAAATTTTGGACCAAATTTCTTTGTCAAAAAATTGCCACATTTTTGACGACAGAATGGTATGATGTACTACAAAGTATAGTATGGCGTTTTTGTCAAGACTTTGGACCAAAGAAATGATTTTCAAAAAATGTTTCAGAGTTTGGACGACATAGTATAGTATGTCGTTTTTGTCAAATTTTGGATCAAATTTTTTTGTAAAAAAATTGCCACATTTTTGACGACATAGTATGGTATGATGTACTACATAGTATAGTATGGCGTTTTTGTCAAGTTTTGGACCAAAGAAATGATTTTCAAAATGTTTCAGATTTTGGACGACATAGTATAGTATGTAGTTTTTTCAAATTTTGGACCAATTTTTTTTGTCAAAAAAATTTCAGATTTTTGAGGACATAGTATAGGATGGCGTTTTTGTCAAGTTTTGGACCAAAAAACAGTTTTTCAAAAAAAAATTCAGATTTTGGACGACATAGTATAGTATGTCGTTTTTGTCAAATTTTGGACCAAATTTTTTTGTTAAAAAATGGTCAGATTTTTGAGGACATAGTATAGTATGATGTACTACATAGTATAGTATGGTGTTTTTGTCAAGTTTTGGACCAAAGAAATGATTTTCAAAAAATGTTTCAGAGTTTTGACGACATAGTATAGTATGTCGTTTTTGTCAAATTTTGAACCAATTTTTTTTGTCAAAAAATGGTCAGATTTTTGAGGACATAGTATAGGATGACGTACTACATAGTATAGTATGACGTTTTTGTCAAGTTTTGGACCAAAAAACAGTTTTTCAAAAAAAAATTCAGATTTTGGACGACGTAGTATAGTATGTCGTTTTTGTCAAATTTTGGACCAAATTTTTTTTTCTAAAAATGGTCAGATTTTTGAGGACATAGTATAGTATGACGTACTACATAGTATAGTATGAGGTTTTTGTCAAGTTTTGGACCAAAAATTTGTTTTTCAAAATTATTGTCAGATTTTTGCCGACATAGTATAGTATGACGTTTTTGTCAAGTTTTGGACCAAAAAACTGTTTTTCAAACAAAAAATCAGATTTTGGACGACATAGTATAGTATGTCGTTTTTGTCAAATTTTGGACCACATTTTTTTGTTAAAAAATGGTCAGATTTTTGAGGACATAGTATCGTATGATGTACTACATAGTATAGTATGGTGTTTTTGTCAAATTTTGGACCAAAGAAATGATTTTCAAAAAATGTTTCAGAGTTTGGACGGCATAGTATAAGTATGTCGTTTTTGTCAAATTTTGGACCAAATTCTTTTTTTCTAAAAATGGTCAGATTTTTGAGGACATAGCATAGTATGACGTTTTTGTCAAGTTTTGGACCAAAAAACTGTTTTTCAAAAAAATTGTCAGATTTTGAAAGACATGGTATAGTATGTCGTTTTTGTCAAATTTTGGACCAAATTTTTTTTTCTAAAAATTGTCAGATTTTTGAGGACATATTATAGTATGACGTACTACATAGTATAGTATAACGTTTTTTTCAAGTTTGGACCAAAAAACAGTTTTTCAAAAAAAAAATCAGATTTTGGACAACATAGTATAGTATGTCGTTTTTGTCAAATTTTGGACCAAATTTTTCTGTCAAAAAATTGTCAGATTTTTGAGGACATAGTATAGTATGACGTACTACATAGTATAGTATGACGTTTTTGTCAAGTTTTGGATCAAAAAACAGTTTTTCAAAAAAAAAATCAGATTTTGGACAACATAGTATAGTATGTCGTTTTTGTCAAATTTTGGACCGAATTTTTTTGTCAAAAATGGAGTGAATGGTTGTTTGTGTCTATATGTGGCCCTGTGATGGACTGGCGAACTGTCCAGGGTGTACCCCGCCTATCGCCCAATGTCTGCTGAGATAGGCACAGCACCCACCGCGACCCTTTGGTGGAGGATAAAGCGGTAGATAATGGATGGATGGATGAATGACATACTATACTGTGGCTTTTTTGTAGAATTTTGAACGACATACTACAGTTTGACTTTTTTGAATCAGCATTAGACACTGTTCCTTCGCTCTGTGAGAGATGGTCGACCTTGAACTTTGATGCCTTTACTTTACATTACCGAAAACATGCGTGTGTTTCAGCGACCCGCAGGTCTATGTTGTGCATCTTGTTCATGAACAGTGCAAACCAGAGCATCTAAAGTGAGGTGGTTTGGTGGGTGTGCTGTTAAATGACAGAGAGAGCTGTGAGGATCTTACTGAAAGCTGCCTTGATCCTCTTCATCTTTGCTTTTGCCAGCTGCTCTTTGCTCTGACAGACACACGCACATTTCTTGGAAAGTACATTCTGGTCGAGCTATTCACCTGCCAATCAAAACAGAAGGGGTCACCCTCCTTCGGGGGGGGGGGGGGGGTGAAAGCATGCTCTCACAGCCTCCACTCATCATGCACTGCAGGTCTCCAGATGAACTCTGCCACACGTGTGCTGATGAGGGATCATTTGAGCGTGTCAGTGTGTGTAGGCCAGCAAAGAGAGTCTATGCCACTTCTATAAGGGGCCACTGTTTTCACTAATTAATGGAGCTGAACGTCTCAAGGCAATGCATAGCTTTCCAGGGAGCAAGACCCAATTCTATATTTAAATGTCAGATGCAGCAGGGTTATTTACAGCCGGGAACATTGTCTAACACCTCGTTTTGCTGAATCCAAATGAAAAGTCTCACTTCAGTACAGAGATTAGGACACTTGTTTGGACTTGTTTCTTCCCCATGTAAGTATACATGGAAATGTTTAATCAAGTTAAATTCCTGATTTATATCGATGCCACCCTCACATATTCAGTAACTATTGTAAAGTTATGGAGTAATAAACTTGTAACTTTAAAATAAGTGTTGTGTTACATTCAAACTATTGACTTTCAACCAAACCTTCACACTTTCCTCAGTATATTGTTGAGTTCTCCTGTCGCCCAGCAACATTCCCATGCTGGATATGGATATAATCAATTTATGTGATGAAGTGTCGGGATCGTAATTGTATTTTTCTTGTGTTATCTTATGTTGTGGGGGGCTCTATGTAGAGTGCATATACTGTACGTATGAACAGAGGGGGCTTACATTTAGAAGCACACTGTGATATTTCACAATAGCGGTCTAATCTGAGTTTAGGCCTTTAAACAATGTAGCACCTGATTGTTGGCTTACCGTGGGGCCTGTGATCACTGCGGCGCAGCCGCTTCGCTGCACCGCGAAAGCGAAAGAGGGAAATGCCTGTTCAGAGGTGGATGTGGTGCACGGCAACGGTGGGGCGCTGAAATGTGTCCTGTCACAAGACTCTCTGCCTCTCCTCTTCCCAGCGGGGCCCTGTTGCCACCTCCCCCCCTCCCCATGGGCCTGTCCCAGTCAACTCTCACATGACAGAGGAGCCGCAGGAGCAGCTGGGGTTAGGGATACTTGTCAGCAGGGCGATCGTGTGTCCTCCGAGCCTGTCCCCTCTCTCCGTCTCACAGCCACGTCGACTGACAGCCAGCATCAGCTGATTATCGCCACTGTGGCAGTAAAAGAAACCCACTTTGGCAGTGACAGGCTTATGACCTGCAAGACGTGCTCATATTGAGTAACCAACACTTCATCCAGAGGCTCAGGGCAGCGTTGCCCCAGCCTCGAGAACACAACACTGAGCAGATAGTCTGACACATTAGCAATCTGTTTAAGGTTAAAGGATCAAATCATAGCCGCGGTCATAAATTCCATCTGTTACCCCTTACAACATGTTTATGTGTTTGTATGCTGTAATTGAACTTTATTGCCTGTTTGATACAGAGAGCAGAGCACTTGCACTTGGCAAAAATGTGATTAGGATCATATCTACAAAAAAAAATAAACGTATAAAAGATTATTGGAGCAAAAGGATTGCTCGTCGTTTGTAATGCTTGAATAATTTATATTGCCGACTGAAGGCAAGTGTGAAAACAACAGTATATGAGCATGGCACTCATATAAAAGTTATTTCAATCCCTGCTGGCCAGTCGTGCTTGGTGTTTGTGTATTTTGAGAATCTCTGAGAGGTTAACACCCCCCTGTGCTCAGAGGCTCAGACAGACTACTGGTGTCTGGTATCAAGCTGAATTAAAGCTATGTCAACACATTCAGTCAACCAGGCTTTCATTACAGAGGCACCCAGTCGTCTCTTATCTGAGGCACAGACATACAGTCACTACGTTACATGCACGCACACACACACACACACACACACACACACACACACACAGTCATGTTTTTAATCTCTCTCTGTACATTTTTTTTTTTTTAAATGTAAGTTTTGAAACCTCTATTTATTGTCAGTGATTAGGTTTTCAGATCCTAAAAACACTAAAAGTTTAAAAAAACTTAAAATACTCAATATCCACGATATCAATAAACTACAAATTAGTATATTCACATTCAACTTTCTTTCCAACAATCTCCCCAATATATTTGATAATTTCCTAAACCCTAATTCACTTGTACATAACTATTATACTAGGCAAAGAAATCAACTCCATATTCCTCTCTTCCGCACATCATTAGCAAAGTCCTCCGTAAAATATAAATGTGTCACAATATGGAACAGTCTTCAGATAAATATACAAACAATTTCCTCTTTTCTGACCTTTAAAAAAGCCTTGAAAACCCATCTCATAAGTCATCCTAGCCTCTTGTAGTAATCTTATATATATAGGTTTTTATTCTATCTTAATTTAGTCTATTAATTAATTGATTATCCTTATTGATTGTTACTACATTTAATGTATTATTTTGCTATATTACTTATCGATTATAATTCATTTTTGATTACTATAGAGGAGGAGGGCCTAGTATAAGCTATAAATGCTTTATCCCTCCTCCTGCACCTGTTTTTATCTATTGTGTATCGCATTAAATATTATGTATTTTTTTTTCCTGTGCAAATAAAACAAAACAAAACAAAACAAACAAAACAAACACTATTAAAAACAGAATATATCCAACTATAATTGGACTAAAATACATCAAACTTTATTTCTCAAAGTCATACCCATGCTGGTCTCGGCATTCTGCAGAAGAATTCTGAAGAAGAAAGTACACAGAAGACAACAGTGACAAAACCATTGCAAACTTCTTCGCACTGACAAGCAGACCGATTTCATGCTCTGTCATCTTAAAAAAAGTTGAATATCTTAAAGTTCACGGGCGGTACGACGACTCAGAGTGGCGCTCAACAACTAGCTGCGAGCTAAACTGGAAAACGCTAATACTAACCGGTTGAAAGGGGACCGTGTCGCCACCTAGCGAAGTGGAGGCAGACAAGCTTCTTTCAATCATCGATTGCGTACGACACGGACAGAAGAAGTCCAACTCGAGTGTGCATGAAAAAATGAACTGATTGTAACTGAGCGTATGACCGTGTACGTGTATCTGCTGCAGACTAACAGTAACTGACTGGCTGTGGCTTATACTGTTATTTTTAAAAAATGTCTCCTCCATTGAGAAAAGGCAGACTCCTCGCCTGCAAATGTGAATGAGGCAAAGTCGAGCTTCTCCTCAGACTGGTGTTGTTTTGCTGCTCGTCTGTGCGTCGGGCTTGTTAGGCCACTGAAAGCCTTATGTTTAGCCCCAGAGGCCGTGGCTTGAAGGTGACATCTGTCTGGGAGGTAGAGGGGAAAGGAAAGGAGAGGAGAGGAGAGGAGAGCGCTGTGCCATGCTGCTATAAATACGCAGCGGCCATGACAGCTCACGGAGGAAGCAGCTGAGAAGAGGAGCTTTGCTATGCTACATACCTTCTAGTGACCCTGTCATTTCCACAGAGGTCTTAATTATTCTGCACTGCTGGCAGCTCCCTAGCTGCTCACCGCTGAATCTGTGACACACACACACACACACACACACACACACACAGAGGCCTGTCAGAGGAGAGGTCCACACTGTTCTCTAAAACACTACTACTCACAGTACACGTAAACAGCAGTTTGTACACACATGTGCATTCAGATTAGCGTGACGCGCAGGTTTAGTGCGGCCTGATGCGACGTAGACGTGTGATTATTCCGTCATTTGCCATCATTACTTCGCGGCAAATTGTTTGCACCCTTATTATTGTACCTATTTCATTAGCGCTTCTGTCGCCGCACACAGAAGTGATTTTGTTTAACGTGCAATTTCTAATCTCACACTCAAGGTTGCAGTCCATAAAACAAGTCATATTTTAGCATAGCGCGAATTACCTGTTGTTGGCCTGTGAATGACGACAGTAGCTCGAACGGCCGGCTACTGGAATGGAGGTACATCTTTATCGCCTTTGCAGGCTTAATGGCAACTTATAAATGGGGCTAATGTTTCCACGCTCAGGTTTCAGTGTCGTCAAGGTCACACACTAGTTCCTGTTACTTGCGCGCACGCACACACACACACACACATGCAGCGTCTGTACACATTTCAAATTTATATTATTCTCCAATTTTCTTTTTTACCAAGAGAAAACAATATAGTCCTTTTTTTGGGGGGGGGGTTTCAGTGTGCGTAATCTGATTTAATAACACGGTTCACATCTCCGTGTGTTAATATAATACCAAAACAGCATATTTCTGCTGCATTCAGTTTCACTCCGTGTTGCTGGCGAAGATAAGAGCCCACCAATCACCCTGATATAATTCCTCATGTTGTTCATGCAGAGTCATAACCAGCTCTCTGTCCTGACAGTGACTGATACTGTTGTGTTCCCTTTATCTAGGCCCATTTATGTGCTTATGTGTGAGTGTGTGTGTGTGTGTGGGTGTGTGTGTATGTGAGTGCAGCACTAACTGGCACCAGAGGATAGATTACCTAATACAGTCCAGGCACGTTATTAGACCCCAGGGTGCTGGCTAAGTCACTCTGAGTTCTGTTTCTGGCCTTTTAATTATTCATCAAGGTATTGCCTGGGATGTAACCTCAATTACTGTGGGCTGCAGGGCCAGGTCACGTGTTGTTAACACTGCGCTGTGATCAGAGCCACCGCAGGGAAGGTTGCCAACGGGAAGAAGTGCTCTGTGGCTTGGCACTCCACCCACCGCCACTGATTGGCTCACATTTAGCAGCACGCCGGCTGCACTGAGGGCAGCGAGAGGGGGAGGAGGAGGAGGAGGAGGAGGAGGAGGAGGAGGAGGAGCATACGTCGGATTCCCTGTTGCCACAATGGGGACAGGAGGATGGTGTAAATACTGTAAATCAAAGCTTGATTGGTGTGAGAAGTGTGGTGTGAGCAGCCATATGAGCCTGGAGAAGAGAGGAGGGGTAGAGAGGAGGGAGGGAGGGAGGGAGGGAGGGAGAGGGAACAGCTGAAGGTTTTAATGAACCAAGAGGAGGGTGTGCGGTGTGAGCTCTCTCTTGGGTCCACCTGTAGTGGGCAGGGAGGCACCTGCAGCCATGGAGCCCCAGCAGAGCAGGAAAAGATGAAACGAGGACACAGAGACGAGTGTGCAGCTGGAAAAGCAAAGTGTGGTCTTTGTTAACCAAATGCCCTGTCTTTACATTCACCGTATTGAAATTCAGATATCATTTTCAATTTTTATTGCCCAAGTAAAAGAAGAAGAAAGAAGAAGAATTTGAACTCAAACAAACTCAACTTTTCTGCCTCAATTTGCACCCGAACCAGGCGTCTGCGTTTCCATTTGTCATATCCACGTCTACACTTCTCTCACATCGGGGCGAGAGTCATCAGACATCCCATTTCTCGGCTGATTTGTGGCGATCGCGTGGAGCCGTCTCCCTGTGCCTGTGTTGCTCTGACAACCATGCCATGCATATCTAGGTGGTGATAATGAGAGCTGCTGTCATGGCGATCTATGACTAACAGCAGTTTCACGCTGTGTTAAATCAGGGCTGCTGCCTTGTTAGAGTCTGCTCCCTCAGGCCACACCTACCTTCAACATCTGATGCCGAGGCCTTTTTTCCGAATCCCCACGAATTAGGTTATAAAAAGGACGGTTATTACGAGGTGACAAATGTGCAGATATTTTTTACTGACAAACACGTCCGGACAATGGAACAAATGATCCTGCTTCTCTTCACGTTACACTGTTATAATCCTGCAAAA
The DNA here is from genome assembly GCF_963457635.1 of Microchirus variegatus. Taxonomy (NCBI): domain Eukaryota; kingdom Metazoa; phylum Chordata; class Actinopteri; order Pleuronectiformes; family Soleidae; genus Microchirus; species Microchirus variegatus. Next base: position 3,315,866 of record NC_139809.1, on the reverse strand, counting down.
AACACCTGCACATTCTGCAGCTGTGCTCTGCTCCAGCCTGAAACATCGTCCAAAGAATTGAAATAACTGATCGCACACGTTTTAAGTTTTTTCCTCATTCCAGCCTCTCAGGTGTAAATACTGATATCGAAGTCATCACCTGTTGTGAATGTGGCCTCCGTTTAATTATGTTTCTGACATTTTACAGACGGATGAATCAAGAATTCAGCGTAATAATAAGATAGAATGGAAATATAACATTACTAGTAATGAAAACTTTCAGTCAACATAATTTAACTTTTTTTTTTTCCTTCAATAATTTCTTTTTTATCTGAGGGAAAGACATATAACTTTGGTTGCCAATTCAGAGCCAGAAATTCACTTATTTCATTTTCTCAAAGGAGAATATTTAATGATTTTTCTTCATTTGACATCATTTTACCCTATGGATTCTGTAAGCATCACTTGTGTTATTTCAGTCTCAGAGCAAGAGACCTCTAGAATAATATATATATATATATGTTTTTTAAAACTCCTACGAGGAGAAACAACCTGAATAATGACTTGAAGTTAAATATTAATCCAATAAATTATTTACTTCAGCTGTAGATTAAATGGTCGGCAATGAAAATAATCAATAGTTGCAGCAAAATATCATTAACATCTCTGGTGACAAACTGATTTTTTCTGCTGCGGGGGCATTATTTCATTACTCCCAGAGGGAGATGAGCAGGTGTCCCAGAGAAGTGCTTCTGGCTCCAGGCAGCAGCAGCCCGTCCTCCGGCTCCCGGCAGAAAGGAAGCACCTCCAGATGGGAAATCCTGTGTCATAAATATTGTGTGAATTATAATGGCTGGTGTCTATTTTTGCTACGCTTACCGCAGTAACCTTGACCGCAGATTTACAAGCACAGACCCGAACTGCGAATGATTTAAAGGCGGCAGGAGTACTCACGTGTATAGAATTACATGTATATGTCCCGTGAATGAGGAAAAAAAAAATGTCATCGCTTTGCTTCGTGCTGCATATTATACTGTATGAAATGTCTACATGAAAACAAAGATGCACATATTAAAAATACAACCTGACAGCGTTTCTCTTGTATTAGTTCTTATCTGGCGGTTTAATTATGACTTCTCCCAATGTTCATGTTTAGATAATGTAGTCGGTGGTAATTAACCAGCTTTCTTTCCCTCGTGTATAAGGTCACGATATTGCTTCGCTCGTGTTGATCCAACAGCTAAGCCCGACCTCTCTCTGCTTTCCATAATGCCTCGAAAAACACCGAGCAGTGAAATAAACCTACAAAATGAATTCCGGGTGCAAGAAATGCAAATGCTCTGCAAGCCGTGTGAGCTGAGTGGATTATCTATAGCCGCAGTTCTGCCGCTTCTCTCGGATACTGCCTTTTATTATGGAGTATTTTATTGCTGCCAGGAGTAAAGCTGACAAGGAAGAGGCAGCTATAAAATGAAGCTGCCAATTCCTGGTTGTCTGCCACCTTCTGTGAAAAGCTCTGCGGTCTGTATGCATGTTCATGCGTGCTGGATGTGCATGCGGAGGATTGATGCGCATTGTGAGCTTGTTTGTTTGTTCGGTTCGGTGTAAGATGAGAAGCTGAATAAATACGTAGAATAAATGAGGCACCATTGATTACTCTTGTCACTGTAATCTATGTGGCTCTGACTCCTAATCTGTCCTGTACTTCAATCCACCGAGAGAGTGCACACAGAAATATGTGTAGAACAGCATCAGGGGGACGTTTGAGAAATTATTCTTTTTAATGTGCTGCTGCTGCTGCTGCTGCTGCTGCTGCTGCTGCTGCTGCTGCTGCTGCTGCTGCTGCTGCATCTATTTTGTGCTGACAGGGGTTTGGCTAAAATAAAGCAACACATATATTTATATCCACAACCTACAATGAGCTAATAGCGCATCCGTAAAAGCAACGTCTGAGCAGCGCGGTGTGTCACAGTGATCAGTGACATGTGTCTTATTTACATCCTCTTATCTCAGTCCAAAACATCAGGATCAGTACTTTCAATGTCACCTAGTGGACAGTAGGACACACTGTCATGGACGTCATGTTTGGTGTGCATATGTATGTGTGTGTGTGTGTGGGGGGGGGGGGGGGGGGGGGTTCTTGTACTTACGGCATACTGAGGACCAGTGAGGGTTTTTAACCAACACAGTGAGGTCATTTTTACAGAGTGAGGACATTTTGGCCGGTCCTCACTTTGTTTTCATTGAAATCACTTCCTTAGGTTGCTATAACATGCTATACTCTGTTTGTAAAAAAAAAAAAAATGTTTGACTTTTTTTTGTCAAATTTTGGACCAAATTGTTTTTTCCAATTTTTTTTTCAACTTTTGGATGACAGTTTAGTATGACGTTTTTGTAAAATTTTGGACCAAAAAATTTTTGTCAAAGATTTTTTCAAATTTTGGACGACAGTATTGTATGATGTTTTTGTCAAATTTTGGACCAAAAATTTTGGGTCAAATTCTTTCGAAAAAATCGAAAAAGTTTTCCAGCCCTTTTTGCTCTGGGGCTCCACCTGCAGACATTTTCTGGTACTGCAACCAGTAGTTCTTTATAGATGTCATTCATGAAGTAGATATTTGTAATTGTGTTGATTTATAAAGTGGAAATGATGGTTCTCATTTTGTCAACAACCCGGTCCTCAGTATGCAGCAAGTACAATAATGTGTGTGTGTCTGTGTGTGTGTGTGTGTGTGTGTGTGTGTGTGTGTGTGTGTGTGTGTGTGTGTGTGTGTGTGTGTTTGAGACCATGTTCACATTCCTTGCAGTAGGGTGTAGCAGGGATCAGTGAAAGTTTAGCGCTGACAAGTATGACCCATACCAAAGCCCCCTGTCATTACTCGGATCAAACTGTTCAAGGCCATGGACTTTCACTTTAACACCTCCCACTGAAAAAAAAAAAAAAAAACGCTGGGCCTGCCTTTTTCACTCGTACTGTACATGTAGAGTTACACGAGTTTGACAACCACATACGTCTATAACTTCTGGCTATTAATGGCCCCGTCTCTGGAAAATGGCCTATACAGTATACATGTATACACCGTACATGCTTTTAGTGGAAATGTTGCCCAGTAGCTATAATTCTGCCCTTTATAATTATTATCATCTATCAGCTTTGTTGTTTTTATGTCATGTCAAATTCTGCGATGACTGGCGTTCGGATTGGAATAACGTGCCTGAGAGTTGGTCTGGTGTATTAGAAAGCTGTCACTGAGTTTAACTCGTACATGTGCATCACGCTCAAACACGTCTTTGGCGTAATAAACCTTTTTCACAGCAGATAATTGTCAACATTTAATAGTTTTCTGGATTTGTTCCAATAAAGCGATTAAGATGTAATTATGGTGACAAATCCAATGGTAGCCTAAGACTTTTGCAAGTACTGTATATGATAGTATATAAAAATATTCCTTTGTTTACAAGGAAACACACATGCTGCCAAGATGATGTGTACTAGTGGGAAAAAATAGTTTAGTTCTAAGAAAGTATTGTGTTTTTGTGCCTAAGGATATGGATTCTGGACACAAGAGGCCAAGGTTCACAGTTTGTCAGTGTGCGATGCGATTTTATTGCTTCCAAAAGATTTGCTTCAGTGTAATAAAACCATACGTGACACATCCTCTCTCCTTCAAGTCAGTGTTAATATTTGAGCCAGAGACTATAATGTGTTTTATCATCTTATAATCTTATAATCTTTGAGTGTCTAAAGATAAACATACAAACATAGTTTCTGATTATGGTAATAAAACTGTGCTATCTATATTCAAAATACAACATTAACAAATACTTATATACTATTGTGCTATTGTTTTATATAAAACAATAGCACAATAAGTGTAAGTGATGGGTAACTTTTGTTAAATGTACCTGGTCTGAATGTGAGTCAACCTAATTTTCATAATTGCAATATTAGTCTCCAAAAGCATGGTACGCTGAGAAGTGGGTCAATATGACCAAACACAGAGATAATAGGTGTTTTTATTTATGTACTTCTATGTTTACTTTTCTAAGTGGTTACAAATTACAATTACAACAAACTGGTACTTTGAAAAAAAAAAAAACGATAAACCCATTTAGCCGTTTGAGCAGACGATCTGGCACAGCGTAACAGAGTAAGTTACATGTGTACGAAAGTGTTTTCTAACATTAAAGGGGAAGGTGTCTGGAAGCATGTTTTCTCCCCTCTCTTGCTTCTCTGATTACTGCTGTTTTGGCAGCTGACGCCCAGTAATGGAGACCTGGCTGTCAGGGAAATTTGTAGCTGTCTGCCGTAGCACAGCTCTTCATTCCAATCAGCAGCTGTCATCCCAGCCGAGGCCGTTATTAATGACGGCCACTAACTGCCTCACAAATTCTCAGCACTATTTGAGAGCCAGTGTGAAATAAGGTTACACTCTCCCACTGTGCTGCTCTGGATTAATGGAGAGGTCTCAAATATCAAACAATTCTCGAAACTACTTGTGATCCCTCTATCATTTTTAAGGAGCTCAGACGTCACAGAGCGCGATTGTTGAATGAAAACAACAATAAAACGATAAATCAAAGGTCTGTCCTCGATAACAGTTCACATGTCGAACCGGTTTGAACTGTGAATCGTCGTTATCTTGCCGATGACTGCGGCGTCATATCTGTGTGTGCATTGCTGGATTAGTTACTGCATCTGCAGCTTAATTGAGTGAGATAACGGCACCGTAAAAGATTTCTTTATGTCCTTGTATGGTTGAGGTTGCACTAATAGAACTGTGTGTGAGGCCATAAATGTGACCGTGACAGAAAAACCATGTGTTTGTCAGCTGTTAAATGTGAGGCATGGACATTCAGAACGGCACACTGGGGAACAGCTGCCATATAAATCACTCACCTTTGAAACGCTGCAATTAGCTCACTGCTCTCGCCGTCGCTGTGCGGGTGAAGAGAAGACGAGGTCCAGCGTCTGACACTCAGGACCTGACACACAGGGTACCTGCAGGTTCCAACGAGTCAAGTTTAATACTTTTCTCGACATTTTTAAGATCATCGTGAATTTAAAGGTCACATAGAGTGGTCCTGTTGCACATATATGTTAGTTATGGAGGTCTACTTACATATATTAACTTGTTTTTATGGTCAAAAACCTCCTAGTTGCTGTAAACTAGCCGTTAGAAATCCTCTTTTCTGACAGTGTTTTTCAGCCGCGATGTTTCAGAGTGAACTTTCACCCCCAGAAGACAGAGTCTTGTGATTGGCCAGTACTATCCAGCACATCCGTTCTCAGAAGCGCAGCGCCCCCCTCTGGAACGGCGGATGCACTGCTCCTCATTATCAAAACATTGTTTTAACAGTGTTTAAAAATAGCTTCGTCACGACGTCCCTTTTATGACTTTAAACCGGAGTCAGACCCAGAGTCAGAAGACACTGTTGCTCGTGAAACACCTCCACAACGGACGTTATTCTTCTTCTGCGGTTCAATGTACGTAACCGGATGTGCCCGGAGTAGTGCCCGGAGCAGGACGAACGGTTGTTCAGGAGAACCACTGCTTACGTAACTATTACGGGATTTTCAGTGATCTTGTTGAGCCCCGAGATTACAATAAAACACAACGTTCTCAGCAATGGCTGAACTGTTTGTTTAGAACCGTCAGGGCTTCATAAACAAGGTAATGACGCAGATACACACCAAAAAAACAGCGATAATAGGAACTTCCGGTCTAGTTCCGCTTTAACATAACTACACAGTGCAATGTTGCATTACAGAATCACCTCACATGAATTTGTGATGGTTTGAACTAATATAGGAACGTTTTTTTTTTCCCAGAAAATCTGTACACGTGAAGCGTGTCTGTGTGTGTGTGTGCTGAAGTTTGAGTTGCAGACTTGCAGAATGGGTCGCACTAGGGCCCGGACTTTGATGGCTGATGTGAAGCGTTTGCTGTTGGGGTTTTTTTACCGCCACTTTGCGTCTCTGCGACTTGCTGTGGCGTCCTCTTACATGAGGTGCAGCGCGCTTGAAACTGGTTTTCAACCGGCTTCAACAACACACAAAAATCAACTACTGTATGTTCTAGCCACACGTCGTTAAACCTGCACTTAGTAACGAGCTAACACAATCCTCACGTTACCAGACCGGCTCGTGTTGGGTGTGTGTGCCGATAGCCAATAAATTCTGACCGAGTTATTTTTGTGGCACGGCCGGTCGATGTACGCTCAAAATAAGACATTATTTGAAGGTTGAAAGCCTACATTATGTCCCTTTAACGTTAGTTCACTCTTAGAAATAAGGGTTCCAAAAGGGTTCTTCTACAAAGGGCTGAGGTTCTACCTGGAACCATTTGCTTCTGAAAAACCCTTTCCCAGAAGGAAGGGTTTTTCAAGGGTTCAGGGTCACACTAATGGTTCCAGTAAGAACCATTTTGATCCAGAGAACCCTTTAAAACCCCTTTCTTGAATAAAGAGTTTTAAAAGGGTTCTTGGTGGAACCCTTTTGGAGGGTTCTCCTATGAGGACAAGCTGAAGAACCTTATGTTTCTACTTAGCACTTTTATTTCTAAGAGTGTAGTTTTTTTTTGATCCGTTGTTATATTACAATGTAATAAATAAATCTGAATGTTTTATCGGAAATTTGACCAAACTTTATAACTCAATAAAAGTAATGTTCATCACTTTTTTTTTTATTTATTTAAAGGTGCATTATGTAATAAATCTAAATCAACTGGCCATAAAATCCTCCTAATATGTCACAGAGACTCAGGAATAATGTTCATATAACAAACTGAACTCACCAACAACAACAGTACAGGCAGAATATTTGCATTAAAAAAAATATTTTGCAGACTGCAAATCATGTTTATGTTTTGAAATCATGTTTTGGCATGTGGCGCCACCTACCGCCGTCTACCAATCATTGCAGTCAGTAGAGTCTCAGCTGCAGAGCAACCACGGGTTGCCAGTTACGTTATGTTTTGGCCACATTCTTACATATGGCACCTTTAAGACCTGGCAAAACTGTATTTTTTAAGGCCTAACATTCAGATTATTGTATTTTAGACTTTTAACGACCCCATTGGATACACTGGTGGCACCAACCCCGTCTGCCTGGCAGGCAAAGCAGCAGAGAACCACCACCTGTCACCTCTCGTCAGATTCCTCAATACTCTGGTCTACTGCTTACTTTTGTGCTCCAGGCAAAACGGCGTGGTGGTGCAACTCCCTGAAAAAACACAAAGGATTTTACCGCGAGCAACTTCTCTGCATGGCTGCACTGACACAGATTTTCTCTCTTATCTTTCATCTGCCATATTACTGATGCATCCATTTAGGTTGATGAGTTGCACCACAAAGAAGACCAATGCTCTTGGCTATTACTTGGCTCATAAAAGAGGGAAGATTCCTGTCCTGTGACAGGTAGCAATTCAGTCTAAATGAGGTGTAACAAGGTCCTAGATTATCCTTGTCAGTGATCACATTAAGAGCAGTAGCTCTCCTCTTTGTGGGTTTCTAGGGGAGGATAAATCAGATAGAATAGAGATCGGTTGGCGATTTTGTTTTTGCTTTACCTTTGGTTCACAGGTAATCCTTATCTGAGGCATCTTGAGCCTCATAGGTGTGGCTGTTTCCTAACTTCATTCACAAGAAGAGTTTGCAAAAGAATGCTCACACCTGTAACACACACACACACACACACACACACACACACACACACACACACACACACACACACACACACACACACACACACACACACACACACGTGAAGCCTGTTGTGAGAATTCAGCCGGGTAGCACACGCTGATCGCAGATAACAAGCTGTTGTTCTGCCAAAAGCCAGACTATCTGATCTGAGAAATGACAGAGCAAATGACGGAATGATGATAATGATAATAATAATAGTGATAATAGTCACTGTGTTACGAGGCGCTGGCGCCCCCGAGTCCTGAGGCTCTTTGTGGTTCATTAAGACCCGGTCGCCCTCGGCTTTAGGGTTGAGCCACATTCCACGGCATGTTAAGTTGTTAGCGGCTTTGACAGCACGGTGGAGCCTGGAGAAAGGGATGCGTGTGAGTCAACAGTTCCACTGAGCTGGGATGTAGAAAAGATCAGTCTGACTCACAGCGATCTGCTCCACAACCTGTCAATCCATCCGACCCTGTAGGTAAACATCAGTGGGAAGCACAAATTGAGTTTATAATTATGCAAAATTAGATTCACTCGTGCTCAAGTTTTCACTGTATCGCCAACTTTAAAAAAAAAAACAACAAGAAGCTTGCACTGGGATATCAATATGTTTATATAATATTAGAAAAAGACTGAATTAATGTGTTAGTCCGACTGAAACCAGACTTAAAGGGGAAATAAGTAGTTTATAGTGCCATCTAGAGGAGAGGCTGAAATTTACAACAAAGACCTGCTCCTCTGCTCACCCCCTCCCTTCCCTGAGCGCTACGGTATCCGCAGCTGGTCAAATGTCGTCCTCGTCGTCTTTCTCCGTGTCAGCAGATGAGGTTCGTGAGGCGAGGGAGAGGGCGGAGCTACCGCGGCCGTAGCAGACGAAGCGGAGAGAGAGGAGGCGGGACTTCCGATACAAGTAAAAATACGCTTGATTTGTTCTCTCGCGTTTGTCCTTACAGGCTCCGGTAGAAACATGGCGTCTTGCTGCTAACAGTGGCTATGCAACCGCGGCCCGCGACCATGTTATTTTACATGACTTTTTGAAACACTACAAAAATTAAACAAAAACAATTATACAGCGACTAGACAATGCAGGAGCACATAATATGTATAAAAAAGTGGATTTTGGGTTATATAAACCCTTAAATACTACACAGTGTCCCTTTAAAATACATATAAATTCAACTAAATTGGACTTCTCAAAGTTGAACATACTGGAAGTCAAATTACTACTGCATGTATACATTCAGTCAGTCAGACAAGTGTTGGACTGAACCTGGTCTGAGCGCTCTGTGCATGTGCCACAGTCCCCGACCCCCCAGCTCATACCTGGAAATAACACAAAGAGTTTCAAACACCCTTCATTTTTTCCGTAAGTCAATCAAGGCAGAGCTGTTCAAAAAGTAGTTAGAGCCTCAAGGCACACGAAACATTCGAAAGTTTGAAAGAAAAAAAAAAGCATGAGGTCTTGTTTTACGGATCAGATTTCAGCTTGTGAATAATAGTTGACGTTTGATGATCAATCAACTTGTCTCAGTGTGTGATATTAATTTGTTGGTATCCTCCTACTCATTTGTGATGGTTTGTGGTTTAATTGCAGACTCCTCTGTTTCTGTGTCCAGATGAAACGGGAGAGTGATTTTAAGGGAAGGTCATAATCACTGCTGTGTCTTTAGCTACAGCAGAGCTGAGATGCCACGCTTACCTAAGGGATTTTATTTTTTTCCCAGCATCCAATGACCTAGAGTTTCACAGGCTGAACATTTTTTATGTTGCTTGGCAACGCGATACTTTCCGTATTGATTCCTAAAAGGATTGTGTGCCCTGTCATCATCATCCCTGTGTTTCTGTGGGAAGTAGTCGTTGAACTAATCCTGCAGTTTAGTGAGATGAGCCATGACAGTTTTTTTTTACAAGAATCAGGAAACATGCCAGGTGTTCATGGAGACATGGTTTACCCACAATGCTATTTTGTTTTCAAAGGTTGTTATACTGTATACAATAAACATATTCATAGACACAAATGAATGTGTTTAACTGTGAGGAAAAATATGAAAAAAAGGAGGATACTACGGAAGGGTATTGCATTCACTTGAAAAAAAAAAAAAAATCCAGTTTTTCTCAGTAATTAATTTTCGGTTAGATTTTTTGAATAATCTTTTTTCTGTTTTTCTGAGTAATATTTTTTTCCCCTGTTTTTCTGTCTAATTATTTTCCTGTTTTTCGGAGTCATTTTTTTTCTGTTTTCCGGAGAAATTTTTTTTCTGTTTTTCGGAGTCATTTTTTTTCTGTTTTCCGGAGTAATTTTTTTTCTGTTTTTCGGAGAATTTTTTTTTCTGTTTTTCGGAGTAATTTTTTTTTCTGTTTTTCGTGCAAATTTTTTTCTAGCTTACCTGACAACTGAAATCATGCCCATAAACACGTTCGTCATAAACACCTTACCTGCTACATTGAGCGATAGGCTTACGATAGAAGGATACAGTCCAAAACATAACTAACTAGAGAATCATAGCCTGTGTGTAACTAATTACACGCCTTACCTTAATTGACCCGCTACGGTAGATCATTTATGAGGCATGTATGTGCGGGAAGGAGTGGATGTATATCCATGGGTGTATGGGAGTCACTTGCAGGTTGGAGGTTCTCGCGAGAGTTCTCGATAATTCAGAAAAAAAATTACTCTGAAAAACAGGGAAAAAAGATTTGCCCGAAAATCAGAAAAAAAAAATACTCTGAAAAACAGAAAAAAAATTACTCTGAAAAACATAAAAAAATTAGTCAGAAAAACAGAAAAAAAAAATATTAAAAAAATCAAACCGAAAATTAATTAGTGAGAAAAACAGGATTTTTTTTTTTTTTCAAGTGAATGCAATACGCTTCCGTAGGATACTACATGAAATGTTGGAAATGTTATTGCATGGCCATAAGATATAATTGGTTCTCGTGCTTTTATCAATAATTGATGAGGAAATGAATGATTAAGCAGTTTGTTAAACAAGAGAAAACAAACTGATTGATCATTCATATTTGACAAAATGATTGAAACTAAACAAAGGGTTGATTAGTTGTGCATTCTCATACTAATTGTGCATGCGTATTGTACAAAGGAGATGTATATTTTTGTAAAAATGACTTGCACATGCTCTCCACAGTCAGTATAAGTGATGCTAAGAACTGCTCAGTTCATCAACCTCTGCGTGTGCGTAACACTAGACATTTGGGGGAAAAATGGTAAACCTCACTTTTTGTTCACGTCAAACAAAACACAACGTTGCACAGCACTGAAAGTCCATTCTTCCCACGCCGCTCAACCGTAGAGCGCGGCACGTTCCGCAGAACCACACGACCACAAGTCATGCACGGTCTGTAAACTTATCGCTCGCTGGTTTCCTCACTCTGAGGCAAGACCGCTTCATCTGTGTGCAGACGAAAAAAAACACTGGGTTGTGAAATTTACACTCACTCACGCATAAGCCGACACTTGAATAGTTGGTGGACAAAAATTTTTTTTTTAAATAAGGGAGCTGTTACATTCACAGAGAGCTCTCTTCTTATGTGCACTTTTATGGACTTGTGAAATAAGACGCTTGTGACTGGGCGAGACCGAGACACACAAGTGTGTGCAGTTGTCAAACTGAGCATCCAGGTGGATGGAACCGACTAAAGGCAACAGTTATAGAACACTTTCTCAAAGAACCTTGCTCTGGGCTACTTAAATCTTTCAAAAACATTATTTATTTAAGTGAATGTGTTTGATTTTTGTATAAACACCAAAAATGTGTCCTTGTGATTTTGAAGCATCGCACAATCATGAAAAGACTCTTTTCATTTTAAATTTAAGCTGTTTTTAATTATTCACTCATAATACACATGTGGAGCATCATTGATGGGAAACCTTAACAGCAAATACTGGGTGATATTTTATTTTAGCTATAGAAACAAAAGCACAACTTTAACATGGATAAGAAATCCATGTTTAAGCCTAAACCCAACTCTCATTCAGCATATAATCTACAGGTTTAATCTGTTATTTTGCCTTTGGCTGTCATACATAGTTTTATAATAAGAAATTGACTGAGTTTTTATTAAATATTGACTACAAATATGTGCAACAGGACCATGTGTACTGGACATAGTAGTTTTTTTTATTATTATTTAAAGGTGCCATATGTAAGAATGTGGCCAAAAACTACATTACTACATTCAAATTCAAAATACAGAGGTCTTTTGCGTTTCGTTTTCTGACGTAACTGGCAACCCGTGGTTGCTCGGCAGCTGAGACTCTACTGACTGCAATGATTGGTAGACGGCAGTAGGTGGCGCCACATGCCAAAAACATGATTTGCAGTCTGCAAATATTTTGTCTGTACTGTTGTTGTTGGTGAGTTCAGTTTGTTATATGAACATTATTCCTGAGTCTCTGTGACATATTAGGAGGATTTTATGGCCAGTTGCTTTAGATTTATTACATAATGCACCTTTAAGATTATCTTTGGCCAATATCAGCTCAACATCAGCTAATGGTTTACTGTTGGCAAGATCTTGTAAAATTAATACAAATCTGGAATGAGCATAATGCGTCGCTAATATGTCTCATAATCCTAATTAAAAGTGCAGGTGTGATTAACCTCATTACAGCCAAGTCGTTTGATGGATTGGAGCACATTATTATATGAGATGGCTTCCTAAAAATGTTCTGTTTTAGTTTAAGCAGACACATTTATCACGGACGGAGCGCTGTGTACTCCCCTGTAAGTGTCCATGATGAAGTGTCGCGATGAAACAAGGAGGCACCCACAAATGTAGCGGTCCGTTCCCCCTGACAGTGTGGTTTGGGGCGACTGAGCTGTTAAACGTGGGTAAGACAATGGATCATGTGAAGTGCATCATGTGGACACAGTGACGCTGAAGACTGCACGGAGGAATAAGTGCACGTTTTTTATGCACGGGAACTTTAAAGAAGAAGAAAAAAGGAAATCGTGGAAATTAACAATTCTGTGGCCAAGCTATTAGTGGCTTTTGGCTACCAGCGCTAAAGATGGATAGCTTATCTGACTTTAACAGCTGGCACAGCAGCATTAGTGCTGAGCTGGAGTGAGGAGAGGAACAATACGGCACATTAGAGGAGCAGCTAGCACACGCCAGAAACTGCTCCAGACTTCTAATTAGCATTCATTAACAGTAGGGGGAAGAGCGATTATGGTCTTTAAGTAGTGCATTAGCTAATGTTGCTTTTCCTCATGTCAGCACATTTAAATAGGAGGGCTGTGCTGCCACATCGGAAACCACAGCGTTGTGCTGACTGTGAGGTTTTTGGTTGATGTTTGTGATGACCTTAAAATACACTGCTGCTGTTTGTTTACACTAGTTATTACCACTAACAAGGCCACAAACTCACTCAAGCATGACTGACTGACTGTTGCCATCACAGCTGCTGCAGGATCTTAACTGTATGGAAGCATCACACTGTTTTACTGTTCTTAAGGTCGCTGTCTGTGTGATCTATTGGAGTGTGGCTTTTCACAGCTCACATCCCAGATACAGAAGGTCACTGAAATGGAAAAAAAATGTCTCATTATCCCATGATCACAAGAGATATGAACAGAATATGTAATATTACTAAACTTCATAAGATGTCAATACCTGTTTATTTTGTGTATTTATTTCACCTGTAACCAGGATGTCAGATTCTATAATTCTATAATGAGATATTAAGCCTAAATAAAATAAATGAAGGATTGCTAAATTTGCTGGTGGGTGGGAAATCAAAATCACTCCACATGCTAGCAGCTAGCTGCAAGTTAAACTGGAAACTTCTTACACTAATAAGATAAAAGCCACCTAGTGGTGTAGAAGCAGATACACTTCATTCAGTAAATCAGTGTAATATAAGCAAATAAGGAAATAATTGGGCTCACAACTGGAAGGTCGTCAGTTAAAGGTCACATAGAGTGGTCCTATCGCACATATATGTGAGTTATGGAGGTCTTCTTACATACATTAGCTTGTTTTTATGGTCAAAAACCTCCTAGTTGCCGCAAATGAGCCGATAGAAATCTCTCCTCACTGAAGCTCTCCTCAGCCGCGCTGTTTCAGACATAAATCTCACCCCCAGAAGACAGACTGTGTTGTGATTGGCCAGCCAGCGTAGAGCCTTCCCAACTGTCTTGTGATTGGCCCGTACCTGGAAGTGACGTAATCAGCACACCAGCTCTCAGAAGCGCAGCTCCCCCCTCTGGAACGGTGGATGCACTGCTACTCATTATCAAAACATGGCTTTAACAGTGTTTAAAAATAGCTTCGTCACGACTCCCCGCCGCAGTCCCTTTGACGACCTTTGACCCGGAGTCAGAAGACACTGTGGCTCGTGAAACACCTCCACAGCCGACGTTCTTCGCTGAGCCCGAGATTACAATACAACACAGCTTTCTCAGCAGTGGCTGAACTGATCAATCAGGGCTTCATAAACGAGGTAATGGCGCAGATACACACCCAAAAAAAACAGCGTTAATCGGTTCTTCCGTTCCATGGGGGCCCAGGAAAGGCCAAGGGGTGGGGTGCCCCTGTGCAAGGCACCTAGTCCCCCATTGCTACCCGGGTGCAGATAAGTGTTAATAAGTGTAATAGGGATGGGTTAAATGCAAAGGTCAAATTCACTATCAGTAATTGGTGTGTGCAAAATTAACTCATTCTATTGTATTCACCTCAAGTGCTTGAATACTGGGACAAGGACAAGTAGAATGATGCAGCTTGACACACTTACTGTCACACGGGTTAGCAAATGTTAAAACTGGCTCTAACATGCAGCGTTTGATTCTTCCAGTCAGTGCAGAAATGCACTGCTCCAGTCAGGTGGTGGTTAGATGTTTATTCTGGCACCGTCTAAAGAGTCACACCCTTGTTTTCATTTTCTCGATCAAAATATTGCCAAACCATGTGGGTTGGTAGCTATTGTGCTACAGCCGGCTGCATAACACTATGGATATTAATAGAATCTTAATAATTACGAGTTTAACCAACTAGTATTCCAAATACGAGATGTACTGCAAGATCAGGTAAATAATAATGATTAATAATAAAAAATTATAATAAATACCAAGAGGTAGAAATGGCAGTACTCTGTACTGCTGTTTAAATGGTCACTTCAACAGTCATTCAGTCATATTTGTCATCAGTTTATAACCAAAAACACTGTGACATGACATCAAAAGGATCTTGTTGACTTTTTCAATCATTTTTTGTGTGGATCAAAAAGCTGAGCTGAGCCGTAAGGGCCAGTGACAGAGGTTGGAACATTATAAGTCTTGTATAAATAGATGAGAAACAAGTGCTTCAGGTTGGTAACCACTGAATTAGTTTGGCTGTCGAGAAAGTCAGGGCCCTAAGAATATCTCACAATTTGAAGTATGAAATACAGAAATACGATGCATCACCTTTTCACTCAATAACAGAACATTTATTCTTATTTCACTGAGATTGGCACTTGCAAAAACGCTCAATACATTCTGTTTGTGTTCCAGAATCGTCTGCAGATTAAACTGTGCAGAACAAACAGAAGGTTGTGTTAGCTGATGGGTTTATAATTTCCTCTCACTTCATAATTGCAAATGAGGCAAAACCCAAACATTATTCGGCTGCCATCTGTAATTAAAGCTTTATGCAGCCACAAATATGCTTTACACCGCTGCATGTTTTATGTTGAGAAATCACAGTTAATGGCCTTTAGTGCTCACTTTCACTTTGCGTTTATTCACCCACACCACATTTATTGAATGGAGAAATTAGTGAAGTAGCTGTGCAATCTTACAGTAACAATGTCATAATCAGGCTGTTGATTCAGGCAGCTGTTCGACCTTGAGCGTGCCCGAAAGAAACTCTCCTTCAAAGTGTTCACCTGCATTGGTCAACGAGTGTGATGTCAACTGCACACAGCGGCGGCCTGGGCCAGAGGAGGGAGAGGGACGTGAACCGCAGGAACTGTGATGTCTGACCATAACAGCCACATAAAAGCAGGAGATAAAAGGGAAAATGTCACTCATGTCAAATATGTAAGCCACCAAGGCAAGAGTTTGCTTTCTTCCTTTGCCTCATTATCTTTATTGTTGTTACTGCACTGGTCGGTCAAGGTTCACTAACAGAGCACACTTAACCATGTATCCTGTCACACACACACACACTCCACCTACCAGCACACACACACACACACACACACACACACACACACACACATTCTTGTACTTGCTGCATACTGAGGACTGGGTTGCTGACAAAGTGAGGACCAGCATTTCCACTTTATAAATCAACACAATTATAAATATCTACTTGGTCCAAAATTTGACAAAAATATCATACTATACTATGTCGTCCAAAATTTAAAAAAAAATTGACCCAAAATTTTTGGTCCAAAGTTTGACATAAACGTCATACTTTACTATGTCGTCCAAAATTATAAAAAAATTGACCCAAAATTTTTAGTCCAAAATTTGACAAAAACGTCATGCTATATACTATGTCGTCCAACATTTGAAAAAAAATTGACCCAAAAATTTTGGTCCAAAATTTGACATAAACGTCATACTATACTATGTCGTCCAAAATTTTAAAAAAAATTGACCCAAAATTTTTGGTCCAAAATTTGACATAAACGTCATACTATACTATGTCGTCCAAAATTTAAAAAAAAATTGACCCAAATTTTTTAGTCCAAAATTTGACAAAAACGTCATGCTATACTATGTTGTCCAAAATTTAAAAAAAAAATGGACCCAAAATTTTTGGTCCAAAATTTGACATAAACGTCATACTATACTATGTCGTCCAAAATTTAAAAAAAAATTGACCCAAAATTTTTAGTCCAAAATTTGACAAAAACGTCATGCTATACTATGTTGTCCAAAATTAAAAAAAAAATTGACCCAAAATTTTTAGTCCAAAATTTGACAAAAACGTCATACTATACTATGTCGTCCAAAATTAAAAAAAAAAATAGAAAAAAAATGTTGGTCCAAAATTTTGACAATTTTTTTTTTTTTTTAGAAATTGAGTATAGCATGTTATAGCAACATAAGGCAGTGATTTCAATGAAAATAAAGTGAGGACTGGCCAAAATGTCCTCACTCCATAAAAATGACCTCACTTTGTTGGTTAAAAACCCTCACTGGTCCTCAGTATGCCGCAAGTACAAGAACACACACACACGCACACACACACACATAACTCTGTCTCTATCCCAACACCAGCCCTGTTCTGTGTGCTCTGCTAATATTGACTCTCCAGACTAACACTGCCTCTATTGAGTCAAACACAGAACTGTTTGACTAGAATTAGAACATCATTGAGATAACAACCGTGGACCTGTCCAGGATGGAGCTGTGGCGCTAATGTAAAGCAAAGCACGAGGACTGCTGCTGCTGCTGCTGCTGCTGCTGCTGCTGCTGCTGCTGCTGCTGGTGATTGTGATTGTCACTGTGTGTGAGCTGCATGTGCAAAGGTGGAGCTCGCAATCTGGCCTCTCGACAAATGTTTTCTCACTCCACGGCTTTTATCACCAGTGCATGATGACGGCCACTTGTGAAATGTTTTCTTGTGAAAGTGCACAGTGTGTTCTTCTTCTCTGTTGGCAGAGCTGTGTTTATGTGTTTGTGGTTTTTCTGTCATTAAGCCCAATGAGTACCCAGGGTTGTAAAACTGGCTCGTCACTGGGGCCATTGTGCCGTTTGTGTCTCTGTGATGCAACAGTATAACACGAGAGACAAAGCATGTTTTGAATTTGATGCAGTGCATTACATTTTTTATCTTCTATTACATATTGCTGCTATAACGTTAACAGCTCTGCTGCACAGATAAGCAAACCTACTCAACTACTCACCTCCACCTTCAACTTGTATTTCACAATTTCCGGCTGAAAAAAAAAAAATAATAATAATAAAAAAATCTTATATGTTTGGTTGTCACCTCAAATGCACGTCAGTTTAACATAAACTAGAAATAATCTCATAACCATTTATGCTTTGGAATGTGGAAAACAATCTCCCTGCTGTGCAACTGCTATTCTGCTTTGAATGGCACTATATATTGTGTATCAGCTGACAAACACAATTCCCTCAAAAATAAACAAAATCAATTGTAGCCTGTGAAATTAAACCCCCTGCTACTTGGCACAGCCCAAATCTGTCTTGCATCTGCAGTCGCTAATATCTGTAAAGGTAAATCTGGAAGAGCTACAGACTCGGATTAATAGGAAAGCTGGACGATGGCTACAGTCAAGAAAGGTGTAGCCAGACAAGCAGGTAATTGGTTTGATATTCCATTATATATAAAGTAGTTAGCCTGTATATGCTAAGGTTTTCTTTCAGAATGAACATAATTAATGTTAATTGCATTTTAGTGCATGTTAGTTCAGGTAAACAAGGGAAAAACAACCAATACATCCATCCTTCACATGCTAAATGACAGCTTTAAAAATCAACGCCTGCCATTCATGATGCATTTACTCCATGCATTTAGTCAGTGCTGCAGACTTGATTATCACATACACGTAAATCATCTATGACCGTATTGAATTGATACACCTAGTTGAGCTCAGCCATCTGGGTCAACATCAGGTAATGTTTGTCAAATACATGAAAGGGGGAAACGGTGAATAAAAGGCTGCTGCAGATGGCAGCACAGCAGCCTTCTCTGCCTGTGTGCTTTCACTTTATCCCTACAGGCTCTTGTGGTATTTTGAACTGCCCTGGGTTATGTGTTCACTCGGTCATGTAAGCTAAATGAACCATCCATAATGTAAATGAGAAAGAAAAGAGAGATTGAGAGAGAGACAGGGATGCAAATGCAATTGGTGCCCCTGGTGTTGGAAAGGGAAGTAAACTAGATGTCAGCAGGTTTTTTTTTTTTGCCGTTTCCCCACATTTTACTTTCAAATGAGCCACAGCTGACTGGAGCGTCAAACCTTTTGCACTGCATATACACACCAAATAGTGCAATTGCTTAGCACAAGATTCAACGATGCGTGAATTTAAAGTCAAAACCATCACAGTTTACCCTGTAATATATGTGAAAGTCTTCTCTTCCTGGTGTTGGATTTGCATGAAGCAAGAGGATTCAACAGAGCCTGCATGCTGCATCATTGACAGAGTTGCTGACTTGGCTGGCTGGCAGGAGTTATGTGTTTTTGTGTTTATTGTGAATAAAACCTCCACCCCCTGCTCTACTCACTTTGCCCCCACACTAAGTCCCAAATGCACTGTTTTCCCATTTAGAAGACAGAAAGCACTTCTGTAAATAGTTAATGGCTTCCCAGGGACACAGGTCATGTTTTGAGTGGAGAATAATTACTGTAGGAAACTCTTGTCTGCCTTTCCGAGTCAAAACACAAGGTAACCACATAACAGCACTGCTGCTGTCTGCACCTCCATCTCATTTCAATCAGTAATTACCCTGCATATTTTTTCACTTGGCACAGCATGACGTGATGCAAAGTTATTTTCATCGTAGTTTTTGTCGTCTATGAGAAATATTTTGTGGCATTTCAGTGCTTCCAAAAATGTTACAGCCAATTTGATATTAGATAAATATTTGAGCTGGCATGCGTGAAGCATATATATCAGATGAGCTAAAAAGCACTGGCACTACTGGTGCATTTAGCTGCAAAAAAGACAAGGGAGAGGCCCCTGTCTGTTCTCCATTAGAATCCACTCAGTTCCTCTACAAACAGAGAGGATGCAAGCCAAACAAGCTTATTCAAAGGGGTTCTGTGTGGACTGTGTTAGCTCAGCAAATCCAGCTCCACAAACACGCTTCAAAGAATCCTGCTATCTCCACCGAGGCTTTGATGTGGGTATTGATCATGCAGAGGTCTGTGAGAGAGAGAGAGAGAGAGGGGTGCAGAGGAGGCTTATTCTATTCTGGCTCAGATAGCAAAAAAAACATGTGCTCCCACCACAACGTGCTGTGCATCAGTTATGACAGCTGCACGACCATTTATTTTCTGGCTCTTCTGGTATAGATGCGATTAGGAGTGAAACACTGCAAGAGTAAATCAGATGGTTTCCCCCCGCGAGGACAGGTCACAGCACAACATAGCTGACACCATTCCCAGTGCCAGTGGTTGGTCTATGTTTCCATGTGATGCTGGAGCTGAGGCCAAAAATCCATGTGCAGCGCAAAAAGTCATTTCACCTGGAAGTGAACACATTCCCCTTGGCGAAAAATCCACAATGGAGTTGACGGAGAAGAGCAACACACGTTCTCTTAGCATTCACGTTCATAAGGCCCAATTTATACTCCTGCGTAAAGTGCTCTGCGTAGGCTACGCAGAGTCCTCTGCGTCGACGCAGAACCTGTCGAAGAGCCTCTGCGTCGTCTCCGGGTGCACGGAATATTTTTTAAGTGTCCGTCACTCCGTCAAGGGACAACGGAGACGGCAAGAGCTGCGATTGGTCCTCAGGACAGGCCGAGCGAAGCTGCTCTGTGCCGGCTCACAGTGAGCAGCGAGCGTCCACAGAGGGCGGAGCTGAACACAGCCGACTTCGTCGCTGCCGAACTATAAATACGTCATATCTTAACACACACAGCACATGTTTAGACTCTAAATGGCCAATTTCTCGCCTCAAATTATCTTAAAACTGCGTTCCGGGACACAGAAAAGTGACAAACGGCCACTGTTTCAACAACAACAGTCTTTCTCCCTCGGACGCCATTGCTCACTGTAGCCAAAAGCACAACAACTTTGCGCAGCGACCCCTACTGATCGGGCGGGAAATTGCAGCGCCTATCCGTCACCACGAAGCAGAAGTATAAAGGCTCGAGTGGTCTACGTGGTGACGCAGACGGATAACGCATTACGCAGTCGGAGAAGTATAATGTGGCCTTAAGGCCGCCACATTCAAAGGAGAAAGAATAATGATTAGTACAATTAGAACTCATTTTGTCATAGAACCTATTGTTCTATGACAAAATCCAACACTTCCAGCGTCACACTGTCACACTGTACGCTACAGAAAGACAAAGTCTGTTCTTCTTAGTGTGGTAAAAACAACCACCCACAACCCCAGCCCCTGTCTCACACTGAGACCATTAGTCACAATGATTTCTCTGCCAGCTGTCCTGGTGTTTGCTTAAGCTATAGCCTCACAGGCAGGTTGAGCCTCATTTGAATTCTCGGTTCAGTTTATTAGGCATGCGCTGGTGGAGCATTAGTATCCAGTAAGGCCGATGCAGACGTGTTCCTCAGGTGATCTGAACTGCCGTTAATCACGAGGCTGCACGCACCATGAAAATAGCACGCTCTGTGAATAATATCAACCCACAGTCAGTCCACTAGTTTTTGCTTCATGTAGTTACTGTCAACAGCTGCCTCAGCCACAGTTCTCATCCTATTTGCACATATTCGTGCTGTAACCATCTCCTTTCATTCTCACACCTGGCCTGACGTTTTGCTGCATTACTCGAACGAATGAACTTTGCGTCTTAGCTCTGTCTAATGAACGGAATCACTACTTAATATAAGATGAACTCCCTAACGAACCATGCGTAATTACCGACCATCTGCAAAACTGCAACGTGCAAGGTAGCGATCAGAGCAGCGCCGTGGAGGACTATTTTAAGATAAACAGACGATGTGTGCGTCCAAAGAGCCTTTTGTGTTTGTGTTTGCTTTTGCGTGGGGGTCGGTGTATAGAGGCCTAACGGTGCTTTATGCAGATGAAAATGAAAATTGCGGTGCTGTTTCACCCTCCTCCAAATGCCACCTATGATTGTTCAGAGATACGCTGGCTCCAGTGGGAGTATTTTTGCATCGGCAGGACAAAAGGTTTGAAATACCGCTTCTTTCCCCTCTTTCATTAGGAAACTTGGACTTCGCAGATATAAGTCAAGCAGGTAAATCGAATATGTTTTTAATGCTAACGTATGATTTAGTGCTGAGGTTAAGATTTATGAAGTATATTTTAAAAAAATGGTAACACTTTAGATTAGGGAACATATATTCACCATTTACTAGGTGCTTACTAACATGCATATAAGTAGCATACTAGCCCTTTATTAGTAAATATTAACATCTTATGTAGGAAAAATCTCAATTCATGTCGTAATAGATGTAGAATAAAGGCCACATTATACTTCTCTGACTGCGTAATGCGTTATCCGTCTGCGTCACCACTCGAGCCTTTATACTTCTGCGTCGTGGTGACGGATAGGCGCTGCAATTTCCCGCCCGATCAGTAGGGGTCGCTGCGCAAGGTTGTTGTGCTTTTGGCTACAGTGAGCAATGGCGTCCGAGGGAGAAAGACTGTTGTTGTTGAAACAGCAGCCGTTTGTCACTTTTCTGTGTCCCGGAACGCAGTTTTAAGATAATTTGAGGCGAGAAATTGGCCATTTAGAGTCTAAACATGTGCTGTGTGTGTTAAGATATGACGTATTTATAGTTCGGCAGCGACGAAGTCGGCGGGGATCAGCTCCGCCCTCTGTGGACGCTCGCTGCTCACTGTGAGCCGGCACAGAGCAGCTTAGCTCGGCCTGTCCTGAGGACCAATCACAGCTCTTGCCGTCTCCGTTGTCCCTTGATGGAGTGACGGACACTTAAAAAATATTCCGTGCAGCCGGAGACGACGCAGAGGCTCTTCGACAGGTTCTGCGTCGACGCAGAGTCTCTGCGTAACCTACGCAGAGACTCTGCGTAGGAGTATAAATTGGGCTTAAGGTTACGTAGAATAAGGTGTTAATACGTGCTTAATGATTACTAATAAAGGGCTAGTATGCTACTTATATATGTTAGTAAGCACCTTGTTAATGGTGAATATGTGTTCCCTAATCTAAAGTGTCACCGAAAAACTTTCCTCCACACCCAACAACTGTTAAGTCATTTTAAATCACGCTGCATTTCACCACTGTCAGTAGAATCATTTCTGGCGTCTCTTCTCCTCTTCATTTAATCAGCAAACCGCTTGGAGCGAAGCGCCACTTAAATAATCAGCTGACTGCACTCGAAGTCTGGTTAAGCCTCGGCGTTAACTAGATGAGATCAACGGCTTGAATTACAAAAAAAAAGAAAAAGGCAGTTGGGTTTTTATATGAGGGACACACTGTGGTTTACAATGAAAGTGAGTCAACGGAAATCAGTCATGGCATACTGTCATCAGAGTAAGGACACACAGCCAGCGAAAAAGTGCAGCCAAGCCACATATACTGGGCAAAGAGAGTACACTGAACTGACAGCTGCGAGCACTCGCCGGGCTGCCAAGAACAAAGACAGGCAGGGGAGAAAAAAAAACACCATTCAACTCAGTTTGGTGAGTAATGAGCCTACACACAACAATGGCTTCCAATATTTTCAATAACAAGTCAGTCATGACTCGAATTGTGTTTGTCAGAGGTCAACTGTCCCCGTGTCGGTGTGTAACCGCGACAAGAAGCACAAAGACAAATGGAATCGCTCACGACAACTCGAGCCTGAAATGATAACTTTGAGGAAACGGATTAGACAGACAGACTCGAGCAGACGATACAATCATTATCTCCTGTGTGGATTAAAGGGACACTGTGTAGTATTTATGGGTTTATATAACCCAAAATCCACTTTTTTATACATATTATGTGCTCCTGCATTGTCTTGTCGCTGTATAATAGTTGTTGTTTCATTTTCGTAGTGTTTCAAAAAGTCATGTAAAATAACATGGTCGCGGGCCGCGGTTGCATAGCCACTGTTAGCAGCGAAATGCCATGTTTCTACCGGAGCCTGTAAGGACAAACGCGAGAGAACAAATCAAGCGTCTCTTTACTTGTAGCAGAAGTCCCGCCTCCACTCTCTCCGCTCCGCCCTCTCCCTCGCATCACGAACCTCATCTGCTGACACGGAGAAAGACAACGAGGACGACATTTGACCAGCTGCGGATACCGTAGCGCTCAGGGAAGGGAGGGGGTGAGCAGAGCAGCAGGTCTTTGTTGTAAATTTTAGCCTCTCCTCTAGATGGCACTATAAACTACTTATTTCTCCTTTAAAGATTTAAAGGTGCCATATGTAAGAATGTGGCCAGAAACGGTTACTACATTCAAATTCAAAATATAGAGTTTAGGTTTCGTTTTCTGACGTAACTGGCAACCCGTGATTGCTTGGCAGCTGAGACACTACTGACTGCAGTGATTGGTAGACATCGGTAGGTGGCGCCACAAATGCCAAAACATGATTTCAAAACAAAAATTTTGCAGTCTGCAAAATATTTTTTTTTTATGCAAATATTTTGTCTGTACTGTTGTTGTTGGTGAGTTCAGTTTGTTATATGAACATTATTCCTGAGTCTCTGTGACATATTAGGAGGATTTATTACATAATGCACCTTTAACACGTAACATTTCTGGATTAATCATGTAAAAGTGCAGTAAAACGTCTAATGTAATATATTTTTTTGTGTTGACATACATTACTAGTAAAACTGTAAGAAAACACAAACGCACAGGGGAAACAACACCGCTTTCCGACATCATCAAACTAGGTCTTTTGCTTTCGTCTCGACTGAGAAAGCAGAAATGAATGAATTAAAAACCTCACATAGACGACACGTATCCTGTCAGATAGACTCTGACTGGATACAGCCGTGGAATAAAAGCAAAGAGAACGAGACGGCGCGCGCGTGTGTTTGAGGGTCACGGCAATTCTTATTTTTGCGTGCTTCTAAACGGCAGGAAACACAAACAAACAAACAAACAAACAAACAAACTTCACCTCCAGGAGTCTGTCTCTCTGCGCGTTCGTGTCGACACCGGCGGGGGAAAAGCGAAAGCGTAGGAGCTTGTGCCTCTTATTAACAGCTAACATGGTGCATCATGCCTCTCCACCGTGCATGTTAGCGTGCATTAAGGCAGAGAAGTGTGAGGTGAGTGAGCAGTGAAGAGGAGGCCCACCCACCCACACACACACACACACACACACACACACACACACACACACACACACACACACACACACACACACACACACACACACACAACAGAACTAGATGAGTCCCAAGAGGCTGGGAGATGGACTGAATGACAATTGACTGGCTGTCAGCGCTCATCTGCATTCACATATCTTTTTCCGGCCCGACACGTTTAGCTGGCAGACAGCCACGGCCGTGACGTACTAAGATGTAGTGAACAGACCCTGCTCTCAGAGCTTTCGCCTTGGAAAAAGCTTTACTCACGCAGCGTTTTACTCACGTTTGCACCCGAATTTACTCATTGTCTGGGATCGTTAAAAAAGAACGCATGAAACCTCGTAATAGGCTCTGATTTAAAGCACAGCTGTGTGTGGCTGTGGTCTGAAGTGCTGCTTGCCTCCACTTGCCCTTCGTATCACCAAACACCCGGTTGTTATGATACAGCTTTGGGGAAAACTGAAACCGCCCGACGCAAAAACTCGGATGCCCCCGAAAGCCAAGAATGGAGTGAGGGATAGAGTTACACGTTCATCACACCTATTTAAGCCCATGCCCACTGTTCACAGGCAGATTCATTCCAGCACGTTAATCACGTGCACACACAAAGAGGTCACGAACCCGTGACTCGAGTCAAACTTACCTAAACGATATACGGCCACTTTAAAGCTACGGTGCATAACTGTTTGAAAGTAGCCTGAAGTCACGCGACGCAGATTAATCGACAACCACACTACTTTCTCAGTGAAGCAGTGTTAAGATCATCGATGCTGCACTCAGGAAGTGATCCGTTTTACATAATGACAGAGGAAGTGGAAGCACAACAACAACATACTAGCACAGGGTAAATGCAGGAATCCTGAAGTCCTTAAAGGTGCATAATGTAATAAATCTAAAGCAACTGGCCATAAAATCCTCCTAATATGTCACAGAGACTCAGGAATAATGTTCATATAACAAACTGAACTCACCAACAACAACAGTACAGACAAAATATTTGTAGCGCCACCTACCGCTGTCTACCAATCACTGCAGTCCGTAGAGTCTCAGCTGCCGAGCAACCACGGGTTGCCAGTTACGTCAGAAAAAACGAAACCTAAAAGACCTCTGTATTTTGAATTTGAATGTAGTAACTGTTTTTGGCCACATTCTTACATATGGCACCTTTAACATCCATTTTTAAAGACCTTTTTCAAGACCTTAACACCACTTCAAGCTGTAATCAGCAACAAATAACTTACAAAACAGTTTTAGTTTGCAATAAACTGACACTTCTCCATGTCCATGTCGGATATTATTTCGCGCCATTATTAACGTCACATGTGCGCACGCGGCCACAAGCCGATCTTGCAAGACGAGCGTGCCTGTGCATCGTTGTTTTTAACAAACTCGGGGGAAAATTTATACATTCATGTTCGACTCTACACACCAAGAATGAGAGTGTCGCTCCAGTTGTACCCTATCAGGATACAAGCCCTGTACCTTTCTCGGTGTGTACAGGTACATTTTTGTCACTAGGGGTGCAGAAATGTTTCTTTAGAGGTACAAACAAGCAGGTACACATTTTAAAGGCACAGTGCTTGTTCCCTGATAGGGTACAACTGGAGCGACAGAGCATTTGTACCTTTTTAAATACAGTCTCGTACTGATTTCTTAAGCCCAATTTATACTCCTGCGTAAAGTGCTCTGCGTAGGCTACGCAGTGTCCTCTGCGTCGACGCAGAACCTGTCGAAGAGCCTCTGCGTCGTCTCCGGGTGCACGTAATATTTTTTAAGTGTCCGTCACTCCGTCAAGGGACAACGGAGACGGCAAGAGCTGCGATTGGTCCTCAGGACAGGCCGAGCTAACGCTGCTCTGTGCCGGCTCACAGTGAGCAGCGAGCGTCCACAGAGGGCGGAGCTGAACACCGCCGACTTCGTTGCACGTTGAGCACTTTGATGGGATGAACACTCCTCATTTTTACAACGTGGTAGTGGAGGAGAGGGGGCAGGGAAAGATTACCGAAGCATATGTCACGTAGAGGCGCCAGCACTATTTTGGTAATTACTCATACTTCCTCAAGGGGGTGACAGAAGTTACACAATATTGGTGAAACAGCAGATCGAATGACCGCGTGCTGTCATGATACATGATAAACCTACAGTGAATTATAAATCAGGTGGACACAACATACATCCGAGTGGCTGTGAGATGTGCAGACCTTCCTACTTATCAATGTTGGTGATAATGATGAGGACTGTTGTTGTCGTCATAATGGAAACACATCGTCTTAGAAAGATAAAACTCTTATAAATGATTATCTAGCCGTGTAAAATAAAATCGTAAAACATGAATGGTACCTCGTCAGCGTCATAAAGTGCCCGAAGGCGTCTTCAGACTCATTCAA
This sequence comes from Microchirus variegatus, assembly GCF_963457635.1. Classification (NCBI taxonomy): domain Eukaryota; kingdom Metazoa; phylum Chordata; class Actinopteri; order Pleuronectiformes; family Soleidae; genus Microchirus; species Microchirus variegatus. Next base: position 3,288,904 of record NC_139809.1, on the reverse strand, counting down.
GCGAAGAGTCAATAAAACAGTGCAATTATGCGTGCTCTTTTTAAATATGAGATGGTCTAATTGACTGTGTGCATTTGAATAGAACATCAGAATTCCCTCCAGCGAGTTTTTTACAACACTGACGAGGAGCACGCTTCGTAATTATGAGCCGTACCTTCTGGAACACAGACAGCGTGTTTGTTACCATATGCCTGGATGAACACCGTTGTTCTGTTTGACCTGGATTATGCTCATGACTCACCTCTGTGTGCAGTTTTTCCATTCATTTCACTCAAGTGTCTCTCTGAAACAGCGGTAATGTTGATCAGTGGCTCAACAGGAGTTTCCTAATAACATCTTAATAATGCTCATGCCACTTGCCTGTGAAGGGCTTGGTTGGAGGCAGAAGCTGGGGATAATAGCGCGGTGCAGCACATCAAACAGAGCCTGGTCAGAAGGGAAAGCACTCGATACCTCATAGGAGTGAATTTAATGGCCACTGGTTGCTCCGGACTCTTGACCCTCTCTCCAAGAGGCTCCACGTTAGTCACTCTCCAGTGCTTTCCAATTGAAAGCCAGCCAAACTGGTAGTAGATGAGATTTCAACTGTCTACTCAAAGCCTGTAAAAAAATAAAAAAAGAGAAAAAAAAAAGAGTGAACCATGAGCTGGTGATGCTCAGATGATAATGGTCAAAGTCACCTGTGTATGAAAGTTGTAAAAGTTGTCCCGTCTCAGTCAATAAATGAGTGTTATGTGTAAAATAACATTTTATTGAGTATGACATAATAAAAAGATCAAAATGACAAGAACAATGTGCGCCTGCACTGTAATTATGTTAAGGTTCATGGTTCTATTTGAAGTATAAAGCAACATCATAACAATCACTGCTCTCAGTAGACCACACACTCAACATGTCACTTATCTTATGTACAAAATAATACACAATATCAAGTGCAATGTATCAGGTGCAATCCTGGTTTACATGGCGAATATTAAGCTCATACATATTATTATACTCTTAATAGTCAATGTGTTTCTATGTTGTGCATTCATAGATGTGATGTCATTCCCTTAATAAAGGATTATCCCATCTTATCTTAAAATTTAAATTTTTATCATTCCCACTTCACATTTTATTTCTATCTTTGTGATTTCAACATTGAATGTCCTCTTTGTGTTTCCTTACTTAACATTTATTGTGACCTTATTAACCATGGCAACAAAATAATAGTTTTAAATGACCCATGTATTCTTTTGTTGTACATTTTAAATGATTAACATTATGCCCTTAAAAAAATTGCTTTAAAGAACTATATTATAAAGATCTTCAGACAGAATTACAAAAAGTAATTATTATTATTATATACCTCTCCAACGTACTTTAACATTCATGTCTGACATAAACAGTCATGATTCATACATTCTTGTGGTTGAGTTTGTCTCAGTAAGATCCAATTATACTAAGATCTCAGTATTTTTCCTACACATACCAAAAGTTGACTTTATCCTTTTACTTGCAGACAAATGTCAAAACTGTTAATATTTATTTAAAAAATGTGGTTATGACTTACACAAAATTGTGTCAGGCAAAAAACAAATAAATAAATAAATAAATAAGGACCCATCTGACTCTGCCTGGAGGCAGCCAACCTCATTGGTTTAATAGGGACTTCATACAAGGTCTCTTGTTTAACATAATGAATATCAAATCAAGCACGGGCACAGGAAAGCAATTTCAGCAGAGTAATTGAACACTGGCTTTGTTTATGTGACATGATATTAGCACAGGTTTTGGCACAGAAGAGCTCCAACTTGACATTAAATCTCTCTCTGAGC